>NC_092374.1:105111750-105806482 GCF_030028105.1 Mobula birostris
GACAGTCAAAGCTGCTGCATGGGTTGACAGTGTTGTCATGAAGGCGTATGGTATGTTGCTTCATGAACTGTGGGATTGAGTTCAAGAGCCGAGAGGTAATGTTACAGTTATATAGGATCCTGGTCAGACCGCAGTTGGAGTATTGTGTTCAGTTCTGCTCACCTCAGTACAGGAAGGATGTGGATACTATAGAGAGAGTGCAGAGGAGATTTGCAAGGATGCCTGGATTGGAGAGCATGCCCTATGAGAATAGGTTGAGTCCTTTTTTCCTTGGAGTGACAGAGGATGATAGGTGACCTAATAGAGGGGTGTAATGTTCTGAGAGGCATTGATTGTGCGGATCACAAGGGACTTTTTCCCAGGGCTTAACTGGCTAATATGAGGGGCAAAATTTTAAGGTGCTTGGAAGTAAGTACAAGGGGGATGTCAGAGGTAAGTTTTTCACACAGAGAGTGGTGGGTGCATGTAATGTACTGCCAGCAAAGATGGTAGAGACAGATACAATAGAGTCTTTTAAGAGACTTAGTATGGTACATGGAGCTTAGTAAAATAGAGGGCTGTGCAGTAGGGAAGTTCTAAGCAGTTTCTAGAGTAGGTTACATGGCCGGCATAACTTTGTGGGCCGAAGGGCCTGTACTGCGCTGTAGATTTTCTGTTCTATGTTTCTATGTTCTAAAACTCCTCCCCAGCAGCATGTTACAGCTATCTAACTCTGAAAAACTTGTCTGGAAAATCTTTACTAAACATTCTTTTTCTAATAATAAACCTATGTCCTCGAGTATTTGGCTTTTCCAAAGTGGGGAAAAAAGACTATCTGCTCTTTCCATATCTCTCATGGATATGTTTGCATTTCAAGATGCAGTGAGACAGGAGCACAAAGTTTCATGGAGTGCACATCACAGGTGATCTCAGCTGGTCCCCCAACATCAACCCTTCAGTCAAGAAGGCATAGCAGTGCTTCCACTTCCTGAGGAGATCAGGGTGATTCTAATCTCCCCATTCTCATAACATTCTACCAGAGCACCATCTAGAGTGTCCTGACCAGCTGTATCACCATCTGGTATGGGAATTGCAAGGCATCTGATTACAAGGCCCTGCAATGGATGTGAGGAAAACTGAGAGGATCACTGGGTCTCTCCCCCCTCATACCAGAATTGCTGCGTTTGCAGAGCCCTCAGCATTACCGAGGGCACCTCCCATCCATTCCACAATCCTTCACCTCGCACCATCAAGTAGAAAGTAACTGCAGTATAAGACAAAGGAGAGTTAGGCTGGGTAACAGCTTCCTCCGGGCTTTGAGACGTTTGAATACCCTGTTATACAGTACACATTATGAAAACACCAGCAGTAGTATACTATTGTAGAATTAACTAAATGACATATAGGCACTTTATATCCTTTTACATCTGCAGATTTAAAAAAAAATCTGTTAATGTTATTGTGTTAATAATATGTTATGTATATTCTGTGCCTTGCACCTTGGAATAAAGAGTTTTACTTAGCTGTATATATATATATATGTACTTCTGAATGACAATACACTGGAACTTGATAACTTCCTACAGAACTGTTCTACCACAGACGCAATAACATCTCTCGTGCACCTGGTCCTGACACACTTAGAAAACAAGGACACTTATGGCCGAATGGCCCAATTCCTACTTGCTGAACAGAATAGGCAAATTCTTCTCATGTATCTTATTGCCTTATGCTGGAATGTTGTTTCTAGATTTCAGTTCAGCATTCAGCACTATCATCCCATAGATCTTTCTGAACAAACTCCGACTTCTCAGTCTAAATACACACTGTACAACCGTGTTCCTAACCAACAGACCTCAGATAATCAGGATGTACAATCACTTCTCTGTCCCCAACATCCTCAACATGTGCACCCCTCCGCCCACCCCAGGGCACTCTGCTCACACACAAACACCTGAGTAATCATAGTGTCCAGATCTCCAATGACACAACTGTGGTAGGGCTCATTACAATGATAAGACAGCTTGCAAAGAGGTGGTGGAAGAGCTCAAGACCCGATTTCAGCAAAAAACCTCTTACTCAATGTCAACAAGGCAAAGGGGATAGTTACTGACTTCAGTAGAACTCACACCTCTCTTTACATCAGTGAAAACTACATGCTGCTTCAAACTCCTGGTAGTGCACACCTCACCCAGACTCTCAGTCTTAAAATACATGCTACACATTCAAGAAAGCTCAACATGCCTCTACCTTCTGAGGAGGCTGAAGGGAGCAAGACCCTGCAGGTCAATATTCACAGCCTTCCACAGATATGCAGTAGAGAGCATCCTAAACCACTTTATCACCTCACGGTACAGAAACTGCACTTGTATTATCCGTTGTTAGTTCTACATGATTGGGAGCCTTGTTAATTTACACTATTTGATTTTACAATTACTTTTCTTAAGTGTAACAATATATCTCCTACTATTTGTATTATTGCTATGTTTTGTTTCTATATTTCAAAATTAATAAAAAGATTGAAAAAGAAAGAAAGAAAAAAGAAACTGCACTGTGACGGACAGGAAGGCTCCACAAGGTATAATCAAAAATGCTTAACACATCACTGACTCCAGCCTATCCACCATCTAGGACATATTACAGAAAGGTGCTGTAGCAGTGCTCTTTATCTTAGTATTTTTTTTGTGCTGCATCAGATTGGAGTAATAATAATTTCTTTCTACTTTAAACTTGTGTACTGGAAGTGACATTAAACAATCTTGAACAATCTATATACTGGACAATGATGATGTTCAAAAGGGGCCTGGTGTCCTTGTACCAAGTCTTTAAAAGCTAACATGCTAACACATGAGAAATTAGTGATCTGAAGACTCAGTATGTGAGTAGAATTGCTCAGGCATTTACATTACTTACATTGGTGTTTTTCACATGTTCAGTCCCTGGGTGCCAATAGGCTAGAATGTGTGATCTTTTGTCAAAGCTGTGTGATATCCACTTAAGTGAAAGAAATGAAATTAATGTCAATTCCACTACTGAAAGATGAACCCATTGCACCCTGTCACCTTCTGATTGGTTTGGGTGAAAAGATTATGCTAATACAAAATTCCAGTTCTCCCCATATTATTCTCAACTCCAGTCAGTCACACCACAGTGATCAAGTAACCATCCAAGCCTGCATGTGCTTGAGATGTGGGAGGAAAATAGAATGCCTGGGGGCAACACAGCTGGAGGCAATGCAGGTAGAATGGGCCAACTCCAGAGAGATGGCACCAAAGGTCAAGATTGAACCAAAGTCCCTGGACTTGCTGCACAACTGCTTTATTAATTATAAACACAAAAGGTTCTGCAGATACTGGAAGTGCAGAGCTAGCCATGAAAAAATGCTGAAGGAACTCAGGAGAGGAATAAGTAGTCAGCATTTTTGGGCTGAGAATCTTTACAGGGTTCACAGAAAGGATGACAAGATTTATTTGCTTTCCACCCTATATTCACCATTTCCATTCCATTTCAGGTTCCAGCCAGGTGAAGTAGCTTCTCACAGGTGAGACGTTGCTTAACTAAAATTGAGGAGAAACAGGTGCACACTTGAAATAGAAGTAGAGGCAAGCTTCTGGAAGACAGCAGGGGAGAGGATAGCTCTTCGAGATAGTTGGTATGTGTGATCTGTATATGGCCTCCCAGGTGAAATCATTTAATGATTTCAAAACAGTTCAAAGCACAAAAAATAGTTTTTTTTTATAATGTAAACACTACAGGCAATTTTTGCACATCTAGCCAGCTTTGTGATGATGACCATAGAATTATGATGCTGGTGGAGAGACATGTGTAGGTCCGTATAACAGGTCTACATTTGTTATCCTGCTCTTTGGAATAGTGCTGAGGGATCTTTTTACTGCGGATTGTCAGTTCAACATCTCATCAGCAGAAAGCACGAGATGAAAGACATTACTTCCCTCAGAGCTGCAGTTGAGTGTCAGTCTTTGCTTTATGTTTCAGTCTCTGGAGAGGGATACACTCCATGTGAGGTCAAACCATTCAAGGCTTCTCACCCTTCTTCCCCATGGAATTCAACTAAAGCCAAGCTCGGATATGCATCATTGATTTAACATTGATGCTATGCATAAATTGCTTTTCTTTCTCGCTGGGCACCCAATGTGACTATAAATGCCAATAAATAAAAAGGCTGTATGTGAAATACCTGAGGCAGTCTTAGCATAGTTACTTGTGATTTCAAGTCAAGAGCACAAAATTCTCCACATTTCAACATTAATCAATCGTCTTTACACAAAGGACGGTAAAATTGCTGGGATCAGAACCCAAACGTCATATAGGAGCAGTCATTTGAAGCACATGAAAATCAATATGTGGAAAACATGACTGCTGAAATGCTGCATTACATTCAACGGATGCCTATCTAAGGGTCAATTATGAACAATAAGCTTGTTGAAATGTGGATGTTAATGAGAGCTAGATATTTGTTCTGGGTCTGCACACTGAAACAAGATTGATACATGCCTAAAGTCAGGTCCCACTTTTGAATCCAAATGCATCTGCCAGAGAAAACAGGAACTCCCAGTGGCCACATATTTTAATTCCACGTCCCATTCCCATTCTGACATGTCTATCCACGGCCTCCTCTACTGTAAAGATGAAGCCACACTCAGGTTGGAGGAACAACACCTTATATTCCGTCTGGGTAGTCTCCAACCTGATGGCCTGAACATTGACTTCTCAAACTTCCGCTAATGCCCCACCTCCCCTTCCTACCCCATCCATTATTTATTTATATACGCACATTCTTTCTCTCTCTCTCCTTTTTCTCCCTCTGTCCCTCTGACTATACCCCTTGCCCATCCTCTGGGTTCCCCCCTCCCCCTTTTCCTTCTCCCTGGGCCTCCTGTCCCATGATCCCTGCATATCCCTTTTGCCAATCAACTGTCTAGCTCTTGGCTCCATCCCTACCCCTCCTGTCTTCTCCTATCATTTTGGATCTTCCCCTCCCCCTCTCACTTTCAAATCTCTTACTAGCTCTTCCTTCAGTTAGTCCTGACGAAGGGTCTCAGCCCGAAACATCGACTGTACCTCTTCCTAGAGATGCTGCCTGGCCTGCTGCGTCCACCAGCAACTTTGATGTGTGTTGCTTGAATTTCCAGCATCTGCAGAATTCCTCATGTTTGCTTGTTTGCTTAGCTCAGGCTATTTGGGACAAAGGACCTGTTTCAGTGCTGTACTAAACTATGACTATGATTCACATCTGGCACTTCAAGGCAGCCCCATTCATTTGAATAGAATTACCAACCATTATTAAGAGGTACATTTACCCAAGTTCCTTGTTTATTTTTCTTAATTCCTTTGAATAGCATGTTTAGAATCTAACTACCAGAAGTATAGCTTGCCAACAGTCAGGAAGGGGTAAGGAGCCAGTGCAGAGGACCCCTATGGTCACCCCGCCTCAACAGGTATATCATTTTGGATATGATCGGGGATAACCCAACAGGACAGTTACAGTGGTTGGATCTCTGACACCAAGTCTGTGTCTGTGACTCAGAATGCAAGGGGGAAGCAGAGGGATGCTGTAGAGATAAGGGATTTGTTAGTTAGGGTAACAGACAGGTGGTTGAGAATGAGATTTACCGAATGGTATGTTGTCTCCTGAGTGCCAGGGCCTAGGACATCTCAGATTGAGTCCTCACCCTATGTAAAAAGGAAAAGACTGGTAAAGACAAATGTAGGTCCCCTACAGACAGAAACAGGTGAATTGATTATGGGGAGCAAGGACATGGAAGACCAATTGAATAATTACTTTGGTTCTGTCTTTACTAAGGAGGACATAAATAATCTTCCAGAAATAGTAGGGGACAGAGGGTCCAGTGAGATGGAGGAACTGAGTGAAATACTTGTTAGTAGGGAAGTGGTGTTAGGTAAATTGAAGGGATTGAAGGCAGATAAATCCCCAGGGCCAGATGGTCTGCATCCTAGAGTGCGTAAGGAAGTAGCCCAAGAAATAGTGGATGCATTAGTGATAATTTTTCAAAACTCGTTAGATTCTGGACTAGTTCCTGAGGATTGGAGGGTGGCTAATGTAACCCCACTTTTTAAAAAAGGAGAGAGAGAGAAACCGGGGAATTATAGACCGGTTAGCCTAACGTCGGTGGTGGGGAAACTGCTGGAGTCAGTTATCAAAGATGTGATAACAGCACATTTGGAAAGCGGTGAAATCATCGGACAAAGTCAACATGGATTTGTGAAGGGAAAATCATGTCTGACGAATCTCATAGAATTTTTTGAGGATGTAACTAGTAGAGTGGATAGGGGAGAATCAGTGGATGTGGTATATTTGTATTTTCAAAAGGCTTTTGACAAGGTCCCACACAGGAGATTAGTGTGCAAACTTAAAGCACATGGTATTGGGAGTAAGGTATTGATGTGGATGGAGAATTGGTTAGCAGACAGGAAGCAAAGAGTGGGAATAAACGGGACCTTTTCAGAATGGCAGGCGGTGACTAGTGGGGTACCGCAAGGCTCAGTGCTGGGACCCCAGTTGTTTACAATATATATTAATGACTTGGATGAGGGAATTAAATGCAGCATCTCCAAGTTTGCGGATGACACGAAGCTGGGTGGCAGTGTTAGCTGTGAGGAGGATACTAAGAGGATGCAGAGTGACTTGGATAGGTTGGGTGAGTGGGCAAATTCATGGCAGATGCAATTTAATGTGGATAAATGTGAAGTTATCCACTTTGGTAGCAAAAATAGGAAAACAGATTATTATCTGAATGGTGGCCGATTAGGAAAAGGGGAGGTGCAACGAGACCTGGGTGTCATTATACACCAGTCATTGAAAGTGGGCATGCAGGTACAGCAGGCGGTGAAAAAGGCGAATGGTATGCTGGCATTTATAGCGAGAGGATTTGAGTACAGGAGCAGGGAGGTACTACTGCAGTTGTACAAGGCCTTGGTGAGACCACACCTGGAGTATTGTGTACAGTTTTGGTCCCCTAATCTGAGGAAAGACATCCTTACCATAGAGGGAGTACAAAGAAGGTTCACCAGATTGATTCCTGGGATGGCAGGACTTTCATATGAAGAAAGACTGGATGAACTGGGCTTGTACTCATTGGAATTTAGAAGATTGAGGGGGGGATCTGATTGAAACGTACAAAATCCTAAAGGGATTGGACAGGCTAGATGCAGGAAGATTGTTCCCGATGTTGGGGAAGTCCAGAACAAGGGGTCGCAGTTTGAGGATAAAGGGGAAGCCTTTTAGGACCGAGATTAGGAAAAACTTCTTCACTCAGAGAGTGGTGAATCTGTGGAATTCTCTGCCACAGGAAACAGTTGAGACCAGTTCATTGGCTATATTTAAGAGGGAGTTAGATATGGCCCTTGTGGCTACGGGGGTCAGGGGGTATGGAGGGAAGGCTGGGGCGGGGTTCTGAGTTGGATGATCAGCTATGATCATAATAAATGGCGGTGCAGGCTCGAAGGGCCAAATGGCCTACTCCTGCACCTATTTTCTATGTTTCTATGTTTCTATGTTTCTAATCAACAGTTCATCTGGGCTATGGATATCCACCCCACTGTGAACAAGCATTGGTTACAGGTCATCTCTTTGAATCGCACCAGCGCTTAATCCCTGTGGTGTTCATAACTACGTATCCTATTACTTTAATGGACAATAGTTTAACACAGGCTTAAGCACGAAACCACTTAATCAATTCTTAGAGCAATCACGCAGTATTCTATCATGCAGGGATAACATATGAGGAACGTTTGTCTGCTCTTGGACTGTATTCCTTGGAATTTAGAAGAATGAGGGGAGACCTCATAGAAACATTTCGAATGTTGAAAGGCATGGACAGAGTGGATGTGGCAAAGTTGTTTCCCATGATGGGGGAGTCTAGTATGAGAGGACATGACTTAAGGATTGAAAGTTGCCCATTCAGAACAGAGATGTGAAGAAGTTTTTTTAGCCAGAGGGTGGTGAATCTATGGAATTTGTTGCCACGGGCAGCAGTGGAGGCCAAATCATTAGGTGTATTTAAGGCAGAGATTGGTAGGTATCTGAGTAGCCAGGCATCAAAGGTTATGGTGAGAGGGCAGAGGAGTGGGACTAAATGGGAGAATGGATCAGCTCATGATAAAACGGTGGAGCAGGCTCGATGGGCCGAATGGCCGACTTCTGCTCCTTTGCCTTATGGTCTTATGAAAATCAAACCAGGATGATAGCTCCCACAATGAAACACCTTTTCGCTGGACATTTCTAGATAGCCCCTTGCTAACAGCCACTGGTCTCAGCATTGAGAAAATCTCCTTACTTGGATTCTGTGCGTCTAGGGTCAATTGGTCTTGGGCCCTGCCAAGCCCGTGAGGTTGGGATGTCTCACCCACCCATACCCCAGTTTGTGTGAATACTGTGTGATTTACTGCCCATGTAATCGCCCATCAGCAAGGTATAACAGATATAACTGCATACAATTATAAAGAAAGTATATTTATGAATTTTAACTTAATCAAAGAGTTATCAAAGAAAGAAAAAAACAAAAATGACCCATTGTTATAAAACATTCAAATGTGCGCACATTGGAGCTCAAATCTTCCAGAAGCCGATGTACTCATGGCACCAGTAGAAATCCCCCTCCTCGGCTCAATTGGATCACGCTTTCCCTCTGGATCAAATCCTTGTGCTTCTCTCTTCATCTCCCGTCAAAAAAAGTCCTTGACCCACCACAGTGTCTGTTTCAAAACCTCTTCCCGCAGCGTTCTCTAGAAACTTCTCCCAGTTCCACCCTTCTGATTGAAGGACACAACATCCCTAAGCATCTCTTTAATGGTAACCCAAACCTCACTAGCAGAATGCACTGCTTCTACAGAAAACCATTAAATGAAATACCCTACAACATTAGCCATACCATTTTTATTAGGGTGTTACATCTAATGATCTGGCTTGCCAAAATGCGATATTGGAAAGGAACAATAGGCATTCCTTAATGTAGTGCAGCAGTGGTCTAGTGTGTTGGGACATCTGGTGCAACAGGTTACATGTTGGTGATAATTGGGCAGGGTTTTGGCACATTGACCTTCATAAATCAATGTATTGAGTACAGAAGATGGGATGTTATGTTAAGTTGTACAAGACATTAAGGTTCTAAGACATTAAGGCCTAATTTGGAGTATTGTAGAGTTTTGGTCACCTACATACATGAAAGATGTAAACAAAATTGAAAGAGTGCAGAGAAAGTTCTCAAGAATGTTGCTGGGTCTGGTTTTGAGTTATAAGGAAAGATCAAATAGGTTAGGACTGTATTCTTTAGAACACAGAAGATCAAGAGGAGATTTGATAGAGGTATACAAAATTAAGAGCAGTATAGCTAGGGTAAATGCAAGCAGGCTTTTTCTACTGAGGATGGATGAGACTACAACAAAAGGAACACAAGGGGAAACCTCTTCACTCAGAGGGTAGTGAGAGCAGAATTAGCTGCCAGCACAAGTAGTGCATGCCAGCTTGATTTTAAAGTTTGATAGGTAAATAGATAGTGGGGATAAGGAGAGCTATGGTTCCTGTGCAAGTTGATGGGAGTAGGCAATTTAAATGGTTTTGGCATGGACTAGATGGACCAAAGGGTTTATTTCTGCTGTACTTCTCCAGGAATTGACTTTAGTTGGTGATTGGTGGAGAGGATGGGGGTGGATGTCAGAGGTCTGTTCTGTACAGAGAGTGTTAAGTGCATGGAACACTGCTAGGGGTCATGGTAAAGGAGATACATTAGGAGTCACTTAAACTCTCAGATAAGTATGATAGAATACCAAAGGCTATGTAGGAAGGAAGCAAGAGATTCATCTTAGAGTAACTTAAAAGGTCAGAATAACATTATGGCTGAAGAGAAGGTGCTGTGCCTCAATGTTCTATGTAACATTTTGTTTCTGGATGCCAGCAATTCAATTCAATTCAATTCAAGATGGATAATAGTTGGTACTTGAGTATGCCTTGATGTATTTTAAACCAATGGAGACATAACATAAATATTTCTACTGCTCATGCATGTACATAGAACATAGAACAGTACAGCATAGTATAGGCCTTTCGGCCCACAATGTTGTGCCGACCCTCAAACCCTGCCTCCCACATAACCACCCCCACATTAAATTTCTCCATACACCTGTCTAGTAGTCTCTTAAACTTCACTAGTGCATCTGTCTCCACCACTGACTCAGGTGGTGTATTCCACGCACCAACCACTCTCTGAGTAAAAAACCTTTCTCTAATATCCCCCTTGAACTTCCCACCCCTTACCTTAAAGCCATGTCCTCTTCTATTGAGCAGTGGTGCCCTGGAGAAGAGGCGCTGGCTATCCACTCTATCTATTCCTCTTAATATCTTGTATACCTCTATCATGTCTCTTCTCATCCTCCTTTTCTCCAGAGAGTAAAGCCCGAGCTCCCTTCATCTCTGATCATAATGCATACTCTCTAAACCAGGCAGCATCTGAGTAAAAAACCTTTCTCTAATATCCCCCTTGAACTTCCCACCCCTTACCTTAAAGCCATGTCCTCTTCTATTGAGCAGGGGTGCCCTGGAGAAGAGGCAGCATCCTGGTAAATCTCTTCTGTACCCTTTCCAATGCTTCAACATCCTTCCTATAGTGAGGTGACCAGAACTGGACACAATACTCCTAGTGTGGCCTAACCAGAGTTTTATAGAGCTGCATCATTACCTCGTGACTCTTAAACTCTATCCCTTGACTTATGAAAGCTAACACCCCATAAGTTATCTTAACTACCCTATCTACCTGTGAGGCAACTTTCAGGGATCTGTGGACTACCAAGTATCCTGCCATTTATTTTGTACTTTGCCTTGGAGTTTGTCCTTCCAAAGTGTACCACCGCACAATTCTCCGGGTTGAACTCCATCTGCCACTTCACAGCCCGCTTCTGCATCCCTATCAATGTCTCTCTGCAATCTTCGACAATCCTCTACACTATCTATAACACCACCAACCTTTGTGTCGTCTGCCAACTTGCCAACCCACCCTTCTACCTCCACACCAAGGTTGTGAAGGATTTCAGAAATAAAGTCAATTGGGTTCAATTCAATAGTAAGCATATCACATTGAATAATGTTGGGATGGGAACCTACAGCAGGGAGTCACAGACACCAGGCGACTGGCACTGAGCCTGGTGCTGTGACTCAGGTGAAGCGGACTGCTGTAGTGACAAGGTATTCCGTCGTTCGATGAATGGATGAGGTTTTGCAGACGCGATAGACACACCCGGACGGTATGTTGCCTCCCAGTTGCCAGGGTCAGGGATGTGTTGGATCAGGTCCATGGCGTTCTAAAGGGGGAGGGTGAGCGGCTAGAAGTACATATTGGCACGAATGACATATGTAGGAAAGGTAAGGAGGTCTGAAGAGAGATTTTAGGGAACTAGATAGAAAACTAAAAAGCAGGACCTCCTGTCAGTACTTTTGGATATGGCCCATGCTGAAAATGTGATGCTCTGAGGGTGTGCGGGTTGTGCAGAGGGGGTGGGGGGAGGGGGCATGGTTGACAGCCCCCTGCTACGTTTCTAATGACCAGCACTGTTTATTGTTCTTGTTAAAATACATATGCTGCAATAAACATAGAAACATAGAAAACCTACAGCACAATACAGGCCCTTCAGCCCACAAAGTTGTGTTGAACATGTCCCTATCTTAGAAATTACTAGGCTTACATATAGTCCTCTGTTTTACTAAGCTCCATGTACCTATCCAAAATTCTCTTAAAAGACCCTATCATATCCACCTCCATGACCGTTGCCGGCAACCCGTTTCATGCACTCACCACTCTCTGAGTAAAAATCTTACCCCTGACATCTCCTCTGTACCTACTCCCCAGCACCTTAAACCTGTGTCCTTATGTGGCAGCCATTTCAGCCCTGGGGAAAAAGCCTCTGACTATCCACACGATCAATGCCTGTCATCATCTTATACACCTCTATCAGGTCACAATGTTCTAGTTCGTTCATTATTACATTTTGGCTTGGGTTATACAGTTATTTGCTTGTGTATTTGTGGCTCATTCTGACTGTAACTGGGTGTGTGATGGTCACCTCCCCCGTCTGTGTGAGACTGGTTGGGTTCACTCTCCAGGTCACGGTGTCCAGTTTGTTTTCTGTCCATCACAATAAAATGGTTGTTGAGTTATAGAGCTTCCTCGTCTATTCATTATGGACCAAATGCTCGCCACATTATAATAAGAACAATATTTTAAGGGAAAAGAAAATAAATACTAGGTCAAACAAGGCTGTTAACTGAAACCCTCAAATGGAAAACTAGACGCCAACAAGCGAATACTGCTAGTCTTCGGCGTCATTCGACTTAATCGTCAACTTTCTCAGGCAAGGTCAATTGCAAGCAGGCAGAGCTCAAGTTTCAAAAAGAACTACAATGAAAAGGAAGGAGTTAGACACCACCATAATGGAATAATAATTATCTGACACGTGCATATTCATAAGCATATTTGCTGAACCTGCTGCGCTGCCGAGTCCGTGATTGCGACAGGACCCCTTCCCCCAGGCGCAGCTGCCGAGGTGCTACAGACCTATGCCCGCTGGAAGTCCTGGATGAGCGTTTTGTCCACAATGCCTTTCACCGGGATCCAAGAACATTCTTCAGGACCATGCCCTTCCTGATCCACCAGGTACTGGACCTTACCATGTTCCTGGCGAGATGCCTGAAGCTGCCACACAGTATAAACTAAGCGGGGAGAGGGGAAGGTGGGGGTGATGAGGGCCAGGGGAGAGGTAGTATCTAGCTTGAGGTGGGAAACATGGAATGCTGGGTGGATCTTCACTGAAGCTGGCAGACGCAATATGAGACCTCATTGCAACATATATAAAAGCTGCTGATGAATGCAGCAGGCCAGGTAGCATCTCTAAAAAGAGGTACAGTCGACGTTTTCGGCTGAGATCCTTCGTCAGGACTAACTGAAAATAGAGCTAGTAAGAAATTTGAAAGTGGGAGGGAGAGAGGGAGATCCGAAATGATAGGAGAAGACAGAGCCCCAGACAGTCCTTCCAGGTGAGGCGACACTTCACCTGTGAGTCGGCTGGGGTGATATACTGCGTCCGGTGCTCCCAATGTGGCCTTCTATGTATTGGCGAGACCCGACGCAGACTGGGAGATCGTTTCACTGAACACCTACGCTCTGTCCGCCAGAGAAAGCAGGATCTCCTAGGGGCCTCCTGTACTGTAAAGAAGAAGCCACACTCAGGTTGGAGGAACAACATCTTATATTCCGTCGGGGTAGCCTCCAACATGATGGCATGAATATTGACTTCTCAAACTTCCGCTAATGCCCCACCTCCCCCTCATACCCCATCTGTTATTTATTTATATACACACATTCTTTTTCTCTCTCTCCCTTTTCTCCCTCTGTCCCTCTCACTATACCCCTTGCCCATCCTCTGGGCTTTCTCCCCCCTCCCCCTTATCTTTCTCCCTAGGCCTCCTGTCCCATGATCCTCTCATATCCCTTTTGCCAATCACCTGTCCAGCTCTTGGCTTCATCCCTCCCCGTCCTGTCTCCTCCTATCATTTTGGATCTCCCCCTCTCCCTCTCACTTTCAAATCTCTTACTAGTTCTTCTTTCAGTTAGTCCTGACGAAGGGTCTCAGCCCGAAACGTCGACTGTACCTCTTCCTAGAGATGCTGCCTGGTCTGCTGCGTCCACCAGCAACTTTTATGTGTGTTGCTTGAGACCTCGTTGACAGCCTTTTCCACAGTGCCAATTTGCAGCTTTTGACTTTCAGGGGAATATCCCTTGATGCCAACCAGACTTCCTTTCCTGGCTTGGAAGGCCTCACATGTCAGCAGAGCCAATCAGCTTGCCGGGCATGTTTTTGGGCACGTAGCAGAAGCCCTGGCTTGTCTCCAGGTGGGCTTGTAGTGCTGGATCAGCTGTTCATCAGCAGGAACTCTGACATCATTCTCCTGGTCAGGGAAGAGCGGGGGTTGGAGTTCCTTCTGGCATTCAGAGTGGGACATACCTGTGGAGGACAACTGGAGGTTATTGTGGGCGGTCTCTGCCCAAACCATTTGGGAGCTCCAGAACGTGGGGCTGGAAGAGGCAAGGCAGCACAGGGTTATTCTCCAACTCCTCTCAGTCTGGCCGTTGCTTTGGTGTGGAAACCAGAGGAGAGGTTGGTCGTGGCTCCTACAAGAGAACAGTAGCCTTCTAAAAGTGAGAAGTAAACTATGGTTCACGATCAGACACCATGCCTTGAGGAAAGCCATGGAGCTTGAACACATGTTGAACCATGAGTGCAGAAGTCTCACGAGCCGATGGGAGCTTAGGGAGGGCAATGAAGTGGGTAGCCTTGGAAAATCGATCCTCAACAACCAAAGTGGTGGTATTTCCATTAGACGGGGACAGGCCAGTGATAAAATCCGCTGAGAAGTGGGACCAGGGGCAATGGGGCACAGGCAGTGGACATAACAGACCTGCAGGGTGTTGGTGGGATGTCTTGTTCCGAGTGCAGGTGGGACAGACAGATACAAAGTCCTGGACATTGTGGGATATAGATGGCCACCAAAATTGTCTCCTTATAAACTCCTGGGTGTATCAAATTCCTGGATATCCAACCAGACGGGAGCAGTGCCCCTATTCCAACACTTTGGAATGCACCGTAACAGAGACGAACAGTCGTTTGGGAGGAACCCCACCCAGGCCTGGATCTGATTGTTGGTTGGTCCTCACCTCTGCCTCTATTCCCCAGATCACCGGAGCAGCGATACACAAGTGAGGAAGAATGGGCTCTGGATCAGCAATGTCCTCAGATCCGTCGAACTGCTGGGAGAGAGCGTCAGCCTTTGTATTCTTGCTGCCGGGACGATAACTGGGGATGAAACTGAACCGTGTGAAAAAGCGAGCCCACCGTGCTTGACGAGAGTCAAGCCTCCTTGCATCCCGAATGTAGGAGAGGTTCTCGTGATCTGTCCAGACCAAGAAAGATACTCTGCCACATCCAGCCAAGGTCGCGACTCCTCTAGGGCCTCCTTGACAGCCAAACATTCCAGATTCCCAACATCATAATTCCTTTCTGCCGGAGTCAAGCGACAGGAGAAAAAGGCATAAGGGTGCAGCTGGCTGTCCGCAGACAAGCAGTGAGAGAGGACAGCTGTAATGCTGACATTGGGTGCATCCACCTTGACAATGAATGGCTGTGATGGGTCTGGATGTTGCAGGACTGGGTCATGGTGAAACTTCGCTTTGACTCCAAAAATGCTTGGTCGGCATCGTCTGTCTAATGGAATCCTGCTGAGACCTTCCTGGTGAGTGTATTTATGGGAGCTGCGATAGAGCCAAAATTCCAGATGAAGCGGTAGTAAAAGTTCGCAAACCCCATGAAGCACAGTACCTGTTTGACTGCAGATGGTTTGGGCCGCTCTGCAACTGCCTGAACAATACTGGGGTCCATTTGAACACTGGATGAGGTAAGTATATAGCCCAAAAACACCAAATACACCTTCACAGAACTCACGTTTCTCGAGCTTGGCCATAAGACCATAAGACATGGGAGCAGAATTAGGCCATTCAACCCATCAAGTCCGCTCCATCATGGCTTAACCCGGATCCCATTCAACCCCATACACCTACCCTCTCACCACATACCTTGATACCCCAACCAATCAGGAATCTATCAGCTTCCGCATTAAATATACGCACAGACCTGGTCTCCACTGCAGTCTGTGGCAGAGCATTCCACAGATTCACTACCCTCTTGCTTAAAAAAAATCCTTCTTTTCTTCTCTTCTAAAGGGTTGTCACTCAATTTTGAGGCTGTGCCCTCCAGTTCTGGATACCCCACCATAGGAAACATCCTCTCCACATCCAGCTTTCAACATTCAGTAGGTTTCAATGAGATCCCGATGCATTCTTCTAAATTCCAGTGAGTACAGGCCCAAAGCTGCAAAATGCTCCTCATATGTTACACCCCTTAATTCCCAGAATCATCCTTGTGAACCTTTTCTCGACATTCTCCAATGACAATACATCCTTTCAGAGATAAGGGGCCTTAACCGGTTGACAATACTTCAAGTGTGGCCTGGCTAGAGTTTTATAAAGCTTTAGCATTATCTCCTTGATTTTATATTCTATTCCCTTGAAATAAATGCCAACATCAGATTTGCCTTCTTTACCACAGAATCAACCTGTGAATTAATCTTCTGAGAGTCTTGCATGACTACTCCTAAGTCTCTTTGCACCTCTAATTTTTTGAATTTTCTTTCCATTTTGATAATAGTCCACACTATTCTTCCTATTACCAAATGCATTCTGCATTTCCCAACACTGCATTCAATCTGCACTTTTTTGTCCATTCTTCCAATTTGTCCAAATCCTGTTGCAATCACATTGCTTCCTCAGCACTACTTACTCCTTTACCCATCTTTGTATCATCTGCAAACTTTGCCACAAGGCCAATAATTCCATGATCTAAATCATTAAATCATTGACAAATAATGTGAAAAGCAGCAGTCCCAATACTGAGTCCTGAGGAATACCACTAGTCATTGGCAGCCAACCAGAAAAGGCCCCTGTTATTCCCACTCACTCCCTCCTGCCTGTCAGCCACTCCACTATCCATGCTAGTATATTCCCTGTAATGCCATAGGATGTTATCTTGTGAAGGAGTCTCATGTGTGGCACCTTATCAAATGCCTTCTGAAAACCCAAGTAAATGGCATCCACTAGCTCTCCTTTGTCCACCCTGCCTGTTACTTCCCCGAAGAATTCTAACAGATTTGTCAGGCAGGTTTTCCCTTAACAGAAACAATGCTGACTTTGACTTACTTTATCATTAGTCCCTTACTATCCTGAAACATCATTCTTAATAATGGACTCCAACACTTTCCCAACCACTGAGGTTAGGCTAACTGGCTTATAATTTCCTCGCTTTTGTCTTCATCTTTTCTTAAACAATGGAATGACATTTGCAATTTTCCAGTCCTCTGGGACCATGCCAGAATCAGGTGAGTATTGAAAGGTCATATCCACAGCATCTGTTATCTCTTCAGCAACCTCTTTCAAGACTCTGGGATGTAGTCCATCTGGTCCAGATGAATTTGGTGTAAAGGTTATTTTTGAGGAGCCGTTGGGAACCCTGCAGACATGCTGGATGTTTTCCTGGTGAAAGCGTGAATAGACAAGGATGTTGCCTAAGTAAACAAAAACAAACTGGGTCAGCATATCTCAAACACATCATTAATCAAGGCCTAGACAACAGCGGGGGCACTAGGGAGACCAAAGGGTATCACAAGGTATTCATAATGGTCAATAGAGGTGTTGAAATCTGTCTTCCACTCATCCCCCTCTCTTATGTGAACCAGGTTATAAGCATTGCACAGTTCAATTTTGAAAAATTTGTATGCTCCCTGGAGATGATCGAAATCAGATGCCAGCAGGGGATGTGGGCAGCAGTTCTTCACAGTGATATTGTTCAGGGGCTGATAATGCAGGGATGGAGCTTGCCGTCTTTCTTGCTCACAAAAGAAGTCTACCCCTACTGGCAAGGTTGATGGATGGATAAACCCCATGGTTAATGCCTCTTTGATGTATTCCAGCATGGCCACCATATCAAGATGAGAGGGGGACGAGACCCAGTTATAGGGAGGACTAGTGCCAGGTAGGAGGTCTATGGCACGGTCGTATGGTTGGTGAGGGGGCAGAGAGGTGGCCTTCCTTTTATTGAAGACCTCAAGGAAATCCGCATATTCAACTGGAATTTCAGAGAGGCCCACATCCTTAGCTGACAGGAGGGGATTCATGGAACAAAACTGAGCTGGGCCCAGACAGGCAGACAGGCATGTCAGTCCCCACTCTTGGAATGCTTTAAGAGACCAATTGATCCGTGGGTTATGTCAGGATAACCAGGAGAGACCAAGCACCAGTGGCAGTTCGAGCAAATTAACTAGAGAGAAAAAAATCTTCACTATGGTTGCCTTTGAGCACAAGTTTGAGGGGTTTGATGGAAAAGTGGATCTGGCCAGTGCTCAGAGATTGACCATGAGCACTTGATGTTGATCTTTTCACAAATTTCTGAGTTGGAACTCCACACCTTTGAGCCAAGAATGTCCATGAGATTCCAGGCTGCACCAGAGTTGAGAAATGCTTTAATTTCATGGGTTCTAGACCCCAACAACATGGAAGTCGCAAGCATAACAATTAGGGGAAGCTGACTGTGGAGAGAACAGACCCATCAGGACTCCCCTCCCTGGAGACCGGTATCTTCTTTCACTGGATGTTTGGGACATACTGCCTGGAACTGTCCTGGATCACCAACATAGAGGCAGGAACCTATTCTCCTGTGCCACTCTTGTTCCTCCTGAGACAGGCGCATGCGCTCTACTTGCACAGGCTCCTCCATGGACTGGGTGCTGGGTGATGAGGGAGAGGGTGAAGGTGGGGAAAGACGGTGATCAGGCGGTGCGAGGGAAGCTTAAAACATTCTTTCCCTGCACCACTCAGTTACCCAGTCATCAACTCGAATAGCCAGATTAATCAGGTCATCCAGACTATCCTGCTCGTCATAGACAGTGATCTCGTGCGGGACCCTGAATTAGTTCACACTGGAAGGCAGCGATAAGAGATCTCTCATTCCACACCATCTCCACTGCAAGCATGCATAGGCCCTCACCATCCCTCAGCCTTGGCACAGGTCCAAGAGTTGATTGGCAGCCAGCCTCCTGAACCCGTACTGAAGGTCAAAAGCCTTCTTTAACTCTGTCATGAAGTGTCAGAACAACTGGGCTGCAGGGTGTCCATGTTCCCGTAAGGCAGTGAACAGTCTGACTGCAGGTCCATCTAGGAGATTGACCATGGACGCCAGTTTTCACACAGCATCACTAAAACAACCAGGCTGGGCTTGTGAATTCAGCTCTCATTGGGTAATAAAATTCTTGCAGGCATCGGAATCACCAAAGTATCTGCCTGGTGATGGAATACTTGGTTCTTGTATGGACAAACGAGTCTGTAGGAGTCAGTTCTGGACTCAGAGTGGGAGTGGAAACAATAAAGGCAGAGGTTGTCAGGGCAGCAGAAAATGAGGATCTGTGAGACTGAGCCAGCCAGCGGCTGCTGAATTGTGTTGCTGAGAACAGCCATTAGGCTGTCAGCCGGTGCTGGCTGTCCACAGTGAGCTTATGGATGGTGGCCATGAGAGCAGAAATCACAGATACCTCACTCCAATTGTCTGCAGTGAGTTGCTGAATAGCAGCTGTGAGGGATGATATATGTTCCTGTAGATGAGACTGGGCTTGTTGGCATGATATTATCTATCTCATTGCTTCAGTAACTTCACTCAAAACAAATTCAATTGCCTGTAGCTTGTCTCCTACCTGACCAATGAATCTAAGGGCCAAGGTCAGCTGTTCTCTCTTTACTGGGTACATCTTTGTCTGGTTGAGACTTGCTGTCATTACATTTGAATATGGCCCAAGTGTGAAGAGAGACACACTGAAGTGGGTCAATAGTTCACAGACTTTAATGCTAACAGGATTTTAAGGGAAAAGAAAACAAATTAATTCTAGGCCAAACTGGGCTGTTAACTATTACACAAATGGAAAACTAGGTGCCAACGCCACAGCTGAAAGGAATATCTAAATATAAAATGAATACCGCTAGTCTTCAGCGTCAGTTGACTTGACAGTCCACTTTTTCAGGCAAGGCCAAATGCAAGCAGGCAGCGAAACGTTGTTGCGAAACATAGAAAACCTACAGCACAATACAGGCCCTTTGGCTCACAAAGCTGTGCCGAACATGTCCTTACCTGAGAAATTACCTACGGTTACCCATATCCCTCTATTTTTCTGATCTCCACATACCTGTCCCGGAGTCTCTTAAAAAGCCCTATCATATCCATCTCCACCACCATCGCTGGAAGCCCTTTCTATGCACTCACCACCCTAGGCGTAAAAAAAAACTTATCCCTGACATCTTCTCTGTACCTACTTCCAAGCACCTTAAAACTGTGCCCTCTCATGTTTTGCTCAAGTCTCGACAAGGGCTACAATGAAAAGAGGGAGTTAAATATCGTCACAGTGAAGTAATCATTAGCTGATACCTGCACACTTACAAGCACAATTGCTGAATCTTCTGCATAGCAGAGTCTGTGGTTATGACAACTCCAGGACAGAACTCTCTGGATTGCTGCCTTTGCTATGTAGGATAAGAATAAGGTGAGTTGGCAGATAAATGTGTGGCTGAGGAATTTGTGCAAGGAGCAGGGGTTTGGATTTCTGGATTATTGTGATCTCTTCTGGGGAAGGTATAACCTGTACAAAAGGGATGAGTTACACCTGGAGACAATGGGGACCAATGTCCTTGTGGAGCTACTGGAGAAGGTAGAAACTAATTTGGCAGGGGGATGGGAACTGGAATGATAGGGCTAAGGGTGGGGTAGTTGGTTTACAAACTAAGGCAGTGTGTAGTGAGACTGCTGGCAAGGAGAGGCTGATGAAAGGGCAAAATGACAGTCAACGGGATGATATTCAATGGTTAGCAAAATCATAAATGGTGATGAATACAGGTCTGAAGTTGTAATATTTGAATGCACACATTATATGGAATAAGTGTACTTGTAGCACACTTGAAAATGGCATATATGATGTTGTGGGCATCACTGAATCATGGTGGAAAGATTATAGCTGGGAGCTTAACGTCCAGAGATGTATTATATTGAAAGGGCAGACAGGTAGACAGAGGGGGTTGGGTGGCTTTCTTGGTAAAGAATGAAATCAAATCTTTGGGAAAAGGTTACATACGATGGGAAGTGGTGCAACTAAGAAACTGCAAAGTAAAAAGGTCTTGATGGGAGCCATATACAGACCCCCAAACAGTAGTCTACAAATTACAATGGGAAACAGAAAATGCATGGCAAAAGGGCAACGTTACAATTCTCATGGGGGATTTCAATTTACAGGTAGATAGGGTGCTGAATTCCATGAGGGGGACTTTGTAACACTCATGATTGAGCCTGCTAGGGGATCAACTATTCTGGATTGGATGTTGTGCAAAGAACCAGGATTGATTCTTCAGCCTAGTTAAAGGAACCCTTATGGGTCTGTAATAATAATATGATAGAATTCACCCTGCAATTTGAGTAGGAGAAGTTAAAGTTAAATGCATCAGTATTGCAGTGGAGTAAAGGGAAATGCAGAGGCATGAGAGAGGAGCTGGCCAAAATTGATTGGAACAAACTACTGGCAGGAATGATGGCAAAGCAGCAATGGCTGGGATTTTTGGGAGTAATTCAGAAGGTGCAGGTTAGATACATGCTGAAGGGAAAACAACTATTCTAAAAGCAGGATTACATAATTGTGGCTGACAAGAGAAATTAAAGCCAACATAAAAGACAAAGAGAGGGCATATAATAGAGCAAAAATTAATGGAAAATTAAAGGATAGATAGATATTCTATTGATGGCAAAGGACATTACAGTAGCATTATAAGTGCACATATATACAAATATTAGAAGAGAAGTAAGAAAAAGTAAAAAATAAGTTACCTCAAAATAAGATATACAAGATTTACAAGTCAAAGATTACAAGATTTACAAGTTCACAGTGAGAAGATGGTAGTGCAAGAATTACTGTAATATTACAGTCCACCATCCAGATAAGAAGCGACATTAGTATTGCACAGGGCGTCTGTGATAGCAGGGTGTGGTAAACAGAATTAAACAAAGCTGAAACAGAACTCTGGTAAGCAGAGCTTAATACCAGTCTAACAGGAGTGGGTCATCACTTTCCTGACTGTAGGTTGACTCATAGGTTTTAAAAGCCAACAGAAGGCAGCTAAAAGGTCATAAAGAAGGAAAAGATGGAATGCATAGGTAAGCTGGCCAATAATATTAAAGAGGATACCAAAAGTTTCTTCAGATATATAAAGTGTAAAAGATAAGTGCAAGTAGATATCGGACTTCTGGAAAACAATGCTGGAGAGGCAGTAATGAGGACAAGGAAATGGCAGACGAACTGAATAAGTATTTTGCATCATTCTTCACTGTGGAAGACACTAGCAGTATGGCATAAATTTAAAAGTATCGGGCAGAACTGTGTGATATTGCCATTAATAAAGAGAAGGTGCTTGGGAACTGAAAGGTCTGTAGGAAGGTAAGGCATCTGAACCAGATGGTCCACATCTTATGGTTTTGAAAGAGGTGGCTGAAGAGATTGTGGAGGCATTAATAATGGTCTTTCAGGGATAAATGTACTCTAGCATAATTCCAGAGGACTAGAAAATTGCAAATGTCACTCCACTCTTCAAGAAAGGAGAAGGCAGGAGAAAGGAAATTATAGGCCAGTTAGTCTGATCTCAGTGGTTGGGAAGATGTTGGAGTTGATTGTTAAGGATGAGGTCTCAGGGTACTTGGTAGTATGATAAAATAAGCTGTAGTCATCATGGTTTTCTCAAGGGAAAATCTTGCCTGATGAAGCTGTTGACATTCTCTAAAAACAAAACAAGCAGCATAGACAAAGGAGAATTAGTGAATGTTGTGTACTTTGATTTTCATAAGACCTTTGACAAGGTGCCACACATGAGGCTGATTAACAAGCTACAAGCCCATGGTATTACAGAAAAGATAGTAGCATGGATAGAGCACTGGCTAATTGGAAGGAGGCAAAGAGTGGGAGGAAAACGAGACTTCCCTGGTTGGGCTGCTGGGAGTTAGTGGTGTTCCACAGGGCTCTGTCTGGGACCTTTTTTTTGTTATATGTCAATGATTTGGATGATAAAACTGATGGCTTTGTGGCCAAGTTTGAGGACAATACAAAGATGGGTGGAGTGGCATGTAGCTTTGAGAAAATACAGAGGCTACAGAAGGACTTGGACAGATTAGGAGAATAGGCAAAGAAGTGACAGATGGAATACAATGTCAGGAAATGTATGGTCATGCACTTTGCTATAAGAAATAAAAGTGTAGATTATTTTCTAAATGGAGAGAAAGTTCAGATATCTGAGATGCCAAGGGATTTGGAAGTCCTCATGCAGGATTCCCTAAAAGTTAATTTGCAGGTTGAGTCGGTGGCGAGGAAGGCAATTGTAATGTAAGCATTTGTTTCAAGAGAACTAGAATATAAAATCAAGGATGTAATGTTGAGGTTTCATAAGGCACAGTTGAGGCATCACTTGGAGTATTGTGAGTGGTTTTGTGCCCCACATCGAAGTCATAGTCATAGTCATAGTTATACTTTATTGATCCCGGGGGAAATTGGTTTTCATTACAGTTGCACCATAAATAATAAATGGTAATGGAATCATAAATAGTTAAATTGTAATATGTAATAGTAATAGTTAATAGTAAGAAAGGATTTGCTGAACTTGGAGAGGGTTCAAAGGTTCACGAAAAGGATTCCTGGATTGAGAAGCTTATCGTATGAGGAATGATTGATGGTTCTGGGCCTGTTCTTGCCAGAATTCAGAAGAATAAAGGGGGATCTAATTGAAACCTATTGAGTATTGAAAGCTCTAGATAGAGTCAATGTGGAGAGGATATTTCTTATAGTGGGGGAGTCTAAGACCAGGAGACAGAACCTCAGAATAGAAGGACATCCCTTCAGAACAGAGAAAGAGGAATTTCTTTAGCCAGGGAGTAGTGAATCTAGGGAAGTCATCAACACAGTTGGCTGTGGACACGAAATCATGGGGTTCTATTTAAGGCAAAGGTTGACAGTTTCTTGATTAGTCAGGGCATAAAGTGATACGGGAAGAAGACAAGGTTTGAGTTGCAAGAGAAATGATCAGCCACGCTGAAATGGCAGAGCAGACTCCATGTGCCAAATGGCCTAATTCTGCTGCTTTGTCATGGCCTTATGGTCTTAAGGCAGATGTAGATATTGGGTATGTTGTAAACAGTAGGAAATTTGAGTGGTTGTCTGGAAATTGGTGAGGCAAAGGTGATTTAACCTGGTTTAGACTCTTTTAATGATCACTTCTAAGTGAAATTAAGCCAATCAGGAAATTTGACCCGGTACTTCATCCTGACTGTTGTGATGTTTGCCAGGTGCCAGCCATGCACATTTGCACAATGTCCATTTCTCTCCTGAATGGTAGATTTTGTGTACAACCTATGACTATTATTGAATAGCTTCCGCATAACTAATAGCACATTGTTTTGTATGGTTGATTGTTCCATTGTTTAGAGAGACACTCAACTTGACAAGGTAGCTTCAGAACTGCAGATTGATCAATACTTGACAAAATCCTAAAAAGCAGTACATTCTACATATTTAGCTGATTATGAATGAAATTGATGTATTCCTCGGCTGCGAAACTGCTGGCAGTACTTCAGGAGTGGTAGGTGTAATGGTCAGTCAGGCTAAAATCGGGAAAATATGCTAATCAGAAAAAGCCTATACTCAGTCTTGTGGGACGTGTAAACCTTCCTGTATTTCTCCAATGACCAAGGTTCGGGTTTTGTAAGGCTCTTATGGCTGAGATCTCAAGGATTAACTTTATGCCCCATGTACACTCAGTGACCACTTTATTAGATACACCTGCTCATTAATGCAAATAGCTAATCAGCCAATTATTTAGCAGCAACTCAATGCATAAAAGTATGCAGACATGGTTAAAAAGTTCATTTGTTATTCAGACCGGACATCAAGGTGGGGTAAGAGTGTGATCTAAGTGACTTTGACCATGGAATGATTGCTGGTGCTAGATGGAGTGATTTATGTATCTCAGAAACTGCTAATCTCTTGGGATTTTCATGCACAACTGTCTCTATAGTTAACAGAGAATGGTGTGATAAACAAAACAAAAACATTCAGCGAGAGGGAGTTCTATGTGCAAAAATGCCTTGTTAATGAGAGAGGCCAGTGACAAATAACAAGACTGGTTTAAGCTGACAGGAAGGAAACAATAACTCAAATAATGACACGGTACACTGTGGTGTTCAGAAAAAAGGTTCTGAATGCACAACATGTCAAATCTTCAAAGTTCAAAGTAAATTTATTATCAAAGTACATATATATCATCATATACAGTCCTGAGATTTATTTTCTTGAGGGTGTACTCAATAAATCCATAATAGAATAATAACCATAATAGAATCAATGAAAATCCACACAAACTTGGGTGTTCAACCAGTATGCAAAAGACAACAAATTGAAAAGGAAGAAATAATAATAATAAATAAACATTTAGAGCATGAGACGAAGAGACTTGAAAATGAGTCTATAGAAACATAGAATATAGGTTATGGAAACATTTCAATGTGGGACAAGTAGAGTTGACTGAAGTTTTCCCCTTTGGATCAAGAGCCTGATAGTAGCAGTGAGAGGAGATCATGACTTAGGTGGGAGGGGTCCCTGATGATGGATGCTGCTTTCCTGCAACATGTAGATGTGCTCGATAGTGGGAAGGGTTTTAACCGTGAGGGACTGAGCATATCCTTACTTTTTCATAGGATTTTCTGTTTAATGGCACTTAGGTTCAAAGGTTCAAAGTTTACATTTAATGTCAGCGAAATGTAGACAATATACATCCTGAAATGCTTTTTTCATACTAGGCTGTGATGCAGCTAGTCAATATACTTTATTGAAGTTGTCAGAGTTTTAGATCTCATGCTGAATTTTTGAAAACTTTAAAGGAATTAGAGGCGCTGCCATATTTTCTTCATAACTGCACTTACATGCTGGCCCTTAAATGATAACACCAAGGAATTTAAAGTTGCTGACACAGTCTGCTTCTGATCCTCCAATGAGGACTGACTCATGGGCTTCTGGTTCCTCCTCCTAAAGTCAATTATCAGCTCCTTGGTCTTGTGACATTGAGTGAGACGTTGTTGCTGTGGCACCACTCAGACAGTTTTTCAGTCTGCTGATGCTGACTCATTGCCACAGTGGTGATTCAGTCTATGACAGAGGTGTCATCAGCAAACTTGAATATGCCATTGGAGCTGTGCTTAGCCATACAGTCATAAGTTGTAAAGCAAGTAGAGCAGGGGACTAAGCACACAGCCTTGTGGTGCTCCTATACTGACAGAAATTGTTGCCAATCCAAACTGACTGGGAATGAGGAAATAGGGGATCCAATTTTGAGAGTTATAGGGCAAAAGTTTAGGGGTAACATGAGGGGGAACTTCTTTACTCAGAGAGTGGTAGCTGTGTGGAACGAGCTTCCAGCAGAAGTGGTTGAGGCAGGTCCGATGTTGTCATTTAAAGTTAAATTGGATAGATATATGAACAGGAAAGGAATGGAGGGTTATAGGCTGAGTGCAGTTCGGTGGGACTAAGTGGGAGTAAGCATTCGGCACGGACTAGAAGAGCCGAGATAGCCTGTTTCCGTGCTGTAATTGTTATATGGTTATATAATGGCACAAGGGGATATCAAGGCCAAATTTGAAGCTGATTGAAGCAGTTTTGAGGGGATGATTGGCATTGAATGCCAGGCTGTTGTCGATAAAGTGGATCCTGATTTATGCATCTTTGCTGTCCTGATATTGCAGGGAGGAGAGAGCAGTGCGCCACGTGTGCGCAGCCCTCCGGCGAAAAATGATATCATATCTGTTAAATAGGGGCCGTGGACAATTCTGATTTGATGGAGACAGACGTGAAAGCACAGAGGAACATCTGGAGAAACTTCTGAAATGCCAGTTCGCTGCTGTTGTATTCTGCACGGTCGGGAATCTTCCGAAGGGAAGGCTTGAAAATCCCTGGCTTTGCCTGCTGTTGGCGACCGAGATTGAGGTCGAATCGTTCGGACAGGATGGCACTCAGTGTCGGAGAGCTGATTGGAGGCTCGAAGTTTTCGGATGACTCAGAGTCAGATTGTGGTCGGACATGGCAGAGAGAGTTTTTCTTCCTTCTCCTGTCTGCCTGAGATATGGGACATCTGAGAGACTTTGAACTATTTACTGTGCTCATGGACTTCTTCATCAAGTTATGATATTGTTGCACGGTTGTAAATATATGTTATAATTATATGGTTTTGTTAGTTTTTTCAGTCTTGGTCTGTCCTGTGTTTTGTGATATCACACTGGAGGAAATATTGTATCATTTCTTAATGCATGCATTACTAAATGACAATAAAAGAGGACTGCGTGTCTTCATAATCTAAAAAAAATGTCATGAAATTTGCTGTTCTGCAACAGCAGTAGAGTGCAATACATAACAATAAAAACAATAATAAGTAAGAAGTGATTTTTTACATTTAAAGTTATATTAAATAAGTAGTGCAATTAGAGAAAAAAATAGTGAGGTAGTGTTCATGGTTTTAATGTCCATTCAAAAATCTGATGGCAGAGGGGAAGAATCTATTGCTGAATCATGAAGTATGAGCTGTTAGGCTCATTTAACTTCTCCCTGATGGTAATAATGAGCATAGGGCATGTCCTGGGTGATGGGGGCCTTTAATGATGGATGCCAACTTTTTGAGACATGGCTCCTTGAAGATATCGTGGATGTTGGGGTGGCTAGTGCCCATGATGGAGCTGACTGAGGTTACAAGCTTCGGAGTTTTTTCCAATGCTGTGAAATGACTTCCTCGACTCAGACAATGATGCAGCCAGCAAGAATTTTCTCTATGGTGCATGTGTAGAAATTTGCAAGTGTCTTTAGTGTCATAACAAGCCTCCACAAACTCCCAATGAAATAAAACTGCTGCTACACTTTCTTTGTAACTGCATGAATATGTCAGCAGCAGCCCAGATCCTCAGAGATGTTCACACCCAGGAACTTGAAAATGCTCACCCTTCCCACTTCTGATCCCTCGATAAAGACTGGTGTGTGTTCCCGTGCTCTGGCCTTTCAGAAGTTCACAATCAATTTTTTTGGTCTAACTGAAGTTCAGTGCGAGGTTATTGCTGCAACACCACTAATCCCACTGATCTAGCTCACTCCTGTATGTCTTCTCATCACCATCTGAAATTCTGGCAACTATAGTTGTGTTGTCAGCATATTTATAAAGAGCATTTGAGCTGTGCATAGCCATGCAGTCATGGTGGTAGAGAGTTTAGAGCAGTGGGCTAAGCACATACCCTTGAAGTGTGACTTCGTTGATTATCAGCGAGAGGAGGGATATTCTTTCCAATCTGCACAGAGGGTTGTCTTCCAGTGAGTAAGTCACGGATCCAGCTGCATGGAAGTCTCCGGTTTTGAAACTTTCTGATCAGAACTGTAGGAATTATTGTGTTAAATGCTCACCTGTAGTCAATATACAGCAGACTGATGTAAGTTATTAGTTTTGTCCAGGTGATCCAAGGCTTTGTTGAGATCCAGTGCAACTTGCCTATTGTGCAATAAGCAAATTGCAGTTGGTCCAATTCCCTGCTTAATATAACCAACCTCTCAAAGTAGTTCATGTGAGTGGTATTGGACAATAGTTGTTAAGCCAGCTCACCCTGCTCATCTTGGGAACTGGTATGTTTGTTGCCGTTTTGAAGCAGCTGGGAACTTCTGACTGTAGCAATGAGAGATTGAAAATGTCTTTGAACACACCTGCTAGTTTGTTGGTACAGATTTTCAGATACTTACCAGATATACCATCAGGACCTGTCGCTTTGAAAGATGTTCTGACATCAGCCTCTGAGGCAGACATCACAGGGTCACCGGATGCTGCATGTGTGCTCATAGTTGTAAAAGGTATTGAGCTCGTCTGGGAGTGAACCTTTATTATCATTTGTCATGTTAGGTTTTGCACTGTAGGAAGTAACGGCCTGTAAACCCTACTAGAGTTGATGTGCAACCTTAGTCAGAATTGTTCTTTTGCTCTTGAGTAAATTATCCCTGACATTGTTGTATAGTCCTGGATTACCAGACTTGAATATACATATCTGATCCCTTGAACTGAATTGAATCGACTTTATTTCTTACATCCTTCATATACATGAGGAGTAAAAATCATTACATCTCCATCTAAATATGCAATGTGCAATTTATAGTAATTTATAATAAATCGTATGTACAACAAGATAGTCAATATAACAGAAATACAATCGTATCAGCATGAATTAATCAGTCTGATGGCCTGGTGGAAGCTGTTCCGAAGCCTTCTGGTCCTGGCTTTTATGCTGTGGTACTGTTTCCCGGATGGTAGCAGTTGGAACAGTTTGTGGTTGGGGTGACTTTGGTCCCCAATCATCCTTTGGGCCCTTTTTACACACCTGTCTTTGTAAATGTCCTGAATAGTGGGAAGTTCACATCTACAGATGCGCTGGGCTGTCCACACCACTCTCTGCAGAATCCTGCGATTAAGGGAAGTACAGTTCCCATACCAGGCAATGATGCAGCTAGTCAGGATGCTCTCAATTGTGCCCTTGCAAAAAGTTCTTAGGATTTGGGGGCCCATACCAAACTTCTTCAACTGTCTGAGGTGAAAGAGGTGCTGTTGTGCCTTTTCACCACACAGCTGGTACGTACAGACCACATGAAATCCTCGGTGATATGTATGACGAGGAGCTTTAAAGCTGTTCACCCTTTCAACCCCAGATCCATTGATGTCAATAGGCTTTAGCCTGTCTCCTTTTCTCCTGTAGCCTTTGTTTTTGTGACATTGAGGGAGAAGTTGTTTTCTTGACACCACTCTGTCAGAGTGCTGATTTCTTCTCTCCAGGCTGCCTCATTATTATTTGAGATTAGGTCAATCAGTGTAGCGTCATCAGCAAATTTAATTAGCAGATTGGAGCTGTGGATGGTGGCACCGTCATGGGTATACAGAGAATAAAGAAGGGAGCTTAGGACACATCCCTGAGGGGATGCTTGGTTGAAGGTCAGAGGGGCAGAGGTGAGGAAGCCCACTCTTACCACCTGCTAGCGATGTGACAGGAAGTCCAGGATCCAGCTACACAAGGCAGGGTGAAGGCTTCTTGTTGAGCCTGGAGGGAATTATGGTATTGAATGCTGAACTGTAGTCCAAGAACAGCATTCTCACATAAGCATCCTTCTCCAGATGTGTAGGAATGTGTATGTGTAGGGCTGTGGCTGTTATGTCATCTTGGATTGCACATCCACTACATTTTCTCAGGAATCCTCTGTTGTTTGTATCTCCTTTGACTCCTTTCTTTTTGGCTTTCCATTCACCCAACTGAGCTTTGGACTTTGCATCTACTTTTACAAGCAGCTTTTTGTCTCCAATCTGAAGTTCATACAATAACCTTAATGCACACAGATTATATTCTGGTTCTTTATTCTCATTAAAACTGAATGCTTGCAAATTTCCTGAAACTTGAACTCTCTTCCAGCTTAAAACCAAGCCACATTTCACAAGTAACTGCATGATTAACATATCAGAAGCTTTCTCGGATCTGTTGGGGAATGACTGAAACAGCTGAGTTATGTCCACTTCCATTTTACTTAATTTTCTGTTCGCTTGTAGCATTGCTTGTCTGTTGTTATTTTTCACACTGCAAATCTCAAGGCTATGCAATCCTGTATCACTCTCATCATTATCAGATTTTTCATCAATAGCATGCAGATTAGTGCTTTTTTTGAAACAGCAACTTGACATTTTAGTATTCTGTCTTCCCCATGCAGTCCATTTATATTTCTCTGCCCGACATGCTCTTTGTATGTGCCCTAGTGTGTTCCATTTTCTACTAGTTTCACCTTCATTTATTTGGTGTATGTGAGCCCCTGCCACAAGGGTAACGTAATTTAATTGGCCTGGTTGGTTTCCATTTCTGTTTCAACATTGCAATTTTGTTCACACTTACTTTCATTCTTGACTGAAATTCAATTGCACCTCTGTTTGTGGTTTCCATGGAAACAGTTATTTCAACTGCGCTTATAGATGTAAGCTGTGCTTCAGTTAGGAGTCATTTTTGAATGCTTTCTTTTAAGGTTCACCAAATTAAGCAATCACTTAGTGTATCATTAAGCCCATATTGAACTGACAATGTTCAGACGATCTCTTTAATTCAGCCACGAACACGGAAATGGACTTCCCTTCTTTTTGATTCTGTTTATGAAATCTAAAGTGTTCTGCAGTTAACAACGCTTCTAAGTGTTCCTTTATCAATTTTACCATATCAGCAAAGCTAATTTCTGATGGTTGGAACAGTAAGACTCGAAGCAAACTGTATGCCTTTAATCTCAATGAACTCAGCAAAATTGGCACTTGGTTCTCATTGGCTATTTTATTTGCTTCAAAATACTGTGCCAATAGTTCAGTATACATGAGCCAATTACCCGTTATGTAATCAAACTCATCAATCTTTCCAATGTATCCAGTCTTCTGATTCCTTCAATCATTATTATCACCCATTACTCGCACTTTGTGAGCCCTGGTCTTCTTCCCTTTACGGTCTTTTAAAAAAATAAACTGCACGTGTTAGGCTGTATTTATTACTTTTTCTTTAGTTCAAATGTCTTGCTGTATTTTAACAGGTTGATAGCCATCTCAAGTTCATTTAAAAAAAACTTCATCACCAATGTTAATGTTTTGAAGTTACAAAGCATAAAATAATTCAAGGAAGACATGGGAGTCTGAAAATACGAGTCTAACTTCAATTTACTTTAAGCGAGACATACATATATTATGTGGTAGTGTGATGACATATGCCAGCGGTCCCCAACCACCGGGCCGTGGACTAGTGCCGGGCCGCAAAGTGCGTGTTACTGGACCGCAAGGAAACAATATGATTTGGCGATATGAGTAGCTGCACATTTCCTCATACCCTGTCATGCCCTCTGTTGAGCCATTACGCATGCGAGGTCATTACCCACTCGTCATCCATGTCAGCGTGGGAAGAAGATCAACTCCTCGAGCTTTCAAATGACGACAGGCTGAAAAGTGTGTTTGACATAACATCTCTGCTGGCATTCTGAATCAAAGTCAAGGCTAAATATCCTGAGATAGCCATGAAAGTACTGAAAATGTTGCTTCCATTTCCAACATATCTCCGCGAAGCGGAGTTTTCTGCAATGAATGTAACGAAAACTAAATTGCGGAATAGACTGGACATAAGGAACCCCCTTCGAGTATCGCTGTCTCCCATCACCCCTCGATAGGACCATCTTGTTGTAGAAAAATAAGCCCAGGGCTCCCACTGATTCAGCAATATTGGTGCGTTGCAATGATTTTATATGTTCATACGGGGAAAATATGTGCTGTGTGTTTAATTTCCAAACGTTACTTAAAATGTTATGATGCTATTGACTTACTAATATAACCATATAACAATTACAGCATGGAAACAGACCATCTCTGTCTTGCTAGTCCATGCCGAATGCTACTCTCACCTAATCCCACCGACCTGCACTCAGCCCATAACCCTCCATTCCTTTCCTGTCCATATACCTATCCAATTTTTCTGTAAATGATAATATCGAACCTGCCTCTACCACTTCCACTGGAAGTTCGTTCAACACTTACTTCAAGCTCCCCTGATAATTGACTTATCACTATATTCATGCCAGGAAAATATGCAGTGTGTGTTTAATATTAAATTTGTCAGATAAACCCTTTTAGAAACGAAATTGAGTGTATTAGCCACTTATCACCGATATTCCGGTCGTGATTAACACCTCCCCCTGAACAGAATTGCCAAAAATGATTTGTAGAAAAAAATCGGCACGTACACGCATGCGCACTGGTGCCCACACAAGGCTTCATGGTCATTGTAGTCTTTTGCGGGGTAAACACAATGTATTTGACTGCTACTCTTGTCCGTTGACAAACCTACCACCCCCCCCACCCCGCCCCCACGCCCAGGTCGGCCGGTCCGCGAGAATATTGTCAATATTAAACCGGTCCGCAGTGCAGAAAAGGTTGGGGACCCCTGACATATGCAATTCAAGTATTTATGGATATAACCTATAATAAATTATTTAAATGAACAGGCATGCTTAATCAATCAATATATACATACAAGATTACTCAAACCTTACTGAAATACCAAACACACAACAGTTAATATATTAAAACAAATTAATTAATGCTGAATAAAAGATTGAGATTTTTCAGCGATCAGGGTCATTTCTTTGGATTGGCGTTACAAGTAGTGCTAAGAACCAAACTAGGGATGATATGTGTGCAATTATTGCCAGGACCATAAAACAGCAGATGGGATATGAGAAATTTGACTTGTCCAGAGAGCTGTTTTCTGGATCAATTAAGCAGACTTTACCTTAAGCAGCAATCATGGTTTAGTGGTGTCAAAAGAGGAAATATCCTCTCCACATCTAATCTGGGTAAATTCTACCACTTTTCCTGGCTATTTTTTATGTCCTTAACCTTGAGTCTTCAGCATATTCAAAAACAAAACCACAGATAAAACATGTAAAAAATAAATCCTGGGAATACTCAGTAGGTCATGCAGCATCTGTGAAGTGTCAGAATGAATATTTCAAGTTAATGAGCTTTCATCAGAATATCAGCATTTTCAATTAGCTTATAGCCACTCACCCCGCCCCCATTGATTTCAGCTAAATATGAGAGGATGGAAGACAAAACAAGGGAAATAGAAATGTAGAAATAAAATTAGAGGCAATGTAAATAAGATAAAGGATTAATGAAACATACTTCACAAGCTCAGGACATTATATGACTTTATATTGTGATTATGGCCCTCAATATAGAATTAAAATCTCCTTTTACACTTGCACACACACTCGTACTGAGATGCTGTCACTGTGCACTAAGAAGTAACTTCTCTTCACTGGTTAAGGAGACAGATGCTGAACATTTTAAGTTCACATACAGGATTATAATTATTTGGCATTGGTATTCTTACTGGCCTTTGCCCTCCATCTAGCCTACTTCAGGTCTTTGACCTTAGAGCTTTGGAACACACCAACCTGTCATTAAAATTTCAGAGGAATACAGGGTCCAGGTTCAAAACAGTATGTTCACTGACATGTTTCAAGGAAGTAAACTCCCATGAGAACTACAGTACTGCAGAAAGATGTGTCTGCTACTGTGTTTAAAGAACTGATGTCCATAAAATCACACTTACATAAGATAGTTAATCTGACAAAATATACTTGGTACATGGGACTGCATCAATAGACATGGCTATTTTTAGAAAACTTCTTGTGTTTTGTGGAACATGTCTAAGATTATATCTCATATCAATTAACATAGAAGGCATCTGAGGATCTGAGGTTTTGTGATGTGAGGCTACTATTCACGTGTTATTCTGGGGATATTTTACTTATGTGCATTTGAAAGCAGAAGGCATTAGCTACATTTATAAGGTACTTGGATGGGCGCATGGATAGGAAATGGGCCAAATGTGGGTAAATTGGTCTAGCTTAAATGAGAATCCTGTTCAGAATGGATCAAATGGGTGGAAGGACCTATTTCAATGCAGAAAGTCTCTACGACTGCATAGGACATCCATCAATAAAAGATTAGATGATTTCATCTTCCAAATAGACAATAATACTAGAACCGTTGGCTGAAATTAGAGAATTACTTTAATAAAATGACACTTATTTTATACAGAATACGCAAAAGGGATGGATAGAACAAAGAAAACAATTTATACAGGATGTATATCAGATGATATGAATATTAACTGAACTGTCTCTGAGTCCAGAAACTCCATGGACAACTGGACAACCCATGCCTGACCCTATCAGAGATATTCCCTTTGTCCTATTTGTCCTTCCACCATTAACCACACTCTGCAACTCGGAAGCAACGTGCTGGCTGACTTTTCCACTTCTGCTGTAGGATCATCAATCTGCGGCCATCACTCTGTTGCTTTTTCCACAGATGCTACCCAGCCTACAGAGCACTTCCAGTTTTCCCTTGTTGATTTAAGCTTTTGTAATTTTCTTTTTGTTATTTTCATACCCTGACATATACCTCTCATGTACCAATCATCTTGTTGTAATTAAAATAAAATCTCAGAATGAAATAAGCTGTTGATCTATATTTTTCAGAAGATTGACAGATGGAGAAACATAAGTGGTGAAGCCAGGAGACAATGGTTATACTCTGATGATCCTGAATGTGGAGGGCAACACAAAAAAATGCTGGAGGGGCTCAGTGCCTATAGAGAGGAATAAAGCGCCGTGTTTCTGGCCAAGACCCTTCATTAGGACTCACTCTGTGCTCAATAATCTCATTTACCTCATTGATATGGGGCTCTGTTTATCCTTGAACAAGCTAAACCTCTGCTTATTGGAGAGCAGATGAATAAAATGTAATCTTACTGAAATATATAAGATTATTAGGAAGTTACAACCATTAGAAAAAGCTAACTTCTACATTGTTGACTTAAGTAAGTTGGAAGTCTGCAAATTCTGGGGTTTTCCTCAGTAAACCTTTTGTCCATCTTTGCTACATTTTAAATCGTGCTAACTTTATCCACCTTCAAATAATATCTGAGAATCGTAAATGGTTGCAGTGCAGAAGATGTCTATTTGGCACATCTTGCCAATGTTAGCTCTCTGCCAGATCAACTCACTACCTACTGCTCTTTCTCTGTAGCCATACAAGATTTTTCCTCATCATATATTTGTCCAGTTCTCTCTTGAAGACCACAATGGAACCTATGCATGCCACAGATGCACACAGTGTATTCCATATTCCAAACACATGCAGTGTATAAAAAAAGTATATCCTTATGTGTTATTAGTTTTCCTTCTCAACCCCAGTCCTCGACCCTCATCATCAAAGAGAATAATCTGAGACTACTTTCTGTACATTTTATGCATTTTGTATATCTCTATCAAATCTCCTTTCAACTCTCTCTTCTGTCACGAAAAGTGACCCACCTGCTCTAAACTACCTTTGTAATTGTGGTCCCTCATTCTATGCAAATCTTTTCTGGACCTTCTCCCATGCCTTTGCATCATTTTTAATTAGCAATGCTGCAGATGTAGCCAGATCAACATTCAAAATCAAAGTCAAGTTCATTGTCATATGCACAAGTACATATATACACGGGTCCGATGATGAACTTCCTTGCAGCAGCATCACAGACACATGGGGCGCCATTGGTAGCATAGCTGTTAGCACAAAGCTACACAGTTTGGGGCACTGGAGTTCAGAATTCAATTCTGATGGCATTTGTAAGGAGTTGTGTGTTGGTTTCCTCTGGGTGTTCCAGTTTCCTCCCACAGTCCAAAAATATGTTAATTGGTCATTGCAAATTATCCTGTGATTAGGTTAGCATGAAGTAGGTGAGTAGATGGACAGTGTGGCTCACTGGACCAGAAGGGCCTGTCAATGTGTATCTCTAAATAAATAAAGATAGCATCATATGAGCAACATTACTGAAAAAAAACATGAACTAAACATAATTTTTCAAGAAAATATAAAATAAGAGCAAAATAATTAGAAAAAGTAAAGTAAGTTGCATTTTAGAGCAAAGTGATCAAAAATGCTAAACTGTAGTGATTAGTGTTTTGCTGGTTAGTTCAAGAACAAAACAGTTGAAGGGAAGTAACTGTTCTTAAACTTGGTGTTCTGGTACTTCAGGCTTCTTTACATCTGCCCAATTTCGTATATCTGCAGCAAAGGCTTCCATCTTTTATGTATATTGTCTTCTTTGATAGAACTCAGTAAGTTATGTTCATCTGATGCATACTCTGGCTTTTAGCAAGATCTCCTATTTTAAATACTTAAGTTTGTGTGCATAGTTTCAGCTCCCTTAGCCTTACTTTTCCTAAGGGAAAGAAAAGGCTACTCATGAAAAGCATCTCAAGACCTCAGGATCCACAAATTGTTTCATATCCTCTGACATGCTGTCACTGTTAGGCAAATCTAAGGAAATGTGACAGTTACTTGGGCACGATGTGTCTCCACAAAGAATAATAAACAGGCTCTGGAATGGTAAATAGGAATACTCACTTCCATTGAACAGACATAAAATGGGTGCAGAACACTTTTATTTACAATAAGACACTCACGTGTATTTACACAGGTATTGGTCCCAATGCTCAATTTATTGCATTAGTTTTTTCGATGGTTACTTTAACTAGATGTGGCTCATGAACAACAGAGAACTTTGATTAACAGGAACATCAATTTTTTTAACTTGCAGTAATTTCTCCACACACACCCTTCTTTCTTTTTTTCATTCCCCATTCTGGTTCCCCTCTCACCATTTCTCTTCTCTCCTACTTGTCACCTCCCTCTGTCACCTCCCTCCGGTGCCCCTTCTCCTTCCCTTTATTCCAAGGTCCACTGTCTTCTCCTATCAGGTAACTTCTTCTTCAGCTCTTTATCTCCTCCACCCATCACCTCCCAACTTTTTACTTCAGCCCCTCCTATCCCACCCACTCCCCATTCCCCTCACCTGGTCTCACCTATCATTTGCTAGTTTTTATTCAATCCTTTCCCCTCAGCTTCATTTTCTGGCTTCTTCCCCCTTTCCCTTCAGTGCTGATGAAGGGCTTTGGCCTGTCAACTGTTGATTCCTCTCCATAGTTGCTGCTGGTCTCCTCCAGCACTTTGTGTGTTGCAGGCTGTTAGATTACAAGGTGAGACATGGACAAAGTGAAAGCACACGGGGTCTTTATTCCAGGAAAAGGAAGCAGAAGCTCGAGGGCATAGGTTTACAATGAGAGGGGAAAGATGACTCGTGCGGTGAGATTTGGGAACAGCTTCTTTCCAACTGTGATAAGACTGCTGAACGGATCCTGACCCAGATCTGGGCCATACCCTCCAAATATCCGGACCTGCCTCTCAGTTTTTCTGCACTACCTTACTTCCAATTTTTCTATTTTCTATTTATGATTTATAATTTAAATTTTTAATATTTACTATCGATTTGTAACCCAGGGAGCGGGAAGCGCAGAGTCAAATATCACTATGATAATTGTACGTTTTAGTATCAATTGTTTGGTGACAATAAATTATAAAGTAAAGTAAGTTAAGATTTAAAAGGGTCCTGAGGGACATCTTCTTCATGCACAGGCTTTTCATATATGGAATGATCTGTCAGGAAAAATAGTCGAGGCAGGTCCAATGATGATATTTAAAAGACATGTGGATACGCACATGGAGAGGAAGGATTCAGAGGGATTCAAGACAACCAGGGGCAAATTGCACCAGCTTAGCTACGCACCTTGATTGGCATGGACAAATAGAATCAATGGGCCTGTTTCAGTACTTGCTGACTCTGTGACTCAAACTAAAGAAAACTGAAGCACAAAGACTTCTGCAGATGCTGGAAATCCAGAGTAACATATACACCACACAATACTCCTCCAACATTCTGTGTGTATTATTTTCTGCCCTATGAAGTATGCAGTGGGGGAGAGAACTCCCCCCCCCCACTTCGTAATCCTAGTGATTATTGTCTCCAGTCTTCTACTGACCCTCTGTAAACAAAGCTTTTGTCCATCATTCCAAACACTAGCATTTCCTTTTTTTTATTATCTGTGACTTGTCTTAATTGTTAAATTACATCACCATGACCCCCTGGGTTTCCTCTGGGTGTTCCAGTTTTCTCCCACATTCTAAAGATGTATGGTTACAGTTAATGAGCTGTCGGAAGGCTATCTTGCTGCAGGAAATATGGTGATACTTGTGGGCTCTTGGCAAATATCTTGCTGATTTAAACGCAAACAACAGGAATTCTGCAGATGCTGGAAATTCAAGCAACACACATCAAAGTTGCTGGTGAACGCAGCAGGCCAGGCAGCATCTCTAGGAAGAGGTGCAGTCAACGTTTCAGGCCGAGACCCTTCGTTAGGACTAACTGAAGGAAGAGTGAGTAAGGGATTTGAAAGTTGGAGGGGGAGGGGGAGATACAAAATGATAGGAGAAGACAGGAGGGGGAGGGATAGAGCCAAGAGCTGGACAGGTGATAGGCAAAAGGGGACACGAGAGGATCATGGGACAGGAGGTCCGGAAAGAAAGACAAGGGGGGGGGGCCCAGAGGATGGGCAAGAGGTATATTCAGAGGGACAGAGGGAGAAAAAGGAGAGTGAGAGAAAGAATGTGTGCATAAGAATAAGTAACAGATGGGGTACGAGGGGGAGGTGGGGCCTAGCGGAAGTTAGAGAAGTCGATGTTCATGCCATCAGGTTGGAGGCTAACCAGACGGAATATAAGGTGTTGTTCCTCCAACCTGAGTGTGGCTTCCTCTTTACAGTAGAGGAGACCGTGGATAGACATGTCAGAATGGGAATGGGATGTGGAATTAAAATGTGTGGCCACTGGGAGATCCTGCTTTCTCTGGCGGACAGAGCGTAGATGTTCAGCAAAGCGGTCTCCCAGTCTGCGTCGGCTTCTCCCTTCTCGCAATTCCTCCGTCTCCGCCGCATCTGCTCTCAGGATGAGGCTTTTCATTCTAGGACGAGGGAGATGTCTTCATTTTTTAAAGAAAGGGGCTTCCCTTCCTCCACTATCAACTCTGCTCTTAAACGCATCTCCCCCATTTCACGTACATCTGCTCTCACTCCATCGTCCCGCCACCCCACTAGGAATAGGGTTCCCCTGGTCCTCACCTACCACCCCACCAGCCTCCGGGTCCAACATATTATTCTCCGTAACTTCCGCCACCTCCAACGGGATCCCGCCACTAAGCATATCTTTTCCTCCCCCCCTCTCTCTGTGTTCCGCAGGGATTGCTCCCTACACAACTCCCTTGTCCATTCGTGCCCTCCATCTCTCCCCACTGATCTCCCTCCTGGCACTTATCCGTGTAAGCGGAACAAGTGCTACACATGCCCTTACACTTCCTCCCTTACCACCATTCAGGACCCTAAACAGTCCTTCCAGGTGAGGCAACACTTCACCTGTGAGTCGACTGGGGTGATATACTGTGTCCGGTGCTCCCGATGTGGCCTTTTATATATTGGCGAGATAGAATGCAAAATGTGAAGAGGCCTTTCAGCTACTGAAAGAGCTGCTGACTTAAAGCACTTGTGTTGGCCTTTGCAAGCCCCCAGTTGTCATATGTATGCATACTGATGCCAGCTGTGAGGTTTTAGGGGGTGTTCATATTAGGACCAGGGAAAAGGGTTGAAACCTGTCTCTTTCTTCAGCTGGAGTCTGTCACCCTCTGTGTGAAACTACCCCATGCACAAATTGGAGTCTCTGGCTTTAAAATGGGCCATGGTGAGTAAGGACTATCTATATGGTGCCAAGTTCAAAGTGAAGACTGACAACAGTCTACTGACTTATATCCTGACCTCAGCAAAGTTGGAAGCAACAAGTTATCATTGGTAGGTGGCATCACTTGCTTATTATTTTAGCTTATGATATCAGCTGGGAAGCCACAATATTGATACGGAAACATTGTCCCGATGTTCGCATGAAGTGCTGGAAATGGACAGAGAGTGGGAGAACAGCAGTGTGTCCTGGTGATAGTGTTTTGGGTTTTGGTTAAAGTTAAGGAGCTGTGATATTCAACTCAGGAATGCTGTGCTAACCAATCAGGATGGTGGAATTGGGAGAAGGTTCTAGGGAAAACTGGGTGGAGAGAGATTTGTGACGGACACTGTTGGGGATCATGGTCCTTTTGTGGGAGATGGAGAGAGAAGATTGGGAGAGACAGCCATAGCATGCGATCTGATGGGAAGGTGCAATTTGAAAGAGTCCAAGATGGAATCTTTCCACGGTGGTCTGTGATAAGAAGTTGACATCGTGTGTAAGGGACCCACCCAGCTTTTGGAAGACACGTTATGACATCCAACACAGTACACTTACACTGGTTTAATTGTAATGGACCCTTTGATTTCTTTGTAATGGACCCTTTGATTTCTTTTCTTTTTCTTTTCCTCTTAATAACTGGTTCGTTCAGCTGAAATGAGTATATACACTTTCCTTATAATTGTACAACTGGTGTACAATCCCTTACTTCTTGCTGACGGATAATTATATACGGGCAGCATGTACACAACATTCACTCAAATCGGGATCCTGTTAATCAAGACATCCCAAGACATTTCCTGTTTGGTGGGACCTAGATCATACTGACCCTGGACGTAAATTGTTTAAGAAAAGTGGCTTTCCTCATTGCTGAGTCCAGTGGCTGTTAGCAGAGCTGGCTAATGAGCCAAGTTTCTACAAGCCCTGATGAGGGGGCTTCTCAGTTGAAAATGGGTATGGTGCTCACAATCTCTTCTTACCACCACAGGGATGACATGATATGGAGAAGCTGAACCTCATTGCAAGGTTGGATTCATAAAACAATATTCAGTGGCAGGAGAAGTACTCAGAGTTGGTCACAGGCCTGGGGTACTGAAAGAAGAGTATTTTATCCAACTGAGGGCAAGAATGACACTACTCTTGGACCATATGTCACGGTCCAGTTCATCGACCCTTGCTCCAGGTTTTCCTGTCTACCCTGTTTCTGTTCCTCTTGAGCACTAATTGAGGCAGCTGATTCTCGTTGGGGCTGGCTGCATAAATACCTCCAGAGTCCAGGGCATGGCTGCTGGATTGTTCTTGTCCTTACTCCTTGTATCCCTTCGCCCTGCCTTCTGCTTCCTCACCTGAAGTTCTTGTCTCGCATTGCATTGCCTGAAGCCTTGCCTTGTCTTGCTGGTAACTCTCGCCTCGTCTCGTCTGAAGTCTTGTCTTGTACCTAGCTCCATTCCTGTCCCTTGCCTCCACCGGGTAAGCCAGGCCAGATTGCCTTACCCTGTGGTGGGTCCTGTCCCTTCCTGTCCCTTGCCTCCGTTGGATACATCAGGCCAGATTCCCAATACCCTGCGGTTGGTTCTGTCCCTTCCCATCCCTTGCCTCCATCGGGTAAACCAGGCCAGATTGCTGTTACACTGCGGTTGGTTCTGTCCCTTCCTGTCCCTTGCCTCCATCGGGTAAGCCAGGCCAGATTGCTGTTACCCTGTGGTGGGTTCTGTCCCTTGCCTCCATCGGGTGGAGATTCGCGCCCTGCCCAGGTGATCCACACCCTGCCCTGGAGTACCGCGCCCTGGTCAGGAGGAGCTTCAAGACCCCCAAGCCTCTAGCCAAGCCTTGCCTCAAGTCTCTAGCCAAGTCTTGCCCTAAGCCATGCTTCAAGACCCGAAGCCTCGAGCCTCGACCTAAGCCAAGCTTCAAGACCCCAAGCCTCAAGTCTCTGGTCTCCGGCCTTGCCGCAAGTCTCTGGTCTCCGGCCTCGCTGCAAGTCTCTGGTCTCCGGCCTCGCCGCAAGTCTCTGGTCTCCGGCCTCACCTCAAGCCTGAAGGCTCCAGCCTCGTCCTTTCTGCCAGCCAAGTCATGTCCTTGCCTAGTTCTGGTGTCTGAGCCAGAGGCAAGACCCAGGTTCTGGGTCCTTGTCCAGTCTCTGGCTTAGAGTCCAAGTCCTGGCTCCTAGCTCCCTTGTCCAGTCCTGTTCCGGGTTCCCGATTTTCATGGAAGAGGTACAGTCGACGTTGCAGGCCGAGACCCTTCATCAGGACTGACGAAGGGTCTCGGCCTGAAACATTGACTGTACCTCTTCCTAGAGATGCTGCCTGGCCTGCTGCGTTCACCAGCAACTTTGATGTGTGTTGCTTGAATTTCCGGCATCTGCAGAATACCCGTTGTTCCCGATTTTCATGCCCATGTCCTAGCCCTCACCCTGTATCCTATTCCTGTCCCTAGTACTTCAGTGTCTGTGTCTTGCACTTGGGTCCGTCCCCAGCCACCACCTTATGACACCATATTGAGGCATATAACAGTCCTATTGATGAACAAAGTCAAAGTTGAGCTTGTGAGGATGGAGGTGCTTGATATCATAACTAGAATGAATGGACCAACTGACCGGTTGTGGGTATTGTTCCTTTTCCCAAGCCAGATGACACAGTGAGGATTTGTGTTGATCTAACAAAATTGAATAATGCAGTGAGGTGGGAGGAATTTATTTTACCCTCTGTTGATCATATATTGGGTATGCTGGGTGGAGCAAAGTCTTTCACCAAATTAGATGCAAATTCAGAGTTCTGGCAGATCCATTTAGCTCCTGAGTCACAGAAGCTCACAACACTTATCACACCATATGTACACGATTCCTTCAAGAGACTCCCTTTTGGCAATTCATCAACCCCTGAACTCTTTCAGGTGAGGATGAAAACATTTTAGAGGGACTGGAAGATGTAGTCGGCTATATACCCATCTTCATAGGCTCAAGTGAGGAACTTAACAAAAGAGTGAAAGTTACCTTGGAGAAACTGAAACAGGCTGAAATCACCCTGAACATGAATTTGCAAAGTTGGAGATGAATTTCTTAGGCCATTAACTCTCCTCAGCTGGAGTACAACCAGATTTGGACAAACTGGCAGGAGTTCGGTGTTATGACATTGAATATGTCCCTGGCAAATCTTTCACACCAGATGCTCTGTTGATGATGCCATGCAAAACTGAGTGGACAGAAGCTAACTCTGCCTCCGTAAATGATACAAACATCTACTGAGATCAGATACGTGAAAGATTTCTTGTATCACAGAATAAACTGGACGAAATTTGCACTGAGTTGAAAAAGGACCAAACCTGCAGCAAGGTCTTGCAATACTGTCAGCATGGATGGCCAGCTGTTCCAAAAGGAGCTCACAAACTCAGACCTTACTGGCTTGAAAAAGACACACTCGCCATTCATGATGATTTGCTGCTGAAGTGCTCCAGACTCATCACTCCTGTTTCTGTACACACCAAAATCATCAGTCAAATCCTCCAAGGACATCAAGGCATCGCAAAATGTCGCCTAAGAGCAAGGCAATCCGTGTGGTGGCCTGGTCTGAGCACACCACTGGGAGATTATGCAAAGCAACTTGAAGCATACAGAAAACTGCACAAAAATCATATTGAACCTCTCTGTCCCACAGAAAGAAGACTGGTGTGTCGGGGGAGATGGAAGAACTAAGGCTGTGTGCCCAGAGACCCGAGATCTTTGGGCACAGAACTCAGAACAAGCGACGCAATGGACTTTTAACATCATAAACTAGCAAGATGTTTATGTCTCCCCTCTCGCTGTGAAACAGAGACACCTTTTTTCCCTTAATAGGGAGAGAGAGAGGTTGTGGTATGTCAAATGCCAGGTGAATAATATAGTCTTTGGAGTACTGCAAGTCTGTGTCCTTGCTGTTGTCTTGCTCATGCTTCAGTGTTTGGCGGTGGGTGCCGATGCTTTGATTTTGCCAGTGGCGGGAGGGGGGATCGTTGCTTGCTGCTGCTGACATGCAGGAGGGACTTTAAGGTTCTAACATTTAACTGTCGTTCATTCTTTGGGGCACTCCTCTGTTTTCGCAGATGTTTGCAAAGAAAAGGTATTTCAGGATGTATATTGTATACATTTCTCTGACGTTAAATGTACCTTTGAAATCTTTGAACCCCAGTTCCCGGCCTTCTCCTCATAACCTTTGATGCCATGTCTAATCAAGAATCAGAGCCTTGCCCCGCGATCTGGTCAAGTTCTACCACCAGAGCAAGACCAGAGCCTTGCTGTGTCAAGATAAGGAACTGTCTATCATTGAGTTTGAACTGTCTGTGTATTGCATTTGGGTCCGCCATGAACACTCCCCATTGTGACAAACCTATCAATCTCTGCCTTAAATATACCTAGCAACCTAGCCTCCACAGCTGACTGTGGCAACAATTTCCAGAAATTCACCACCCCTTGGATAAAGAAATTTCTCTGCATCTCTGTTTTATAAGGGCGCCCCTCTATTCTGAGGCTATGCCCTCTTGTCCTTTACTCCCACACCATGGGAAACATCCTTTCCATATCTACTCTGTCTAGGCCTTCCAACATCTGAAAGATTTCAATCAGATTCTCCCTTATCCTTCTGAATTTCAGCGAGTACCGACCCAGAGCCATCAAATGTCCCTCGTATGATAACCCCTTCATTCCTAGAATCATCCTTGTGAACCTCCTCTGGACCCTCTCCAATGCCAGCACATCTTTTCTAAGATGAGAGGCCAGAAGTGTTCACAATACTCAAGGTGAGGCCTCACCAGTGTCTCCTAAAGCCTCAGCATCATCTCCTTGCTCTTGTATTCTAGACCTCTTGAAATGAATGCTAACATGGCATTTGCCTTCCTCACCACCAACTCAATCTGCAAGTTAACCTTCAGGGCATTCTGCACAAGGACTCCCAAGTCCCTCCGCATCTCAGATTCCTGGATTTTCTCCTCATTTAGAAAATAGTCCGCACATTTATTTCTACAACCAAAGTGCATTACCATACATTTTCCAACATCATATTTCATTTGCCACTTTCTTGACCATTCTCCTAATCTGTCTAAGTCCTTCTGTATCCTACTTGTTTCCTCAACACTACCTGCCCATCCACCAATCTTCATATCATCTGCAAACTTGGCAACAAATTATCTATTCCATCATCTAAATCATTTATAAACAACATTAAAAGAAGTGGTCCCAACAGTGACCCCTGTGGAACGTCACTTGTCACTGGCAGCCAACCAGAAAAGGATCCTTTTATTCCCTCTTGCTGCCTTCTACCAATCAGCCAATGCTCTTATCATGTTAGTAATTTTCCTGTAACACCATGGGCTCTTAACTTGGTAAGCAGCCTCATGAGTCTGCGTCTCCTTTATCTACCCTACTTGTAATTCCCTCAAAGAATTCCAACAGGTTCATCAGGCAGGATTTTTCCTGAAGGAAACCATGGTGAGTTTGTCCTATCTTGTCCTGTGTCATATAGTACTCCATCACCTCAACCTTAACAATTGACTCTAACATCATTCCAACCACTGAGGTCAGGCTAACTGGTCTATAATTTCCTTTATGCTGCTTTCCTCCTTTCTTAAAGAGTGGAGTAACATTTGCAATTTTCCAGTCTTCCGACATCATGGCAGAGCCAATGATTTCTGAAAGATCATTTCTAACGCCACCAGTATCTCTAACGCTACCTCTTTAAGAACACTAGGGTGCAGTTCCTCTGGTCCGGGTGACTTACGTACCTTTAGGTCTTTCAGCTTTTTAGGTCTTTCAGCTCTCTTGTTACAGTAACTATTTCCACTTCTCTTCTTTCACACACTACATTAGGCATACTGCTAGTGTCTTCCACAGTGAAGACTGAAGCAAAATACTCATTTAGTTCATCAGCCTTCTCCTTGTCTCCCATTATTATTTTTCCTGCCTCATTTTCTAGTCGTCCTATATCCACTCTCCTTTCCCCTTTATTTTTAACATACTTGTAAAAACTTTTACTATTCACTTGGATATTATTTGCTAGTTTGCTTTCATATTTCATCTTTTCCCCTTCTTATGATTTTTTTTAGTTGCTCTCTGCAGGTTTTTAAAAAACATCCCGGTCCTATATCTTCCCATTAGTTTTTGCTTTGTTGTATGCCCTTTCTTTTGCTTTTACAATAAATAGCTTTGACATCCCTTGTCAGCCACAGTTGTATTATTTTACCATTTGAGTACTTCTTCATTTTTGGAATACACATGTCCTGCACATTTATCATTTTCTCCAGAAACATATGTCATTGCTACTCTGCTGACATCCTTGCCAGCAGCTCCTTCCAATTTACTTTGGCCAGCTCCTCTCTCATACCACTGTAATTTCCCTTACTCCACTGAAATACTGTTACATCAGACTTTCTCCCTATCAAATTTCAAGTTGAACACAATCGTATTGTGATCACTCGTTCCTAAGGGTTCTTTTACCTTAAGCTCCCTAATCACCTCCGGCTCATTACATAACACCCAATCCAGTATAGCTGATCCCCTAGTAGGCTCAATGACAAACTGCTCTAAGAAGCTATCTCTTAGGCATTCAACAAACTCATGCTCGAGATCCATTACCAACCTAATTTTCCCAATTGACCTGCATGTTAAAATCTCCCATTACTACCACAACATTGCCATTTTGACTCGCCTTTTCTGTTTCCTGTGTAACCTGTGGTCCACCTCCCAGCCACTGTTGGGAGGCCTGTATATAACTGCCATGAACATCCTTTTACACTTGCAGTTTCTTAACTCAACCCACAAGGATTAAACATCTTCCAAGTTGATGTCACATCTTTCTACGAATTTGATGCCATTCTTACCTGTAGAGCCACCCCACCTCCTCTGCCTACCTTCATGTCCCTCTAATATAATGTGTAACCTTGGACATTCAGCTTCCAACTACAACCATCCTTCAGCCACGATTCAGTGATTGCCACAACATCATACCTGGCAATCTGTAATATTGCAACAAGATCATCCACCTTATTTCTTATGCTACGCGCACTTAGATACAACACCTTGAGGACTGTGTTTACTATCTTATCCACTCTAACACTTCCTGAAACCTATATCAGATCGGTCATTTATCTGTCCCACCATATAGATGGAATCTATAACCTAATAGCTTAGGGCAAGTGACTAAAGATGCAGAATAATCTTCTCACTTGCCGAGTGTTCAGGTAGTCTACCCTGACCTCCATTAGATTTAGTGCTTTTTAAGAGTTCTAATGTTGAAAGCATTTCACAAAATGAGACTGTTTTTCTGAAAAAAAGGAACTGGTGAAAATAGGAGGAAAACAAAGAGAGTGAAAGACTATTAAAACAAAAAGAAAGACAGTTATAATTCTGGCAAATGTTTAATGTTTATGTAAGGCCACTCCCACATGGGAGGAGATCACATGCTGTGAAAAGAAGGTTATCAATGCATTTCATTTGTGTATCCTGCATGCTGGCATCCTCGTGTGCTCTGCACTATCCCTCAGTAATGAACACAACAGTGTAGGAGGCCAGGCTTCTGTACGTCCTGCCTCAGTAGCAGTGAGAAGATGGTAGGGATCTTTGATAATGAATGTTGCCTTCTTGAGCCAGCACCTCCTGCAGATACTTCCAATGGTGGGAAGGGATGTGCCTGTGATGCATTCAGCTGAGCCCAGTACTCTCTGCAACTTTTTATGTTCCTACACATTTGATTCAACCAGTCAGGATACTTATAATTGTACCTCTGTATAAGTTAGTTTGTCTTAGTGACATGCCAAACCTCTCTAACCTTCTAGTGTGAAGATCAGGAGTAGACTTTGGAGGGCAATGGGGACAAAGATGTCAATGTAGGAGGAATAAAATGGCTGTGTAAGGTTAGCATAAAAATAGTTACTTGATAGCCTGTGCTGGGAGTACACGGAAGGGAATCTTTGCCTTTTCTATTTCTCCATGAATTTTTAATTCAAGGGGCTTTGCTTTGCATCTGGTCTTTGATAGTAACTTTGGAAATGAAGGGAAGAGGAAGTTGTATATATTTCTATATCTAGATGAAAGAAAAATAGAGGGAATAATTAGATTGAAGGTTGGCGGAACATCAAGGGCTGAGAGGCTGGCATTGTATTGCACAATGCATATGTCTAAGGTCTGTGTTTATGTCTATATACATTAATGTGATCCAGCTGAATGGCAGGAACAACAACTTCTCTAAATTCTGGTAAATTTTATTTATTTATTTTTAATATAGAAATACAGAGCAGAACAGGCCCTTCTGCACAGCCCAGTAACCCACTTATTTAACCCTAGTCTAATTGCAGGACAATTTACAGTGACCAGTTAACCTACTAATTGGTACCTCTTTGCAATCTGGGAGGAAACCAGAGCACCCGGAGGAAACCCATGTGTTCATGAAGAGGACAGGCAAACTCTTTACATCAGAATTGAATTCTGAACTCCGATACACTAAGTGTCATAGTGGGGGGTGTTGGGAATGGGTGGACTAAAATGCAAGACACAGACACTGAAGTACCAGGGACAGAACTAGGCATGACAAGGAAGCAAGGGGAGAGGGGAAATAAGAACACTTGACATGACACAGGCCCTGGACGAGACAAGGATACAGGGCCTGTGTTAGGACTTAACTAGGATAGCGGAACCAGGACATGGAACTAGGAACTAGGAGCCTGGGCTTGGACTCCGAGCCAGAGACTGGGCAAGGACCCAGAACCTGGGACTTGACTCGGGCTCGGACTTCAGAACTAGGCAAGGGCAAAACGTGGCTACAGAATGAGGAGAGGCAACAGGACTGGACGTGAGACTCCTGTTCAGGGCAAAGGAACTCCGGCACAGGATGAGGGAACCCCAGCACTGGGCTGGCAAGGTACTCCTGGGCTGGGTGAGACACATGGACAAAACGAGACCACAAAACCGTGACTTGGACAGGACAAGAATGTGGACTAGGACTGGACGAGACCCCAGAGCCTTGACTAGGTTGAGGGAGAGACAGGAACATGGATCACAGAGCCGGGACCCCTCCTTGGAAGCAGCACGTGGGGCTGGGACTCATACACAGAACACAGAATACAATGAGACAGTATGCAACACAAGGCAGCAGCAGACGGCCGGACCTACCCAGCGAAGGCGTGGACACAGACAGTTCCCAACACTAGGTAGCAGCAAATGGCAGGACCTACCTAGCCAAGGCGTGGACACAAAGACAGATCCCAACACTAGGTAGTCGCAAACAGCCAGACCTACCTAGTGAAGGCATGGACACAGAAAACAGTTCAAAACAACGATAGACAGTTCCTTATCTTGCCCCGGCGAATGAATTTGACAGCAGTGCAGGCGAGGGTTACAGGTGAGGCAAGGCTTCAGATGAGGCAAAGCAGGGCTTCAGGCAAGGCAAGGCAAGGCGAGGCAGGGCTTCAGGCGCGGTGAGGCAAGGCTGCAGGTGAGGCAACAGAAGGAAGGGAAGGGATTCAAACGGGGGTATGGACAGGAACAATCCAGCAAACAGCCCACCTGGCGGGGCGACAATGGACAGATTCTGCTGGAGACTCGGGCGACGCTGCCTGCTCTGCGTTTCCCGATGGCTGCACTGCCTGCAACAAAACAAAATAGCAAAAACAAGTCCCATTAGTTAGGTCGGAATATAATGTGCACATAAATGTTGTTCATCACTGGGTAGTTGGCACTTCAATTTAATTTAATCAGGTGGGGTTCCACGAGTGGAAAGGACAGGAACAATCCAGCAACCAGGGGCTGAATCCTGAAGCTATTTATGAAGCCAGCACAAATGAGAATCAGCTGCCTCAACAGAAACTGGGGAAAACTGGAAAACATGGAATAAGGAAGATGGACCAGACCATGAACCAGAATGCGGATTTCAAGAACCGGACCATGACATTAAGCTGTAATAGTGTTGTGCTACCTACTACATTACTGTGTCACCCTTTTCCTTCCCTTTGTTTCCCCATTCTCCCTTCTCTCTTTTATCATTGCCCATTTGATTTATCCTCTCACCCCTCTCTTCCCCTCCCCCATCCTCATGACCTACCCATTGCCTCCCTTTGGTTCCCCTCCTCTTCTTTCTCTGTTCTACTGTCCTCTTATTTAAGATTACTTCTTCATCAACCCTTTACCTCTTCCACCTATTACCTCCCAGCCTCTTACTTCATCTCATTTCCCCTATCCAAAAACTTTCCCCCTCACTGGTCCTACCTATCAGCTGCCAGCTTGTACTCCTTCCCCTCCTCCGACTTCTTATACTGGCTTCGCCCCCTGCCCCACTTCCTTTCCTGTCCTGATGAACGATCTCAGTTTGAAATGGTGACTTTATTTCACTTCCGACCTACTGAGTTCCTCCAGGATTTTATGTGCGTGCTGTATATGCTTTGCACTAATTATTTGGCTTTCCAGATATGTACTAATTATTTGGATTAATTTGGCTTTATATTCAAATAATTTATATTGAAATTATATAAATTATAAATACATAATTTACATATATGTAACCCTCTCACGGTGGTTCATAACAAACTAGGCTCATAAACTATCTCTGGCTGACAGCCACATGACTCGGCATTGTATTGATAACAGTGAGGCGGCCATCTTCAATAAGCAACACACATCTACGGTTGATATGATTAGGATTCAGCCAAACAGGAAAGTTGGAATGTTCCATTGAAGGAACAATATTTACAGTGAATGCTGCATAAATGCTGCCCCATGCAATGTTATTGCTTGCCAATGTGGCAAGCGTTTGCTCCATAATGACAGACTAGGAAGCTCGTTAACTCAACAAACGTTTTTTTTATTTCAAAATATACTTTATTCAAAAATAAAATTATGTACAATAGACTATTCAATATTTGTCAATCCTTTGCAGATGTTTCCATTACAGGCTTTACATTTCCACACTTTTAGCCACCCACGTGGCACTCTGTTGTTTCATCTTTCCACACCATTGTCGAGGGGTATACTCCCTGCCACCTGACTCCTCCCACTCCTGCAGGAGAAGAACCCTAAACTGTGGTTCTTCCCCACTGGGCCCTTGCAGTGGCTGCACCATGTTTCAGTCCGTCCCTCAGCACGTACTCCTGCAGCCGAGAATGTGCCAATCGGCAGCATTCTCCTACTGACATCTCCATGTGCTGGTAGATCATCAGGTTTCGAGCCGACCAAAGAGCGTCTTTCACTGAGTTGATGATCTGCCAGTAGCACCGGATGTTGCTCTTCGTGTGCGTCCCCGGGAACAGCCCATAGATCAGAGAGTCCTCTGTTTCGGCACAGACTAGAAGGGCCAAGATGACCTGTTTCCATGCTGTACTTATTATATGTTTAATTTTTATATGGTTACGTAGCTGCTGGGGATGAATCGTGACACTAGCCCATCCATCCTCCTCCACATCCTCTCTGCGAACTGATAGTGTGCCATGAGGTGGGTCACAGACTCCTCCTCACTGCAGTCTTCCTGTGGGCAGCGAGGTGCGGAGACGACATTCCGGGCATACTCTCACTGTCAGCCAGGCGAGGTCCTGGTGCCTGTTGGTGAGATCTGGTGATGAGGCATTTTGCCAGATGAACTGGACGGTCTGCTTGGGGAACCACCCCACTGTGTCCATCACGTCCCTCTCCTGCAGTGCTTGCAGGACATTACGTGCCGACCACTACCTGATGACACTGTGGTCAAAGACGTTGACCTGGAAGAACTTTTCTACAAAGGACAGGTATGGCGACAACGACCGACTGACTGGGGTGTTGTGCGGGAGTGGGGCCAGACCCATCCTTCGTAAACACAAAATAATCTGCAGATGCTGGGGTCAAAGCAACACTCACAACATGCTGGAGGAACTCAGCAGGGCAGGCAGCATTCGTGGAAAAAATTGGTCGACGTTTCGGGCCAGAACCTTTTGTCAGGACTGTAGGGGGAAGGGGCAGAGGCCCTATAAAGAAGGTGGGGGGAGGGTGGGAAGAAGGCGGCTGGTAGGTTCCAAGTGAAGAACCAGTAAGGGGAAAGATAAAGGGGTGGGGGAGGGGAAGCAGGGAGGTGATAGGCAGGAAAGGTGAAGAAAGAATAGGGGCAAACACAATAGGTAGTAGAAGGAGGCGGAACCAAGAAGCAGGTGGCATGGCATCTTTCTTTAAGGAAAAATGCCATTCCCTATTCCCAGTTCCTCGGTCTCCGCCACATCTGCTCTGAGGATGAGGTTTTCCGTTCCAGGACATCTCAAATGTCCTCTTTCTTTAAGGATCATGGTTTCCCTTCTGCTGTCATCAATGATGCCCTCACCTTCATCTCCTCCATTTCCTGCACTTCGGCTCTCACCCCATCCTCCCGCCACACAACAGGGACAGAGTTCCCCTTGTCCTCACCTACCACCCCACCAGCCTCCGGATCCAACACATTATCCTCCGCAACTTCCACCACCTTCAACAGGACCCCACCACTAAGCACGTCTTTCCCTCTCTACCCTCTCCGCCTTCCGCAGGGATCGGTCCCTCCGCGACTCCCTGGTCCACACGTCTATCCCCACGGATCTCCCACCCGGCACTTATCCCTGCAAGTGCAAGTGCTACACCTGTCCCTACACCTCCTCTCTCACCACCATTCAAGGCCCCAAACAGTACTTCCAAGTGAGGCAACACTTCACTTGTGAGCCTGTTTGAGTCATCTATTGCATCCGGTGCTCCCGGTGCGGCCTCCTCTACATCGGTGAAACCCGACGCAGATTGGGGGACTGCTTCATCGAGCACCTCCGCTCGGTCCGCCAAAACAGACAGGATCTCCCAGTAGCCACCCACTTCAACTCTGCTTCCCACTCCCATTCAGATATGTCCATACATGGCCTCCTCTACTGCCATGATGAGGCTAAACTCAGGTTGGAGGAGCAACACCTCATATACCGTCTGGGTAGTCTTCAGCCCCTTGGTATGAACATAGAATTCTCCAACTTCCAGTAATTCCCTCCCCCTCCCTTCCCCTATCCCTATGTCACTCTGCTCCCTCCCCCAGCTGCCTACCACCTCCCTCTTGGTTCCGCCTACCCATTGTGCTTTCCCCTATTCTTTCTTCACCTTTCCTGCCTATCACCTCCCTGCCTCCCTTCCCCAACCCTTTATCTTTCCCCTTAATGGTTCTTCACCTGGAACCTACCAGCCTTCTCCTTCCCACTCTCCCCCCATCTTCTTTATAGGGCCTCTGCCCCTTCCCGTTACAGTCCTGACGAAGGGTTCCGGCCCGAAACGTCGACCAATCTTTTCTACGGATGCTGCCAGACCCATCTTTCATTTCCAGGGTGACAGGTAGAACCTGGGCACATAGTGGTACTTGGTCATGAAGCTGGCCATCAGGGTGAGGGCGACATTGGGGACGTTCTTGTCCCCATTGTCCAGGGACTTGTGCATGGTGGCCCATCTGACCTGCTCCATTCAGACGAATCTGAAGACAGCTCGAGTGATTTCCGAGCTGCAGGAGCTGGGGATGAGCCACACCTGCACCAAATACGGCAGCCCTGAGAGCACCTCACATCTGATGACGAGGTTCTTGCCCATTATTGAAAGGGAGCGCCCTCCCCACAGTCCCAGTTTCTGTTTCACCTGGGCAGTCCACTCTGGCCAGTTCTTGTTGCATGCCTTGGCCCCTCTGAACCAGATCCCCAACACCTTCACATGATCAGACCTGATGTTGAAGGGGACGCTGGATCGATCGGGCCAGTTGCCAAAGAGCATGGCTTCGCTCTTCGTATGGTTGATCCTGGCCCCCAACGCTAGTTCAAACTGTTCACAGATGCTGATCAGCCTGCGAACTGACCTCAGATCAGAGCAGAAGATGTGACATCGTCCCATGTACAGGGAGGTTTTCACTTGGGTCCCTCCACTGCCTGGCAGCGTCACCCCTCTTATGTTCTCATCCCTCCTGATGGCTTCGGCAAAGGGTTCAATGCAGCAGACAAACAAGACAAGGGAGAGGGGACAGCCTTGCCTGACTCCAGACCTGATGGGGAATCTGTCTGTTTCCCACCCATTGACCTGGACTGCACTACAGATGTCTGTGTAGAGCAGTCTAATCCAATTCCAGATTCCCTCCCCAAAATCCCATTTTGGAGAGCACGTCCACCATGTACGTGTGTGATACCCTGTCGAAGGCTTTCTCCTGGTCCAAGCTGACCAGGCAGGCGTTCACACCCCCGTCCTGCACGTAGGTGATGGTGTCCCTCAGCAGCGTGAGACTGTCTGAGATCTTCCTGCCTGGTACAACACAGGTTTGGTTCAGATGGATCACCTGTCCCAGAGCAGACTCGACCCTGTTGGCAATCGCTTTGGACAGGATCTTGTAGTCCACATTCAGGAGAGAGATGGGCCTCAAATTCTTAATGTCCTCCCTTTCCCCCTTCTGCTTGTAGATGAGGGTGATGATGCCCTTCCTCATGGACTCTGATATGCAGCCGGCCAGAGGCATAGCATTGTATACTTCCAGCAGGTCTGGGCCCATCCAGTTCCACAGAACCAAGTACAACTCAAGCAGTAAGCCGTTGCTTCCGGGAGTCTTACTCGACTCAAAGGAACGGATAGAGCCTGTCAGTTCGTCGAGGGTCAGTGGCTGATCCTTACTCTCCTGCTTGCCGTCGTCCAAGATCTGCGTGATAGATGACTGGAAATTGCGGGAGGCTGTGGATTCTGTAGCCTTTCTGTCATACAGACCGGCATAGACGGACCTGCAGATCCTGAGTATGTTGGTCTGCGAGGACACGACTGAGCCATCCTCTTCCTTAAGCTTGTGGATCACAGAGCTCCCCCTGTGCGCCTTTTGGAAGAAGAAGCGTGAGTACGTCTCGTCCTGCTCCACGGTTTGGACCCTTGATTGGAAGATGATCTTGGAGGATTCGGCGATGAGGTGCTGGGCTTGCCGGCCCTTCACCTCTCGCAATTTCTCCCCGACATCCACCCCCTTTGACTGCAGAAGGAGAAGTTGCTGCAACTCTGCCTGGAGTTTACGCAGTTCCCTCTGCTCCTGCCTTGCTTTCTGGGTACCCTTGCGGATGAAGAACCTCTTGATGTTCTCTTTGGTGGCTTCCCACCAGTGAACAGGGGAATCAAAGAAGTCTTTCAAGGTTCTCCAACCTGTGTACTCCTTCTCTAGTTCCTCGATGTTCTCTGGGTCAGCGGCTTTACACTCAGCTTCCATATCCCCCGCCTGCCTTCCGGTCCTCCCGTAAGTGACTGGTGGCTCACAGAAGGCAGTAGTCAGAGAATAACAGCGGCATGACTTCGGTGGACCTGACCGTGATGGACTCTGAGAGGAAGAGGAAGTCGATCCGGGAGCGGGCTGTGTCGTCCGATCGTGTCCAGGTGACTTGAGGCTGTGCTCCACCTGTGGGGGTGCCAAAGGCGTCGCGTAGCTTGGCTGTCTTCACCGTTTCCATCAGGAGTCTGGAGGTACTGTCCAGCCTGCCGTCGGCACTGCCGGATCCTCCAGCCGCATCAATGGTGTGTTGAAGTCTTCGGCCAGAACGACCGGCTGGGACGTCAGCAGCAGCAATGGAAGCTGCTCGCTCCACACGGGGGAGGCGTAAACGTTGATTAACCGGAGCGGAGTGCCCCAGTACTTGACGTCTGCTTCCAGGAGGCACCCCGGGATCACCTCTTTAACTTGGGTGATTGAGAAGTTGCCTCCCCGTAGCAGAATCCCCAGGCCAGAAGCGTGATAATCGTTGCCCCCCTCCCCTGGGTGTGGCAGTTCGGGTTCTGGGCCTGGGGGGTTGTTGACTTCCTGGGCTGCTGGGTGCCAGCCGTGGCTCTGCTCCCAGATTCCCGGAGCTGGGGTCTCTGCTGCACTCCGCCTCCTGTCCTGCGCTGCCCGCTCGACGTTTCCAGATGGCTGCTCTGGGCCGTGGCGTGGTGCCGGTGCGGCCAGTCCTGGGTCAAATGACCTGCCTCACCGCACCAGTAGCAGAGGTCATTACATGGCCAGCGGTGGGGTCGGACCCGTCTCACGGGCTCCTCCTCAACAGTTTCCTCCTCTGCCTCGGTGACATGAGCCCAGGCTCGCTGCGTGCGGGGGGATGCTGAAGCACCTTGAGGGGCTAAAATTACTTCTGCTCCCTCCGCCTTGCCCAACAATAATGGCAACGTCAGGCAAACATGCTTTACAAAGGCATGGAAGGCAAGCTCTTCCTGGGCCAAGGGAGGGAACTGGGGGTGGCCATGCCGAGGACAGTGGCGGAGATCCGCTGCTAGTAACCCCTGACTTTCTCCCAAACGACGCCATCTGCTGCACAGTTCTTCCCTCATTGCTTCCGCCAGTGGCCTCTGCTCGAAACACCGCTCCAGTGCCACTACGAAGGCCCTGTAGTCATGCTTCTCCGCCGGCGCTGGGTTGAGGAGGGCCCACAGGGCATCTCCCTCCAGTGCCAGGGCAAGGTGCACCACTGTCTCAGTGGGGCTCTTCCCGTTGTGCCTTGCGGCAAGTCTGACTTGAACCAGGTAAGGCTCCAGTCTGCTGGTACCGTTGTATTGAGGGAGCTTCAGAGTGGACCCTGAGGTGCAAATCGTGGAATCCTTTTGGTCTTCCTGTTGCTCCTTATCATGGTGACCATCCTCCCATAGATGCAGCGTCTTGGGCTCTCCGATGTGGATTGCGATGGAGGTGAGTGATGGGCACCACTGTATCCCCTGGGATGGGGAGCCTGGGTACGCTCACTCCATCAGGGCTCCCTGGGAAAGCACAATGTTCAGTTCCCAGGTCCTCCCTCCGGGTCTCATCTTCATGATTCCCCGGGTCTTAAGGCACTCTATCCTACGTCTTAGCTCTTCAATCTCATCGTCGATCTCGCATCTCACTCCTGACACCAATGTTCCATTGAGGGAATAAAATTTATGGTGAATGCTGGTAAATGCTGCCCTATACAATGTCATCACTTGCCAAGAAATAACGGCAACTTACACTGGCATAAACTTAAAGTGGAAGTATATTTACAGATATGTCAACTTGAACCAAAACAAAACAGCAAAAACAAGTCCCATTAGTTAGATCAGAATATAACATGCACATAAACGTTGTTCGTTGTTGCTGAGTTGTTGGGGGCTTCACTTTAATTCCTCACGGCGCTGAAACCTCGTTCTGCATGAAAGACAACAGCCACAATTCGAACTTTGCTCGAAGTCTGTTACAATTAACTGGATAACTCAGATGTATTGCCTCTTCCTCCGTGGAACCGTTTGTCTGTACAAAGAACTTCTCACAATGGTGTCTCTCCTTCAGGTGGGGTTCCGCGAGTGCCTTCCTTTGTGCTCTTCTCTGCACCTCCTTCTTCTTCCAACAGCTCCCCAAAAACCCAAAACCAACCCAATTACTCCTGGAAATCTGCTGCCGTCAATCTCAATGCTCAATGGCATCTCACTGGTCAGAATGTTATCAAGACAACCCAACTGGCTGACACAGCATTCCTAAGTGGATCAAATGACTCCGTAACAGAAACCAGAATACTGGACTGTAAAGCTTAATTAACACTGCATTTTACAGAAAAACTGTAGAAAATAAAATACTCAACGGCATAGCTGCAGTAATACAATAAAACATGTTCTTACCAACGTATCACCTATATATATTTTTTTATATTTCAAAGATTGTTAAAACTAATGACAAATTTCTCATGGCAACTTTCATCTTTATCTGATATCAAAGCCTAAGATAAACTATTGTGTATGCTGCCTGTACCCTAGGCATTGTTGAGAACTCCTTACTGTAACCAAGGGTACAGGGAGCCAATAGGATGAGCCCTCTGTGTCCGGTCCAGTAAGTGTGGGCATTTGCAGACCATGGTCATCTTTGCAGTCACAGCTCTGTTCCCTGTGTGTAACACATTTCATCAGGACTTAAATCAGTCATCTTATTGCTTTATCATTCTACTCATGCACATAATAATTACTTTGAATCCTTATAGTAAACTGAATGCACTGCTAAGTTTTCTTCATATCTAAATTTATCTCCTTTCAGATGAGTCATTTATCCTCACATATATAACAATCCTTATTTCAAGTGAAGGCATTTCCAAATATGCCTTCACGAAATCATAAATAATTCTATTCTTTTTGAGACAATTTTTGATTGCACGATATTCAATCTGATCAAGGTTGTCTTTGAGACTCTTAATTCAGCAGTCACTGGAAAATTTTAAGGTCCCATCATATAAGTAGGTGAGTGACTGATCCATAGAATGATCAAACAAAAGCATCTACAAGTCGGGATGGCTGTTTTAATTTTGGAATTAATACAATAATCGTAGTTACTGCTTTGGACATGACTACGAAAATCTGCAGGAAGTTATGGACACACCTCAGCACATCACACAGGGCAACACCACTCTCACCCTCTATGGACACTGTGTATATTTTTTGTCATCTCAGTAAAGCAGCCAGTATAATCAAAAAAACTCACTCACCCTGTGCATCCTCTATTCTCTCCCCTCCCATTAGTAGAAGATGCAAGTGTCTGAAAGCATGTACCATCGGGCTCAAGGACGGTTTCTATGACACTATTATAGACAATTAAATACAAGCTGTAGATCTCTAGTGTGATAAATTGGAATCTTGATATCACAATCCACCTCATTATGATCTTGCACCTTAATGCTTTCCTGCACTGCACCTATTCTGTAGCTGTCACACTTTATTCTGCATTGTTATGGTTTTACCTTGTTTAACCTCTATACACTGGGTAATATTCTAACAGTATGCAATAAAAGCTTTTCACTGTATCTGGGGACATGTGACAATAATAAATCACTACCTTCTTTACAAGTCAGAGAGATGTTGAGACAAAAAAGATAATTCCTCTATGGCAGTACATTTCAACATAACTAGTTCTGATAGCATTTTAAATTCTGGGTTTAAAACATTTTGTGTTAGTAAAATGAAGAGAAATCTTACTAAAATAAAATGGTGAGATTCAAATAAAATGGTGAAAATAAAATAAAGAACTGTCTGCACTTGACCTGTATCCCTCTCTTCTCGCAGCTACCATTAGTCTGTAGGTGCAGGAGTCTTGGCTTCACGTCACCATGTTCAAGAGCAATTGTTGCCCTGAAACCATTGGGCTCCTAAGCCAGTTCCACTTGCCTCTGCATTGAACAGGCTCCACAGCTGTGGTCTGCAGCCGTCGAGATCCCAGACCAGTTCCACTTGCCTCAGTGCTGAACTGGCTCCGTAGCTGTGACTCAATTTCAGCTTTGCAGTTCACATTCTGATAGAAGGGGAAAGAATGTAGCACTGAAGGTGCTGTATTTAAATGTGCATAGTATTTGGAATAAGGTGGATGAACTCGTGGCACAGTTAGAGATTGGTTGGTATGACATTGTGGGCATCACTGAGTCGTGGCTGAAAGAAGGCCATATTTGGGAGTTTAACATCGAAGGATATTCTTTGTATCAAAAGGACAGGCAGGAAGGCATAGGTGGAGGTCTGATTCTGTTGGTAAAAGATGGAATTACTTCCTTAGAAAGAGTGAAATAAGGTGAGAGAATGTTGAGTCTTTGTGGGTGGAGTTAAGAAACTGTGAAGGTAAAAAAAATCATTATGGGAATCGTATATAGGCCTCCAAATTGTAGCCAAGATGTGGGGATGATATTGCAAAGGGAGTTGAAAAAGGCTTATAATAAGGGTAATGTCACAATTGTAATAGGGGACTTCAATATGCGAGGGGATTGGGAAAATCAGGTTGATGTCAGATTGCAAGAGAGAGAATTTGTTGAATGTCTTCAGGATGGCTTTTTAGGGCAGCTTGTGGTTGAGGCTACGAGCAAAAGGCTGTCTTAGACTGGGTGTTATGTAATAACCCAGATCTTATAAGGGAGCTTAATGTAAAGGAAGCCTTAGGAAGCAGTGATCACAATATAATGGAATTCATACTGCAATTTGAGAGAAAGATAAGGCCGATGTATCAGTATCGCAATGGAATAAAGGAAATTACAGAGGCATGAGAGACGAGCTTGCTCAGGTGGATTGGAGGGGGTACTGACAGTGCTGACGGCAGAGCCAAGGAGGCTGATGTTTCTGGGAATTATTCATAAATTGCAGGATAGATATGTCTCACAGAAGAAGAAGTTCTCAAACGGCAGCTATAGCTGACAAGGGAAGATAAAGATTGCATAAGAGCCAAGGAAAGGGCATATAAGATAGTAAAAGTGAGTGGGAAGTTGGACTATTGGGAAGCTTTTAAAATCCAACAAAAGGCAACTAAAAAAGCTGTAAGAAAGGTAAAGATGAAATATGAGGGCAAACAAGCCAATAATATAAAGCAAATTACTAGAAGTTTTTTTCATTTTTTTTTAGGCATCCGTTAGTTTCATGAGACCATGGATTTGCGCCTTGGAAGGTTTCCAGAGTGCAGGGCTGGGCAAGGTTGTATGGAAGACCAGCAGTTGCCCATGCTGCAAGTCTCCCCTCTCCACGCCACCGATGTTGTCCAAGGGAAGGGCACTAGGGCCGATACAGCTTGGCACCGGTGTCATCGCAGAGCAATGTGTGGTTAAGTGCCTTGCTCTAGGACACAACATGTTGCCTCAGCTGAGGCTTGAACTAGCAACCTTCAGATCACTAGACTGATGCCTTAACCACTTGGCCATGCGCCAACATATATTCTGTTATATAAAGAGTAAAAAGGAAGTTGATCCTGGACCACCGGAAAATGATGCTGGTGAGGTAGAAATGGGGGACAATGATACGGCAGATGAACTTAATGAGTACTTTGTATCAGGTTTCACTATGGAAGATGCTAGCAGTATGCCAGAGGCCCGTTAGTGTCAGGGAGCAGGAGTGTGTGCCATTGCTAGTAACCCAGGCAACCTGTTCATATTCTATGCCTTCACAGTATGGTCTGGGTCAATTTTGACCTGGCCCAAGAATACCCTCATAACAAGTGTCTATACCAAATTTTGAACCACAGATCTATTTAGAATTTATAAATAGCCTATCTGACATTAATAAATGGGTGATTAATCCTTAATTAATGTTCCAGAGATCTAAAATCCATTTCAATACATACAGGTCAAATTTGACCCGGAACAGCCTCAATATACAAAAATTTGTAGCACCTGTACAAAAGTATAAAATTTTAAACTATTTTAATTTTGCGCATTTTGGGTCACTTTAGGAAAAGTCACCAAATTTCGGCTAAAAAAACGGCACTTAGGTTGTTTTTACTGCTGTCAAATGTCAAAATGAGTCAAATTTGACCCGAACAGTATGTAAGGGTTAAAAAGCAAAATGTGCTGGGCGAGCTCAAAGGTCTAGAGGTGGATAAGTCACCTGGATTAGATGAACTACATCCCAGTGTTCTGACGAAGGTTGCTGAAGCAATAATGGGTGCATTGGTTATGATCCTTCAAGAATCACTTGATACTGGCATGGTCCTGGAGGACTGGAATATAGCAAATGTCACTCCACTCTTTAAGAAGGGAGGAAAGCATAAGAAAGGAAATTATACACCAGTTTGCCTAACCTCAGTAGCCGGGAAAGTGTTGGAGTCCATTTTTAAGGATGAGGTTTTGAGGTACTAGAAGAATAATGATAAAATAAGTCAAAGTCAGCATGGTTTCTGTCAAGGGAAATCTTACCTGACAAATATGTTTGAGTCCTTTGAGGAAGTAACAAGCAGGGTGGATATCATTTACTTGGATTTTCAGAAGGCATCTGATAAGGTACCACACATGAGACTGCTTGACAAGATAAATCACTGGTAGATGTTTGGACACTCTTCTTTGAGATGGTCATTGTCTAATTGTCTGGTAATCTCCTGCTTCCTCTGTGGCAATTCTTTTTCATTGTCCTGAGATAAACTATGTTATATCTATATTGATTTATTTTCCAACATATATCTATAGGATCTGTTATCCTATTATCCATCATCTAGGGTGTCTGTCAGAGCCTTCTACCTAATTTCTCATTGTGCATTGCTGCTCAAACACATTGATTACATTATTGATCGTCTGTACTTCAGCAAATAGCATAATTCCATTGGATGGTTTCATATGTAGCCTCGAAACCCAGAATGTGACATGCAGTTTTACCCCACCGTAACTTACAGAATGAATACGAACTGCTTTTGAAAAAGTTTCATTTTTTGCTCCCGATTATTGCGTGAATTGCTAACCAATTCATTTTCAGTGAAGAGTTTTTATCCTCTTTAATTGAGAAGTATGAGCTTTGGTCAAGTTTTGCAGGTCAGTGTGCTAACATTATTGAGGACTATGAAAAAAACTGTAATAAACAGAAATAAAGCTGTTTATGTTTGTTTTGTCTTTTATAAATGAAGATTGCTGGAAGAAAAGCAGACACAGAAAGGCAGAATGATAAGCTGTAGTTTCATTAATTTTCTTTTTATCTTGGAAATGGATTGCTTTAATCCTTCAAGATTCTATTTCAAAACCGTGAGGCCATCACTTTGCTTCAGGCACTATACAAAAGATAATTGAGTTATCACAAAATTCATCGGTTGAATTCCAAATCCCTACCATGCAAAGAACTTGTGACCTTCTGCCCAACAATGGTATTTGAACCGGGGAAAAAAGAAGACCACTTACTGTTATCCGCAAAGAGGCATTTATAATAAGAGCTTCAACATCTTAAAGGAAATAATTCCAAAGGAACAGAATGCTTAATGATTGCCACAACGTAACACAGCTAACATGTTGAAGATGTTCCACATATTTGTAGCATGGAATGTTTATGGATAAATACACTATGACAAAAAAATGGCTTTCTTTTTGTAAGTTGTTTTTTTTCCCCCTCCTGATGATATGTAGCATAGTATCTCTATAAACGCAGTGGTCACTTTTTAGATACACCTGCCCGTTAGCGCAAATGTCTAATCAGCCAATCATGTAGCAGCAACTTAATGCATAAAAGCATACAGAAATGGTCAAGAGGTTCAGCTGTTGTTCAGACCAAACATCAGACTAGATCAAATGTGGTCTAAGTGACTTTAACTGTGGAATAATTGTTGGTGCCAGAGAAAATCCTGGCTGACCTCTTGGGATTCTCATGCACAGCAGTCTCTAGAGTTTACAGATAATGGTGTGAAAAGCGAAACAAAAAAAAAACAATCCAGTATACAGCAGTTTTGTGGGTGGAAATGCCTTATTAATGAGGTAAGAGGAGAATGGCCTGATTAGTTCAAGCTGACAGGAAGGTGGCAGTAACTCAAATAGCCACACATTACAACAATAGTGTGTAGAAGAGCATCTCTGACTGCACAACATGTTGAACCTTGAAGAGGACGGGCTACAGCAGCAGAAGAACACAAACATACACTCAGTGGCCACTTTCTTAGGTACAGGAGGTATCTAATAAAGTGGCCACTTTCTTAGGTACAGGAGGTATCTAATAAAGTGGCCACTGTGTGTAGAAAAATAGTGATAACCAACATGGCTTTGTGTATGGAAGCAGTATACTCACAAAAGACTGGAAACTCAGCCGGCCAGGCAGCATCTATGGAAAAAAGTACAGTCGAGTACAGTTTCGGGCCGAGACCCTTCGTTAGGACATATGCGTAGTAGGTCATGTCTAACCTTTCTTTCAATTTTTCAAGAAAGTTACAGGGAAAGTTGATGAAGGAAAGGCATTGAATGTTGTCTACATTTGACAAGGTCCCACATGGGAGGTTGGTCAAGAAGGTTCTGTCACTCGGCATTCAAAATGAGGTAGTAAATTGGATTAGACATTGGATTCACAGGAGAGTGATAGCAGATGGTTGCTTCTCTGATTGGAGGTTTGTAACTAGTGATGTTCCACGGAGACTGGTGCTCAGTCCATTGTATTTGTCACATATGTCAATGATCTAGATTATAATGTAGTAGACTGGATCAGCAAATTTGTATATGACAACAAGACAGGGGGTGTAATGGACAGTGAGAAAGGCTATCAAAGCTTGCAGCAGAATCTAGACCAGCTGGAAAAATGGGCCGAAAATGGCAGCTGGAATTTAATGCAGCTGAGTGTGATGTGTTATACTTAGAAAGGACAAATCAGGGTGGAACTTACATGGTGAGTGGTATGGCACTGAGCTGTGTGGTAGAACAGAGGGATCTGGGAATTCAAATCCATAATTCCTTAAAAGTAGCAACACAGGTTGATAAGGTCATAAAGAGAGCTTTTGGCACATTAGCCTTCATAAATCAAAGCATTAAGTTCTGGAGTTGGGATGTTTTGTTGAAGTTGTATAAGACATTTATGAGGCCTAATTTGGAATATTGTGTGCTATTTCAGTCACCGACCAATAGGAATGATGTCAATAAGACAGAAATTCAGGAATTTCACTGTCTCGGATTGCAAGACCCAGCTGAGAAGATCATCGGGGTCTCTCTTCCTGCTATTACAGACATTTACACCACACGCTGCACCCGCAAAACTAACAGTATTTTGAAGGGCCCTACGCATCCCTCACACAAACTTTTCTCCCTCCTGCCACCTGGCAAAAGGTACCAAAGCATTCGGACTCTCACGACTAGACTGTTGCAACAGTTTCTTCTCCCAAGCCATCAGACTCCTCAATACTAGACAGACATCTACATCATTTACTATTATATTGTAATTTGTCCTCTATTGTGCTTTTTGTCTTGTTTATTAATTATTGTACTGCCCTGCACTGTTTTGTGCACTTTATGTAGTCCTATGCAGATCTGTAGTCTAGTGCAGTTTTTATGTTGTTTTACATGGTCTAGTGTTGCCTTGTACTGTCTCCCGTAGTCTAGTGTAGTTTTGTGTTGTTTCATGTAGCACCATGGTCCTGGAAGAACATTGTTTCGTTTTTACCGTGTACTGTTCCAGCAGTTTATGGTCGAAATGACAATAAACTTGACTTGACTTAACTTAACTTGAGAAAGAGTGCAGAGAAATTTTACAAGTATGTAAACAGAGCTTGACGACTTGAGTCACATGGAAAGGGTTAGGACTTTAATCCCTAAACTACGGAAGCATTTGGTAGAGGTATACATAATTACGATGGGTGTAGATAAGGTAAATGCAAGCAGGCTTTTTTCCTTTTGAGGTTAGGTGAGACTAGAACTGGAGAACATAGGTTAAGGGTGAAAGGTGAAATGCTTAAGGGGGAACACGAAAGGAAACTTCTTCACAGAGAACAATTGGAACCAGCAGCCAGTGGAAGTGGTGGATGTGGGTTTGATTTCAACATTTAAAATAAATTTAGATATGTATGTGGAAGGGAGGGGTAGCGAGCATTATGGTCTGGGTGCAGGTCAACGGGACTAGGCAGATTATTAGTTTGGCACAGTCTGGGTGGGCTGAAGGACCTGTTTCTGTGCTGTAGTGTTCTAAGATTCTATGACACTAAAAGAAAACTGTGCCTAAATGAATAAATGAATGAAATAATCCATCAATCAATAAATAGAAACCGATGAGATGTGTTGTGGAGGCCTTGAATTGAATCAGTAGGTTGTGGAATCAGTTTGGAGTTATTGTGAGTGACATTATCCATGTCGTTTCAGGAGCCTGATGGCCCTGTTCTTGAACCTGGTGGTGTAGGACCTAAGGTTCCTGTACTTCCTGCTCAATGGCAGTAATTAGCAGAGAACATGGCCTGTATAGCGGGGTTCCTTAATGATGGTTGCTGCTTCCTTGTGCCAGCTCTCCTTAATCCATTTATATAAGATAGATAGCCTTGCAGCTAACTTTGCAGCTGAGACAATTAGTTAAGTGTTTAACCTGGGTTATGCAAGAAAGATGGTTACGAAGCAGGGATATTTTCTTTTAGATTTTTAATAGAAACCTAATTTGAAATGCCATAGTATTATTAGATTAGGCTGTGTTTACAAATGATTAAGTGTCTTTGTCAGTAACAAGCTTTGTCTCTTCAAATGTAACTGCTTATTTTTATTAAACTGACAAAATAAGCAATTCAATAAGTTATTGGGAAGTACTTAATTTTCAAAAGAGCTTTTTTATCTCTTCCTCATTTCTTTCTTGCTTTTAAGCACATTATATTTTCAATAACTTTCTGGTTCATTGTGTTCTGGTAGTGTTTTCACCAGGAATGGTACAATTAGAGTAGGAACAAAGTTAAGAATGTTGTCAGTGAAGAAGATGAATGATTGGCAATAGAGGATCTGATAGGCAATCATAGGCTACTTGTTTTAAAATATATTCACTCTGCAGAGCAGCAGCGAGAAGCAAGGATTACTCACACAGAATGAGAGTCGCTTATGTAATTTGGGGTGCAAGAGTAGCATAGAGGTTAGCGTGATGCTATTACATCTCAGAGCACTGGAGTTCAGTTCCAGTGTCCTCCATAAGCAAGATTGTATGTTCCTTCTCCTGTGCACATTGGTTTTCTTTAAGTGCTCCAGTTTCCTTCCACAGTCCAAAGACGTACCGGTTAGTAGGTTAATTGGTGATTGTATATTGTCCTGTGATGAGGCTAGGGTTAAGTCAATGGGTTTCTGGATAGTGCAGCTCAAAGGACCAGAAGGGCCTGTTCCATGCTGTATATATATATATATATATATATATACACACACACACATATATATATATATATCTGTAACCCCCTTACCGGGCTCATATGCAAACTTGGCTTGTTAGCCTACTCTGCTAACAGCCATGTTATTCAGTGGCAAGAAGGCCACAAACAATATATATCTAGGTCTGGTATGATTTGAGGTTGAACCAAATGGGAATATCATGATGTTTCGATTAAAGGAACCTTGATTTGTGTAAATACTGCCCACACACAGTTGACTGTCGGCAAGAAAGAACAGATTGTACACCATATAAAATTATACATTTGCAAATTACAGCTAAATCGAATAGGAAAGAGAAAAGAAGAAAATAAAAGGGCCAATTACAGTTAAACCCGTCCAATGTGCACAGATCATTGGAGCTTATACTGGAGTCATCTTTTACTCACGTGCTGGACTCCAATCTGCATGAATGCACACACAACCTTCTGAACTTCCCTTGAAGTCCAACTCCAACAAAGTGGTTCTCTCTCAGGAGTATTGGCCCTTCCTCCTTGGAGCCATGCATCTGCACAAAGCACTTCTTGTGATGGGGACTCTCCTTCAATGGCATTCAGTGGCATTTTCCCTCTTGTCCTCTCTGCAGCTCCCTCCAAGAAGACCTGAGGCAGACTACAGTTTGTCACAAATCTCTCTCCAGCCCACGCTCTCTGGAATATCCTCCCGATTCCACCATCCTGACTGACTGACTCACAGTCCTAAGTTGGACAAATGTGTCCTTACCTTTAGGTGAAGCTAAAAACACACTTTCCATTATATATATATAATATATATACACGCACACACTACCTGGAGAGACAGAAACAAGAGAGATAGTCAAAGTCTGTAGAAGAACTGTGACAAGTTCTCCAAGATACTTGGAACAACCTACCAGCTGATTTTCTTATGAAACAGCACAACAGTGTACCTAAGAGAACTGATGCAGTTTGATTTAGTTTTTTACTGTTTACTGCACTTTATAGTAAATTTACAGAATTATTTTACATATATCTAAGTCCTTTGCACAGTACTGTAGATATCTACATATACACATGTTATCAAAGCTAATAAAATTTATCTTTAGGATGTGAGAAGACAGATAAAAGCTTTGTAAATGTTAGGATCTGAGGACTTCAGAACTTTCAAGATGTCAGGCTTACAATATTGACAGGCAATAAGTCAAATCATACTGTGAAAACTATCAGGAAAATAATGAATAAACTCTTCTCATGCTTCCAGCCAGGTACACGTATCAATTAAAACGGGTTCGTTACAGGTTCCCGTAAGGAAGCTCAAGTCACAGCTTATACCTGTCAAAGAAGACCTGGGACTCAGGTCAAATGGTGCTGACAGGATTCCCTGTGAATGCAGAGCAGTGTTCATCGGCCAGGTGGGATGCATCGTAGAAACCTGCATCAAGGTGCACAGGAGGTATATCCATTTTGTTACCAGGAGAAATTGGCAGTAGCGGAACACCGTGTTCGCAATGGCCATAGGATTAACTCTGATGGCACAAAACTACTGTGCTGTGCCATTGGCTTTGGTACAACTTGGTAAAAGAAACCATTGAAATAAAACTAGATGAAAAGAATTTTAACAAATGCGCAGGTCTCGCTGTAAGTAAGAACAGGAATTCGATTGTGAACAAGGTGGGAGAGTGGAAAGCTGATTAGATGAGGACTAACAATCAGGAGGAACTGATGAGGGGGTATAAATACCACCGGACTAGACTTGCCAGGCATCATCCCTGTAGAAAATGACAGAGTTTGTCATTGAAACGTCAGTTATAATCGATAGCTGTACCCAGATGTAAGCCCAAGAAGAGTTTACTCATTATCTATGCTGGGAAAGCACTAGCTATTTCATCAGGAGTATAGCCAGTCATTGAATAATCAGCACATACCATCTTTGTGTTAACTCTAATCTCTGATAGGCATGCCATTGTGATGGATATTCACTCTCCAGGGCCCAAGGGGGTCTTTTATCCAAGCCCAACTTTCTAAGGGTTCAAAGTGTTGTTTTGAGTAAGTCACACTTCAAACCAATATTCTTTGCTCAGCTTCTTGTTGTAAACAAGAACCGGTTTTAGTTCTCAATGTAAATTGCAAGCAATAATCAAACCAAAGTTAAAAAGACAGATTTGCAAACAGACAGCCTTGTCTATAGAGCACAGGCTGCTAGCCCACAGCACAGGGCTCACTGCTCGAGGGATGCAGTGTAAAACAAAAGGGTTACATTAATCGGACCTAAATCAAACAAGACAACACTGGCCAAGTTATTCAGTTCAAGGAAGCTTGGAGAGCCAACTAGTAGCACACTTAGATATCAATAGCTGGTCTATCAATCGTTGGGAGCTTTGTGCAGTCAGAATGTCAGCGCTCTCAGCCATTAATTTTGGGTGTCTTGGATCTCTGTCCCTAGAAACGTTCAAAATCTGTGTGAATTTCCTAGCAAAGGTTCCTGAAGTAGATTTCATATGTGTGTGAAGTCATCAAGTTACAAAAAGAGAGGAGCAGTTAGGCTTGTTAGGAATGTTCAAGGAATGAAAAGAATAAAGACAGAAAGCTGGGTAACTAGAATGCATTCCTCTACCTTTGATTTCTGTGACATGACTCGTTAGTCTGCAATGCTTTGATATGTCTTTTTAACTTACACGTGTGTTTTTGAATATCTTTTGAGTTTTGAAAATTGTTTATAATTTGATTAAGTAGAAATCCTCTGCGTTTAAATGTGTTTTCAGAATTTTATCTAAATTAAGTTGTGATTCACCTTGTTTAAACTACTCACTAGCTGGAAGCATCTCCTCCTTGGTAGGGAGGGAAGATTCGCTGTTGGAATAGTGGGTTTTGCAGCTAAACACTCTGTGGAAAATAAACAGGGAATCAATCTAGCCTTTGAAGTTTAGGTGGCTCTCTTTAGTGAGGGTATACTTTAGCCACCTATATCTATATTAGAGAGATCTTAAGATGTTGCTTTGTGTTCAGAACTTCACAGACAGCAAATCAAATACCATCACACTATTAACAACTACTTCTAATAGTAACATGGTTCTGTAACATGTTTGATATACTGTAGTTAGTTATTCTCAAGTGCTTTTCATATTATGATGTACAGAAATATCCTTCATTTAAACAATGGCAAGAACAAATAGTATTGCCTTTGGACCCCCACAGCAATTTCTTTTTGCTAATCAGCTGCTGTCTGAGAGTGAATCATTTACAATCTTCGCAACTTCCTTGAACCTGAGCCAAATCCATTTCCTCTCCAAAAGCAACATTACCCATTCTATCCTCACTAGGACCAAAGAAAAGTTGCACCCCATCCAAGATGGATTCCTCTCAAACGTGCTAGGTTGCTGATTGCTTTTTAGTTGTTATAACATTGCCACAAATGTGGGACATGGAACACAGCTCAATACAGCTCAATACAGGCCCTTTGGCCCATAATATTGTGCCAATCTTTTAACTTACTTTAAAATCCATCTAACCCTTCCCTCCGACATAGTCCTCCATTTTTCAATCATCTATGTGCCAATCTAAGAATTTTATAAATGCTCCATGATGTATTTGCCTCTACCATCACCCCTGCCAGGGTGTTCCATGCCCCCACAACTCTCTTTGTAAAGAACCTAAATCTGACAATCCCATGTCCCTATACTTTCCTCCAGTCATCTTAAAATTATTGTGCGATCGTTCACTCATTTTGTGCCATTATGCCATATAATGTGGGTGATCATGGTCTTTCCATGACCATGATTGTTCTTGGAAAATTTCTTGACAGAATTGGTTTGCCATTGCCTTCTTCTGGGCAGTGCTTTTGCAAGATGGGTGGCCCAATCTATTATTAATCCTCTTCAGTGATTGTCTGCCTGGCGTCAGTAGTCGCATACCCAGGACTTATGATATGCACCAGCTGCTTAAATGACCATCCTCCTCCTGCCCCATGGCTTCACATGACCCTGAATGGGAGAGGGGCACTAAGCAGGTACTATACCTTGCACCAAGATAACAGTGACAACAACTTGGATTTAGAAAGTGGACCAAACAAAAGGGTGCTGAAAATAACTTGATGCCAGGTTATTGGCAGAATAAACTTACTGAATTGTTACAAGGATTTAAGGAATAATCCTCCAATTTAATGATGTTTGATGGCCCAACACATCGATGTCATCACAAAAAAAATCGTGTGATTTTTCCAGCCATTAACCATGAAAGAAGTGCATAATTTGCATTGAACTAGTTTCACATAATTATCCCACAGAAATGCTGAAGTTCAAATTGATGTTGGGTTAACACACCAGAGGAATAATTTGCACAATCTATCACCAACATTCAGCCAAATATTACTGATGAAAATTAGAGGATAATGGAGGTTAATTTATTAAGATACAGAGGACACAAGAGCCTCAGATGCTGGAATCTGTAACAACAAACAAGGTGCTGAAGGAACTCAACAGGAAAGGCAGCATCTGTGGAAAGAAAGGTTAAGACTCTTTATCTTGAAGGGGTGACACAGTATTGTCGCAGTTAGCATAATGCTATTAGAGCACCAGCTATAAGATTGAGATTCGATTCCCACTGTCATTTGTACGGAGTTTGTACATCCTCCCCATAACCGTATGGGTTTCCTTCAAGAGCTCTTCACCCATTTCAAAGACATACCGTATGGTTACCAAGCCATGTACATGTTTGATTGGTGCTGGTAGTGTTGCAACACTTGTGGCTTCCCAGTATAATGCTCGTTGATTTGCTTTTATGCAGACAAAATATTTCATTGCATGTTTTGATGTACATGTGACAAATAAAGCTAATCTGTAATCATTTATCTGTTCATTTATGGAAGATTGGTGAGAACTGGCATAAGCAAAACAGGCCAAATGGCCTTCCTGTGTGCCAACATTCTACAGCTGGAATAGAAGGCACCCAACTCAAAGTGTTAAGAGTGCTTTTCTGGATTTTTGGAACTTGTAATTGTGTGATATCTAATTTGTAGCAGTGGATTAAATAGGCACATTTATTTAGTGTATTTGTAAACATATCCTTATATTAACTTAACACTTATTAATCATTTAGTTGTTTATGTGTCATTCTAACACTAAGTAGAAATAGTCTCAGAATGATTCCTTTTTTTGTTAAATAGGGACCATTTTATTTTCGATGGCATTTTCAATTTTATGTATGATTATTTAGTTTCTGTTTTAGATAGCTGACATGAATCTTGTGTAGTTTTTTACCATTTGTTTGAATTACTGACCCTCCTTGTTCATTGGTAATTCAAAGCAAAGCCATAAAATAGTTATATTTGTTCCCACACAAATGCCAGCAGGCCCACATTTAATCTTTAATTAAGTGTGTGCTTCAACTCAATAGTCCTGTCTGATTCTGGTTGACTTTAATAGGTTTATTCTATGGATATAAATCGTAAAGATTGCACACTGCTGATGGCAGAAAATTGCAAGCTTGTAACTTCATTGTACCATGTTACCATCCAGTCACTCCCAAGACATATCACTCCTGATATACTTAAATGCACAATATTGATCTTTGCTTAAGAACAGAACAGAAGAAGTAATAGCAAGAACATTGTAATAGGCTCCCTGGGCTTGCTCCACTCATGGCTAATCCTGTTCCTCCATTTCCCTTCGCCATCTAGCTATCCTTTGATTCTATTTGTCTCTAAAGATATCCTGCAACTTCATTGATTAATCATCCACAAACCTCAGGAGCAGAAAGTACCAAAGAGCATAATTTTCCTTAGGGAGATGGATGTATTGGGTGGCACAGTAGTATAACAGTTCTTTTTCAATATTTTTATTAATTATTTTCATAGACGAATACAAAATACATTATGATATTATGGAAACAGAAACAAGATTGGAATGTCCTATAACTATGTATAGTATATTAACCATATATATTGAAAAGGTATATTTTATTCTAATCTAAAGCAAAACCCTATAACGAAACAGAAAAAAAAGAGAGAGAGAGAAAAAAAGCTGTTTGGTTAAAAGAAAAGAAAAAAAATCTCTGACATATAGTCATAAATCCAAACATATAATAGCTATCACCATTGCTGACAAATCAAAAATTGTGAAAGTAGTTCCAAAAAGGTCCCCATAATGTGAAAAGATCTTGTCTAGGTATAGAAATAGAACATCTAATCTGCTCTAGATATAAACATGACATAACGTCAATCAATCAATGGACATGAGCAGGCGGAGCAGCATCTTTCCATTTAAGCAATTAAACTCTTCTGGCTAAAAGAGAAATAAAAGCCAAAATATGCAAATCATTTGGCTTAAGAGTAAAGTCATTTCCTCCAACAATGCCAAACAAGGCAGTCAGAGGGTTGGATTTAAAGTTTACTTTAAAGAGCTCCGAGAAAGTGATACGCACATAATGAAGAGGTGCGAACAAGTTTAAAAATTTCATTCCAAGTACCCTCATTAATTGAATCTGTAGGTCTTCTTCTCAGAGGTTTTTAATTTTGTCTAACAGAATGTTTCTCAATGCCAACAACATACTATAAGTATTAGAAATAGATCCATTATTAAAAGGTTTCAAAGTAAAAATTGTATCAATTAAATTCTTATCAAGACATTTAGGAAATGCATAAAGTTGAGAACGCAAAAAGTCTCTAATTTGTAAATATCTAAAAAAGTGAGCTTTACAAAGATTATACTTAATGGATAGTTGATCAAATGAGGAAAGACTGTCTCCACAAACAGATCCTGAAAACATTTAATACCTACTCTATTCCACTCTTTAAAAACTACATCAGTCGAAGGTGGTTTAAAACAAAATTAGAAACCAAATAGTCCAAAGAATTTTCTAAATTGTAACCAAATCCTCAAAGAATGTTTAACTACAAAATTATCAGTTAAATTACTTAAGGATAGAGGAATTGAACAACCAAGAAGAGAAATAATAGAAAATTTATTAACAGAATTAACTTCTGAAGAAACCCAAGCCCGACAGTCTTCACGATAAGTGTAGTATATCCAAAATGTAAGGTAGCATATGTTGACTGCCCAGTAATAAAATCTAAAATTGGATAGGGCTAATCCCCCTATTTTTTTGCTTTCTGAAGATGAACTTTGTTTAATCGGGGGGTTTTATTCTTCCATAAATAAGAAGATATAATCAAATCTAAAGAATTGAAAAAGAATTTAGGAATAAAGACAGGTAGGGCTTGAAATAAGTATAAAAATTTAGGCAAAATATTCATTTTAATAGAATTAATATGTCCAATCAGCGATAAAGAAAGGGGAAACTAATTTGATAGTACCTTCTTAACATATTCCAAAATAGTGATAAAGTTTTCTTTAAAAAGAAATTTATAATTTTTAGTAATTGTTATACCCAAATACGTAAATTGATTTCTTACCATTTTAAGAGGAAGGTCAGAGCCATCTCATACCAAATTATTCAAAGGAAAAAGTTCATTCTTATGAAGATTAATTTTATATCCTGAGAACTGACTAAATTCAGAAAGTAAAGAGAGTATTGAGGGTAGAGAGGTCTCCACATTAGAAATGTAGAGCAAAAGGTCATCAGCATGAAGTAACACCTTATGAGTGATACGCCTCCTTAAAATACCTGAGATGTCAACGGATTCACGAAACGCGATGGCTAAAGACTCTAAAGCCAAATCAAAAAGCAAAGGACTCAACGGACATCCTTGTCTGATTCCACGTTGGAGATTAAATGGTTTAGAACTCTAAGAGTTAGTAAGAACCTGTGCAGTGGGAGATGAATAAAGTAATTTAATCCATTGAATAAAATTGGAGCCAAATTTAAATTTTTCTAATACTTTAAATAAATAATTCCATTCAACCCAGTCCAAGGCTTTCTCAGCATCCAATGAAATCACTCATTCTGAACTTTCTTTAGAGGGAGAATAAATAACGTTCAGTAAATGACAAATTTTAAAATGAGAATAACAATCTTTAATAAATTCGGTCTGGTCATCAGAGATAATAAAAGGCAGAATGTTTTCCATCCTATGAACCAAAAGTTTAGATAAAACTTTAGCATCAATATTAAGTAAAGAAATAGGTCTGTAGGAAGAGCAATGAGTTGGACATTTATTCTTTTTGATAATAAGTAAAATAGAGGCGTCATAAAAAGATTGTGGCAACCTACCTAATTTAAAAGAAGTAGAAAGAACAGAAAGTAAGTGAGGAATAAGCAAAAGAGCAAAAGCCTTGTAGAACTCTCCAGAAAATCCGTCAGGACCGCGAGCCTTCCCCAAACTCAGAGAATGGACAACCCAGGCAATTTCTTCAGAAGAAAAAGGTTAATCTAACCATTTTTGATTAATCTCAGAAAGTGAGGAAATGTTTAAACGATCTAGAAAATTATTCATAGCAAAATTGGCTTTAGGGGAATCCGACCTATACAGTTTAGAGTAAAATTCTCTAAAAGTATCATTTTTTTCCCATTGATCAGAAGTTTTATCACCATTCGCTTTGAAGATTTCCTTAATTTGACATTTAACTGTTAAAGTTTTAAGTTGATGAACCAAATGTTTGCCCGTTTTATCACCATGAACATTAAAATTGACTTTTATCTTTTAAAAGTTGAGTTTCAACAGCGTAAATTAAGAAGGTGGGACCTGTACAAGAGAGATGGGTTACACTTGAACCACAGGGGGACCAATATCCTTTCAGGGAGGTTTGTTAGTGCTGTTGGGGAGGCTTTAAACTAGATTTGCAGGGGGATGGGAACCAGAGTGCCAGAGCTGACAGTGTGGCTGGGGTGAAAATAAATGATGTTGAAAGTTTAAGCAAATCCGCTGATAGAAAGGTTGTGAGTGGTGGTAAAAATCTTCTGAGGTGTATATATTTCAATGCTAGGAGTATTGCGGGGAAGGCGGTTGAGTTGAGGGCGTGGATTGACACGTGGAATTATGATGTTGTAGCATTTAGTGAAACTTGGCTACAGGAGGGGCAGGACTGGCAGTTTAATATTCCAGGGTTCCGATGTTTCAGATGTGATCGAGACAGAGGACTGAAAGGTGGGGGAGTAGCATTGCTTGTTAGGGAAAATATTACAGCAGTGCTCAGGCAGGACAGATTAGAGGACTTGTCTACTGAGTCCTTATGGGTGGAGCTGAGAAACAGGAAAGGTATGGCCACATTAGTGGGATTGTATTACAGACCACCCAGTAGTCAACGAGACTTGGAAGAGCAAATCTGCAGAGAGATAGCAGGCAACTGCAGGAAACATAAAGTTGTGGTGGTAGGGGATTTTAATTTTCCATACATTGATTGGGACTCCCATACTGTTAGGGGTCTAGGTGGCTTAGAGTTTGTAAAATGTGTTCAGGAAAGTTTTCTAGATCAATATATAGAGGGACCAACTAGAGGGGATGCAATATTGGATCTCCTGTTAGGTAACGAATTAGGGCAAGTGACAGAAGTCTGTGTAGGGGAGCACTTTGGTTCCAGTGATCATAACACCATTAGTTTCAATTTGATCATGGACAAGGATAGATCTGGTCCTAGGGTTGAGGTTCTGAACTGGAAGAAGGCCAAATTTGAAGAAATGAGAAAGGATCTAAAAAGCGTGGATTGGGACAGGTTGTTCTCTGGTAAAGATGTGATTGGTAGGTGGGACGCCTTCAAAGGGGAAATTTTGAGAGTGCAGAGTTTGTATGTTCCTGTCAGGATTAAAGGCAAATTGAATAGGAATAAGGAACCTTGGTTGTCAAGGGATATTGCAACTCTGATAAAGAAAAAGAGGGAGTTGTATGAAATGTATAGGAAACAGGGGGTAAATCAGGTGCTTGAGGAGTATAAGAAGTGCAAGAAAATACTTAAGAAAGAAATCAGGAGGGCTAAAAGAAGACATGAGGTTGTCTTGGCAGTCAAAGTGAAGGATAATTCAAAGAGCTTTTACAAGTATATTAAGAGCAAAAGGATTGTAAGGGATAAAATTGGTCCTCTTGAAGATCAGAGTGGTCGGCTTTGTGCGGAACCAAAGGAAATGGGGGAGATCTTAAATAGGTTTTTTGCGTCTGTATTTACTAAGGAAGCTGGTATGAAATCTATGGAATTGAGGGAATCAAGTAGTGAGACCATGGAAACTGTACAGATTGAAAAGGAGGAGGTGCTTGCTGTCTTGAGGAAAATTAAAGTGGATAAATCCCCGGGACCTGACAGAGTGTTCCCTCGGACCTTGAAGGAGACTAGTGTTGAAATTGCGGGGGCCCTAGCAGAAATATTTAAAATGTCGCTGTCTACGAGTGAAGTGCCGGAGGATTGGAGAGTGGCTCATGTTGTTCCGTTGTTTAAAAAAGGATCGAAAAGTAATCCGGGAAATTATAGGCAGGTGAGTTTAACGTCAGTAGTAGGTAAGTCATTGGAGGGAATACTAAGAGACAGAATCTACAAGCATTTGGATAGACAGGGGCTTATTAGGGAGAGTCAACATGGCTTTGTGCGTGGTAGGTCATGTTTGACCAATCTGTTGGAGTTTTTCGAGGAGGTTACCGGGGAAGTGGATGAAGGGAAGGCAGTGGATATTGTCTACATGGACTTCAGTAAGGCCTTTGACAAGGTCCCGCATGGGAGGTTAGTTAGGAAAATTCAGTCGCTAGGTATACATGGAGAGGTGGTAAATTGGATTAGACATTGGCTCGATGGAAGAAGCCAGAGAATGGTGGTGGAGAATTGCTTCTCTGAGTGGAAGCCTGTGACTAGTGGTGTGCCACAGGGATCAGTGCTGGGTCCATTGTTATTTGTCATCTATATCAATGATCTGGATGATAATTTGGTAAATTGGTTGCTGATGATACAAAGATTGGATCGTGTAGGACAGTGAGGAAGGTTTTCAGAGCGTGCAGAGGGACTTGGACCATCTGGAAAAATGGGCTGAAAAATGGCAGATGGAGTTTAATACTGACAAGTGTGAGGTATTGCACGTTGGAAGGACAAACCAACGTAAAACATACAGGGTTAATGGTAACGCACTGAGAAGTGCAGTGGAACAGAGGGATCTGGGAATACAGATACAAAATTCCCTAAAAATGTTGTCACAGGTAGATAGGGTCGTAAAGAGAGCTTTTGGTACATTGGCCTTTATTAATCGAAGTATTGAGTATAAGAGCTGGAATGTTATGATGAGGTTGTATAAGGCATTGGTGAGGCCGAATCTGGAGTATTGTGTTCAGTTTTGGTCACCAAATTACAGGAAGGATATAAATAAGGTTGAAAGAGTGCACAGAATGTTTACAAGGATGTTGCCGGGACTTGAGAAACTCAGTTACAGAGAAAGGTCGAATAGGTTAGAACTTTATTCCCTGGAGCATAGAAGAATGAGGGGAGATTTGATAGAGGTATATAAAATTATGATCGGTATAGATAGAGTGAATGCAAGCAGGCTTTTTCCACTGAGGCAAGGGGAGAAAAAAAACCAGAGGACATGGGTTAAGGATGAGGGGGGAAAAGTTTAAAGGGAACATTAGCGGGGGCTTCTTCACACAGAGAGTGGTGGGAGTATGGAATGAGCTGCCAGACGATGTGGTAAATGCGGGTTCTTTTTTAACATTTAAGAATAAATTGGACAGATACATGGATGGGAGGTGTATGGAGGGATATGGTCCGTGTGCAGGTCAGTGGGACTAGGCAGAAAATGGTTTGGCACAGCCAAGAAGGGCCAAAGGGCCTGTTTCTGTGCTGTAGTTTCTATGGTTCTATGGTTCTATAACAGATCATATTTAGTTTTAACTTCCATACGTCTTTTATACAAAATGGGATCCGGATCTAAGCATATTTTTGATTTAAATGTTTAAGCTGATTGGCTAAATCAGTTCTCTCCTTATTAGCTTTTTTCTTAGTACTTGCTGTACAGGAAATAATTTGGCTTCTAATATAAGCCTCGAAAGCATCCCAAATAATAAGGCTAGAAGTGCCATCTAGCATATTTTCTTCAAAGAAAAAAGTAATTTGACTCTCCAAAAATTGTTAAAAAAGCCTTATCCGAAGGTAAAATTGGATTAAAACGCCAAAACCTGTTTGGTCAAAAAACAACTGGAAGATTTAAAGATCTGAAACAGCAATTCCTTATAATCACAGGATCGAACAGAAGGTATCAAATGACTATTGACAAAAAAATAATCAATCCTAGAATCCTAGAAAAAAAGGAATATTCTCTACTGTTTGGGTGCAAAAAATGCCAAACATCAATAATAGAACATAGAACATAGAATAGTATAGCACAGTACAGGCCCTTCGGCCCACAATGTTGTGCCGACCCTCAAACCCTGCCTCCCATATAAGCCCCCACCTTAAATTCCTCCATATACTTAAACTTCACTGGTGTATCTGCCTCCACCACTGACTCAGGCAGTGCATTCCACGCACCAACCACTCTGTGAGTAAAAAACCTTCCTCTAATATCCCCCTTGAACTTCCCACTCTTTACCTTAAAGCCATGTCCTCTTGCATTGAGCAGTGGTGCCCTGGGGAAGAGGCGCTGGCTATCCACTCTATCTATTCCTCTTATTATCTTGTACACCTCTATCATGTCTCCTCTCATCCTCCTTCTCTCCAAAGAGTAAAGCCCTAGCTCCCTTAATCTCTGATCATAATGCATACTTTCTAAACCAGGCAGCATCCTGGTAAATCTCCTCTGTACTCTTTCCAATGCTTCCACATCCTTCCTATAGTGAGGTGACCAGAACTGGACACAATACTCCAAGTGTGGCCTGACCAGAGTTTTATAGAGCTGCATCATTACATCGCGACTCTTAAACTCTATCCCTCGACTTATGAAAGCTAACACCCCTTAAGCTTTCTTAACTACCCTATCCACCTGTGAGGCAACTTTCAGGGATCTGTGGACATGTACCCTGAGATCCCTCTGCTCCTCCACACTACCAAGTATCCTGCCATTTACTTTGTACTCTGCTTTGGAGTTTGTCCTTCCAAAGTGTACCACCTCACACTTCTCCAGGTTGATCTCCATCTGCGACTTCTCAGCCCACTTCTGCATCCTATCAATGTCTCTCTGCAATCTTTGACAATCCTCTACACTATCTACAATACCACTAACCTTTGTGTCGTCTGCAAACGTGCCAACCCACCCTACTACCCCCTCATCCAGGTCGTTAATAAAAATCATGAAAAGTAGAAGTCCCAGAACAGATCCTTGTGGGACACCACTAGTCAAAATCCTCCAATCTGAATGTACTCCCTCCACCACAACCCTCTGCCTTCTGCAGGCAAGCCAATTCTGAATCCACCTGGCCAAACTTCCCTGGATCCCATGCCTCCTAACTTTCTGAATAAGCCTACCATGTGGAACCTTGTCAAATGCCTTTCTAAAATCCATATAGATCACATCCACTGCACTACCCTCATCTATATGCCTGGTCACCTCCACAAAGAACTCCATCAGGCTTGTTAGACCGGATTTGTCCTTCACAAAGCCATTTTGACTGCTCCTGATCAGACCATGATTCTCTAAATGCCTATAGATCCTATCTCTAAGAATCTTTTCCAACAGCTTTCCCACCACAGACGTAAGGCTCACTGGTCTATAATTACCCGGATTATCCATACTATCTTTTTTGAACAAGGGGACAACATTCGCCTCCCTCCAATCCTCCGGTACTATTCCCGTGGACAACGAGGACATAAAGATCCTAGCCAGAGGCTCAACAATCTCCTCTCTCACCTCGTGGAGCAGCCTGGGGAATATTCCATCAGGCCCCGGGGATTTATCTGTCCTAATGTATTTTAACAACTCCTACACCTCCTCTTCCTTAATATCAACATGCTCCAGAACATCAACCTCATTCATGTTGTCCTCACCATCATCAAGTTCCCTCTCATTGGTGAATACCGAAGAGAAGTCTTCATTGAGGACCTTGCTCACTTCCACAGCCTCCAGGCACATCTTCCCACCTTTATCTCTAATCGGTCCTACCTTCACTCCTGTCACCCTTTTTTTCTTCACATAATTGAAGAATGCCTTGGGGTTTTCCTTTACCCTACTCGCCAAGGCCTTCTCATGCCCCCTTCTTGCTCTTCTCAGCCCCTTCTTAAGCTCCTTTCTTGCTTCCCTATATTCCTCAATAGACCCATCTGATCCTTGCTTCCTAAACCTCATGTATGCTGCCTTCTTCCACCAGACTAGATTTTCCACCTCACTTGTCACCCATGGTTCCTTCACCCTACCATTCTTTATCTTCCTCACCGGGAGAAACTTATCCCTAACATCCCGCAAGAGATCTCTAGACATCGACCACATGTCCATAGTACATTTCCCTGCAAAAACATCATCCCAATTCACACCCTCAAGTTCTAGCCTTGTAGCCTCATAATTTGCCTTTCCCTGATTAAAAATTTTCCTGTCCTCTCTGATTCTATTCTTTTTCATGATAATGCTAAAGGCCAGGGAGCGGTGGTCACTGTCCCCCAGATGCTCACCCACTGAGAGATCTGTGACCTGACCTGGTTCATTACCTAGTACTAGATCTAGTATGGCATTCTCCCTGGTCTGCCTGTCCACATACTGTGACAGGAGTCTGTCCTGGACACACTTAACAAACTCTGCCCCATCTAAACCCTTGGAACTAATCAGGTGCCAATCAATATTAGGGAAGTTAAAGTCACCCATGATAACAACCCTGTTGTTTTTGCACCTTTCCAAAATCTGCCTCCCAATCTGCTCCTCTGTATCTCTGCTGCTACCAGGTGGCCTATAGAACACCCCCAATAGAGTAACTGCTCCCTTCCTGTTCCTGACTTCCACCCATATTGACTCAAAAGAGGACCCTGCAACATTACCCACCCTTTCTGTAGCTGTAATAGTATCCCTGACCAGTAATGCCACCCCTCCTCCCCTTTTTCTGCCCTCTCAATCCTTTTTAAAGCACTGAAATCCAGGATATTGAGCATCTATTCCTGCCCTGGTGCCAGCCAAGTCTCTGTAATGGCCACTACATCATAATTCCATGTATGTATCCAAGCTCTCAGTTCATCACTTTTGTTCCTGATGCTTCTTGCATTGAGGTACACACATTTCAGCCCTTCTACCTTACTGTCTTTACACCGTTTATTCTGCTTCTGTTTCCTCAAAGCCTCTCTGTATGTTAGATCTGGCTTTACTCCATGCACTTCTTTCACTGATCTATCGTTCTGGGTCCCATCCCCCTTGCAAATTAGTTTAAACCCTCCCGAACCATGCTAGCAAACCTACCTGCAAGGATATTTCTCCCCCTCAAGTTCAGGTGCAACCCATCCAATCTGTAAAGGTCCCACCTTCCCCAGAAGAGATCCCAATGATCTAAAAATCTAAAACCCTGCTCCCTGCACCAACTCCTCAGCCACGCATTCAACTTCCATCTCCTCCAATCCTTACCATCACTGTCACATTTCATTAGAAAAGATTGGATATAGGAGGCAGATCTACTAATATTCAATCATTTTGAAGATGAACGGTCTAAAACAGGATCAAGACAACAATTTAAAATCTCCTCCCAAGATTAAAGAGTACAAATTTAAGTCTGGTAAAAAGGAAAAAAAAAGGTTCAAAAAAGCCATGATCATCTATATTCGGAGCATTGAGATTAGCAAAAACCATTGATTTGTTATTGTGGCGACCCACTTTCTACACAAGCGAACCGGCTGACAAAGTAGCCCGCGTGCAGGGAGAGACTTTTGTAATGCACCTCTGATGTCATTTCCACCCGGAGAAGGCTGGATGGGAACTGCTTAAAAGCCAGTACCGTGAAGTTTGAATAAACTAGTCTTGAGTTCGACTTGCAGACTGCGTGTCGTTATATCTAGCTCTGTGTGTAGCACATTGCTACATCGGTGACCCCAACGGTCCAGACGGGATTTGGACCAAAGATGATCGGCTCTTCTTCATCTGTTCACGCAGTTTCGCTAAAACTGCCAACTTTCTGGATGTTTCGACCACGCGTGTGGTTTGACCAAGCAGAAGCCCAGTTCCAGATTCGGCAGATATCTTTGGATTCCACACGTTACTATTAAGTGGTGAGCTCCCTTGACCAGGAGACAGCCGCACGGGTTGGGGATTTCATACAGTCACCTCCTGAAGAAGGCAAATATGCAGCATTCAAAGCGCTGCTCTTAGAGTCGTTTGACCTCTCACAGCGTGAGCGAGATGCCCGCTTGCTGCACCTGGACAGTTTGGAAGACAGGCTGCCGTCAGCATTAATGAACGAGATGCAGGCCCTGGCTGAAGGACACAAGCTCTGCCTCATGTTTGAGCAGGCATTCCTAGAACAACTGCCCGAGGACATACATCTGCTGCTGGCCGACGCAGATTTCAGTGACCCCTGGAAGGTGGCGGCCCGGGCAGACATGCTGTGGAAAGCCAAGAGGGAGAGCGGGGTGTCCATTGTACAGATTACCAAGCCACGCGTCCAACAGCAGGCCAGACCAGGCCCAGCAATGGAGCGCATCCAACCCAGGGGATGGAGTGAGGAGGCCAATGTACAGTGGTGTTTTTACCACCAGCAGTGGGGCACAGAAGCCCACCGTTGTCGCCCGCCCTGAAGTTCCCGGGAGACACCAGTGCCAGCCGCCGCTCATGGCTACGGCGGCTGGCCACCAGGACAGCCTCCTGTACGTCTGGGACAAGCAGTCGAGACACCGCTTCTTTGTCGACACTGGAGCGGAGGTCAATATTTTACCTCTGATGGGGTATGACACCCGGAACAGGGCGACGGGACCCACCCTGAGGGCCGCAAACAGCAGCACCATTCGGACCTACGGCACCCGCACAGTGCAGCTACAGTTCGGCGCCTGCTGGTTCACGTGGGACTTCACACTGGCCGCCGTGGCCTAACCACTCCTGGGGACGGACTTCTTGTGAGCCCACAGCCTGCTGGTCGACTTGTAAGGGAAAAGACTGGTCCATGCCAAGTCTTTCCAGACGTTCTCCCTGGGTGAAGCCAAGTTGCCAGCCCCACACATGGACTCCATCACGCTGTCCGACAATGAATTCATCAGAATCCTGGCGGACTTTCCATCAGTTCTGGCACCGCAGTTCACGGCAGCCATGCCCAGACACGGAGTACAGCACCACATTCCGACCCAGGGACCACCCCTCCATGCCCGTGTACGAAGGCTCCCCCCGGACAAGCTCCACCTGGCGAAGGAGGAGTTCAAGAAGATGGAGGAATTGGGGATCATACGGCGGTCTGACAGCCCATGGGCCTCCCCCTTGCACATGGTGCCCAAAGCAGCCAGGAGCTGGAGACCATGTGGCGACTACTGCAGACTGAACGAGGCTACAACTTCAGACCACTACCCCGTGCCCCACATACAGGACTTTGAAGTAAACCTGCATAGGGCAAGCATCTTTTCCAAAGTAGACTTCATCCGGAGGTACCATCAAATCCTGGTACACCCTGAAGACATCCCCAAAACAGCACTCATCACCCGGTTCGGCCTGTTCGAATTCCTCCGAATGCCGTTCGGCCTGAAGAATGCCGCACAGACGTTCCAGCAACTAATGGATGCGGTGGGATGCAACCTGGACTTTGCGTTCATCTGTTTGGATGATATCCTCATAGCCAGCAGTAGTCGTCAGGAGCATCTGTCCCACCTCCGCCAGCTCTACTCCCGCCTGAGTGATTTCGGCCTCACGATCAACCAGGCCAAATGTCAGTTTGGACTCAACACCATCAACTTCCTGGGCCACAGGATTACCAAAGACGGGGCAACACCTCTGCCCGCCAAGGTAGACGCAATCCGCCACTTCGCCTGGCCCAACACAGTCAAAGGCCTGCAGGAGTTCATTGGTATGGTGAACTTCTACCACCGCTTCCTCCCCTCAGCAGCCCGCATCATGTGCCCTTTGTTCACCCTGATGTCGGGTAAAGGCAAGGACATTACTTGGGACGACAAGGCCACGGCTGCTTTCGCTAAAGCCAGGGAACCCTTGGCAGATGCCGCGATGCTGGTGCACCCCAGAACAGACGTTCCAACTGCCCTCACAGTGGACACATCCAACACAGCAGTCGGTGGGGTGCTGGAGCAACTCATTGAGGGGCGCTGGCAACCCCTGGCGTTCTTCAGCAGGCATCTACGACCACCCGAACTCAAGTACAGTGCCTTCGACCGGGAGCTGTTGGCACTATATCTGGCATCCGACATTTCAGGTACTTCTTATCAGGCAGGCCATTCACTGCATTTACGGACCACAAACCGTTGACCTTCGCATTCACAAAGGTGTCCGATCCCTGGTCGGCCCACCAGCAGCGACATCTATCCTACATCTCCGAGTACACAATGGACGTCCAGCATGTCTCAGGAAAGGACAACGTCATGGCGGATGCACACTCCAGACCAGCTATCCAGGCCCTGTCCCAAGGGGTGGACTATGCAGCACTGGCGGAGGCGCAGCAGGCAGATGATGAGATGCCCAGCTACAGGACCGCAGTCTCGGGTTTGCAGCTGCAAGAATTCCTCGTAGGCCCAGGTGAGAGGACCCTCCTGTGTGACGTGGCTACCGGCCAACCCCACCCCGTCATCCCGGCAGCCTGGCGGTGGCGAGATTTCAACTCCATACATGGTTTGGCGCACCCATCTATCAGGACAACCATCCGAATGGTCTCCAGCAAGTTCATGTGGCACGGCCTTCGCAAACAGGTCAGCGAATGGGTCAAAACGTGCACGCAGTGCCAAGCAGTCAAGGTGCAGCAGCACACCAAAGCCCCGCCGGAGGTTCGACCACATTCATGTGGAAATTGTGGGGCCCCTGCCAGTGTGCCAAGGAGTGCGGTATCTCCTAACTATGATAGACCAGTTCACAAGATGGCCAGAGGTGGTCTTGCTCAACGACACCACCGCTGATTCCTGCGCCTGAGCACTGACTGCAAACTGGGTAGCACGCTTCGGGATACCGGCTCACATTACCTCCGACAGAGGTGCCCAGTTCACCTCCAGCCTGTGGTCAGCTGTAGCCAGCCTGTTGGGAACACAATTACACCACACAACTGCCTACCACCCACAGTCGAACGGACTAGTGGAACACTTCCACCGTCACTTAAAGTCGGCTCTCATGGCCCGCCTGAAAGGGCCTAACTGGGTGGAGGAGCTTCCCTGGGTCCTGCTTGGAATCCGCACAGCACCCAAAGAGGATCTGCACACCTCGTTGGCTGAGCTAGAGTACGGCACACCCCTTGTCATCCCAGGAGAGTTCATATCAGATTCAAGGGGGCAAGAGGAAGAACCCGCAGCAGTCCTGGACAGACTACGCGAAAGGCTCGGCAACCTGGGCCCCGTACTGACTTCACAGCATGGACAGATCCCGACCTGCGTACCCAAAGACCTGCAGAACTGTAAGTGTGTATTCGTACGAAGGGGCGCACACCGAGCACCGCTACAGCGGCCGTACGAGTGGCCGTTCAAGGTGATCAGTAACAACGGGTCCACGTACATTCTGGACATTAGGGGGAAAGAGGAGGTTTTCACGATGGACCGACTCAAACTGGCCGACGTGGACTTGGCACAACCGGTTGAGGTTCAGGCATCGCGGCGCAGAGGCAGACTGCCCAAACAGAGACTGATCCAGGCTGTGGACATTGGGGGTGTATCGCCAGTTCTGGGGGTGTGTTATGTGGCGACCCACTTTCTACACAAGCGAACCGGCTCACAAAATAGCCTGCGCATGGGGAGAGACTTTTGTAATGCACCTCTGACATCATTTCCACCCGGAGAGGGCTGGAAGGGAACTGCTTAAAAGCCAGTGCTGCGAAGTTTGAATATAGTCTCAAGTGTGACTTACAGACTGCGTGTCGTTATTTCTAGCTCTGTGTGTAGCACATCGCTACATTATCTAATTTCCCTGAGACTATAATGAACTGTCCATTGGGGTCAGACATTACCTCATGTTGAACAAAAGTAACTGAATTGTCAATCAACCTCTGGCCTTGGCTTGAAAGGAAGAATGAAAAACTAGACCATTCCAATGTTTGAACAAATACCCACAGTCAGATCTGTGAACATGTGTCTCTTGTAAAAAAATAATTGAGGCATTCAATTTCTTAATATAAGTAAAAATTTTATTGCATTAAAATAAAAAAGAGAAGAAAAAGAAGAATTATTTTTGAAAATAAATCTCAAAAAAAGAATTATTCCAAGAGAAAAGTAATGAACAAATAAACTGCACAATTGCAATGAATTGATCAGTCAGACTGAGGGATCAAGGTTAAACATTTAAACTTCTGGAGTTGATAGACTAAATATTATTCAGAAGAGCTAAAGAAGAGTTCAAAACATAATGTGAAAAAAAAATTAACTCAGCAAAGAAAGTACGATAAGAACAGAAACTAATTATAAGAGTATACAAGAATAGAAGAGAGAATTGTTCAAAAAAAGACGTACTAAACCATTAGATTGCAAATGTCCGACAACAAAGAATTGATCAAGCTAAGGAAGTGTAATTTATATGATACAGTATTAAACAATTAGTCTTCTGGACTCGACTTGGCCTGAAGAAAATTGTGCACTTCCTCAATCAAACGAAATCACTTAGGAGATCCATTTTCCAAAATGATCCTGAAGCGAGCGGGGTAATTTACTGAAGGTTTATAGCCTATGTTGTATAACTCCACCATAACCTTTTTATACTTAAAACATTTGTTTAATACCTCAGGCGAATAATCTTCGACCAGCCTTATCTTATACTCTTCAAAGTTAATCATACCTAACCGACGAGATTGGCGAATTATAGAAACCTTAGTTTGGAAGTCATGAAAAGCAGGTTGAAGTTTTTGTTGAGAAGTGAGTCTAAACACTGGGATTTGGTGTGCCCGGACTATTCTTGGTGGAGTATCCAAAACATCAGGAAACAAATGAGCCAACAGATTTGCAAAAAATTCTGCAGGTTGCTTGCCTTCGACCAACTCAGGAAGACCCAAAATTCGTATATTGTTCCTTCTTGATCTATTCTCCATAGTGACAATCTTTTGTCTTAAAGATTCAGTGATTTTCAAATGTTTATCTCCGAGCTTTTCCATTTCATCCGTCCTAGTATCTTCAGGTTCTTGAATCTTGAATCTGAGTAATATGCTCTTGTAAAGATTTTTGCAAAGTCTGCCGCAGAATCTCCTTTCGTTTAAGCTCTGTGGTAACTCTTAAACATACATCTGAAAGTTGTTTAGACGTTTTGCTCTGGGCTTTCGGAATTAACTCCGCAATAGCTTCCATAGTCACAGAAGGATCCTTGTCTTTCTTAGAAGTTTTAGGACGAGACATCATAATACTCCAAAAATAAGCTTTTCGAAGCAGATTGGATTCAGTAATTTAAAAAGAACGGAACCATCCTGGAAACGCGTCTACTCCATGCAATGCTAGTAGGAGGAATTCAGTAGTGTAACAGTTGCTGTAATAGTTGCAGAATGCTATTATAGCACCAGTGACCCGGGTTAAATTCCTCCACTGTCTGCAAGGAGTTTCTACATGTCTGTAAGGATTTCCTCTAGGTGCTCTGGTTTCCTCCCATATTCTAAAGACTTATGGGCTAGTAGGTTAATTAGTTACATAGGTGTAAATGGGCGGCACAAGCTGATTGGGCCATATGGGCCTGTTATCATATCATATCTCTAAATAAAATAAACAAATAAATAAAATAGATTCCAAATGACAATTTTCTCATTCCTTACAGAGGGCACAGTATCTTAGTTTCCACCCATTAATCTTTTATTTTTCACTAAAGCCAACCTTTTCTCCTACATGGTTTCTGGACAGTTTTTCCCAAGTACCCTGGTTTTCTTTCACATCACCAAGAAGTATGTTATACGACTACTTAAAATTGCTCCTGGATGGGAAGTCAATCAGAATGGAATTGATATGCATGTACTGTAAGTGAGAATATATTGCAAAAAAATTGTGCATAGTTTTGGGCCCATTGTCTAAAAGAGTGTCCAGACGAGGTTCATTAGAGTGATCCCAGGAATGAAAAGGTTAAGTTACAAGGAACGTTTGATGTCTTTGGGCTTGTACTCACTGGATTTCAGAAAAATGAGAAGGGATCTCATTGAATCCTTTGAATATTGGAAGTCCTAGATAGAGTGAATGTGGAGAATTGTTTTCGATAGCAGGGAAGTCGAAAACCAAACAGCACAGCATCAGAAATGTTCCATTAGAATAGAGATAAACAGGACTTTATTTAGCCAGAAGGTGGTGAATTTGTGGAATTCATTACCACAGATGGCTGTGGAGGCTGCATCATTGGGTGTATTTAAGACAAGGGTTGAAAGGATATTGATGAGTAAGGGTGCCAAAGGTTACAGGGGGAAGGCAGGGAATGCAGTTGAAAGGGATAATAAAGCAGCCATGATAGAATGGCAGAACAGACTGGGTCGGCAGAATGGCCTAATTTGCTCCTATGTTTTGTGTCTAATAAATGGTGGAAATGGACACTACAATGTTCTGAAATTAGGCATGGAGACTAAATGTCATTCACTTCCTAACTTATGTGATTTTTTACTGCCCAGTTCTGTTCAGTCTCTCCTCCTCTCAACAATGGACCTGGAAAATTTATCCTCCATCACCACCAAGACAATAGAACTCATCCTTTGGTAAAAGGATTTAGTGTGTGGTCTCACTAAAGCCCTATAAAATTATGGCTCGACTTTCTCATTGTGTCTTCCCCTTGACATAAAGGCATAGCATCATAGACCACTACAGAACATCAAAAGAAGCATCTAGTCTGTGCCAAACTATTCATCTGCATAGTCCCATCGACCTTCACACCGACCATGGATCTCCCTATATCTCCCATCCAGGTATCTATTTAGATTTCTCTTAAAAGTGAAATCAAAACCACATCCACCGCTTCTGCTGACATTTCATTCTACACTTCCTCTGAGTGAAGAAGTTTTCTCTCATGTTTGACTTAAATATTTCACCCCTCACCCTTAATAACCCATGACCTCTTTTTCTAGTGTCACACAACCATAGTGAAAAAAGCCTGCTTACTTTTACCCAGTCTATACTCCTCATAATTTTATATATCTCTATCAAATCTCCCTTTATTCTGTGATGCTCCAGTTAAGTCCATAAGATGGTGAAAGATAAAGAAAGAGTTGTCAATTCAGATGTGGACCCTTCGTTGGGATCTGATAAAGGGTAATGGACTGAAAAATTGACTGTTCATTCCTCTGCAAAGATACTACCTGGCTTTCTGAGCTGCATTTTGTGTGTGTTGCTCTGGATTTTCCAGCATCTGCAGTACCTCTTGTGTTTATGAAAGTTAGAAAAACCTTTCTTCCCAATTGATGTCACAGGAAGGAAAATTTCAGAGTTGAATAAGTCTTGAAAACTTTATGGTTAAGGTGGGTGGAAATAAAAATAGTGGAGAAAATAAAAGATAGAAAATGATGACACAAGAGGTTGTAGATGTTGTAGTCTGGAGCAGCAGACATTTTGCTGGAAGAACTCAGTGGTTTGAGCAGCATCTGTAGGAGGCAAGGTGCTGCAGATCTTTGAAGTCTGCATTCCTTGAACCCAGACTTTGATTTAATTATAAAAAATGTTTCTTCAGACTTAATGAATGGAACCTCAATATAACAACTAGGAAAAGATTAAGGTGATCTTTTCTTTAATAGAATCCTACAGAAATGGTGGGTGGTGGGATGTATATTTAAGCACTGAACTCACTGCATTTTCAGTATTCATGTTTTTGTTTTTAAATGATCCAAATGGAGAACAAAAAGTTTTGAGATGTCTTGATATTCAGTCTGCAGCAAGTCTTAAGGACTCAACAAAGAAATTACTTTGTGTGCATTTCCTAGTTAATGAAACTGCATCTCTCTGCTAGATCTCAGCACATTCATATACATAAGAAATAGGAACAAGAGTAGGCCACCTGGCCTATCGAGCCTACTCCACCATTCAATAAGAACATGGCTGATCTGGCCATGGACTCGTCTCCATCTACCTGCCTTTCCCACATAACCCTTAATTCCCCTACTATGCAAAAATCTATCCAACCTTGTCTTAAATATATTTACTGAGGTAACCTCCACTGCTTCATTGGGCAGAGAATTCCACAGATTCACCACCCTCTGAGAAAAGTAGTTCCTCCTCATCTCCATCCCAAATCTACTCCCTCAAATCTTTAGGCTAAGATACACACTTAGTAGCCACTTTATTAGGTACCTTGTGATGATGATTCCCAGTAGTAGAACTGACACAACAGATCCTCGCTCACTGATAGCCTCTTGCCCTGACCCAACATTTCACCATTCTCTCTCCAAACCTCTCCCAGTGTTCACTCTACACTGCATCATCTGGTGTTCAGAAATGGCTTCTGCTTTACATTTGAAACCTGTACAAAATGATCATCTACAGACACTGATCAACTGACCACCCTCTAGAAAGATTATGCTCTTGTTAATTTAAACTTTAGTCTGATATTTGCATTTCTCCTTATATGTTTAATTTACACTGAAGCAAATATTCTAAATAGGCTTTGTTTCTCTCTTGCTCCATGAGGTTTAATCATTTGCAAATCCCAAAGAGAAAAAAATCTTCATAAGTCAATTATAGTTTAATTAAAATTCAGAAGTATTTTTCTCCTGCCTTTGAGCAGGAGAAAAATAGCCTCTCAAGCTACATGTTAAGTTCAGCAGCAACATTACCTTTCAGCAACTTCTGTATTGTGCCAATGTGTAAAGGGACAAGAGCAGGTTAACTCAGGACAAAAAACACTAAATCACTGTCCTTTTATATTGGGCATGAAATGATGATGTCATCCTTAAGCTTCATTTTTTTGATAAGATGTGCTTTCATACACAATAACTTTCACACAGAAGTCTATAAATACTTGAATTTGGAGCAATATACAAAAAGCTGGAGGCACACAGTGGGTCAGGCAATATCTGATCGAGACCCTTCAACTGGCTTGAACAATAGAAGGGAGATAGCCAGTGTAAAAAGTGTGAAGGGAGGGGACTGAGCAAGAGTTAGCAGGCAATCCAGTTGAGGGTGGGTGATAGGAAGATGGATAAGGAAAATAAAAGGCCGAGATAGAATGAACATAGAGAGGATGATTCCAATAGTGGGGGACTCTACGACCAGAAGGCACAGGCTTAGAATACAAGGACGTCCCTTTAGAACAGAGATAAGAGACGGAGTTCTTTGGCCAGAGGGTGAGGAATCTGTGGAATTTATTGCCATAGATCAGGGGTCCCCAACCTTTTTTTGCATTGCGGACTGATTTTATATTGACAATATTCTTGCGGACCGGCCGACCCGGCGGGAGGGGCGGCAAGGTAGGGTTGCCAACGGACAAGAGTAGCAGTGAAATACATTGTTTACCCCGAGAAAGACTACAATGACCATGAAGCTTTGCACGGGCACCGGTGCGCATGTGTGTACATGCCGATTTACAAACCGTTTTTGGCGATTCTTTTCGCAGGGCAGGGGGGTGTTAATCACGACTGGAATATAGGTGATAAGTGGCTAATACACTCAAATTTGTTTCTAAAAGGGTTTATCTGATGAACTTAATATTAAACACACACTGCATATTTTCCCCACATGAATATTATCAGCGGAGGACAGGGGAGCTTGAAGTAAATGTTGAACGAACTTCCAGTAGACGTGGTAGAGGGAGGTTCGATATTATCATTTAAAGAAAAATTGGATAGGTATATGGACAGGAAAGGAATGGAGGGTTATGGGCTGAGTGCAGGTCAGTGGGACTAGGTGAGAGTAGCGTTCGGCACGGACTAGAAGGGCAGAGATGGTCTGTTTTCGTGCTGTAATTGTTATATAGTTATATAAGTAAGTCAATAGCATCATAACATTTTAAGTAACGCTTGGATATTAAACACACAGCACATATTTTCCCCGTATGAACATATAAAATCATTGCAACACACCAATATCGCTGAATCAGTGGGAGCCCTGGGCTTGTTTCCCTGCAACAACACCATCCTATCGAGGGGTGAAGGGAGACAGCGATACTTGAAGGGGGTTCCTTATGTCCAGTCTATTCCGCAATTTAGTTTTTGCTGCATTTATTGTAGAGATATGTTGGAAATGGAAGCAACGTTTTCAGTGCACTCGTGGCTATCGCAGGACATTTAACCTTGACATTGATCCAGAATGCCAGCAGAGATGTTATGTCAAACATGCTTTTCAGCCCGCCGTCATTTGCAAGCTCAAGGAGTTGATCTCCTTCCCACGCTGACATGGATGACGCGCGGATAATAACCTCGCATGCGTAATGGCTCACCAGTGGGTGATGGGGAATGAGGAAAGGTGCAGCCGACTCATATCGCCAAATCATATCGTTTCCTCACGACCCGGTAGCACATGCTTTGCAGCCCCGCACCGGTCTGCGGCCCGGCGGTTGGAGACCACTGCCATAGATGGCTGTGGAGGCAAAGTCATTATAACTAAAGCAGGATTGATGGGTTATTAGTAAGGATATCAAAGGTTACAGAGGAGAAGGCAGGAGAATAGGGTTGAGAGGGATAATAAATCAGTCATAATGGAATGGTCTAATTCTACTCCAATTTATTATGGTCTTATAGAAGAGTGAGAATCATGAGAGAGGCTAGGAGGAGATAAAGGGTGTAAGGTGACGAAATCTGTGAGCGAAGGAAAATTGAGATAGTTAGGGGGAGGAGAGTGTGGGTAATAGGCAAATCGAGTGGGTAGAGGAGGGGAACTAAACTGGGTGAAGGAGCACTCAGGTAGAAGAGCAACTGAACAGGTCGGGAAGAGGGAGAAATGAGACAGAGGAGGAACTTGGAATATTGTCTGAGGTTTGCTTCTGAACTGCAGTTCTACATACCTCAACTTTTCTACCAAATCTTTTATATTTTTATGCAATATATAATGAAATATTCCTTCTACAAAGTGCAAAATGCAGCATTCAACATGTGGGAGGAGGGTCACAGGGAATCATGGGAAAGTGTGATTTATTTGCATTAATTATTTTTATGCATTTTATATAAAATCATTAGTGTCATAGGAATGGCTAGCCATTTGATAGCAGACTGATTGGGAAATAAGACAGAATGGGAGATAGCTGACAGAGCCATTCTTCACTAAGTATAAATGTGGCATGTTGAAATATGCTGCTGGTTTTCTCATCTATATTCAACACACATCCTTCTTTTTATTTGGCTGCTTTTAACTTGTTTCTTTTAAAGCTTATTGAATAACTAAAACGATTATTTGTAATCTTTGATGCTTAAAAATTTAACATGCAAATTATGAAAAAAAAGTGACATTCGTTCACTGAGTAGTGAAGGCATATACAGAATGGTCTTCCAAGTTTGGCCTAATTGATATAAGTCCATGCTTACTGATGTATATTGGCTTCCAGATAGGAAATGCTTAGAATTTACAACTCGTCGTTATTTTCAAATCGTTCAGTGGTTTCACAGTTGCTTAACTCTGAAGCCACCTCCAGCCCTCATGCCTCCTAGATCTTCATTCCTCAGTTTCTGAGCTTCTGTGCACTCCCAAATTAATCACTCCAATACTATTGACTGCTGCTGCAGCTGCTGAGTATTCTAAACTCTTAAGTTCTGTAGGAACAAACTGAAAGAACTCACAGAGTTGGTATTTGAAATAACGCTGCGCACCGGAAGACCAGCCAAAACCAGTCCACCTGGGCATGAATTTGGTGCAGCTTTTACATTCTCAGTAGACAAGATTATCAGAAAACCTCTTTTTTATAACAGAATGGTGGCTATAGGATGACTTAATTAAGTTACAGACTTGGTCCTGATAACACTGGTCAACAAAGATTTTGCTTTCTGAATACTCCTGGGTGTGTCTTATGGATCTTGGACTGGTGATCATGAAAATATTCATGTAATTTTCCTTTCATACATCATTTTTTAAAATCGGCTTTATTTGTCCTTTCAATTCATAGTTCAAGTCAGAATACCTGATGTGAAGATTAAGGAAGGCATTTTTTGTTGTGCCACAAATCAAACAGGTCATCAATGACAAGCAATTCAAAGAACTTCTACTGAGACTGATGAAAATTGCATGGAAGGTATTCAAGGATGCTGTTGAAATTTTTCTTGTCAATTACAGAGCACTAAACTACGTGCAGCTGGTTGACAACATACTTCATGCATATAAAACCATGAAGTGCAACATCACTAACGGCTCATTTTGTGCATTCCCAGTTAGACTTCTTCCCTGCAAATCTTGACATTGTCAGTGATGAGCATGGTGAGAGGTTTCACCAGGACATTGCAGTCATGGAGAAATGGTATCAGGGCAACTGGAATCCATCAATGCTGGCTGATTATCGTTGGGCATTTAAGCAAGAACCCTCAGACACAGACTACAAGTGAAAATCAGCAACAAAATGTTTCTGGCTTAATTGAACTATTGCAACGCATCAGCACCATTATGTAATTAAATGTATTGTGTTCAATAAAAGTTAATTTCTTGTTTCTCCAAATTCCTATGGGATACAAGTAATCTGAAATCATATTTGTGTTCAGCTTCAAGCGGTCTAACATAAACAAAGAAAAATTCAGAGGAGTCAACGGTTTCAAAAAAATTTGTTAACCAATGTTACAGATTAAAATGATTACCCACAGGTCTAGCAGTAAATGCAATTTTCTATTACAACAACGGGTGCACGCTATAACATAATTAGTGAAGTTCCTGAAACTCAGGTGTCATCACTGCTGCATTTCACGTCTCTACTTTTGTCTATTACCCTGTTACCACATTAGCCAATCCACATCACCATTTACTATTTTACTAGTGAGTACTGGCCCTCACTATTCTTTTCCTTACAATCGTTCTTTTGCTGTGTACATACATCTACTGATGCTTCTGGGCACATCTTCAGTGATGTTCCTGGAATCATCGGGTGTTTCGGGTCTTTCAACATCATACAACCTCCTCCAGGTGACCCAGCCAGGGCTGATCAGACCCCAGCTTGTGTCCAGATGGCTAGCTACTTATGACTCCATGGCTCCCCTCTTTTGAGCCACAGCCATCTTGAGGCCCTCTCTGCTGCATCGGTGGTACTGCGGATGGCTCTCCTCTTTCTCTCTCCCTTGATGCCCAAAATGCTGAAGGCTCTAACTAAGGAACGGGCTACGAATCCCCTACAACCAATCTCCACTGGGAGACACCTCGCTCTCCATCCAGCCTGCTGACAGTTGCTGACCAGTCCTGTGTTCTTGGAGAGCTTTCTTTCAAAGGCCTCCTCCAAGCTATCTTCCCATGGGACTGTCAGCTCCAGCAGCACCACTTGCTTAGTAGACTCAGACACTAGGACAATGTCTGGTCGCAGGGTGGTGGCTGCGATATGGTTGCGGAACTTCAGCTGCCCCTCGAGGTCCACCAACAGCTGCCAGTCCCTTGCAGAGTTCAGGATGCCTGCAGATGTTCTTTTGGCGGGTATTGGCTGCTCCCCAGCTCTGACAAAGGCAATGGTCTGCTTGGAGGGTCAGGACCGCTTCACCCACTCAACTCCTGTGCTGACGGCTTCAGCGATGGTCTTCAGGACCTGATCATGCCTCCACCTGTACCATCCCTCATCAAGTGCCCTTGCGCAGCCGCTGAGGATGTGCTCCAGGGTTCCTCGCTTGGAGCACAGTGGACACGCAGATGACTCTGCCTTGCCCCGTGTGTGCAGGTTTGATGGGCTTTGAAACATTAAGACCTCTGTATTTCTGCCTTATTCCCTGCTTAAAAATGGTTATCAAAACCAATCTCTGACCAAATTGTTTGTCCGCTTACTCTATTTTCTAGGAATTTCCTTTTCCATTAACATTTCTCACATTGGGTTATATATTGAGGTTCATGGCCCTGTTCCTTTGACTAAACTACACAGATAGATTATCTCCCACAGACAGTATCTTTATTGAATCACAAATAAATATGTACTAAGGTAAAAAAAATTACTACATTGTACTGTATTCTCAAATTCCAAGAGGAAGGTTTTTTAGTGCGTGCAATGCACTGCCTGAGTCAGTGCTGGAGGCAGGTACACTAGTGAAGTTTAAGAGACTACTAGATGGGTATATGGAGGAATTTAAGGTTGGGGCTTATATGGGAGGCAAGGTTTGAGGGTCGACACAACATTGTGGGCCGAAGGGCCTGTACTGTGCTGTAGTATTCTATGAATCTATGAATCTATGAACCAAGCAGACTTTCAACAGTAGTCTGAATCTTTAGTCACATGCTCCCATTAGAACAGGACTATTTTGTACTCTTTGACTGTATTGATTGGTTATAGTCTTTGTGTCCTCCTTTCCTTCACTTCTGTTGCATCCATTTCTTGACAATTGATCCTTTGAGGCAGACCATACTACTGGCTGTTCATGTTTGGTTTTAAGTTCAGAGGGGTCACTACATTGTACATGCCACTTGGGTCTCATTTGTCAACTTGATGCCAGCTATCCTGCACACACCATAGCAACCTGACATTCATCCTTGGTTACCATCCAGCTTTCCCTGACAATGTTTATTTAAACCTTGGTCACTCAGCTTTATTTAAGATGGTTTCAGATTTATTTGTATATGCTGTAAGCTTTTTTATTTTGTTGAATAAAGTTCTTTTTGTCACAACTATGGACTCTGCCACAGAGTCTGAACACCCTTGCAGTCATAAGGTCAGCAATCACACCCGTCAGTATGCATGTTCCACCCAATTAGTGCTTCATAGTGATTATATTGAACTCTTTTCTCTCATTTCAGTCTTGTCAAATTTTGACCAAAGCAACTGCAACCCTCCCTGCTTCCTTAGACCACATTCTGAAAAAGAATATTAACAATTTAGATTGATGCTGCAAAGGAGTGGTATTACTTTAGTATTAAGTTACTGCTTCTGAGCTGCAATGATGGTATTAGGTTTTAGTTTGAGTGTTTTAGCTAGCTGCCCTGTTAGCCTATTATTCATTATTTTTCCTTTGGTCCTGCATAACTCTTATTAGGCCCCAGTGAGCTGCTCATTCTGCCACTCTGTCTCTCTTTCTGCACTTGGGCCATTCCCAAACACCATGTCACTTTTAGTTGTTAGCAATTCTTTGGATCAAAAGTCTAATGTGACTTGTTGTTTTCTATCCCATTCTGCAAAGAACATTTAAACATCTGTAAATCTGCATTGAACTCATTTCAGTACAAGTTAACTAGATTTCTACTTGGGATAGGCTGTTGGTCCTCAAAGTGGAATTTATTGTTACATGGTTCTAGGACAACATCCCATACACCACCAGTTTTCAGGCCATGGCACTCAGGGACTTGTGCTAATATTATTTTGGGACTGCATTTTACTTTATCCTAACTGTATGTGTTGAGTCATAATTATTTTGTATGTGCTGTGTGTGCTTATATGTGCTGTTCCCAGAGGAATGATGTTTCATTTAGCTGTTCACATGTCTATGGTTGAATGTCAATAAACCTGAACTTGAGCTTGATACAGATAAGTTTATGTATGGACCAGAGTGGTAAAAACTTGACTTCCAGTAGCATTGCAGCATATAGCATCAGGGACCCAATATTCACAAGAAGAAGGTAAGTTATACACAATTATACGAGAAAGAACACAATTAGAACAAAAAATTCCTTTGCATTACTGAGGCAGTGATTAGGGTTGCTTTTGCAGCTTCATTCATGTATCTAATAGACGAAGAGAAGTCAAAGTCAAGCAAATTTATTGTCAAAGTACCTATATGTCACCGTATACTATCTTGAGACTGATTTTCTTGTGGATGCTTACAGAAGTAAGTGAAATACAATAGAATTCATGAAAAACTAAACATAAACAAAACTGACAAATAAACAATGTGCAAGAGGTGCAAGTGAAAATAAAAACATAGATGCTGGTGGTGCCAACTTGCACCCAATGATAGCTGCAAGGAGATGGCATGGCCTAGTGGGTGAGGATCTTTGACAACAGTGCCTTGTTGAGGTGGGGGAGGATGCACCACTACTATCTGCAGCTTCTTACATTCCTGTGCATTCGAATTGCTATACCAAATCACAATGCAACCACTCCTACGAGAAAAGGTAAAGAAGATTTTTCACATCTCAGCAGAGCTTAGAGAATGAAAGGATATTTTATGAAGACATACAAAATCCTGAGAATACTTGGTTGGTTTATAAAGCTATATCCTAGAAATATGAGTGAAATTTCAGTCACTCAGTCACTTAAGGTAGTCAGGACATTTTCTCAGTGTGGATGTTGCAGATATTTGGAATTCTGCATAATAGGGTTGTGGGTTCTCTATAATTGAGTATTAGAACATATAACATCAAACATTACAGCACAGTATAGGCCTTTCAGCCATGATGTTGTGCTGACTTTTTAGCTATTGTAAGATCAATCTAACCCTTCCCTTTTATATAGTCCTCCATTTCTCTATTATCAATGTGTCTATCTAAGAGTTTCTTAAATGTGCCTAATGTATTCACCATTTTATGGTATTTCATGAAAAACACAATTTTATGATACTTTTGATCAGAAAGGAAATCTTTGGGCATGGATGGTGAGTGAGAGAATGGAAAGACATCACATATGATGTTGTTGAATGGTGGAGCAAGCTTGCTGAGCAACATTCAGGATACTGTTTAACTGCTTGTTGTTGTGTTTGTTACAAGTTTTAAATGGGCATCTGCTTTGCAAGAACTTTAACATCAGCACAGAAAGCAATGCTGGGGTTTGGTTGTCTAGTGTTATCCAACTTCGTTATTGATGTTGAAAGGAAGCAGAAATGGAACAGTGCTAAAGTCTTTTGAGACTGCACTATCACTTAGTTAATAACAATGACATTTAATTGATTGAATATTAGACAGAGCAAATAAATTGGAGAGTGTAACTCTTTCCTTCAACTTTGTACCTGCCTACTCACTGAGCTCAATATCTTACCTTCTGATCCCAACTCCCCAAGTAGTACAGCATGTAAGAGCAGCTAAATATGCTTAACTGGCAGGAAACCATCTGTTATGGAAGGGCACTGCATAGGAACAGAAAAAGCTGCAGAAAGATGCTCCATTCTGGGCACTAGCCTCTCCAGCACTGAGGACAACTTCAAAAGGCAATGCATCAGAAAGGCAGTATCCATCATTAAGGAGCCCCATCACCCAGGACATGCCCTCTTCTCACTGCTGCCTTCAAAGAGGAAGTACAGGAGCTTGAAGACACACAACCAATAATTCAAGAACAGCTTCAATCACTCTGCCATCAGATTTCTGAATGGACAGTGAACCAATGTACACTATCTCACTATTTTTCCCCTTTTTTTGCACTATATATTTATTTTCATATATGTGCTTATTGTAATTTATAGTGTTTTCATTATTCTGCCTTGCAATGTACTGCTGCCGTGAAACAAAACACTTCATAACACGTACCAATGATATTAACCCTGATTCTGAATGAGATTCTAATTTATGATCTTTACCGTCAGCTCATGACTTGAATGTACATAATGCAACACAAGAAAAAAACAAGGTTCAGTGGAGCATCCAGAGTTCATATTGTCTACTTGGACACTTATTTTGTTTTGATATGTTCTTAACTTCACACAGTTGCTGTTAATATAAATAACATTCAAAAATTTCACTTATCAAAATAATTTGTTTCCAGTTTCACTGTGCTAACAAATATTTTTCAGTCAGTTTAAACGCAAACAACAGGAATTCTGCAGATGCTGGAAATTCAAGCAACACACATCAAAGTTGCTGGTGAACGCAGCAGGCCAGGCAGCATCTGTAGGAAGAGGTGCAGTCGACGTTTCAGGCCGAGACCCTTCATCAGGACTGTTATCCATCTGTTACTCATTTTTATGCACACATTCTTTCTCTCACTCTCCTTTTTCTCCCTCTGTCCCTCTGAGTATACCTCTTGCCCATCCTCTGGGTCCCCCCCCCTGTCTTTCTCCCCGGACCTCCTGTCACATGATCCTCTCATATCCCCTTTTGCCTATCACCTGTCCAGCTCTTGGCTCCATCCCTCCCCCTCCTGTCTTCTCCTATCATTTTGGATCTCCCCTCCCCCTCCCACTTTCAAATCTCTTACTAACTCTTCCTTCAGTTAGTCCTGACGAAGGGTCTCGGCCTGAAACGTCGACTGCACCTCTTCCTACAGATGCTGCCTGGCCTGCTGCGTTCACCAGCAACTTTGATGTGTGTTGCTTTTTCAGTCAGTGTTGTTCAGTATGTTGTTAATTTAATTACTGTGCAGTAAAGTATCACAATTAAACACTCCGGTAGTTAATCAGCCAGAAAATCAGCTTCTCTGCTCAGGAAGCCAGTGAATTCTTTAGCAGGATGGAAGGAAGCTGAAGGATTTCTTGTGTCAATGTAAACTGCTTCATATAATGAATCCCACCACAACAAAGTTAAATTTGTGAGAGATCACAAGGTTAATGGAAATATATATTGATAAATAATTGGTTAAGTTGTTACAAGAGTAGGAATAAATTTCAAAGTAAATTTATTATCAAAGTACATATATGTCATAAAATACTACTGAGATTCATTTTCTTGCAGGCGTTCGCAAGAAATATAATAGAATCGATGAAAAATTACACTCAGCCAATGTGCAAAAGGCAAAATGTACAATTGAAAAATAAATAAATAAAACTGAGAACATGTTTTGTAGAGTTTTTCAAAGTGAGTCCATAGGTTGTGTTCAGTGATAAGTTCAGTGTTGAGGTGAGTGAAGTGAACCTCATTTGTTCAGGAGCCTGATGGTTGAAGGATAATAATGTTTTCTGAACTTAGTCTTGTGGGACTGATGGCAGCATTGAGAAGAGAGCGTGGTGGAGGTCTCTTTATGATGGATTGTGCTTTTTTTGTGGCAACAATCTTTGTAGATGTGCTCAGTGGTGAAGAGGGCCTTTCCTGTGACGGACTGTTCTGTATCTGTTACTTTTTGTAGGCTTTTCCATTCCTTGGATATGGTGTTTCCATGCCAGGCCAGAATGCAACCATTCAGGATATTCTCACCGTGCGTCCATGGAAGATGTCAACATTTTAGATGATCGTAAACACAAGATAATCTGCGGATGCTGGGGTCAAGGCAACACTCACAACACGCTGGAGGAACTCAGCAGGTCAGGCAGCATCTGTGGAAAAGATTGGTCGACGTTTTGGGCCAAAACCCTGCGTCAAGACTGAAGAGGGAAGGGGCAGAGGCCCTATAAAGAAGGTGGGGGGAAGGTGGGAAGGAGAAGGCTGGTAGGTTCCAGGTGAAAAACCAGTAAGAGGGAAGATAAAGGGTTGGGGAAGGGAAGCAGGGAGGTGATAGGCAGGAAAGGTGAAGAAAGAATAGGGGAAAACACAATGGGTAGTAGGAGGTGGAACCCAGAGGGAGGTGGTAGGCAGCTGGGGGAGGGGACAGAGTGACATAGGGATAGGGGAAGGGAGGCGGAGGGAATTACCGGAAGTTGGAGAATTCTATGTTCATACCAAGGGGCTGGAGACTACCTAGACAGTATATGAGGTGTTGCTCCTCCAACCTGAGTTTAGCCTCATCATAGCAGTAGAGGAGGCCATGTATGGACATATCTGAATGGGAGTGGGAAGCAGAGTTGAAGTGGGTGGCTACTGGGAGATCCTGTTTGTTTTGGCGAACGGAGCAGAGGTGCTCGATGACATTTTAGATAACATGCTGAATCATTAAGGAAGTAGAGTTACTGCAATGTCTTTTTTGTAATGGCATTTGCATGCTGGTCCCAGGACAGATCATCTGATATAACAACACCAAACAATTTAAAATTACTGATCCCTGAATGAGAATAGGCTTATGGACCTCTGGTTTCTTCTTCCTATTGTCAAAAATTAGCTCTCTGGGTTTGCTGATGTGGAGTGAGAGGTTGTTGTTGTGGCACCATTCTTCCACATTTCCAATCTCCCTCCTATATACTGATTTGTTACTGCCGATAACTCAGTGACTTTTTACATTAACAGTCTCATGCTGATGCGGACTCATCGACTTAATATCTATACTACTATTGTAGATAAAGGGAGCAATTATACAATATCTAAGTTTGCTGACTTTACATGAAAAATAAACTTTAAAATTTAAAGATGAGAAACAGGTACCTGCCTTTATGTAGTTTATATGCAGTGAAACCACACTTGGGTTATTTGGTGTAGATTTGAATCCTTACCTGGACAAAGGCTATACTTGACACATAAGGGGTGCAGCAGGAGTGGAGTCCTAGAGAGTGCAGGAATCGGTACTTCACAAGATATGGTAATGATTTGAATGGGGTAATCAATATTTCTAAGTTCGCCAACAAAATTAAAACTCTGAAGAAGACACAAAAGACTGCAGATGCTGGAATCTGCAGCAACAAACAATCTTTTGGAGGATCTCAATGGGTGTAGTAGGCTCTGTGAAGGGAAATGAATTAAAACTTACATTTGAACAGTGCAGAAAAGGAACAAGCCTTATAGCCAACAGCGTTTTACTGAACTAATTACATTAGTCATCACATGTCCATCTCAATTAATCTCTACTGTCCACACAATATCCATATCCTTCAATTTCCTGTACATTCATGCTCATATCTGAGAGCCACTTTAATGTTTCGACCACCACCCCTGGCAGTGCATTCCCAGCACCAGTCACTAAGTGAAAAACTTGCCCTGCATATTGCCTTTAAAGTTAATCCCTCTCAGTTAAATGCACGCAGTCTGGTATTAGACTTTTCAAACTGGGGATAAAGATATCAGTTGTCTATTCTGTATCTCTCATAATTTGATGAACTTCTATCAGATCTCCTCGCAGCCTCTGCCACTTCAGAGAAAACAACCTAAGTCTATTCAACCTCTGCTTACTGTATATGCTCTCTAGTCCAGGCAGCATCCTGATAAACCTCCTCTGCAACCTCTCCAAACCAGCAATATCCTTCCTATAATGGGGCAACCAGAATTTAATGCAATACTCCAGATGTGGCCTAACTAGAGTTTTATAAAACTGCAATATAGCCTTCCAACTCTTGACTTAATACCTCAACTAATAAAAGTAAGTATACCATATGCATTCTTTATCAACCTATGTACTCACTTTCAGAGAGCTATGGACTTGGACCCTAACATCCCTATGCACATAAATACTGTTTAGTGTCTTTACCATCAAAAGTGCACTGTCTCTTTAGATATGACCTCTCAAAGCACAACACTTCATTCTTGCCTGGGTTAAGCTCTGCCTGCCATTTCTCCACCCATATCTGCAATTGATCTATATCCCACTGAACCCTTTGGCAGCTTATATGCTATCCACAACACTGCCAGTCTTCATAGTGTCTGCAAACTTACTAACTCAACCATCTAAACTTTTGTCCATGTCATTTATATACCACATTTTACAAACAGCAGAGATCCCAGTGCAAATACCTGCAAAACAAAATCGTACACAGAGCCCTAACCAGAGTAAGTCCAATCAGCCACTACCCTGTCTTCTATGGGCAGGCCAGTTCTGACCAAATGACCAATTTACTGTGGATCCCATGTATTTTAGTCTGTTGGATGAGTCTGATATGAAGGATCATGTCAAACGCCTTACTAAAGTCCATTTGGACAACATCCACTGTCCTGCCTACATTGATCACCCTTGAAACCTGGTCAAAAAACTTTATCAACTTAGCAAAACTTAATTTACCCCACACAAAACCATACCTGCTCTCTCTAATTAGGACATGGTTTTCCAAGTTTCATAATTCCCATCTCTAAGAATTCTCTCCAGCAACTTCCCTACCACTGAATGAGACTCACCGGTTGATAGTTTCCAGAATTATCTCAATTTCTCTTCTTGCATAATGAACAACTTTAGCTGCTTGCTAGTGCTCCAGGAATACACCTCTAGCTAGAGAGGACATGAAGATGATGGTCAAAGTTCCTCACATCCTGCCTCTCTCAATAACCTGGACTATATCCCATCATGCCCTGGGAAGAAATCCATCTTAATATTCTTTTAGAGATCACAACACTATCTCCTTCTTTACCTTGAAATGCCCTAGCAAATTAGCCCACCCCATATTTTTCTCATATCATCCATATTCTTCTCCTTGGTAAGTACTCATTTAGGATGTCACACACAGCACCCACCTCCAAGCACATATTCATCCTTTATCCATGAGTACCCTACTCACTGCCTAGTCTTCCTCTTGTTCCTAATCTATTGATAAAATGCCTTGGGATTCTATGTAATCCCATTTGCCATAGACTTTTCAATGCCCCTCCTGGCTTTCTTAATTCTCTGCTCGAGTTATTTTCTGGCTCCTTCCTTGGTTCTACTTCCAAAACCTTACATACACTTCCTGTTCCTACTTGACTAAATTCACTACGTCTCTCAACATCCATGTTCCCTTATCTTGCCATGTCCTTCTTTCTCACAAGGACATTACTGTCCTGTACTCTATACAAAACAAACATCTCTACATGGCAGAGGTGCACATGCCCACAAACAACTCTTCCCAATTAACTTCCCCTAATTCCTGCTTAATACTCTTTAATTTACTGTTCCAATTTAATATTCTCCCACAACATCCATACATATCCTTACTTATAGCTATCTTAAAAATAAAGGAGTTGTGACAACTGTTATCTAATCGTTCTCTCACTGAGAGGTATCTTCACCCTTCCATACTGACCTGCTGTTACTCAACACCAGGTCCAGTATGGTGTATGCTCTTGGTGGACAATAGATTTGTTTTCCTCCTGGATGTTACCCCTGCCTCAGCACTCTAAGACCAGGGGTCATAGTCTTAGGGTACAGGGTAAGAAATTTAGGACCGAGAGGCTTTACTAGAGAGTGGTGCACCCAATTCTATTCTATCAGGGCTATGGAGGTGAAATCACTGATTAAAGAATGGAGATACAGTGCCTATAAAGTATTCACTTCTGTTAGAAGTTTTCATGTTTATTGTTTTACAACACTGAATCACAATGGATTTAATTTAGCTTTTTTGATACTGATCAACAGAAAAAGACTCTTTTGCGACAAAGTGAAAACAGATCTCTACATGTCTTTACTCTAGGCTTACCCATAACCCTCTATTTTTCTAAGCTCCATGTACCTATCCAGGAGTCTCTTAAAAAACCCTATCATTTCTGCCTCCACCACTGTCGCTGGCAGCCCACTCCGCGCACTCACCACTCTGTGTATAGAACTTACCTCTGACATCTCCTCTGTATCTACTTCCAAGCACCTTAAAACTATGCCCTCTTGTACTAGCCATTTCAGCCCTGGGAAAAAGCCTCTGACTATCCACATGATCAATGCCTCTCATTAACTTGTACAACTCTATCAGGTCACCTCTGATCCTCCATCACTCCACGGAGAAAACGCCAAGTTCACTCAACCTATTCTCATAAGGCATGCTCCCCAATCCAGGCAATATCCTTGTAAATCTCCTCTGCACCCTTTCTATAGTTTCCACATCCTTCCTGTAGTGAGGCAACCAGAAATGAGCACAGTCCTCCAAGTGGGGTCTGACCAGGGTCCTATAGAGCTGCAACATTACTTCTCGGCTCTTAAACTCAGTCCCACGGTTGATGAAGGCCAATGCACTGTATGCCTTCTTAACCACAGAGTCAACCTGCGTAGCAGGTTTGAGTGTCCTATGGACTTGGACCCCCAAGATCCATCTGATCTCCAAACTGCCAAGAGTCTAACCATTAATGCTACAGTATATTCTGCCATCATATTTGACCTACCAAAATGAACCACCTCACATTTATCTGCGTTGAGCTCCATCTGCCACTTCTCAGCCCAGTTTTGCATCCTATCAGTGTCCCTCTGTAACCTCTGATGGCCCACAACACCCCCAACATTTGTGACATCAGCAAATTTACTAACCCATCCCTTCACTTCCTCATCTAGTTCATTTATATCAGGGGTCCCCAACCTTTTTTGCACCGCAGACCGGTTTAATATCGACAATATTCTTGCCGACTGGCCGACTGGGGGGGGGGGGGTGTTCAAGTAGGGTTAAACTCACCTCAACATGTCTTTTGCAGTTAGGGTTGCCAACTTTCTCACTCCCAAATAAGGGACAAAAGTAGCAGCCAAATTCCAGGACACTTTACCCCAAGAAAGACTACTGTGAATATGAAGCCTTGAGCGGGCACCTGTGTGCGCATGCGTGACGTGCGCATGCGCATACATGCCGATTTTTTCCCCACAAATCGGTTTTGCCTTCATCTTCCCAACTATACTGTACATATATTATTTCTACTTTATATAGGCTGTGTACTTATCATATCATTCTTGCTTTTACTATAGGTTAGTGTTATTTATTTTCAGTTTTATGTGTTATTTGGAATGATTTGTTAGGTTATTTCTTGGGTCTGGGAACACTCAAAAATTTTTCCCATATAAATTAATGGTGATTGCTTCTTCGCTACATGCTATTTTGGCATGAAAGTTTTCATAGGAGCGCTCCACCTTGGCGGGGGAAATACAGGAGAAGGGCGGTCCTGTATGGGACAAACCTATTTAGCCCAATATACGGGATGCCCCGCAAATATGGGACAGTTGGCAACCCTATGTTCAAGTCCCACAGTGCTTGACAAGGAATGGGAAAAGGTGCAGCTGACTCATATCGTTTCCTCACGGCCTGGCAGGACATGATTTGCGGCCTGGTACCGGTCCACGGCCCGGTGGTTGGGGACTGCTGATTTATAAAAATCACGAAGAGTAGGGGACCCAGAACAGATCCCTGAGGCACACCACTAGTCACCAACCTCCATGCAGAAGTTAATGTCAATGTCCTGGAATGGCCAAGTCAGAGGTCAGACGTCAATCCAATTGAGAATTTGTGTCTGGACTTTGAAAAGCTGTTCACTCATGATCCCCATGCAATCTGACAGAGCTTGAGCAGTTTTGTAAAAAAGGAATGGGGAAAATAGTAGCGTCCAGATGTGCAAAGCTGTTAGAGATCTATCCACACAGACCTTTGGCTGTAATTGCTCCCAAAGGTGCATCTACTAAATACTGACTTGAATGGGGTGGATATTGATACAGTTAATTATTTTGTATTTTATATCTGTAATTAGTTCAGATCACTTTGTAAAGATCTATTTTCACTGTGACACGAAAGAGACTTTTCTGTTGATCAGTGTCAAAAAAGCCAAAATAAATACACTATGATTCAATGTTGTAAAACAATAAAACATGAAACTTCCAAAGGCATGAATACTTTATAGAACTGTAGATTTCTAGATACAAAAGGAAATGGGAAGGTAACGGAAATATATTTTTGAGAGGGAGGATCAGCTGTGAAGGTATTGCATACTGGAGCAGACTGCAAGGGCTAAATCAATATCTCCTGATCCTATTTTTCATTGTTTCTATGTCACATAGACATATATCCTTCTTTTCAGAAGCAGAAACATTACACAGAGTGAAATTGAGTCTGTATTTTCATTTCACGCACTTTGATTATAGACAAAGTTTGAAGTGTAATCATGTCCACTGACTAGTGATTTTAGATCGCATATTTGCATCTTGACTAGTTTTGTACCTTCAGTAGGTACTAACCATTGAAAACAAGTGTGGGAAAAGTCTGCAGCCAACATTATACTCAAATAAATCAAGTGTCAACACTGTACAATAATTATGACAAATGTGAACCTAATGTCAGATACAATAAGTGCTTTTAGTATTTGTTGATGTCCCGATAAAATCTGCAAAGCCATATCAGAAGCTGCAATGAAAACCTACAATAAAGTCTTCTGAAATATAAACTTAAGATATTATACAAGAGCAATGCATAATAACAGCAAAAAATTCAGGATATACCATGATAAAGCAATCCATTTATTACGTTACTGGGTAAACAGCCAGATTTCTGGAATTTTGATCAAGAAGCACAAGTTCAAATCTCACTATGTAACTTGAGATTTGAAATTCAATTAAAAATAAAACTAATCTCTGTAAGAATAGCCATGAACCTGATTATCATAAAATTGATCTGGTTCACTCAGGTGCATCCGAAAAAGGATTCTGCTGTCTACAATCAGCCTGTCCAATACATGACTGTAGACCATCAATGTAATTAATTCTTAACTGCCTTGTCACTTCAGGGCCAAGAAGAGATGATGGCTGGTAAAACGCGAGCATTACCAATAATGACAATAAAGCAGGAATGAGTAAATAAACAAATGTCATAATTCTGAGACATGAATTTACTAATGCAGTTCAATTGATTCTAAAATAACAATTGTCCTCTCCATAAAAGTTACATAGGACAGAGGAATCTCACTGTTCCAGTCAATGCTGCAAAACAGTTTTCACTGTTATAAACTTTGCAATGCCCTGCTCAGTGGTTACATAGCTGACACTAATCTCAGAAGAATCTGACAAAAAGCCAGAGTCAAGTTCCAGTCAAAAGATTTCAGCACATTGGGGATTGAGAAGAGTACCCCAGAAGGCAGCTTGATATAGATCACTTTTTGGGCTCCAGAACCTGCTTTGAGAAGAACAACAGCACTTATCACACCCAGCAAGGCAAACGAGATCTCAATGGTTGATAGGCCACAGGCAGTGAACTACTGGACCCGATCTTCAAGATGCTCACAACTCTTGCTAAAGCTTTGGAGTCAATTTATATTGTTACGTACCCCGTAACTGGGTTGCCAAACCAGCAGAAATGGATCACTCAGTTGGAGTCTGGATTACTAGAACTAAGAAAGTTTTATTAAAGAAACAAGCAACACAGTACTCTAATCAAAAGGATAATAAATGCAACAGTTCAGCAATGATAAACACACATGTACACAGAATTAAGATAACAGGATTAATCAAGCTCTATCGTTGTCTAGGGGTAGATGACCAGTTTCAAAATGACGCAAAGTTCAGTTCAATTTAGTTCAGTTCGCAGTAATCGCTGCCGTGGCGATGGACAGTGGGGGGAAGGAGAGAGAGAGCAAAACGAATGAATATTCAAGGCTTCCAGACAGACCTTCGCAGTCAGCTTTCGGGCGAGTCCTTTGTGATGTCATCTGAGGTCACCGACGTGACCCCTCCGTTTCCAGATATGATCGTTTCCCTGCGCTGAACCTGGCACCCAGGCAAGGGTGGACACACACCAGGTTCCCGCCGATCGTGCCTTTCCACCCTGTGCGTTTATGGCCCGGTACTTCCCACCGACTTGTGAGAGACGCACCGCTTCCAGGGTCTTGTTACCTCGGGTGTCATGTGTGTGCTGCCTTAGTGAACCTGTCCCTTTTTATCCCCCTGCTGGGGTATCGCCTGTCCATCACTTCAAACAATTCAGGGTTCAAAGGGGGAGCTGATCTTGACAGCTCTCCTTCCTTCATAAACATCTCCATTGTTTTCCTTATCTCTCTTTCTCCTGACGACAGGTGGCAGACCAACTGCTGATTCCACTGGTGCCAGCCCAGGCCAGCTACATCTTAATCTGTGTGTATTCTTGTCACAATATGCATCTGATATGCAAATCCCTCATAGCTTGACAATTTGTCTTCAAGGTAAAAATGATTGTAGAAGTGAAAAGCAATTGACCCAGTAAAGGTATTAAATGATTAGACTGCAGTAGAAATACAACAGTGTCTCTAAGATCCTGACCCACTTCAACCTGTCTGTGATTTAAAATCCCATGTTACTTTCGTGAACTTCGAATTATTTCTGAAACAAATGAGCAAATCTCTCAGTTCAAGGCACATAGAACTATACAATAAATTTCAACATAGAGTTACAGGCTCCTTGCAACACAGGAGAGTATATGGCCCACTGAATCTAAGCTGCTTCCTTCCAGAGCAAGCTATTCATTCTCAGCCCCTTAATCATTCTCCATAGACCTCTGCAGATTGTTATTTTTTTTAATCACATGTCTATCCAAATTCCCTCCTAATTGACCCTAGTTTCACCTCTAAAGCAGACAATGATAATTTCTGCAGTCTACTTCAAATTGAATTTTGTCACATTCTTCTCTCTTTTATTTATCAGCAAATTCCTAGTCATTGCACTTGTCTTGGCATTCTTCCTGGCACCTAATGGAGTGTTTGAAGTAAATGAGCTGGGATTTTCGCTGACAGTAGAGGGGAGTCAACTTCAGGCATGTATTAAACCATACTGGAATACCGTCTACATCATGGTCTAGATCATCATGGTTGGTGCTAATAAACTTTATAGCACATTTCACCAGTTATCCAAGAACAAGCAAGAGCAATTGTTAGAGTGATTTTTTTTTTAATTGAATTAATCATTCTTCCAATTATATGAACTTCAGTTCTAAGTTTTTTTGGTATTTAGGTAAAGTTTCTATCTGTTAATCATTCATTTCGTGGCAAGCAATTATATCCATGAATCATTCAGTATAAATCTGAACAAACTCTTCCATCATGTACACAGATCCACTGATGAATTCTTTAATAGGTCAGTTGAAGCAGCCTGCTCTATATAATTAACAGGAACTTTTTGTAATACAGTGAAATAACCATTAGAAAGAGCTATTAATACTCTTTGCAGCTACTGCAAATGTCATAATATCACTTCAAATACAGGAGACTTACACTTACATTTTGTCTAATCATATCTCCCCTAAATATCAAAAGGCACTTCACACAAGGAATTATTCTGAAGTGCTGTGATTACTATCTGATAGCTTGTCAGGTATGCAGCTGTGTTTTGGTTTAAAATAGTGTAGTTTAAATAGAATTATATGCTATGAGCTCTTCAACAAGTGAGGCATATTGTGTAATGGCTTGCCAGTCCTACCCGGCTCCCTCCAATTCTGTTTCCTATGTCTCATCTTAATCTCAAGATTCAATATCCGATCTCACACCAGCTTAACCAACCATTAATGCATGTTGACCAACACTGTTTGGCAAGGCAGAGCCTCGACTAAAAATACTTATACATATAATCAAAACTTCCCTTCTGGCATCACCCCTTCCTATCTCTGTAATGCTGCAACACACATCAAAGTTGCTGGTGAACGCAGCAGGCCAGGCAGCATCTCTAGGAAGAGGTACAGGCCGAGACCCTTCGTCAGGACTAACTGAAGGAAGAGTTAGTAAGAGATTTGAAAGTGGGAGGGGGAGGGGGAGATCCAAAATGATAGGAGAAGACAGGAGGGGGAGGGATGGAGCCAAGAGCTGGACAGGTGATTGGCAAAGGGGATATGAGAGGATCATGGGACAGGAGGTCCGGGGAGAAAGACAAGGCGGGGGAGAAACCAGAGGATGGGCAAGGGGTATAGTCAGAGGGACAGAGGGAGAAAAAGGAGAGTGAGGGAAAGAATATGTGTATAAAAATAAATAACGGATGGGGTATGAGGGGGAGGTGGGGCATTAGTGGAAGTTAGAGAAGTCGATGATCATGCCATCAGGTTGGAGGCTATCCAGACAGAATATAAGGTGTTGTTCCTCCAACCTGAGTGTGGCTTCATCTTTACAGTAGAGGAGGCTGTGGATAGACATGTCAGAATGGGAATTGGATGTGAAATTAAAATGTGTGGCCACTGGGAGATCCTGCTTTCTCTGGCGGACAGAGCGTAAGTGTTCAGCAAAGCGGTCTCCCAGGCTGCGTCGGGTCTCGCCAATATATAGAAGGCCACATCGGGAGCACCGGGCGCAGTATATCACCCCAGCCGACTTACAGGTGAAGTGTCACCTCACCTGGAAGGACTGTCTGGGGCCCTGAATGGTGGTAAGGGAGGAAGTGTAAGGGCATGTGTAGCACTTGTTCCGCTTACAAGGATAAGTGCCAGGAGGGAGATCAGTGGGGAGGGATCGAGGGGACGAATGGACAAGGGAGTCGCGTAGGGAGCAATCCCTGCGGAAAGAAGAGGTGGGGAGGGAAAGATGTGCTTAGTAGTGGGATCCCGTTGGAGGTGGCGGAAGTTACGGAGAATAATATGTTGGACCTGGAGGCTGGTGGGGTGGTAGGTGAGGACCAGGGGAACCCTATTCCTAGTGGGGTGGCGGGAGGATGGAGTGAGAGCAGATGTGCGTGAAATGGGGGAGATGCATTTGAGAGCAGAGTTGATAGTGGAGGAAGGGAAGCCCCTTTCTTTAAGAAAGGAGGACATCTCCCTTGTCCTAGAATGAGAAGCCTCATCCTGAGAGCAGATGCGGCAGAGATGGAGGAATTGCGAGAAGGGGATGGCATTTTTGCAAGAGACAGGGTGAGAAGAGAAATAGTCCAGATAGCTGCGAGAGTCAGTAGGTTTATAGTAGACATCAGTGGATAAGCTGTCTCCAGAGACAGAGACAGAAAGATCTAGAAAGGGGAGGGCGGTGTCGGAAATGGACCAGGTAAACTTGAGGGCAGGGTGAAAGTTGAAGGCAAAGTTAATAAAGTCAACGAGTTCTGCATGCGTGCAGGAAGCAGCGCCAATGCAGTCGTCGATGTAGCGAAGGAAAAGTGGGGGACAGATACCAGAATAGGCACAGAACATAGATTGTTCCACAAACCCAACAAAAAGGCAGGCATAGGTAGGACCCATACGGGTGCCCATAGCTACACCTTTAGTTTGGAGGAAGTGGGAGGAGCCAAAGGAGAAATTATTAAGAGTAAGGACTAATTCCGCTAGACAGAGCAGAGTGGTGGTAGGGGGGAACTGATTGGGTCTGGAATCCAAAAAGAAGCGGAGAGCTTTGAGACCTTCCTGATGGGGGATGGAAGTACATAGGGACTGGACATCCATGGTGAAAATAAAGCGGTGGGGGTCAGGGAACTTAAAATCATCGAAAAGTTTAAGAGCGTGAGAAGTGTCACGAACATAGGTAGGAAGGGATTGAACAAGGGGGGATAAAATTGTGTCGAGGTATGCAGAAATGAGTTCGATGGGCAGGAGCAGGCTGAGTCAACAGGTCTGCCAGGACAGGCAGGTTTGTGGATCTTGGGTAGGAGGTAGAAACAGGAAGTGCGGGGTGCGGGAACTATAAGGTTGGTAGCAGTGGATGGGAGATCCCCTGAGCGGATAAAGTCGGTGATGGTGTGGTAGACAATAGCCTGGTGCTCCTTAGTGGGGTCATGATCGAGGGGTATATAAAAGGAGGTATCTGCAAGTTGTCGCTGTGCCTCGGCAAGGTAGAGGTCAGTACGCCAGACTACAACAACACCCCCCTTATCAGCGGGTTTAATAATAAGGTTAGGATTAGTGTGGAGGGAGTGGAGAGCAGAGCGTTCCGAAGGAGTGAGGTTGGAATGGCAGCAAGGTGCGGTGAAGTCGAGACGGTTGATGTCCCGTCGGCAGTTAGCGATAAAGAGATCCAGAGCAGGCAGAAGACCAGAGCGGGGTGTCCATGAAGAAGAGGAGGGTTGAAGACGGAGAAGGGGTTTACCTGGTCCATTTCTGACACCGCCCTCCCCCTTCTAGATCTTTCTGTCTCTGTCTCTGGAGACAGCTTATCCACTGATGCCTACTATAAGCCTACTGAATCTCACACCTATCTGGACTATTCCTCTTCTTACCCTGTCTCTTGCAAACATGCCATCACCTTCTCGCAATTCCGCCATCTCTGCCGCGTTTGCTGTCAGGATGAGGCTTTTCATTCCAGGACGAGGGAGATGTCCTCCTTTTTTAAAGAAAGGGGCTTCCCTTCCTCCACTATCAACTCTGCTCTCAAACGCATCTCCCCCATTTCACGCACATCTGCTCTCACTCCCGCCACCCCACTAGGAATGGGGTTCCCCTTGTGCTCACTTACCACTCCACCAGCCTCCGGGTCCAACATATTATTTTCCGTAACTTCCACCACCTCCGACGGGATCCCACCACTAAGCACATCTTTCCCTCCCCACTTCTCTCTGCTTTCCCCAGGGATCGCTCCCTACGCAACTCCCTTGCCCATTCGTCCCCTCCATCCCTCCCCACTGATCTCCCTCCTGGCACTTATCCTTGTAAGCGGAACAAGTGCTACACATGCCCTTACACTTCCTCCCTTACCACCATTCAGGGCCCCAGACAGTTCTTCCAGGTGAGGCGACACTTCACCTGTGAGTTGGCTGGGGTGCTATACTGTGTCCGGTGCTCCCGATGTGGCCTTCTATATGTTGGCGAGACCCGATGCAGACTGGGATACCGCTTTGCTGAACACCTACTCTCTGTCCGCCAGAGAAAGCAGGATCTCCCACTGGCCACACATTTTAATTCCACATCCCATTCCCATTCTGACATGTCTATCCACAGCCTCCTCTACTGTAAAGATGAAGCCACACTCAAGTTGGAGGAACAACACCTTATATTCTGTCTGGGTAGCCTCCAACCTGATGGCATGAACATCGACTTCTCTGACTTCCGCTAATGCCCCACCTCCCCCTCGTACCCCATCCGTTATTTATTTTTATACACACATCCTTTCTCTCACTCTCCTTTTTCTCCCTCTGTCCCTCTGACTATACCCCTTGCCCATCCTCCCACCACCCCACCCTTGTCTTTCTCCCCGGACCTCCTGTCCCATGATCCTCTCATATCCCCTTTGCCAATCACCTGTCCAGCTCTTGGCTCCATCCCTCCCCCTCCTGTCTTCTCCTATCATTTTGGATCTCCCCCTCCCCCTCCCACTTTCAAATCTCTTACTAACTCTTCCTTCAGTTAGTCCTGACGAAGGGCCTCGGCCTGAAACGTCTACTGTACCTCTTCCTAGAGATGCTACCTGGACTGCTGCATTCACCAGCAACTTTGATGTGTGTTGCTTGAATTTCCAGCATCTTCAGAATTCCTGTTTTTGTTTCTGTAATACTGCCTCTGTTTGGAGGCAACGCTTCATGAAGATGGACTGGATGGATGGAGATGATAGGCCTATGAGAAACTGGGCTGTGTCTACCGTTCTCTATTGGTCCCATCTGTGAAAAGCAGAGCAGTAGCTATAGAACGTTTAGATGTATCCCATCAAGGTAGTATCTATGGCATATCTGTGGAAGTTTGAAAGAATCCTCCTTGTCAAGTTGAATATTTTCAGATGCCTAAGAAAGTACAGGTGCTTTCTTGATCACCATATTGATACGAAGAGACCAAGGGATGTCATTGGGTTAACATGGAGGTGGAGAACAACTTTTTGGTCAGATCGAGCATGATCTAACCTGTTAACTTCCTCTCATTACAGAACTCTCCTGACCTTCTCAGTGTTCCAGCATTTTGGGTTTTGGCTTTAGAAATGTTATTTTATGCACTGACAGATAAAAGCATGCATCTCAAATAGCTTGATGCAAATTATTATGGCTCTAATCAGACATTTGGATGAGAATTAAACAGGAAGTTTAGAGGAATAAAGAAAACAATGCTGAATAGTCGAGCCAACACCTCTATGCTGGAATATGTACATCAATACTCATATACCTGAAGACTGAACTGCAACCAGTCAATGGATGGAAGTGTAAGAAGAGGTGGCTTCACACAGGTCCCTGATTGAAGTTTAAAAAAGCAGCACTTCACAGCAGTTTTTTGGAAATTGAACCACGGCCAATCAGCAGATGGAATTTATTAGCAAGGGTGAAAAAAAAGGCAGTGTCAAACAGAACAGCCATTGTTGGTGTTGCCAATATGTAAGTGGGCCAGTGTTAGAATGGGGAGGTTTTGGCTTTGGCTCAGCAGACTTAGGGGCGATCAGACTTAAGCAAGGTAAGTATCTGATAAGTTTCTTCCCCTTCTGTTAGAGCAGAATATATGACTCCAGGGATAGTTTGTGTAGGATGCAGGAATTCTGGGAGACTTACATCCTCTCAGGTAACCACATCTGCATGAGGTGCACCGAGCTACAGCTCCTCAGTGAATGTGTTAGGGAACTGGACCTGAAACTCAAAGACGCTTGACTCATACAGGAGTCTGAGGAAATGATAGATAGGAGCTATAGGGAGTTGTCGCCCCTAGTCTGCAGGAGGCAGGTAACTGGGTGACTGTCGGGAGAAAGAAGGTAAAAGGGCAGGTTGTTATGCCGAAGGGTCTCAGCCTAAAACATCGACTGTTCTCTTTTCCTGGATGCTGCCTGGCCTGCTGAGTTCCTCCAGCATTTTGTGTATGTTGCTCGGATTTCCAGCATCTGTTGATTCTTCTTGTTTATAAAAGAGCAGCCGGTCCAGAGTACCTCAGTGGCAGTTTCCCTCAATAAGAATATACCATTTTGGATACTGTTGAGGAGGACGGCCTGCCAATGGAGAGCCACAGTGGCACTCTGGCTCAGGAGGGAAAAGCTGTGAAGAGGGCTGCGGTAGTGATAGGAAATTCCATAGTTAGGGGAACAGAGACGAGATTCTGTAGGCGTGAAGGAGACAACAGGATGGTATATTACCTCCCAGGTGCCAGGACAGGGATATCTCAGATCAGGTCAATGGCATTCTAAGGGGGGAGGGGGAACAGCCAGAAGTCTTGGTATACCGTATTTTGGCACCAATTACATAGGTAGCAAGGTGAGGATGTCCTGAAGAGAGATGTTAAAGAGCTGGGAGTAAACAGAAAAGCAGGACCTCCAGGATAGCAATCTCTGGATTGCTGCCTATACTGCATGCCATTGAGGATAAGGATGGGATGATTTGGCAGATGAATGCATGGCTGAGGCAGTGGTAAAGGAAGCAGAGTTTCAGATATCTGGATCATTTGGATCCCTCTTGGGGAAGGTACGACTGAATCATTGGGATCCCTTCTGGGAGAGGTACGACTGGATCATTGGGATCCCTTCTGGGGGAGGTACGACTGCATCACTGGGATCCCTTCTGGGGGAGGTACGACTGGATCACTGGGATCCTTCCTGGGGGAGGTACAACCTGTACAAGGGACAGGTTACACCTGACTCAAGTAGCCAATGTCCTTGTGGGTAGGTTTTTTAGATCTATTCAAAAGGTTTTAAACTAATTTGGCAGGGGTATAGGAACCACGGTGATAGGGCTGAGGATGGGAGAGTTGGTTTACAAACAGAGGCACTGTTCATGGAAAGGATGTTTCCCATGGTGCGGGACACCAGGACAAGAGGGCACTGCCTCAGGATAGAGGGGTGTCCATTTAAAACAGATGTGGAGAATTTTTTTGCCAGAGAATGGTAGATTTGTGGAATTTATTAGTACAGGCAGCTGTAGATGCCAGGTCGTTAGGTATGTTTAACTCACAGCTTAATTGGTTCTTGATTGGACAGAGCATCAAAGGCTACAGGTATAAGGCTGGAGAGCGTGTTTGAGGAGGCGAAATAAGGATCAGCCATGATTGATTGGTGGAGCAGATTTGATGGGTGAAATGACCTAATTCTACTCCAATGTCTTATGGTCTTATGGCCCTATATTCATCTTTTTCGATTTTGTTCACCCTTTACGCAACAACTCATCCTGTTGACTGCAATTTTGCCCTATCATCAACCTCTTCTTGCTAGCAGTCTCACAACGCATTGCCTCTGTTTGTAAACCAATTACCTCTTCTTCAACACTATCACTGTGGTTCCCATTCACCTGCCAAATTAGTTTAAACCCACCCAAACAACCTAGCCAACCTGTCCGCAAGGATATTGGATCCCCTTTGGTTCAGGCGTAATCCATCCCTTTTTTTGCAGGTCATACCTTCCCCAGAAGATATCTGAATGATCAATAAATCTAAATCCGTTCCTCAGCCACGCATTCACCTTCTAAATCATCCGATTCTTACCCTCACTGGCATGTGGCTCTACCCTGGTGGTCCTGTTTCTCAGCTTTTTACCTAGCTCCCTAAAATCTCTCTTCAGGACCTCATCACCTTGTCTACCTATGTCACTGGTGTCACTCTGTACCAAGACTCCTTGCTGCTCACCCTCACCCTTGAGAATGCCATGGACATGATCCAAGACATTTCTGAACTTGGCACCAGGGAGGTAAAATAACATCCAGATGTTTCTATCATGTTCGCAGAACCTCGTCTCTGTTCCTCTGACTAAGGAATCTCCTATCAACATTGCAGTCCTCTTCACCTCTCTGCTCTTCTGAGCCACAGCACCAAACTCATTGTCAGAGACCCAGTCCCTGTAGCTATCTTATGTATTTATCTTTATTGTGTTTCTTTTATTTTTGTTTTTTTTTAAATCTTACTGTGTTTTCTTTTGTGCTTCATCAAATCCAGAGTAACAATTATTTTGTTCTCTTTTACATTTGTGTCCTGGAAATGACATTAAACAATCTTGACATTAGTATTTAAAGAAATGTGAAAATTCATAGTGATTTGCAGGCATGGATTCACTTTCTAGAGCCTGTGGCAAAGGGGCTGCTCATGGCCTCTTGATCTTACGAAAGGGTAGTGATACCCCTAGGCCTTTCGAAAATGAATAGTTGTAAGTATATGGTTGCAGCATAGTTACTTAGTGGTTAATGTAATACTATTACAGAACCAACTGTACATAGGAATTTGGACTCCCCCCCCACCCCCCGTGACCGCATGGGTTTCCTCCAGGTGCTCCAGTTTCCTCCTACATTTCAAAGATGTACGGGTTAGTACGTAACTTGTCACGATGTAACTGAGTGGCACGGGCCCGTTGGGCTGGGAGGGCCTATTACCATGCTGTACCTCTAAATAAAATAAAATAAATAATAAGTAGATAAAGTGTGGATATAAATTGGAAATACAAAGAATGGACCAGGTTGTTATGACTGATCCAGTGATAATCAAGATCCTCTCCAGGGATAATAGACCATAATACAGTGAGATATAGGAGCAAAATTAGGTCATTCTACCTATTGAGATGTTCTGTCATTCCATCATGGCTAATTTATTATCCTGCTCAACCCCATTCTTCTGTCTTTCCCCTTGTCCACCCCTGACACCCTTATTAATCAGGAACCTATCAAATTCTGCTTTAAATGTACTCAAAGACTTGGTCTCCACAGCCATCTGTGGACATCATTCTGTTGCTTTCTTTATCACCATCTCCCGCCCATGTACCTATCCTACCCATTTTATAGTTGTGTCATCGTTGGGCGGGGGGGCGCTGGGAGCAGACCCAAATGCAAGACACAGACACTGAAGTACTAGGAACAGGACTAGGTGTGACAAGGAAGCAAGGGGAGAGGGGAAGCAAGGACGCTGTACATGACACAGGCCCTGGACGAGACAAGAATACAGGGCCTGGGCTAGGACTTGACTAGGATAGCGGAACCAGGACATGGAACTGGGAACTAGGAGCCTGGACTTGGACTTCAAGCCAAAGACTGGACAAGGACCCAGAACCTGAGTCTTGACTCAGGCTTGGACCCCGGAACTAGGTGAGACATGACGAAGCTTGGGTACTTCGAGGCAACAGGACTGGATGTGAGACTCCTGGACAGGACAAAGGAACCCAGCACCGGGCTGGGCAAGGTACTCCTGGGCTGGGCGAGGCACATGGACAAGACGAAAACACAAAGCCATGACCTGGACAGGACAAGGTTCTTGGATCATGGCTAGGACTGGACAAGACCCTGAAGCCTTGACTTGGTCAAGGGAGAGGCAGGAACCCTCCTTGGAAACAGGACTTGTGGCTGGGACTCATACAGAGAACACAGAGCCAGGACCCCTCCTTAGGTACAGGACGTAGGGCCGGGACTCATTACACAGAATACAGAATACAATGAGACGGTTTCCCACACAAGGCAGCAGCAGACGGCCAGACCTACCTAGCGAATGCGTGGACACAGAGACAGTTCAAAACAACGATAGACAGTTCCTTATCTTCCTCCAGTGATAGAACTTGATAGCAGTGCAGGCAAAGGTTACAGGCGAGGCTTGGCTTGGTTTCAGGCAATGCGAGGTGAGGCTTCAGACGAAGCAAGGTGAGGCGAGGCTTCAGACGAGGCAAGGCGAGGCTTTAGACACAAGTTGCAGGGGCATGGCAAGACTTCAGGAGGAAGGGGCAGAGAAGAGGGTAAGGACAGTAACAATCCAGCAACCAAAGGCTGCATCCTGAAGCTATTTATGAAGCCAGCACAAACGAAAATCAGCTGCCTCAACAGAAACTGGGGAAAACTGGAAAATCTGGAATAAGGAACATGGACTGGACCGTGAAGCGGAATGCGGATTTCACAGACTGGACCATGACAAGTTGTCCCTTCCTATGTGTACTTCCTACTGCTGTGGTCTGGAATTATGTTCCAGGCATATATACCCAGGAAATACATGGCATGGAAATTAGTAGCTTTTTGCTGCCCGAGCAACAGCACAGGACTTTACAAATACAACAAATATAATTCACCTAAACCTAAATTTATATAAATTATGCACAATTTAAATGTCAAAGTTAACAAAAAGTTTAACAAATCTTATAGAGTTTTTTTGAGGATGTTACCAGGAGAGCTGATGAAGGCAAAGCAGTGGATGTTGTTGACATGGATTTTAGCAAGGCATTTGACAAGGTCGTGCATGGGAAATTGATCAAGTAGCTTCAGTTACTTGGCATTCAGGATAAGGTAGTAAATTGGATTAGACATTGATTTCTTGAAAGAAGCCAGGAGATGATTGTTGCTGACTGGAGGCCTGTGACGAGTAGTGTGCCACAGGGATCAATGCTAGATTCATTATTGTCTGTCATTTGTATCAACAATTCTCAAAATTGAAGGTACATTTATTAACAAAGTGTGTATGTAGTATACAATCCTGAGATTCATCTTCACACAGGCAGTCAAGAAACAAAAAACTATCATGAAACTCATTCAAAGAAAACATCAAACACCAATGTGTGAAAAAAGACCAAATCGAACAAATGGCAAAAAACAAGCAATGGCAAAAAACACAGAATATTAAACATCAAACCGCAGAGTCTTTGAAACGGTCTAGAAATGTTTAGTTTGGTTCAGTTCAATTCAATTATGTGTCATCTGTTGATTCAGGTCACAGAGCCAGTCCCCGTCAAACTGCCCTGATCAAAAATCATGCAAAATAGCAATTAAAAAAAGTGTAACAGGAAACCAGAAACACATGTAACATATATTGCAGAGTCCTCGAAAAATGAGTCCAATCCATGAGCCATGCCATTCAAACCTTGTCCAATGCCCAAGACTCCTGCATATTCCTTTAGCAGCAGCAAGTGAGAGAGAGACAGATCAAGTACAGTCAGAAAGCACAGGACACCTGCTTGCCTTTCGATTTCGATCTTGTTTGAACCTTTAATCAGCGAGATCAGTGAGTAATGGAACTGATCATGGGTTTGTGCTCTGACATTAGGCTGTGCACTTCGTTCTCCACCTCTCTCTTGCTCATGGCGAATACCCACAGAGACAGCAAAAGTGCCAGATCACTCAGTCAGCCGAAAAACACATCACCAAAATGTAAATTACAGGCTCCAATCACACATAGTTTAGTACAATGTTTGTAGAAGAAGCATATGTTAACGAAGGAGAAGTAGTTTTGTGAACTGTATGCAGGGTGTTGCTGTCAGTCGCTTTGGTCATTGGTGCCATCTTGACACAATCTGGTAACAATGAAGTCAATTGGATCAGCAAATATGTGGATGACTCAGGGTATAGTGGACAGCAAGGAAGGATATCAACGTTTGCAGCAGGATCTGAACCAACTAGAATAATGGACTGAAAAATGGCAGATTGTATTTTATGAAGTGTTGCACTTTGGGAGGCTAAACCAGGGTAGGACTTAAATGGTGAGTGGTAAGGCACTCACGTGGTATAACGGAGGGACCTGAGAACACCAACCCATGATTCTATGAAAGTGATGCCACAGATAGATAGGACCAGAAGAAAGTTTTTTGTCACACTGGCCTTTCTATATCAAAGTACTGAGGAGAGGAGTTGGGATGTTATGTTGAAGCTATATAAAATGTTGGCATCTGAACATAACACTATAGGAACCAGTAACTAGCTCTCTAAAAGAACAATGAGCTAACGTGAGAAAAAGAAATCATTTTTAAATATTCATAATCTGTTTATTCATCAGTGATAAATTAATTATTAGGATTGAATGTATTTGCAAAACAGGGTGTTTCATAACATAATTATTGAACTAGAGCATATACCCACTGTAAATGTTTTCTTTTGCACTAGCCAAATGGACAGATATATTGAAATATGGTTGGCGTGCAGAACAGAGATTTCCACTTTACCTTAGTACAATTTAACTACAATCTTTCACATCACCTTCTGATGGCTTTCATGCAAATTGCTATCTGCTCTTCACCTTGAAAAGCTGACTCCAGCAGAGAGATATTTAACTAGTACGGTAATTTCTCAATCAATACGGTAGTGTAGGGGTTAGTGTGACGCTGAGCTCAGGGCGACTGAATTTAAAGTTCAATTCCAGCACTATGTGCAAGGAGTTGTATGGTCTCCTTGTGACCAATGGGTTTCGGATCAGTTTTATCCCACAGTCCCAAAGCATCCCAGTTGGTTAATTGCCCATTATAAATTGTCCTGTAATTAGGCTAGTGTTAGGTAGGTAGGTTGCTAGACAGTGTCCTGTTCCACACTGTTTTTCTAAATAAAATAAAAACAAAATAAACAGATCAACAGTCTTATATACTGCCATGGAACAAAGAAATGGCAGATGAAATTAATGTGTACTTTGTATCTGTCCTCACTGCGAAAGATACTAGCAGTGTGCCAGAGGTCTGTGTGTGTCAGGGAGCAGGAGTGAGTGCCATTGCTATTACAAATGAAAAAGTGCGAGGCCAACTCAAAGATCTTAAGGTGGACTACATCCCAGAATCGTGAAAGAGGTTGCTGAAGCGATAATGGATGCATTGGTCATGAAGGACTGGAGGACTGCAAGTATCATTTCACTATTTAATGAGGGAGGAAGGCAAACAAAAGGAAATTATAGGCCAGTTAGCCTAACCTCAGTGGTTGGGAAAGTGTTGGAGTCTATTATTAAAGGTGAGGTTTTGAGGTACTTGGAGACTAATGATAAAATAAGTCAAAGTCAGCATGGTTTCTGTGAAGGGAAATCTTGGCTGACAAATTTGTTAGAATTCTTCGAGGAAGTAACAAGCAGGGTGGATAAAGGAGAGGCAGTGGATGTCAATTACTTAGATTATCAGAAGGCATTTGATAAGGTGCCACACATGAGGCAGCTTAACAAGATAAAATCCTATGGTGTTACAGGAAGATACTGGCATGGACAGAGGAATGGCTGACAGGCAGGAGGCAGTGAGTGGGGGCCTTTCTGGTTGGCTGCCAGTGACTAGTGGTGTTCCTCAGGGATCAGAATTGGGACAGCTGCTTAGCTGCTTTTCACATTGTTTGTTAATGATTTATATAATGGAATTGATGGCTTTGTGGCAAAGTTCACAGATGCAGATGATCCTTGACTTCCTAACCAGAAGACCACAATCTGTGCAGATTGGGGATAACATCTCCTCCTCACTGATGATCAACACTGGTGAACCACAGGAGTGTGTGCTTAGCCCGCTGATCTACTCTCTGTATACACATGACTGTGTGGTTATGCATAGCTCAAATATCATCTATAAATTTGCTGACGATACAACCATTGTTGGTAGAATCTCAGGTGGTGATAAGAGGGCGTACAGGAGTGAGATATGCCAACTAGTGGAGTGGTGTTGCAGCAACAACCTGGCACTCAACGTCAGTAAGATGAAAGAGCTGATTGTGGACTTCAGGAAGGACGAAGGAACACATATCAATCCTCATAGAGGGATCAGAAGTGGAGAGAGTGAACAGTTTCAAGTTCCTGGGTGTCAAGATCTCTGAGGATCTAACCTGGTCCCAACAAAATGATGCAGTTATAATAAAGGCAAGACAGTGACTATATTTTATTAGGAGTTTGAAGAGATTTAATATGTCAACAAATACACTTAAAAACTTCTATAGATGTACTGTGGAGAGCATTCTGACAGGCTGCATCACTGTCTGGTATGGGGGGGCTACTGCACAGGACCAAAAGAAGCTGCAGAGGGTTATAAATTTAGTCAGCTTCATCTTGGGTACTAGCCTACAAAGTACCCAGGACATCTTCAAGGAGCAGTATCTCATTATTAAGGACCTCCAGCACCCAGGGCATGCCCCTTTCTCACATAGGAGGTACAGAAGCCCGAAGGCATGCACTCAGCGATTCAGGAACAGCTTCTTCCTCTCTGCCATCTGATTCCCAAATGAACTTTGAGCCCTTGGACACTACCTCACCTTTTTTTAAATATATAGTATTTTTTTGCACGATTCTTAATCTATTCAATATACGTACACTGTATAAAGTATACTGAATAAGATTTACTTATTTATTTACTATTATTACTATTATTTTATTTTTTCTTCTATATTATATATTGCATTGAACTGCTGCTACTAAGTTAACAAAGTTCAGGTCCCACACCAGTGATAATAAACCTTATTCTGATTCTGATGATAAGAAGATAGATGGAGGGTAGGTAGTGCTGAGGAAACAATGCAGTTCCAGCTGGACTTAGACAAATTGGAAGATTGGTTAGGCCATCAAAGGATATGGCAAGAAGGCAGGTGTATGGGGTTAAGTGGGATCCGGGATCAGCCATGATGGAATAATGGAGCAGACTTGATGGGCTGAATGGCCTAATTCTGCTCCTAAATCTTATGGTCTTAAGGTCTTAAAAGCATAGGAAGGGTCTGTCATAGATGGAAGTTTTTACACAGAGAATGGTGAGCACATGGAATTCTCTTTCAGAGGTGATGGTAGAGGTAGATACATTAGAAACATTTAAGAAACTCTTGGAAAGGGTGATGGATGAAAGAAAAATGGGGGACCTATGGAGGAAGGAGGATTACATTGATGTTAGAGTAGCTTAAGAGGTTGGCGCAAGGGCCTGTACTGTGTTGTTCTGCTCTATGTTAAATTTTCTATGTGTTCAAATTCCTCTCTAAATGTTTAGTGCTGAGGGAATCTCTACAGCTTTAGTACAGAGAAGTTAAGTACAGTGGAGAACCTTGCCTTTCATCTGAAGTTTTAAAGGGAAACCTCATCTGCTCACTCAAAGAATTGCATTGAAGATACCTTGATCAATATTTATCTTTCAACCAAAATGCAAAATTACTTGCTTATCATGATTTATGGAGTCTGTAGTTTATTGAATTAAGACAATGATGATATACATTAGCTACTAAATAAATTGGGAAATTCTGGTTTCATTAAATGCAATTCTTTTACTCTACATTTATAACAGCAGTCCTTTCTTATTATTCTTTTTCCTGTCCAGCTTGTAACATTTAAATGTCAGGCAAATCAGCATAAAAATGATGCTATAGTTGGACTGTTCCCTGGCTGATGCATAAACTGTGTGCTGAGAAGACAGACAGCAAAAGATTCCAAAAATCACAACCCGTGGGATTTTAAATAAAAGCAGAAAATGCTGGAACTCCTAACAGGACAGGCAGCACCTGTGGACTTAAAAGCAACAAATCCAGATGCTGGACTTGCATTTTAACTTCCTAAAAGAATTAGCTACCAAATAAGAGATGCATTGGATGCATTCTTCCAAATATCCCCATATTCTGGTGAAGAACTATGAATTTCCCTCAGGTGTGGTATCACTGATAAATGGTATAGTGAAGAGTACTGAGCTGGGACATCATGCTGCGGTTGTACAGGCCTTTCTTGAGGCTGCACATGGAGTTTTGTGGACCATTTAATCACGCTGTTATAGGAAAGATATTGTTTGGCTGGAATGAATGCAAAGAAAGTTGATGAGAATAATGTCATGACTTAAGGGTCTAAGTTACAGGGAAGTGTAGGGAGAATGCATATTATAAAAATATATAAATTATGAAAGAAATACAGAGGCAGGAAAATTGTTTCCACTTCAACGCCACACAAAATGTTAGAGGAACTCAGCAGGTCCAGCATCAATAATGGGAAGGAATAAGCAGTCAATATTTCAGGCCAAGAGTCATCGTCAGGACTGGAAAAGATAGGAGAAGCAGCCAGAACAAGCAGGTTGGGGGATGGGAAGGAGTACAAGTTGGCAGGTGATAAGTGAAACCAAGTGAGGGGGATGTTGGATGGGTGGGGAGTGGATGATGTAAGAAGCTGGGAGGAGATGGGTGGAAGAGGTAAATGGGTGAAGAAGAAGGACTCTGACAGAAGACTGACACATGGAAGAAAGGGAAGTAGGAAAGGCGCAACAGAAGGTGACGGGCATTTGAGGAGAAGAGAAGGGGTAAGAGGAGGGACAGAATGGGAAACAGAAAAAGAAAGAAGGGGAGGGAGAAAAGTTACCAGAAGTTGGAGAAATTGATGTTTATGCCATCTGGTTGGAAGCTATCAAGATGGAATATGAGGCGTTGTTTCAACTAGTAAGTGAGAGTACAGTTAGCCTCAAGATTCAGGGGGATTGATTTTACACAGAGGAGAAACTGTTTTTCTCCCCAGAGAGGAGTGAATCTGTGGAATTCTTTGCCCAGGGAAGCATTACAGGCAATCTCATTGTACATTTAAGGCACAGTTAGATTGTTGTTTGCCTAGTAAGAGAATGAAGAGTTTTGGGGAAAAGGCGGGTAGGCTGAGCTGAGTCCATGGCCAGATCAGCCATGAACTCTTTGGATGGTGGAGCTGGCTCAAGGGCCAGGTGGCCTAACCCTGCTCTTCTTTCTTATGTGCTTACAAGAGAAAGATGTGCAGCAGAAGCAAGTAGCTGTAGCTTTGCACTAGTCATCACCATTCACTGTTTATGGTTTGATTTCTTCTGCTGTAAGGAACTTGGGCATGACGTTCATGACCACATGGATTTCCTCAGGGTGTACCTGTTCCCTCCTGCATTCCAAAGATGTATGGGTTAGACTTAGTACATTTTGGGGATACAATGCTGAAGCTGGAGGTGTGGCATACCAGATATGGTGATCAGACCTGAGAGCTTCTCGATTCATGGGATGGACCACCTTTCAGAAAAGGTGGAGGTGAGTGTTTCATAATAAACTCTCAGTAGTGCTCCAATGTGGCAGTTTTGTCAAACTCATGTTCCCCTGATCTTGAACACCTAGCATTCAAACGCCATCCATTCTATTGTTCTATTTATCTAGGGAGTTCCTGTCCATAATCCTGACCCCAGTTTATATACTACCAATGGCCGACTATAATCAGGCACGTGAGATACTGCATGATGTCATCTCCACCAAGAAACAGACCATGCCGAAGCATTTCAAGTCACAGTCAGGGACTTCACCCGGGTTTGTCCGAAGAAATCCCTGCCCTATTACCATCAGCATTAAGCCTGTAGCACCAGAGGTCCCAACACACTAGACCACTGTTATAATAAGATAAGAAATGCCTACCATTCCATGCCCAGACTGCATTTGATCACCTGGCTGTCCTTCTACTTGCATACAGGCAGAGGCTAATGAGTAAAGCTCCAGAAACAGGTCCACAGCAGATGCCATCTCATTGGCTCCTCATTCAACCCTGGAACATCTGGACAGCGAAGATCCAAACATCAGGATGCTCTTTATCAATGAATGCTTGGCATTCAATACCCTCATCTCCTCAAAATTAATCAATAAGCTTCAAGATATATGCCTCAACACCTCCTTATGCAATTGGATCCTTGGTTTTCTCTTTTGCAAACTCCAGTCTGTTCGGATCAGCAACAACATCTCCTCCAAAATTTCCATCAATACAGGTGCAGCACAAGGCTGTGTGCTTAACCTCCTTATGACTGTGTGGCTAAGCACAACTCCAATTTCATAATCAAGTTTGCTGACAATGCCACTGTTGTTGGCCAAATCAAGGATGGTAACAAATCAGTATGTAGGAGGGAGATTGAAAATCTGTCTGAGTGGTGCCACAAAAACAATCTCTTACTCAATATCAGCAAGACTAAGGAGCTGTTTATTAATTTTAGGAGGAGGAAAGCTGGAGTCTGGAAACCAGTCTTCACTGGGGTTCAGAGATGGCAGAGGGTTAGCAATCTTAAATACCGTGGTGTTATCATTTTGGAGAACTTATTCCGGGCCAGGCATGCAAGTGCAATATAAAGAAAACACGGCAGTGCTTCTACTTCCTTAGGAGTTTGCAAAGATTTGGCATGGCATCTAAAACTTTGACAAACTTCTATAGATGTGTGGTAGAGAATATATAGACTGGCAGCATCACAGCCTCACATGGAAACACCAATGCCCTTGAACAGAAAATGTAGTGAACATAGCCCAGTCCATCACAGGTAAAGCCCTCTGCACTATTGAGCACATCTACACAGAGATTTGTTTCAGGAATGCAGCATCCTTCATCAGGGACCCCCACCAACCACATCAAGTTTTCTTCTCACTGATGCCATCAGGGAGAAGGTACAGGAGCCTCAGGACTCACAAAACTCGTTTCAGGAACAATTATTACTCTTCAACTATCAGGCTCTTAAACCAAAGGGGAACACTTCACTCATCCAAAGGGGAACACTTCACTCATCTTCACTTGCCCCATCATTGAAATGTCCTCACAACCTATGGGCTCACTTTCAAGGACTCTTCATTTCATGTTCTCAATATTTATTGCTTATTCATTTATTTAGTTATTTATTTATTGTTTCTTTCTTTTTGTATTTGCACAGTGTGTTGTCTTTTGCACAATGGTTGAAAGCCCAAGTCTGTGTGGTCTTTCATTGATTCTATTATGGATTTATTAAGGATGCCCACAAGAAAATGTATCTCAGGGTTGAAGATGACGATATATATGTACTTTAATATTAAATTTACCTTGAACTTTGATATTTACAGGCTACTCAGCACAAACCTCATTAATTTGAATAGACACAAATGACAATTGCATTTTATGTTTTGATGTCCATGTGACAAATTGAGGTAATATTTTATCTTTACTATTTAGTGTTGCCAAATATTAGAATGAATTATTGAGACACAATCTGACATTAACAGATATCAGGTTGATATAAATATGTCTGGAGCTACTGAGCCCCAGTTGTGAATCTGCTGTTACTCCAACAGACATCACTGAGTACTTGTGCTGGTGCTCAGAACAGAAAATCTGCAGTTGCCAGAAATCTGAAATAAAAACAGAAACTGATGGAAATTTCAACCATGTAAGCATTAATGGAACAAAGAGGAATGGAAGCCAAGAGAGATAGAGCTGTACTAAATGAAGGAACGACAAAGGAATTAAGATGGTGCTTCCTTGTGGTCAGCTATTTTATACTCACAGATAAGAAGACATCTATTTAAATTTGGAGAAAAGTGCAGTCAATTAGAAAGCACGTATTCAAATAATGCAGCAGTAAAGAAACTTCCCGGATCATACCAGTGTAATTACTAGGGGATACACTGAACAACTGCATGTACAGACTGTGGCCATTAGGAAGCGTTCAAGAAACAACAGTTGAACCCAACAAGGGGAACACCTGTAAAAGGCCGAAATCATTTAGCCCTTGATCTGTATTTTTTTTGAAAAGCGGATAAGCAGTCCTGATGAAATGTCTCAGTCCAAAATGTTCAGCATTTTGTATATGTTGCTCTGGATTTCCAGCATCTGCAAAATTTCTTGTGTTATAGATTAGAGGGTATGAGCTATCAAGGAGATATTGGGCAAACTTGGGTTGTTTGCTCTGAAGCATCGGAGGCAAAGGGAAGACCTGATAAGATGATGAGAGATGTAGGTAGGACAGACAGTCAAAGTCGTCTTTTTTCTCAGGGTACAAATACTGCAGGACACAATTCAACGTGAGAGGGGAAAGCTTAACAGAGATATGTGGGGTAATTTTTTTTTAATACAGTGAATGATAGAAGCCTGGGATGGGCTGTTAGGGGGAATGGTGGAAGCAGATAGAAAAACATTAGGCAGCTTTTAGATAGACACATGAATATTTGAGATGTTTTCTGTCAGCTTGTTCCTGCTCAGTGCTATATGGAGATTTCTATTTTTGTCAAGAGATATTTCATGGTAAAGATGAAAATCTTTCTAATCATTGCTTCCTATGAAAGAACCAGAGTGGAAGTGAAAATTAAAGTAAGACAGGCAAACGATGAACGATTAAATGCCAACATAAAGGAGAATGCAAAATTGTTCCTTAGGCATATGAATATAGAAATTACATGCAAGAATAGGGCCAAATAAGGACAAAAATGAGAACATGAATGCTAAGGTCACTGCTCACATGCTAAATCGGTAACTTATAGCTGTCTTCACTATCAGGGGCAGTGCTTCAAGATAATAATAACAAGGAGGATGGTTTAGGTACTGAACATGTTAAAACCATTTATACACGTACTGTATATTAGAAGCATCTTTGCCAAAGATAGGCTGAAATTAAAGTTGATAAATCACCAGGACCAGATGGAATTCTAGATTTTGATAGACATACAAGAGGAAATGGCAAGGGCACTGACTGAAAACACTCACTGCTCCTTGGATACAGACGCGGTCCCAGAATGTGGTGATTCTTATTCCTTTGTTCAAAAATAGGATTAAACAATTGTGCAGCACTTAGTTCAATGATCAAAGTAAATTTATTTTCTAAATATATATACTGTGTGTCTCCACAAACAATGCAGTCATTCATTTTCTTGTGAACATTCACAGTAAATACAAGATAAATACACAATAAAATCAAATAAAGACCATAGCCAACAGGAAGGATGAAAAAAACAATGCAAAAAGAAAAAAAATGTAAATAATAATAATAATAATAATTAGAAGAAACAAGTAAGTGATAAATATAAAGGACATGAGATGAAGAGTCCTTTTTAAAGTGAATCCATAGGTTGTGGGAATAGTTCAGTGATGGGGTGAGTGAAGTTGATTGAAGTGAAGACCCTGATGATTGAGAGGTAATAACTGTTCCTGAACCTGGTAGTGTGAGTCCTGAGGTTCCTGTACCTTCTTCCTAATGGCAGCAGTGAGAAGAGAGCAAGGCCTGGGTGATGGTGGCGGTGGGAATGACTGGAATCCAATTTTGTGGTGAGAAAGATATTTATGAAATTGTCAAAGCTGAGTTTATTGTCATATGCATAAGTTCAGGTGCAATGAAAAACGGGCACACAGCATCAGGGACACAACATACACAGGAACAACATAAATTATAGAAAAATTATATAAGAAAGACTGTAGTTAGAACAAAAAAATGTCTGTTGTATTGCAGATTGGATCAGGATTAACTCATGGTGACTGGAGGAAAGTGAATTAATACAGACAAGCCACTGCAGGTTTGTTTTGGTGAAACTGAAAGAGTTGATTTTTTCTTGTAATAGAGTTGATGAGATAACACAGTTGATGATGCATACCGGGAGTTGCAGAAAGCATCCATGCTCACAGCACAGAAGGGTATTTGACAAAGTGTGCTGAACAACTGAAAACAGAAGCTTATGAAGAATAGCACACATTTCAGGGTGCAAACTCCAAATTCTGAAGTTTCAGATGGCACCATCTAGGCAGTTTTGTGAACTGCATGGAGGGTATTGATTGATTATATCAAGATATAAACAACCTGTTAAAATGAGCAGAAGACATTTAAATAGCAGATGATATTTATGCAAAGGAATATATTTTCTGCATTTTGTTAGGAAGAATGATGAAAGGCAATATAGAATAAAGAACAAAAAATTCTGCTGAAGGAACTTAGCTGGTCAGTCTGCATAAAACATTGAATATAGAACAGTACAACACAGGAATAGGCATTTCAGCACGTCTCTGTCGAACTAAATGAGATATCTTCTACCTCCACATGTTCGCTATCGGTCAATTACTTACATATTTATTCATCTGTCTAAAAGATTCCTAAATGCTTTTGTATCTGCTTCCATCATTCATTCTGGCAGCCCATTTCAGGCTTCTATCATTCCCTCTGTAAGAAAAAAAATGCCCTATGTTCCCCTTCTTGCCTTTGTATGTCCTTTGGTATTTGACATTTCTACCCTGGGGAGAAAAGACTCTGAATATCTACCATCAACTTTGTGGTGATGTACCCCACTAATATGATGAACTGAATCCTGAGGTTTTGGGCCTGCTCCGGGGATTTGATCTACGGACTCAGTTTGGTTCGGAATGTTGTGGTTGTTGCTGGCTTCTACTGTTTATATGACGTGTTTTTTTCTCTCTCTGTGGGAACTGGGGTTTGGTCTTTTTCTCTAATTGGGTTCTTTCGGGTTTCTTCCTTTGCAACAGCCTGTAAGCAAACAAATCTCAAGGTTGTATAGTTTCTTCATTCTTTGATAATAATTGCACCTTGAAACTTTTAAATGATGCTTCTCATAATTTGATCATCTTCTTTTGGGTCTCCCCTGGGCGCCTAACGCTCCAGAGCAAACAACCCAAGTTTGTCTAATGTCTCCTCTCTAGTTCATACCCTTTAATCTGTAACACCAGAGATTCTGCAGAGTTTGGAAAACCAGAGTAACACACACAAAATACTGGAAGAATTCAGCAGGTCAGGCAGCATCTATGGAGAGGAACAAAGAGTTGACATTCCAGCTTCTTCATCTTGTGTGTTGTATCCTCTAATCCAGGCAGCATCCTGGTAATCTCTTTTGTGTTCTTTCCAAAGTATCCACATCCTTTCACTAATGGGACAACCAGAATTGCACACAGCACTCCAAGTACAGTCGAACCAAAGATTTATATACCCAGTCAGTTCGCATTGGCAACAACATCTCCTCCACAATCTCCATCATCACAGGTACAACACAAGGGTGTGTGTTTAGCCATTGCTCTACTTGCTTTATGCTTATGACTGTGAGGCTAAGCACAGTTCCACTGCCGTATTTAAGTTTGCTAATGACACCACTGCCATTGGCATAACCAAAAGTGGTGATGACTCAACGTATACAGAGATGGGAGATTGAAGATCAGGCTGAATGGTGCCACAACAACAACCTCTTACTCAGTGTCAGCAAGACCAATGAGATGATTATTGACTCAGAAGAGGAAGCCGGAGGTCCATGAGCCAGAACTCAATGGAGGATCTGAGGTGAAAAGGATCTGCAACTTTAAATTCCTCAGTGTTGTCATTCCAGTGGATCTGTCCTGGCTCTATCATTCAAGTGTCATATGAAGAAAGCACAGCAGTGCCTTTACTTCCTTGGAATTTGCGAAGGTTTATCATCTCATCTAAAACTGTGACAAACTTTTATTGATATGTAGTGGAGATTATATTGATTGGTTGCATCATGGCCTGGTAAGGAAACATTTATGACCTTGAATGGAAAAGCCTAGAAAGATTAATAGATTCTGTTGTGTATTTAATAATTAAGTAATAAATATCAGCCGGGGCATCAGCCATAGCCAAGGCATCAAAGGGTATGGGGTGAAAGCAGAGGAGTGGGGATGACTGGAAAATTGAATGGTGGAGTAGATTCGATGGGCCGAATGGCCTACTCCTGCTCCTATATGTTATGGTCTTATGATCTAATATTTGAGTAATCATATATATATAGTTTGATTAAGCATACTTGTTCAGTTAAATAATTTATTATGGGTTACATGTATCAATATGTGAATTGCATACATCATCACGCTGCCATGTAATATGTGCATGCCCTGCTTAAATAAACTCAAAGTTAGATCAGCATTCCGGACTCCCTTGTCTTTCTTTAAATTGGTTTAATGTTTTGAAGTTGCAAACATAACATTAGCAATGAGATATTTTTAAAAATGAACCAGAGACAGCATGACCCATTTAAGCGCAGCAAAGTGATTGAAATATAAAAATTTGATGAGTAAAAATGTAGTCCAGCACATTCAGCAAAATGGTAGAATTTGTTTTTAAAAAGCAACGCAGCACATATTCTTTGGAAGGGAAGACACAAATGAGATTTTAAAAGAAAATGAAAGAATTCACTGAGAAATGGTGATAATAATTAGAAATAAAACAGAAATGGCTGGCTACATTGGAAAACTGCTGAATTTGATTACACAATGAGTAATTGGTTCATGTATACAAATGAAATGAAGAGATTGTCAGTTCAGTAAGGGGCTTAATGATGCACTAAGAGATCATTTAGATTGTGGAATCTTACAAGAAAGCATTCAAAAATAGCTCCTAACTGAAGCGTAACTTACATTTAAAAGTGCAGTTGAATTGCTGTTTCAATGGAAACTGCAGATAGAGACACAATTGAGTTGCAGTCAGAATAAAAGTGAGTGTGAATTAAATTGCAGCATCTTACACTCAGAGATTCAGAAACAACTTCTTCCCCTCTGTCATCCAATTTCCAAATGGACATTGAACCCAAGAATACTACCTCATTAATTATTTTTCTTTTTAAAATTCTGTTTTGCACAACTTATCTCAAGTTAACTATTTAATATACATATATGTACTTACTGTCATTCAGTTTTTTTCTGTATTTATCATGTATTGCATTGTACTGCTGCTGCAAAGTTAACAAATTTCACAACAGATAAGATGGTGCTAAATGGCGATTCCTTTGCTTGCATCTTTAGAAACAGCTCTATTTCCATCTTTAATATCTTTAATTTTACCTTTCAGGTTTCTTTAGAAGACCCTGACCTGGAGTTACATGCTGACTTTGGTTCTTTGAGAGAATGGGACCCATTCTCAGGGTTTCGGACTGGCCGTTGTTTGGCACACCAAGGGTTCGGCCTAAGACCCTGGCTCGAATTCAGAAGGCTGAGATCTCAGGGCTCTAGAGACAGGTGGATTGAGGGTCGGTGTCACGGCAGGAGACCCATGTCTCATCGGGGGAGTCTGCTGCAGGTCTGAAGACCTGAGATCTTTGCGATCTTCGGGCACAGAGCTCGGAAAAAGCAACGTAACAGACTTTAAACATCGTAAACCAGCGAGTTGTTTGTTATGTCTCCCTGCTCACTGGGAAAATGGAGACAACTTTTTCACCCTTATTAGGGAGAGAGAGAATCTGCGGTATATTGAATGGCGGGTATGATGTGAAGTCTTTGGGGTAACTGCAAGTCTGTGTCTTTACTATTGCTTTGCTCACACTTGTGTGCTTGGTGATCATGCCGATCCTTGCTTTTTTTTTGCCAGTGGGGAGAGGGGGAATTGTAGCTTGTTGCCACAGGAGGGAGGGGAGCTGGGGGGGACTTTGGGGTTCTGTCATTCATTCTTTGGGGCAATTCTCTGATTTTGTGGATGTTTGGGAAGGAAAAGCATTTGAGGATGTACATTGCATACATTTCTCTTACAGTAAATTGAACCTTCGATCAATTGAACATATGCCAGTGATATTACACAAGCCAAATAATATAGATTTAAAGGCAAAGCATGCAGAAAATGCAACAAAGTAGGGCAAATACAAAAAAACATGTTGGGCAGACAAAAACAAATGGACTGCACAGAGAAGAGAAAAAGATAAAAAGTCAAGGTGCAGTTTCAAAAGAGCACTAATCTGTATGCAGTTGATGAAAAATCTGATAGTGATGCAGGTGACACAGGACTGAGTACCTTTGAGAAATACAATTTAAAAATTACCAGGAGACAGGAAATATATGACTTACTCCAGAAGTAAGGCCTCCAGATGCCATAATGTTATAAGAAACTAGTCAGACTGCACTTAGAGTATTGTTAACAGTCATGGGTCCCATAGCTCAGAAAGGATGTGTTGTTACTAGGAAGAGTCCAGAGGAGGTTCATGAGGATGATTCCAGGAATGAAGGGGTTAATATATGAGGAGCATTTGGTAGCTTTGAACCTGGTCTCACTGGCACTTAGAAGAATGTGGGGGGGAGGTGGAACTCATTGAAACCTACCGAATATTGAAAGGACTAGATAAGGTGGATGTGGAGAGGATGCTTCCTATGGTGGGGGTGTCCAGAAATAGAGGGCACAGCCTCAAAATTGAGGGGCGATCTTTTAGAACAGAGGTAAGGAGGATTTTTTTTTAACCAGAGAGTGGTAAATCTGTGGAATGCTCTGACACTGACAGCTGTAGAGGCCAATACTATGGGTACATTTAAAGTGAAGATTGATAGTTTTCTGATTGGTCAGGGTATCAAATATTATGGTGAGAAGGCAGGTGTTATGGGTCAGGTGGGATACGAGATCAGCCATGATAGAATGGCAGAGCAGACTTGATGGGCTGAATGGCCTAATTCCGCTCCGAGGTCTTATAGTCTTATGGTCTAAATGGCAAATATATTAAAATGGAATTGTACACTGTTACCGTCATTGCACAAAATGAGTTGGAATGGCTTTTTAAATACACTGAAGTGAAGCCTGCAGATATCCAACTAAGAACTTATACTATAGAAAAGAATACTCCTGTGGGAATCACATTCATAACAGTGAAATACAATAACCAACAAGCCACTTTGAGCTTGTTTGTAGTAAAAACAGGAAGGCCAGCATTGTACGGGCATGATTGGCTGAGACAACTACAATTTGATTGGTGATCCATCCACAATTTGCATGCCACATCCCCTGCAATGATGCCAACTGAAAGCAAATTAAGGAAGGTACTGGATGATGCCACCACTGTATCCAAGCCAAGCACCATGGACCAGTGCCTAACAGAGGGAAAACAGGGGTGTTGGTGCCAACCTCTGTGCTTCTGATTGGGATACATAAGGGACCAAGGAAGGTTCATGCTGCTCAAAGGAGTCATGAAAATGACAAAATAAGTGGTTTGACTACGGCAGTTTTTGTAGCGAACATATCTGAGTAAGCTTCTGATATGTTAATCAAGCAGTTACTTGCAGAATATGACTTGGTATTAAACTGGAAGAGAGTTCAAGGAGCTTCAGGAAAGTTGCAAGCCTTCGGCTTTTGGGTGTATAAAGAACCAGTATCTACTGTATGTGTCTTAAGGTTATTGTCTGATCTTCAAGTGGTAGACAAAAAGCTGCTTGTAGTAGTAGATAAAAAGACCAAAACCCAGCTAGATGAATGGAAGGTCAAAAAAAAAGGAGTCAATAGAGATACAAAAACAGGATTTGTCAGATGATGCTGTAGTTGAGGAATCCAAGAGGAGAGTTCAGATCGTAAAGGGAGTAATAGGATTAGTAAGAGAATACTCCAGTGTACCACTTGATTGTGCCTGTGTAAGCAATCAGATTGAGTTAACTACTGCAAGATTCTGTAATGTGTTGGATAGTTTCTGGTTTCCCTTTACATTTTCCAAATTTATCGTCTTAAATGTGTTGTTCTTTCACTTTGTACTTTTGATAATTTTTTTTGTGTTATCCACCTGGTCCTGTATTGCCACAAGGAACCTTTTTGTTTCTGGGAAGAGGTCTCCAACTCTGAGCCAGGTGCTTGACGCTTCCTTGTTAACATCTAGTCTGCTCTGTCATGGGGATGTCTTCCATGGAGGGTCATGCTCTTCCATTGGTTAACATTTTCTTCCATAGTGATAAATTCTTCTTTTTCTGGGTTGTACTTTCATTTAAGTTTAATTGCGTGTACTTTTTACCAGAATTGCATTTGTTCATATGGGGTGCTGAATCCTGCTTTTGTTGATGAAAATATATCCTTCGAAGTTTTATCTGACTCTTGTGTAATTTTTTTATGTCTGTTATTATGTCACAAATTTTCCCATTATCACACTATGATCTATTTTCTTTGCTTGTTGATATTCCAGATACTTGTGTAATGCTCTGGTTCACATTTTTACTGTTTGCTATAGGTATTTCATTTAGCAGTTCTATAAGAACAGTCTGTTCTGCTTTCAGCCGGTTTGGGTTATTGTTGAAGATAAGGGATAATGAGGAATGTGTGTCATCCTATTAGAGGAGGGAGCTGGAGGGAGGCTTTTCTGGTGAAGGACACTAAGATTGGGTTCAGCAGGAAATGACGTTGGAGAAAACAGGTTGTAGGATTCAACCCCATGTGGGACCGGGATTCGATGAAGCCAGGTGCTGAGATCGATTGAGGATTGGTGAATATGGTGAAACGTTGAGCTCCAGCTTGTGCACATTTGATTGTTCAATTAAAATGGGCCATTTTCTTTTTGTTTTTCTTTACTAACCCTTTAGTTAAGATGCATAAATATAATCCCTTTAATGGTAAGTGGTGTACAGTCTGTTATTTCATGGACTAGTTTGTAACAGGTAGCAAATTACACAGCATCCACACAAACCGGGATTTGGGATGGGACAGCAGTCTCAATCTCTCGAGTTAGGTGGGACTGGAGACTGTCTTCTCTAGACTTATGCAGCAAAGGAAACCAGGGGGTTTCATTGACTGCACAGAGAGAGTTCAGAGAACGTTCCTGCCCTGGAGTGAAAGCCATGTGCCAGTTTTCTATTATGGTAAAGGCAGAGGAAAGGCAAGGGCAGAATCGAGTGAGCGGATGATTATTTGGGAGCTTCTGATGGAGCCATTCCTCAAGCTCACTGCAACCTGACGGCTCTGAAGACAAACCAGTTGCTGGATGAGAGTTTTGGGGAAGTGGCAGCTGCTCAGCCAGATGACTTGGGCATCGGTACCGTTTGGTCAGAGGTTGAAAAAGGGGACATAGCCCAACAAGACAAAACACTTAATGGTGTCTCTATTACTGAGAAAATGGCCCAGACTGGAGACTGGAACCAGATCCTGCACGGGGTCACGTTGCCTCTGGATTGACCTCGGTGTTCCCAGCTCATTCTGCCTGAGAAGTATCGGAGGATTGTGTTGAAGTCACTTCATGATGATTCTGGCCACTTGAGGGTTGACAAGACCTATGGATTGCTCAGAGATCTGTTCTACTGGCCTTGAATGAAGCCAGAGGTCGAAGAGTACTGCAAGTTGTTCTTTCGATGTATACAGAGGAAGACACTGCCTACGAGGGCTGCTCCATTGTCCCACTTGCTGAGTGCTTGACCTGATATGTATGGATTTCCTGTCAATAGAGCCAGATGCCAGCAACATGGTGAATGTCTTGGCTATTGTAGGTCAATACACCAGATATGGGCAAGGACCAGATGGTGTCCACTGTGGTCAAAGTGCTATGGGGGAAGTATTTCATTTATCATGGCCTCCCCAGGCAGATACATAGCAATCAGGGACGAGGTATCGAGAGTAGGCTCATACTTGAGTTACTGAGCATGCACAGAGTCGAGAAGTTGGGACCATGCCTTATCACGCACAGGATGATCACCAACCCGAGAGGTTTGGTACCTTGAAGATCAGCAAAAAGAACAAGAGGAGTCAACTTATTGGACATCTAGTCCACTTCTACAACTGTATACAGAATGAAGCTACTGGTACTCGCTGTCTTTTCTGATGTTTGGGTGCGAAGCCAGGTTGCCCATTTACCTCTGTTTTGGGACTGGCGAGGAAGATCTACTGCAGAAGACTTATCTGAAAAGTCTGTGCCTGATATGAGAAGGGAGCTGAAAAAGGTCTACGATGGGAATGGGCCTGTCAAGATTCTCCATCGGAACCACCTTCTACCTCTGGGACAAGAGGTACGTGGTAACCCGGAGTCTGACCTGGACCCTACACCTAGTAAGAGGACTCTGCGGTGACGGGAGGTCGGGTGGTCCGAAGGACCAGCAGTGGGAAGGATTAGATCGGTCCCCGCTCCTGAATGGGATACAAACTCAGAGGATGAGGAAATGGGGGTGTGGTATATGCTGCCTTTCGCTAACTCCCCACTAATTGAGGAAGAGAGTCCCAGCCCTTCTCACACTGAGGCAGGTGAGTGAGGGGGAGTAACAGGCAGGTTTACAGCTGGACCATGAAGTGGGGGGGGGCTGGGCTCTAAAGTAACTGGGAATGAAGCTGAGCTCAGCCAAGTGGCGGAGGGGCCCGAGTTGCCAGAAGGCTTGATAACAGACTGGGAGAGGCCTCACCATGTAGACCAGAAATATCCCAAGGAGTGTCTGAAAATGAAGAAGTAGATGATAGGATAAGGAGGCCTCAAAGAGTCAGGAGACCTTCAGATAGGCTGGCCTATGTAGCATCAGAGTGTTATGACTATACCCCTAGTGAGATATGTCACTAACATTTACAAATGGATTTGTGGTTCTGACATCACGAAATTCCTTGAAAACGGTGTTATTAATGACGGGATAACAAATTATTTCAAAGATATGAGGACATGACTGTTTTGTTGGGGGGAGTGTGTAATGCCCTGGTTCATATTTTTACTGCTATGCTACAGGTATTTCATTTAGCAATTCTCTAAGAGCAGTCTGTTCTGCTTTCAGCCTGTTCGAGCTATTGTTGAAGATAAGGGATGATGAGGAATGTGTGTCATCTAATTAGGATGGTGGAACTAGGGGGACGTTTTACTGGTGAGGGACACTAAGGTTGGTCTTGGGGCTTTTGTTTGGCGGGAGATGAATTGAGAAGGTGCTCACAAGAACAGGTCGTAGGATACAACCCGGTGTGGGACCATGATTTGATGAAGCTAAGTGTTGAGGTCGATTGAGGATCGATGAATATGGTGAAACATTGAGATCCAACTTGTGCACATTTAACAATTTCATTAAAATGGCGCCTTTTCTTTTTGGTTTTTACTAACCCTTTAGGTAAGTTAAGATTTATAAATATAATTCCTTTAATTGTACGCGGTGTATTGCCTGTTATTTTGTGGCACTAATTTGTAACAGGGTAGCAAGTTACACAGCATCCACACAAACCGGGGTTTGGAGTGAGAGAGCCGTGTCTATCTCACAAGTTTGGCAGGACTGGAGAGTGTCTTCCCCAGATATACTCAGCCCAAGGAAACCATTATATGTTTCATATTCATCCATCAGTTGTATTGTATCCTGCTGCTCTGTTATATATTTTCCAGTTCTCTGGCACCTTTCTTTATGTTTAATGTTTCTGCACTTATCTAGTCCAATGTTTATGTTATGTCTTTAGGAAATAGTGCCTGCATGTTGTCACGTCACTCTCAAGTTCCATTACTCGATAATATACACACAATATGAATGTGTTTACTTCTAAAGACCATTCCACATGTGCCTTTTTATCTTTACTACTTACCCAGTGTTATTTGCAAGTGGACTACTCCCTGAGAAACACTTGCAGCAGTCACAGCCTGTGATGTTGATGGGCTACCTTGAATGCTGGCTGTATCTTTTTCGCGTCCCTGGTACCTGCCTGCCTATTCAGCAGTGCATCACAAGCGATTCACTTACTGTCATGCCCAGCGCTAACACCAGGCATGACCTGGCGGTCTCCAGGCAGCAGCTGTTTTACTCGATTCCGTAAGCACTTTCCATTTCTAAAGTGTTTTTTATACCTACAGTCAGGTTTTAGTTTCAGCCGCCCCTAACACAGAGAACAGACGCTGACCAGAGCATCACCCAATCTGGGTACAGACGTGCCTGGATTTGTTTCTGTTTTGGTCTGTGGGTGGTATTTTATGAGGGGTGATTGATAAGTTCATGGCCTAAGGTAAAAGGAGTCAATTTTAGAAAACCTGGCACATTTATTTTTCAACATAGTCCCCTCCCACATGTACACACTTAGTCCAGCAGTCAAGGAGCATAGGGATCATTTCTTTTTAGAAGTGGGCCAGAGCAGGGGTGAGTGATAAGTTTGTGGCCTAAGGTAGAAGGAGATGAGTTATACAGCTCTTGTCACGTGCACGTGTAGTTCAATTCTTTGAGTGAAAATGCAGAAAGTTTGAAGTTGATAACTTATCTCCTTCTACCTTAGGCCACAAACTTATCAATCACCCCTGTTGTGGACCACATTCTGGAGGTCCAAGACGCTAACTTCTACAAAGAAGGGATCCGTATGCTCCACGACCACTGAGCTAAGTGTGTAAATGTAGGAAAAATAAATGTGCTAGGTTTTCTAAAATTGACTCCTTCTTCCTTAGGCCATGAGCTTATCAATCGCCCCCTGTATTTCCCACCCACCCTACATATCTACAGAGCATTTCCCAATCTTCCCCAACCTAGGAACGCATCACTAGTATTATTATTATTTTTTTTCTTTCTACTTGTATTTGCACAATTTGTTGTCTTTTACACATTGGTTACTTATCTGTGCAGTTGTGTGCGATCTTTAATTGATTCGGTTGTGTCTTTTGTATTTACTGCGAATGCCCACAAGAAACTTCATCTCAGGGTTTTATATGGTGGCATATATGTACCTTGATTATAAATTTACTTTGAACTTTGAGTTCTGAGCAGGATCAGAATCTGGAATGCACTGCCAGCAGCTGTGCTAAAGACTGGTCTTATTATGTCATTCAAAATACATGAGACAAAAGTGTGCAGGTTTGCAAAAACAATGGCAAAACCTGCAAACTAGAGAAATGGCTTTCTTCTGTACCTTTTATGATTCCACTATTCTATGAGATCACAAATTTCACAACATATGTCAGTGATAATAAACCTTATTCTGATTCTGATTCTAATATTAATTGACTATTTATACACCCCATTGAAAGCTGGATGATAAAGAAACATTAATATATTTGATAACATTCCTTTTCACACAAACATTAAACTGCTATGATTAAAACTGTAGACCATTCCCAAAAGCTATTTTCTCCAGAAGACATGACATGCAAAAATTACTTTAACTCATCTAAGATACATTTAGCTCCATTGGGTTTCAATTCTAACCACTCAAAATGACTACAATAAGTAGTAGGAAATGGTCATGTCCATTTTCACAAAATCAATATGCACTCATTGAAAGAGATTCTTTTGCAAAACTTACAGTTATGTTTTTGTGTGTTGATTCTCACTGCTGACAGATAGTGCATTGAATCATTTGGGTTTTGAGCCAAAAGCTGACCAGTATACAAATCTGTGGGTTATCACATTCTTTACTTTTGTCATGTGTAACTCAATACCTTTTTTCTTAAAATAGAACATAATTTTGCAGGATTGGCCAATCTTCAAACTTTTGATCATTTGACAACTTATTTTGGTGAAAAAAATAGCCTTGCTTCATCTATGTATTTTTCCAATTCTGTCACAAACTCAATAAGCAAGGCTCACCTCACAATCCTATCTTTCTGTGTATCCTGCAAGTTCCATCAGTGGCACTGGCAAAATTATACCTCACTTGAAATAGAGCACATTCACATATGTAGTTTTAACTCTCATGAGGTTGTGTTCTTCTTTGAGGTCTGGCTACATCTGTGATGTTGCCATAGTTAGCAAAGGCTACTTCCAGGGCAACACCATCAGTATTGTCATACAATATGCTACCAATGTGATTTTTTTCTCTAGTAACTGAGGAAGGGTGGCGGGAGAGGTCTGGGCCTGACGCCTCGCTCACCCAGGGAAAGTGTACGTGCAATACATCGCCTCTCCTCTCCCGGTGTAGTGATCGCCACGTGGTCACTATCTGGCCTTCTAGGCATGAGGCCACTGCAGATGGACTCTCCTACATTACTGCATCTGTAACAACACCTTCTCGTCAGTGCCCCCCAGTTTCCGCCAAGCTTGTTACATCATGGCGCAACCGAGTGTCCGGCGGTATAACTGGATGGGTAGGCTGGGCTCATTAGCCTTGGTTGGCAGCCAGCCTAAGAGAAGGACAACTCTGAATCCAAACCCGGGCAGATGGGGCTCGTTGGTCTTGTCAGGCCATCCACCTCGGAGAAGGACACTCTGACGTAACTCCTACAACCCGAGGACCTCACTGTCACCATCCCAGTTTGGTAGGCTATGACAGATGAACCCTGGGTGTAAAGGGTGGGGCCAGTACAGCGCACACCACACTCCACCTAAAATACCATTGCGCAGGCCTGAGGACATGCCCACGTCTACGACCATCCTCCCCCACCATTCATCAAGCCCTGCAGAAATGGGAAAGGGGCGAAATCAGCAGGTGGAAGATGACACTGGAAGCCACAGTTCCAATCCTGCATGCAGGTGGTTCAGGTGTATGGGTCGTCCGATGTTGACCCCGGAGACGACAATATCATTCAGCAGCACCCTGAATGACCAAGCAGCCTTCTCTAGGGACAGCACTGCTTGCTCCACACGGAGAGGGGTCTAAAAAAGGTGGCCTAACCAAAGCTCATTTTCATTTCCCCCAGTTGGCTAGCTGTGGTCAACGGGCATCCTCAAAAGCGGTCAAACAACAAATAAGAAAAGGTACACACCTGCCTCACAAGGAATGCAAGGACTAAAGCTTGGATGCTGGAATATCAGAACCATGCTCAATACAGCAGACAGTGGTCGCCCAGAATGATGATCCGCTCTAGTTGCGCATGAACTTTCAAGACTGAATGTCAACATGGCTGCTGTCAGTGAGGTCCACTTCTCAGAGGAAGGCAACCTTCAAAAACATGGCACCAGCTACACCTTCTACTGGTCAGGAAAGCCAAAGACTGAGAGACGCCTTTCTGGCATTGGCTTTATGGTCAGGAACTCTATTGCCTCCAAACTTGAAAAACTGTCAATGGGTCACTCCGACCACATCATCTCCATGCGCCTCCCACTTTGAACCAAGCAGCATGCCACACTCTTCAGCGTATATGCCCCCACTCTTCAAGTGGATCCTGCAGAAAAGGATGAGTTTTACACTGATCTGAGCAACCTCGTAGACGACAAGGCCTTCATCCGTAGTGACTTCAATGCCAGAGTAGGCCAAGATTCAGAAGCCTGGAAAGGAGTACTTGGCAAATATGGTGTTGGAACTGCAACAACAACAGGCGCCTTCTGTTTGAGTTTTGCACGGAGCAGCAACTCACCATCACTAAAACCATTTTCCCGCAGGAAGACAGTCTGAAGATAACCTGGATGCATCCTTGGTCCCAGCATTGGCACCTCATAGACTACATCTTGGTGTGCCAGAGAGACCTTCGGGATGTCTTACTCACCCGAGTGATGCCCAGCGCAGAGTGTCATACAACCATTGTCTTGTCCGCTGCAAATTCAGTCTCCATTTCAAACCCAAGCCAAAGAGAGGAGGTGCTCCAAGGAAGAAGTTTCAGGTTGACAACCTTCAGTCAGCTGAAGTGAAAGCTGACTTTCAGACGAATCTTCAGTCGAGGCTTCAGGATCCCAATTTCCCCACAGACTCCTCTCCAGAAGTGCTTTGGGAACAGCTAAAATCCACCATCCTGCAAACCTCTGAAGAAGTCTTAGGGTTTTCCATAAAGAAGAACAAGGATTGGTTCCATGAAAACAACCAGGAGATCCAAGAATTGCTGGCGAAGAAGAGATCCGCCCACCAAGCGCACCTTGCTCAGTCGTCTTGTCCTGATAAGAAAGCAGCCTTCCGCCTTGTATGCAGCAACCTCCAGCACAAGTCTCGAGAGATTCAGAACGTGTGGTGGACCAACCTCACAAAGAGAACTCAGCTTTGCACAGACACCAAAGACTACCAAGGGTTTTATGAAGCCCTGAGAGCGGTGTACAGCCCCTCGCACCAGGTCCAGAGTCCCTTGCGCAGTGCAGACGGTCAGGTGCTCTTCACAGACAAGGCGTCCAGGCTTCCATCCTGAACCGGTGGTGGGAACATTTCCAGACTCTCTTGAGCCCCAACAGCATGGCCCAAGACTCAGCAATTCATTGCATACCAAAACAGCCAGAGAAAACAGAACTGGACAAGATTCCAACCCTAGAAGAGACAGTCAAGGCCATAGAGCAGCTGAAAAGTGGCACAGCAGCAGAAATTGATGGAATCCCACCTGAGATTTGGAAGCATGGGGGCCCAGCGTCAAACACTAAACTCCACGAGTTCTTCGTCTGCTACTAGGAACAAGGTAAACTACCACAGGACCTCCACGATGCAATCATCATCATCCTGTATAAGGATAAGGGAGAAAAGTCCAACTGCTTCAACTACCGGGGGATAACTTTGCTCTCTATCACAGGAAAAATCCTCACAAGAGTACTCCTGAGCAGATTGGTGCCCATCATTGCAGAAGAACACCTCCCAGAGAGCCAGTGTGTCTTCAGAGCCAACAGGAGCACCACCGACATGTTATTTATTCTTAGGCAGCTTCAAGAGAAATGTAGGGAACAGAACAAGGGATTGTATGTGACATTTGTCGACCTTAACAAAGCATTCAACACTATGAGCAGGGGAGGTCTGTGGCAAGTCATGGAACGACTGGTGTGCCCCCCAAAGTTCCTCAGCATGGTCATCCAGCTGATCAGCATGGCCAAGTCAGACACAAAAATGACCTCTCAGAACCCTTCCCAATAGGCAACGGAGTAAAGCAAGGCTGCATTCTCACACTGACTCTCTTCACCATCTTCTTCAGCATGATGCTCGAAAGGGCCACAGAAGACCTTGATGACGAGGACAGTGTTTACATCTGATACTGCACCGAAGGCAGGCTGTTCAACCTGAGGCGATTACAATCCCACACCAAGACACTGGAGCAACTCATCTGAGAGCTACTCTTTGCCGACGATGCTGCCCTTGTTGCCCAAACAGAGACAGCCCTGCAGCGTATAACATCCTGCTTCACAGAGGGTGCCGAGCTCTTTGGACTGGAAGTCAGCTTGAAGAAGACAGAAGTTCTCCATCAGCCCGCATCTCAGGAAGATTACCATCCTCCCCGCATCACCATCAGTGAGGTAGAGCTGAAGACAGTCTACCAGTTCATCTACCTGGGGTGCACCTTCTTGTCAAATATCAAGATCAACAAAGAGATTGACAACAGACTGGCAAAGGCAAACAGCGCATTCAGCAGGCTGTACAAAAGAGTCTGGAACAACAAGCATTTGAAGAAAGGCACAAAGATCAGTGTGTACAGAGCCGTTGTACTGACCACTCTCCCATATGGCTCCGAGTCGTGGGTCATCTACCGTCACCACCTACGACTCCTTGAGCGTTTCCACCAGCGCTGCCTCCGCACCATCCTCAACATCCACTGGAGTGACTTTGTCACCAACATCGAAGTCCTCGAACAGGCGAAGGTCACCATCATCAAGGCCATGCTGTTGAAGACAGACGCAGTTGCGCTGGGCAGGGCACGTCTCCAGGATGGAGGATCATCACCTGTCCAAGATTGTGCTGTATGGCGAACTCTTCACTGGCCACCGTGACAGAGGGGCACCGAAGAACAGGTACAAGGACTCTCTGAAGAAATCCCTTGATGCCTGTCACATTGACCATCACCAGTGGTCTAATCTAGCCTCCGATCGCAAGGCCTGGCGACACACCGTTCACCAGACTGTCTCCTCCTTCAAGAACGTATGCTAGGCTGGTATTGAAGACAAAAGGAAAAGGAAGAAGAACCGTGACACAGCAGCACCAAACCCAGAACAGGATTTCCCTTGCAGCCGCTCTGGCCGACCTACCTATCCCATATTGACCTCGTCAGCCACCAGCGAGCCTGCAGCAGACGTGGGCAGCCCCTTTCCTAAATCTTCATTCGAGAAGCCAAGCCAAGAGAGAGAGAGAGAGAACTGAGGAAGGCTTTTTTTATCATCTGTGAATAATTTTGTTCACTTTTTGTTCAGGTGCAAAAGCAAGAGACTTCCGGGAGCTATCATCTACTGAAATTGCTGGCTGAAAGGGTACACTCAGATAAACTTGATAATTTTGACTGGATCCTTTAACAAATGATCCACAAACTATCCCTCGCCTTGAGTGCGTGTCAGAAAGTAGCCAAATTTTAAATTAATGAAACCTATTTAGAATGACATTACAATCTGTGGCTACTTTCAGCGAGCTGTACTCCTGCTCATTGATGCAAATATCTAATCAATCAATCATGTGACAGCAATTCAATACATAAAGGCATGCAGAGCTGGTCAAGAGGTTCACTTGTTGCCCAGACAAAATGGGGAAGAAATGTGATCTCAGTAACTAACTAATTGTTGGTGCCAGTTGGACTAGGCTTGTTTATCTTGGAAACTGCTGATCTCCTGGTATTTTCTGTGACGAAGGTCCTTGACAAGGATGGCTTGGGTCCAAGTGCTGGAGTACCTGAGGCTAGGATTGAGAATTGACCACAAAACAAATGGTAGATAATATCAATAGTAGGCTTGCAACTGAGCAGTGAGGCTCTGTTCAGGTGCTCTTTAAATACTCAATTCTTGGCACCCAAAACATGATTGCCAATTAGTGGGACAGTCCTGAACCTTTAAATGGGTCACACCAACTATCGATGTTCCAGAAAGTTAGAGTGTCTAAACCCTGGAAGCTGGAAAGTTAAGTGTGTTTCATAATGGAACCCCCTCCCTGTGGCAAACTCCTGATGGCCCTGGCTGCTCAGAGAGACAATGTTTGTAGTTATGGATGACAGCTGGATCTAAGATGTCCCTTTCAGGGGTCCAGCACCATTCCTCAAGCCCGAATCCTTCCCTGTTCATAATGAACTGCCGAAGTCCCAACCAGAATCCAAAATTCTACTCATGGTGAAGTCCTGTTTCCAATTGACAAACCCAGATGACAGTAGGACGTATGGTGGTGGGATGAAAGGGCTGATGTTCACAGGTTTTAATTTGGGAATGTGGAATCTGGGTTTGATCTTCAGGGTCTTGGGGAGCTGCAAGGTAGAAGCCATTGGGTTTACCTGAGAATCTTGAGGGGTCTAATGAACTTGAGCGCTTATTTCCTGGACCCCACTCGGAGTTGACATTGCAGTAGCCTTTATTTCAGACTTCTGGGTAGAAGCTAACAAAATCTTCCTGGCCATAGTCTATTTCTCCCTGCAGTGTCAGACCAGATCTTCGGCTGCAGGACCCCAAACCTGGCTTCCAGCTCAGGGAAGAATGGTGGAGAATACCCGAACTGGCATTTTAGAGGGGACGTCCCATGCACTGAATGCTTTAGGGCTGCGCTTGAAACCCACAGGGAAGACTCGCCGTTGTCCCAGTCAGCTTACAGCATGCCCTCCAAAAATAGGATGCAAATTGCAGACCATAATCCGACACGATGTCCACCGGAAAATAGTCAGATAATAGTCTGTCCAAGGCGATGTTTTTTGAAGGCCTGCAAATTCAATCAACAGTTATCATGATAACCATCTTACTTGGAAGATGTGCTTGGAAGATTCCCTTGGAAGAAGGAAGAAGACCTGTGACAAAGTCCATGGAGGTGTGCACCCATTGTCTCTCTGGAACAGGCAGAGGGTGAAGGCGACCTTAAGGTTGGGTGTGGGCCTCCTTGTTTCAGACACTCACCTTGCATGCCTGTGTTCTCAAAACATGTCCCCACTAAAGAACCTGAGGCTGGATGGATAGAGGAATGAACAGCTGACCTGGAGGGCCATCCTGAGGAATCTCCCCTTGCGCCTGGGTCTTGCGATCAAGTACGTTGATTCTCCAACAAATTAGCACTATCAAATTGACCTGAAGCAAAATGGTGGTAGGCTGCTCTTTTTGTTTGGTTTCGTCAAACTGATGGGATATGGTATCTGGCTTCAGAATCTTAGAACCCGGTTAATAAGTCTAGACAAAATTAAAATGTTTAAATAAAAGAGACTACCTGGCCTGCCTGGAATTCAGTCTCTTGGCCTCCTGAATATACATAATATAGCTTCCGGTAGTTTGTCCATAAGATAAAAGGGTTCTTGGTCTCCTCATGCCAGTGGCACAATTCCTCCAGAGTCAACTTGGCCACAATGAACTCTCTATTTCCAATGTTGTCATTCACCTCTGCTGGGGATAATCGCCTAGAAAACAATGCACACAGGTGCAGCTTGATGTCCAAAGGTGTTCATTGAGACAACACTGCACACACTCTGATGTCTGAAGCATCCACCTCCATGACGAAGGGAAGGACTGCCTTAGGTGCCACCAAAATGGGAGCCATTGTGAACCACTGTTTGAGCTCTGCAAAAGCAATCTCCACTTCAGCAGTCCAAACAAAAGGGCCCATGGATCTCTTAATTAGTGCTGTTAGTGAAGCTACCACAAAGCTGAAGTTTCTGATGAACTTTTGATAAAAGTTGGCAAATCCCAGGAATCATTGGATGTGGCCAATCTCCAACTGCCTGTACCTTACCAGGGTCTATCTTGAGACTAACATTAGAGAACTACTTCAGTGGTTGGTAAGTTGATGGAGAAGATCCTGAGAGGCAGGATTTATGAACATTTGGAGTGGCATAATATGATTAGGAATAGTCAGCATGGCTTTGTCAAAGGCAGGTTGTGCCTTACGAGTCTGATTGAATTTTTTGAGGAAGTGACTAAGCCCATTGATGAAGGTAGAGCAGTAGATGTAGTGTATATGGATTTCAGCAAGGCATTTGATAAGGTACCCCATGCAAAAGTAAGGAGAAAGTAAGAAGGCAGGGGATCCAAGGGGACATTGCTTTGTGGATCCAGGACTGGCTTGCCCACAAAAGGCAAAGAGTGGTTGTAGACGGGTCATATTCTGCATGTAGGTTGGTGGCCAGTGGTGTGCCTCAATGATCTTTTCTGGGATCCCTACGCTTTGTGATTTTTATAAATGATCTGGATGAGGAAGTGGAAGGATGGGTTAGTAAATTTGCTGATGACACCAAGGTTGGGGGTGTTGTGGATAGTGTGGAGGGCTGTCAGAGATTACAGCGGGACATTGATAGGATGCAACATTGGGCTGAGAAGTGGCAGATGGAGTTCAATCCAGATAAGTGTGAGGTGATTCATTTTGGTAGGTCAAATATGATGGCAGAATATAGTATTAATGGTAAGACTCTTGGCAGTGTGAAGGATCAGAAGGGATCTTGGAGTCCAAGTCCATAGGACACTCAAACCTGCTGCACAGGTTGACTGTGAGGTTAAGAAGACATACAGTGGAATGGCCTTCATCAATCGTGGGTTTGAGTTTTGGAGCTGAGAGGTAATGTTACAGCTATATAGGACCCTGGTCAGACCCCACTTGGAGTTCTGGTTGCCTCACTACAAGAAGGATGTGGAAACCATAGAAAGGGTGCAGAGGAGATTTACAAGGATGTTACCTGGATTGGGGAGCATGCCTTATGAAAACAGGTTGAGTGAACTCGGCCTTTTCTCCTTGGAGTAACGGAGGATGGGAGGTGACCTGTTAGAGGTGTATAAGATGATGAGAGACATTGATCATGTGGATAGTCAGAGGCTTTATCCCAGGGCTGAAATGGCTGCCACAAAAGGGCACAGGTTTAAGGTGATTGGAAGTAGGTACAGAGGAGATGTCAGAGGTGAGTTTTTTTACGCAGTGTAGTGAGTGTGTGAAATGGGCTGCCGGCGATGGTGGTGGAGGCGAATATGATAGGGTCGTTTAAGAGACTTCTAGATAGGTACGTGGAGCTTAGAAAAATAACCCTAGGTAATTTCTAAGTAAGGACATGTTTAGCACAGCTTTGTGGGCCAAAGCACCTGTATTGTGCTGTAGGTTTTCTATGTTTCTATGATGAAACCAGAAAATGAAATGGTGGTTATGTGAAATTTAGACTTCAGCAGCTTGACGTAAAATCGACGATCAAGAAGCCTGTTTAGAATATCTCTGACTTGAGCAACATGCTCCTCCATGAACTTCAAGAAAATTAGGATGTCATCCAAGAAGATGAAGGTGTACTTATGGAGAGTATCCCGGAGCACATCATTTAACCATATTGTTGTTCATCCAGCGTTGACGTCGAAGAGAACCTCGACACCATAATGATTTGGATTTAAGTGAGGGAGAGTTGCGCAGCGTCAGCCTCGCTCTCTCTTCCCAATTTCCATCTGGATCCAGTGGCAAGACAGAGTCTAGACAGCTGGAGATGGGACTAGGCGCAGTGGATGACCAGGACGTCTTCTGTGTCTTGTCCTGCTCTACACGTTCCACGACGCTTGCAGAGACCGCCTTCTTGACCGTTGGACCTTCCGCTGGTCTCGTCCGCTCAATCCGCCGGAGTCTGTCTTCACATGCTGGGATAGACAACTCCCTATCTCACCTAGGGTTTGAGACCCATCGGCTACCCTCACCTGGTTTAGCCAGCTTGTCGAAACCGTTGCCCGGGGTATGGCCGCTGTCGCATGCAAACAGCTACAGGGAGCCACAGGTGAGAGCTGAGTGCCAGGTGGGGACCAAAGGAGGACTAACCGCCCTGAAAAGGACGCGACATGTTCCCCCACCAGAGGTGCTACCCCTCCCTGACACCCCATATATCCCATTTAACCATATAACTATATAACAATTACAGCACTGAAACAGGCCATCTCGGCCCTTCTAGTTTGTGCCAAACTCTTACTCTCACCTAGTCCCACCGACTTGCACTCGTTCCATAACTCTCCATTCCCTTCCTGTCCATATATCTAACCAATTTAACTTTAAACATCAATATCGAACCTGCCTCAACCACTTCTGCTGGAAGTTCGTTCCACACAGCTACCACTCTCTGAGTAAAGAAGTTCTCCCTCATGTTACCCCTAAACTTTTGCCCTTTAACTCTCAACTCATGTCCTCTTGTTTGAATCTCCCCCACTCTCAATGGAAAAAGCCTATCCACGTCAACTCTGTCAATCCCCCTCATAATTTTTAATACCTCTATCAAGTCCCTGCTAAACCTTCTACGCTCCAAAGAATAAAGACCTAACTTGTTCAACCTTTCTCTGTAACTTAAGAGATGAAACCCAGGCAACATTTTAGTAAACCTCCTCTGTACTCTCTCAATTTTATTGACATCTTTCCTATAATTCGGTGACCAGAACTGTACACAATACTCCGAATTTGGCCTTACCAATGCCTTATACAATTTCAACATTACATCCCAACTCCTGTACTCAATGCTCTGATTTATAAAGGCCAGCATACCAAAAGCTTTCTTCACTATCCTATCCACATGAGATTCCACCTTCAGGGAGCTATGCACCATTATTCCTAGATCCCTCTGTTCTACAGCATTCTTCAATGCCCTACCATTTACCATGTATGTCCTACCAAAATGTAGCACCTCACATTTTTCAACATTAAACTCCATCTGCCATTTTTCAGCCCACTCTTCTAACTGGCCTAAATTTATAAATTTATAAAGGCCTGGAAGTCTGCTGCCACACTCACAAGGCCAAAGGACATGACCAGGCACGCATAGTGCCCTGTCGGTATGTTTAATGCCGTCCTCCACTTGTCACCCTCCTTTATTCAAACCAGATTATATGCACTCTGTAAGTCCAGCTTTGAGAATACTTTTGCCCCTTGGAGTATCTTGAAGGTAGTGTTCATGAGTGGAAGAGGATAATGATTCTTGACCTTTATGTGATTCAGACCTCTATAGTTAATGCACGGCCATCCTTTCTCCATATGATGAAGAAGCCAGCACCAGCTGGAGAGGTGGAGGGCTGAATGAATCTCAGGGCAAGAGCTTCCTTTATGTATTCCTCCATAGCGTTTCTTCTGGGCCTGAGAGCGCATACAATCGACCCTATGGAGGACAAGTACCAGGCAGTAGACCTATAGCACAGTCATAGGGTTGGTGCACTGGAAGAGTGGAGACCTTTCCCTTACTGAAGACTTCTTCCAAATCCTTGCAGATGGAAGGGATTGGGTGCTGCAATTACCTCAGAACCTTCATACAAGGATGACTCCTGAGGCTCCATCGGTAGTGGGGGTGAGCCAGCAGACCACAGAGTGTCCTCCAAGAGACTTCAGTGAAAACAGCGGCCAAATTCTCATCCACATCCTCAGGTATCAGCAACAGGATGCTACAAATGGTCTTTATGCTCCTGGGACTAGGCTCCAAGGATCTCCATATTGGAGTCTTCCCCTTGGATGGGATCTGGCATAGCTGCTAGTGCAGCTATGCTCTGCTTGGGCACCTCCTTGGTTTACTCCTGAACTAAAATCTAGTTCCAGCGCACCCGTGACAGGACAAACTCCTGTTGGCTAGTGTGGGTTTGTCTGCCCTTGAAGGCAGAATTTGGTTGGTTTCCTGAAGGCTCCAGGTTACCCTTCCTCCTGGGTTATTCTCTCTTTTCCCTCCTTCCATTAGCCCGAAGATACAAAAGCTTCAGAACATGAAACATCAGGAACCTCAAGGACAGCTCCTATTATGCTGTTATCAAACCCTGGAACTAACTTCTTATATGATAAAGACAGATTTTTGAAATGTCAGTCTACTACATGCAATGTATTTGCCTGCGTTGTACTCTGTGTTCTCTGTTTGTCTTCCTACTACTCTTGCATGGAATGATCTGTCTGGATGGCAAGCAAACAGAAGCTTTTCTCTGGGTACTGTTGTCAATAATAAACTAATACCAATTACCAATGTCTCAAATTTAACTGGTACAATCATATAGAATTCACTGCCCTTCATGTCTTGAATATCTTCAACCTCAAAGTAATTTAGGAATCACAAAAGTCATAAAATAAACCTCGATGTGAAAATGGACTGAGATATTATCGCATCTCTACATTCCTATAGGTCTGTATCTAAGATGTTTGGCTGAAGGAGACTGAATATAGATCATTACTGATGAGGATGTGGAGATCTCCCTTTATAGATGTGGGACAGGGGTCTTTGAGGCCTGTACACTACCCCATGCAACAACGTTGGAACTATACTTTTAGTCTCAATGTTCAAATATGTTACATGTGATTTGAAAAAGTACATTGCAATATGTGACTTGTAAATAATAGGTGGGACTTCTTTCTCTTTCTCCTTCCTGGTGATTCAACCACATTCTTAGTTTCTTACTTCAAACTCTCTTTGTTATTCTGTTATTGACACTTGAGCATTTTTTTTTTGCACATCTTTAGAATGGACTACTATCTTTGCAGCATCAAAGAGCTCACCTAAACATTCTCTCTTCTCTCCTTGCAAAAAATACAAAGGTCTGAAAGACAGCTTCAATCCCAATGTTATCAGACTCTTGAACTAGTGAGATAGACACTTAACCTCAAAATCTACCTTGTTATGATCTTGCCTGCATTATCATTTACCTGCACTGCACTCTCTCTGTAGCATTTCCACTCTATTCTGCATTATTTTGCCTTGTCTCTGTCAATGAACCATGAACCAATACCAATATAAAACCTGAATTCACCATAGCACATCACAATTTTATTGCTGCATTTACTATTTCTATTTCTATTGTGTTGGCGCGTGGCCAAGTGGTTAAGGCGTCAGTCTAGTGATCTGAAGGTTGCTAGTTCAAGCCTCAGCTGAGGCAGCGTATTGTGTCCTTGAGTAAAGCACTTAACCACACATTGCTCTGTGACGACACCGGTGCCAAGTTGTGTCAGCTCTAGTGCCCTTTGCTTGGACAACATCGGTGTCGTGGAGAGGGGAAACTTGCAGCACGGGCAACTGCTGGTCTTCCATACAACCTTGCCCAGGCCTGCATCCTGGAAACCTTCCAAGGCGCAAATCCATGGTCTCACGAGACTAATGAATGCCTATTGATTTACTATTTCTATGTATACTGTTTGCTCTGTAAGCTTCGTGTGAGCAAAGAGTTTCATTCCATCCTAGTATATATGACAATAATCTAATCTGAATCTGAATCCAGACGCTACTCTTGTATTTAGGAGGTATTTGATGTTGGAGGCGCCATATCATTGTAAATTGCTGTAAAAGAGAACTTGTATTTGTTCCTTCAGGAATGTTCCAGTTGGAATGAATAAATTCGCCTCTGTTTAGCCTGCGACCTGAATTCGACCCCTTGCTTTCCACAGGCTTGTACTAACCTGCAGATTTCCTGATCTCCCGATCCCAGAGCTAAGCAGTGAAGTGTAATGGGCTTGACCTCATCTGGCATACCACTCGGACCCATCCTCGAGAACTATGAAGAATGTGGGGTGAGAATCACTGACAGCCCATAGCAGGGGTATGATTGAAGATGAAGCCTCACCAGCTGAAATCTATGAGGCTTAGACCCTCATAGTTTTCAGAAATATTTAAAAACTATAAATGCTAAAAAGGTTGAGGCAGCTCCATCACAGGCACAAATTACACCCTGGCTAACTGGGACATGTTAGGGTCCAGGAGCCTGGAAATACATACTCAACATTTTAGGAACTGTTTCGTCTTCCCTTCTGCCATCAGATTTTTGAATTGTTCATGAGATCATGAACACTACATCATTATTCCTCTTCTGTAAACTGACGGCAGGAACATTGATTTCTCTATCCTCTGGCAATTTTTCCTTGGTTCCTCTTCTCTTTTTTTTTTCCATTCCGGCTTCTCTCTTCCCTCTTCTCATCTCCACACCTGCCCATCATCTTCTTCTGGTGACGCTCTTCCTTCCCTTTCTCCTATGGTCAACTCTTCTCTGCTATCAGGTTCCTTCTTCTTCAGCCCTTTAACTTTTCCATCTATCACTTCCTACCCAAATGTCTTCCCCCTTACCTGGTTTCACCTGTCACTTGCCAGCTTATACTCCTTCCCCTCCTCCTACTTTCATTTTGACTTCTTTCCCCTTCCTTTCCAGTTCTAAATGCCACAGAGAGAGTCACAGAAAGCTACAGCACAGAAACAGGCCCTTCGGCCCATCCAGTCCATGCTGAACCATTTAAACTGCCTTATCCCATCAACCTGCACCCGGACCACAGCTGTCCATCTGTCCCATCCACGTACCAACCAAACTTCTCTTGCACATTGAAATCGAAATGGCATCTACCACTTGCTCAGGCTGCTCAATCCACACTGTAGTTTCCAGGATTATTCATAATTCCTGACATTTTCTCCACATTTGAACTGAATATTAAGTCTGTTTTCTTTCTTTCTTAATTTATTTGGCAGATTTGTCCTTTTTGACCCTTCCAGCCCCACCACTCTAGTAACCCTCGGCAACCATGATTAACACTATCCTAATCATGGGACAATTTACAATGACTGATGAACCCACCCGGAACATCTTTGGACTGTGGGAGGAAACCGGAGAACCCGGGAAAAACTCAAGCATTCCATGGGGAGGACGGACAGAGACTCCTTACTGATGATGCTGGAATTGAACTCTGAACTCTGACGCCCCAAGCTGTAACAGCAACATGCAAACCACTACGTTACCATGGCAACCATTAATTTATCCCACTAATGTCTGCAGACTCCCCCAACTCCCTGGAGATTGCCCCACCACTGAAATGAGTCTGGGGTCGTTGAAACTCTCCGGGTCATATCCAGTATGGGGTCAATGGGCAGATGAGTTCTGTAACCCAACTCCAGGAAGTTGGCACTCCTCCACCAGACTTCATGATGATACAGGACCGTAGAGCGGTCTGACTGACTGTGGGGAGACCTCTCGGGGAGATGTCAACTGTTTATCTCTCTCCATCAATGCTTTCTGACCTGCTGAGTTCCTCCAGTATTTTGTGTGTGTTGCTCTGGTTGCTTTGAGTTTACAACATCTGTAAAATCTCTTGTGTTTATTATTTATTTACAATTTTAAAATTGTAACTTACGAGCAGTAATTTGTTATGCCTGCATTGTACGGCTGACACAAAGCAACAAATTTCACAACTTAGCTCAATGACAATAAACCTAACTCCAATTCTGATTCTGACTTCTGTCGATAACAATAAAAATTACAAACAGTAACAGCTGACCAAAGCCTAAAAATATTCAAAATATAATAAAATAATTAAAAACTTGCAAGCTTACCTGTGGCTTCTTCTCCTAGGGAATCCTAATTGGAGATAAATTTTCACTCTGGTCCTTCAGGCCTGGTTGGTGTAGAGGTCATAGGTAGAGACCTTCTGAGGCAGAGTTGAGGTATTTTAGTATGCTGGCTGAAACATTGTCATCTCAGTGAAAGGCTGCCAAAGGTCTGCCCAAAACTTATTGGTCTTGCAGCCTAGCAAGATGTCCGTAAGTGAATGCTGCTGACTGGCATGTAAAAAGGTGCTGGTGTACATACAGGGGGATGCACTGAAGCTCGGGCGGTCAGCACCGCAGATACGGGAGCTGATTTAGATGGGGGAACCCCTCAAACAATTAAAGGTTGTATCACTCCAGGGACAGCACAAGAATGGCAATGGTGCTAGAGTTAAAAAAAAAATTAATGCTACCAAACATATTGACCATGAATGTAAATATATTTTCATTGCTGTGTATTCATTCTTTTGTATATATTTGTTATGCATAAAGTTTTTTTTCTAAATAAAAGAAAGCAAGATCAGGCTTCAGGTTTGAATCCAGATCAGGGCTTTGAGACTCATGCCTCAACTGAAACTCAATTCTTCCCAGAATGAGCAAAGAGCAGTGTAAATGTGGGGCATGCATGTCTCCAGGAAGCTGAACACAAGCAAGTTAGTTCCAAACAGTTGGCTACAACCAGCTCAAGTTAGGCCATAAGACCATAAGGTATAGGAGCAGAATTAGGCATTTCAGCCCCTCAAGTCTGTTCTGCCATTCCATCTTAGCTGATTTATTATCCCTCTCAGCGCCATTCTCCTGCCTTCATCACATAAGCTTTGACACCCTGACCTAATCAAGACCCAATCAATCTCCATTTTAAATATACCCAATGACTTGATCTCCATAACTCTCTGTGGCAAAGAACTCCACAGTTTCTTCGGAGACGGGGGTGGAGTTAAGATGGCGCTAAACGGCGAATCCTTTGCTTGCATCTATAGAAACAGCTCTATTTCCATCTTTAATATCCTTATTTTTCCTTTTCAGGGTTCTTTTGAAGACCCTGACCTGGAGTTACACAGTGACTTCATTTTTTTGCGGGAATGGGACCCATTCTCGAGGTTTCAGGACCAGCTGTTGTTCGGCATGCCAAGGGTTCAGCCTGAGAGGTGGTCTAGTGTTTGGAAGCCTAAGATCTCAGGGCTCTAGAGACGGGTGGATTGAAGGTTGGTGTCACGGAGGAGACTCGTGTGTCATCGGGGAGGCTGGAAAATCTTTCGCTGTGGGCCCAAAGACCCGAGATCTTTGCGATCTTCTGGCACAGAACTCGTAAAAAAGTGATGAAATGGGCTTTTTAACATCGTAAATCAGCGGGTTGTTGTTATGTCTCCCGCTCACTGTGAAAATGGGGGACACCTCTCTCTCCCTTATTAGGGAGAGAGAGAACCTGGGGGTTGCCGAATGCCGGATGAATTGTGATAGTCTTTGGGGTAACTGCAAGGTCTGTGTCTTTGTTATCGCTTAGCTCACGCTTGTGCTCGGTAGCGGGTACACTTTTTGTTTTGCTGGTGGGGGAGGGGGGATTGTTGCTCGCTACCGTTTCACACAGGAGGGGGAACTTTAGAGTTCTCACGTTTAACTGTCATTCATTCTTTGAGGCACTTCTCTGTTTTCGTGGATGTTTTGCGAAGTAAAAAGCATTTCAGGATGTATATTGTATACATTTCTCTGACATGAAATTGAACCTTTGAGCCCTTGAGATTCATCACCCTCTTGCTAAAGAAATTCTTCTTCATCTCTGTCCTATAGGGATATCCTTGTGTTCTGATCTTGCGTCTGGTCTAAACTCGCCCACCATAGAAAACATTGTCTTCACATCCATTCTATCCAGATGTCTCATCACTTGCAGTTAACGTGATAGCGGGGCGGATGAATGAAAGCTTGATCAGGAAGATAAGCTTCAGTGAGCACCTAAAGGGATGAAAGAAGGATAGAGCAATGGAGAGATATAAGGAGAGCATCCAAGAAGATTTTGATAGCAGAGAATGTAAGTTTTGAAGCACGGTGAAAAGATCAGAATTAAGGAGCTGTAGATGTGTTCTGAAAGTTATTTAACAGGGAAAAAAGATACAGAAAAAAGGGCAGGGTAAGTCATGGAAAGAATTGAAAACAGAATCAGAAATAATTGGGCGACATGGGCTTGTTCCCATACTATATCTCTGAAGTGACTTAAAGAGGAACCACTGCAGGTCAGCAAGCTCAGGTAGAAAGATTCTATAAAACTTGATAGTTATGTTACAGGCACATGATAAAAGATGCTGCATAGATTTTAAAACCTTGCACAAGATACGGTTAAGATGCATAGTCATTTCTCTAGGGTTATGGATTCAATTGATAGGGGGTATATGTTGAAGATAAAAGGGGGGAGATTTAATAGAAACCTGCAGGACAATTTTTTCACAGAAAGTGATCAGTATATGGAACGAACTGTCAGAGGAAGTCATTAAGGTAGGTACATTAAAGACACCTAAACTACTTAGACAGCTACATTGATAGGAAAGGTTAAGATGGAGATAGACAATACACAGGCAAATAGGACTAGCTTTGGTGGGAATCTTAGCATGGACCATTTCAACTGAAGGGCTTATTTCCATGCTGTGTGACTCTATGAGTTTAACTATTAACAAAAATATTCATCAATTTTACACATGCCCTCTTCCCATTCCTTCGTCATATAAATCATAAACTTACAAGTACACCCTGTCACCTATAAAAACATTGTAATACAGCAACATTTATTTTTGTTTTGCATTCTCTGCTTACCCTGGTGACTTAACCATTATTTCTTCAAATGAGTCCTGACAGTCCTTCAAATAAAATCAGGAAAAACAAAAAAAAAACAGCCTGAAGGTTGCTAAGCAACAAGGACCCTTGATATTGACACTGTGGTCTTTGCTTTATGTGAAGCGTTTCAGGCAAAATGTGAAACAATCACTTCATAAAAAAATAAATCAGCTATTTTGGAGATTTGTCCAAGTACAACTCTCTTCCTTTTATTTTCTATAGATCACATGTAATATTTAAGCTTCCTACAGAAAAGATTCCTTTTAATCTATCAATCCTATTGATTGTTGATATTTTAATGACAGCAGTACAGAATATAGAATAAGTATTATGAGGTTGTGTAATTCATAGAACTATTGAGTATTTCTTAAATAAGGACAAACTGGTGCAGTCCATAGGGTGAATGAGAAAGCTGTGTGAGGTCATGATTACCAGGAGGCTTGAAGAGATTCTGTAGATGCTGGAAATTCAGAGGAACTCACACAAAATGCTGGAGACACTCAGCAGGTCAGGCAGCATATATGGAGGGGAATGAACAGTCAACATCCTTCATCAGCCTTGGAAAAGAATTGACTGAATTCAGCTACCTTAAGGCATGCCCTGCCTTTACATAGCTCTTTGCTCAGTCTGCAAAAAAGCACATTTCAGATGAGGTTTAAGTTGCAATTCCCTCCATCGATACTGTCTGACCTACTGAGTTCCTCCAGGATTTTATATGTGCTTGTCATGGTCCCTTCTCGCAGTCCCCCACCTTGCTATTTACCACAGGAATTGGGCCTCAATCACCTCATTTAATTTCCAATCATTCCCAGGTTCAACTAACTACACACACCTGTTTCCCATCAGAGACTGCAGGATGAAGACCCTGTGAGCACAACAAGGAAATGCCAGTTCATTTGGTTGACTTGTGTATGAGTAACCTCGTTCCATGGTTCTTAGGACTATCATTCCTGAACGCACTACTAAACCAAGACTCCTTGTAAAAACTCTCTTGGACACCAATTCCACGCTCGCTACGACCGTAACACTTCCCAACTCGGCCTCTGTGCCCGTGTTCAGAACTTGGGTTTGTTTCACTGCCACGTCCCTGCAACAGAATGAACTGGCCACGATGAACCCAGCGGACACGGATCCCGTATAACAGGCCCTGGTCAGCCAGGGCTACCTATTGGGTGCCCACGACCAACTTCTTCAGGGGATCACAGAAAACCTTCGGACACTATCCACGAATGTGCAGAAGGTCAGTGAACAAGTGGACCGGGTCTCCGTTTCCTTTTCTCCATCCGCTCCTAGAACCTCGGCTACACCGTACTGCTCAGGATGGCCTCGCCCCTGGAATCAGCAACACCATCCTCTCAAGAGCCGCATGTACCGGAGCCTGAACCCTACGCCGGGGACCTAGGTAGGTGCCGGGCCTTCCTGTTACAATGCTATCTGAGCTGCAGCCATGTACCTACACTTCCGATAAATCAAAGATTGTGTACATCATGGGGCTGCTACGAGGGGATGCCTTGGCTTGGGCAACCGCGATATGGGACAACCGACCAGAGATTTGTTCCTCCTACTCCTCCTTTGTCGTTGAAATCAGGAAAGTCTTCAAACATGCAAACATGAGGAAATCTGCAGATGCTGGAATTTCAAGCAACACACATATAAGTTGCTGGTGAACGCAGCAGGCCAGGCAGCATCTCTAGGAAGAGGTGCAGTCGACATTTCGGGCCGAGACCCTTCGTCAGGACTAACTGAAAGAAGAGCTAGTAAGAGATTTGAAAGTGGGAGGGGGAGGGGGAGATCTGAAATGATAGGAGAAGACAGGAGGGGGAGGGATGGAGCCAAGAGCTGGACAGGTAATTGGCAAAAGGGGTATGAGAGGATCATGGGACAGGAGGCCTAGGGAGAAAGACAAGGGGGGGAAGCCCAGAGGATGGGCAAAGGGTATAGTGAGGGGGACAGAGGGAGAAAAAGCAGAGAGAGAAAAAGAATGTGTGTATAAAAATAAATAACGGATGTGGTACGAGGGGGAGGTGGGGCATTAGCGGAAGTTTGAGAAGTCAATGTTCATGCCATCAGGTTGGAGGCTACCCAAACGGAATATCAGCTGTTGTTCCTTCAACCTGAGCGTGGCTTCATCTTTACAGTAGAGGAGGCCGTGGATAGACATATCAGAATGGAAATGGAATGTGGAATTAAAATGTGTGGCCACTGGGAGATCCTGCTTTCTCTGGTGGACAGAGCGCAGTTGTTCAGCGAAATGATCTCCCAGTCTGTGTCCGGTCTTGCCAATGTATAGCAGGGCACATCAGGAGCACTGGATGCAGTATATCACCTCAGCTGACTCACAGGTGAAGTGCTGCCTCACCTGGAAGGGCTGTCTGGGGCCCTGAATGGTGGTGAGGGAGGAAGTGTAAGGGCACTTGTTCCGCTTACAAGGATAAGTGCCAGGAGGGAGATTGGTGGGGACGGATGGGGGGACGAATGGACAAAGGAGTGGCATAGGGAGCGATCCCTGCAGAAAGCTGAGCGGGGGTAGGGAAAGATGTGCTTAGTGGTGGGATCCCATTGGAGGTGGCGGAAGTTATGGAGAATAATATGTTGGACCCGAAGGCTGGTGGGGTGGTGGGTGAGGATAAGGGGAACTCTATTCCTAGTGGGGAGTCGGGAGGATGGAGTGAGAGCAGATGTGTGTGAAATGGGGGAGATACTTTTGAGAGCAGAGTTGATGGTGGAGGAAGGGAAGCCCCTTTCTTTAAAAAAGGAGGACATCTCCCTCGTCCTGGAATGAAAAGCCTCATCCTGAGAGCAGATGCGGCGGAGATGGAGGAATTGCGAGAAGGGAATGGCATTTTTGCAAGAGACAGCATAAGAGGAATAGTTAGATAGCTGTGAGAGTCAGTAGACTAAAAGTAGACATCAGTAGACAAGCTGTCTCCAGAGATAGAGACAGAAAGATCTAGAAAGGGGAGGGAGGTGTCAGAAATGGACCAGGTAAACTTGAGGGCAGGGTGAAAGTTGGAGGCAAAGTTAATAAAGTCAACGAACTCAGCATGTGTGAAGGAAGCAGTGCTAATGCAGTCGTCGATGTAGTGAAGGAAAAGTGGGGGACAGATACCAGAATAGGTTTGGAACATAGATTGTTCCACAAAGCCAACAAAAAGGCAGGCATAGCTAGAACCCATACGGGTGCCCATGGCTACACCTTTAGTTTGGAGGAAGTGGGAGGAGCCAAAGGAGAAATTATTAAGAGTAAGGACTAATTCCGATAGACAGAGCAGCGTGGTGGTAGAGGGGAACTGGTTAGGTCTGGAGTCCAAACAGAAGTGGAGAGCTTTGAGACCTTCCTGATGGGGGATGGAAGTATATAGGGACTGGACATCCATGGTGAAAATAAAGTGGTGGGGGCCAGGGAACTTAAAATCATTGAAAAGTTTCAGAGCGTCCCATTCCCATTCTGATATGTCTATCCACGGCCTCCTCTACTGTAAAGATGAAGCCACGCTCAGGTTGGAGGAACAATACCTTGTATTCTGTCTGGGTAGCTTCCAACCTGATGGCATGAACACTGACTTCTCTAACTTCCGCTAATGCCCCACCTCCCCCTCGTACCCCATCCGTTATTTATTTTTATACACACATTCTTTTTCTCTCTCTGCTTTTTCTCCCTCTGTCCCCCTCACTATACCCTTTACACATCCTCTGGGATTCCCCCCACCCCCTTTTCCTTCTCCCTGGGCCTCCTGTCCCATGATCCTCTCAGATCCCTTTTGCCAATCAACTGTCCACTCCAGGCTCCATCCCTCTCCCCCCCGCCCCCACCACCACTGTCTTCTCCTATCATTTCGGATCTCCTCCTCCCCCTCCCACTTTCAAATCTCTTACTAGCTCTTCTTTCAGTTAGTCCTGACAAAGGATCTCAGCCCAAAACGTCGACTGTACCTCTTTCTAGAGATGCTGCCTGGCCTGCAAAGTCTTCAAACAATCCATTCGCTGTAAGATCACCACAAAAAGGTTGCTTACTCTTCGTCACACTTCGCGAAGTGTTTCCAGGTATTCCATTGACCTTAGCCGCAGACTCCGGGTGGAATGACGAGGCCTTACGGGAGGTGTTTCGACAGGGCCTCTTGGGCAGGATAAAGGACGAGTTGGCCGTGAGGGACGACATGGACTGTCTGGACTCTCTGATCTCGCTAGCCATTTGTTTAGATTATCAACTTCAGGAGCGTCAGAAAGAGAGAGAACCAGTCGCCCCGCTCCTTGGGGAAGCCCACAATCCATCTTACCAGTTTCAGTCAGCCCCCCTTCCCCAGCCGCTCCCAGTGTGGCTCCTGCTTCGACCGTCCCCACCCCACTGGGGGAGGAAGCGATGCAGCTGGGACAGAACCATCTCTCCCTGGCCGAACAAAATCGGAGCTGGAGAGCTGAGGATTGCTACTATTGTGGCCAGCCAGGACATTTCCTGGATACCTGCCCTCAGCGGTCAAAAGGGAGGGCTCACTAGTGAGAAAGGGAGCTCTGGTGAGCCAAATGATACTCCCTTCAGCACCCCAGACTCGGATGCAAATCCCGGCTACCGTGAATTATCAACGACAGTCCCTGTCCCTATCCGCTTTGGTGGATTCAGGTGCCGAGGGCAATCTGCTGGACGAAGACATAGCCTACCAGGCTGGAATACCTCGTGAGCCGCTAACTACCCCCCTGGAGGCCCAAGCCCTGGACGGAAAACTGGCTCTGGTGACCCACTGAACGCCGCCCCTGACCTTGATCCTATCTGGCAACCATCGAGAGGAGGTACGATTCAGTCTCATTCATTCACCTCAAGCCCCGGTAGCTCTCGGGTATCCATGGCTGACCCAACACAATCCCCATATCGACTGATCTACCGGGAGGATGGCCAAATGGAGCCCGTCTTGCCAATGCCAACTGTCTGTGGTCAGCCCCATCTCCCAGAGAAGCTACCTCGACCCTGCCTGTTCCGGAACCCCTCGATTTGTCCTGAGTCCCCACAGAGTACCATGACTTGGGACAGGTATTCAGTAAACAACGGGCCCTGTCCCTGCCTCTGCACCACCCATATGATTGTGCCATTGACCTTCTCCCTGGGGCCCCGCTACCCACCAGTGGCCTTTTTAACCTATTCCAACCGGAGAGAGAGGCAATGGAGAAATACATTAGCGAGTCCCTCGCGGCGGGCTTTTTCAGGCCTTCATCCTCCCTGATAGGCGCCGGTTTCTTTTTTGTAGAAAAGAAAGACGGGACGCTTCGTCCCTGTATCAACTACTGAGGCCTAAATAATATAACAGTTAAGAACAAGTACCCTCTACCCCTCATTAGTTCAGCATTTGAACCACTGCATGGAGCCACCATCTTCTCAAAGCTGGACCTTTGTAACACCTACCATTTAGTCAGGATGAGGGAGGGGGACGAATGGAAGACGGCCTTTAATACACCTCTGGGCCACTTTGAATATTTGGTCATGCCGTTTGGCTTCACCAATGCTCTCGCAGTTTTCCAAACCCTGATCAATGACATACTGGTGGACTTTATCAATCAGGTCGTATTTGTTTCCCTTGACGATATCCTGATATCTTCTAGCAGCCCCCAAGAACACGTACTCCATGTCCATCAAGTCCTCCAGAGACTGTGGGAAAACCAGTTATTTGCAAAGGTGGAGAAATGCGAGTTCCACTTTCCTTCAGTCAGCTTCCTAGGCTATATCATTGAAAGCAGGCAGGTAAAAGCAGACCCCGAGAATATCTGGGCAGTGGAGGAATGGCGTAGACCCATGACGCACGAACAACTTCAACGATCCCTGGGGTTTGCAAACTTCTGCCACAGATTCATCAGAGGCTACAGTCAAGTGGTGGCCCCCCTTACCCGGCTTACCTCGCCAACCACACCGTTTTGCTGGGATTCTGAAGCGGACTTAGCATTCACCGACCCGAAGAGGCGTTTCAGCACCGCTCCCATCCTGACCCATCCCGTCAATTCATCGTTGAGGTGGACGCCTCTGACTCCGGGGTAGGAGCAGTCCTATCCCAACGGTCAAGTTCAGACAAAAAACTTTATCTCTGCGGCTTCTACACTTGCCGACTGTACCCCGCCGAGCGGAATTATGACGTGGGGAATTGGGAACAGCTGGCAGCCAAGCTAGTGCTGGAAGAATAGAGGCACTGGTTGGAGGGGGCAGAACACCCGATTGTGGTGTGGACTGATCATAAGTGCCTGAGGTATATTCAGACCGCCAAATGATTGAACTCCCGCCAGGCCCATTGGGCATTGTTTTTTAGACGATTCAAATTTACCCTCGCTTACTGCCCGGGATCCAAGAACGGGAAGCCGGACGCGCTACCCTGCCATCATGACTCCAAGGATGACACCTCCAGTCCCGAGACTGTGTGGTTTCCACCCTCACTTGGGAGATCGAGTTGAAAGTAAAGGAAGCCCAGCGGGACGACCTCGACCCCGATCCCGACCCTGGCAATGGACCCAGCGACTGCCTGTACGTGCCCATCTCCGTCAGGTCTCAGGTTCTCCAATAGGGGCACACATCCGGTTCGCCTGTCACCCCGGGAGTGATCGCACCCTGGCTCTCCTGAGGAAGCACTTTTGGTGGCCATCCATGGAGAGGGACACCCGTTCCTATGTCTCAGCTTGTTCGGTCTGTGCCCGGGAAAGCTCTCTCATCGGCCACCTGTGGGATTACTTTGTCCCCTACCTGTCCCTGGTTACACCCTAGACTTATTGCCCTAGACTTCATCAACGGTCTACCCCCTTCCCACAGAAACACCACCGTACTCACCGTGGTAGACCGATTCTCCAAGGCGGTGCACTCTGTGGCCCTCCTTAAACTCCCTTCCTCTCAAGAAACCGCAGACCTTCTCATCCACCACGTCTTCCGTCTCCACGGAATCCCTGCAGCCATCATCCCCGATCGAGGTCCCCAGTTCGTCTCACAGATATGGAAGGTCTTCTGTCAAGCCTTGGGCGCATCGGTCAGCCTGTCACCTGGCTTTCACCCCCAGACGAACGGGCAGAAGGAACAGGTCAACCAAGACCTGAAGGCGACGCTACATTCTATAACGGCAAACAACCCATGGACCTGGAGTGACCACCTCCCATGGGTTGAGTATGCTCACAACACTCTGGCGAGCTCTGCCATTGGAAAGTCTCTATCCGAGTGCTCCCTGGGGTACCAACCCCCGCTGTTCCCCACGCAAGAAGGGGAGATTGCGGTACTGTCGGTTCAGGGCCATATTGATCGGTGCCTTAAAATTTGGGAGGAAACACGCATGGCCCTCAGATCAACAAATTGAAATAAGAAGACAGCTGACCGACACCGGACTCCAGCGCCAGAATACCAACCTGGGTTGATGGTGTAGCTTTCCTCCAAGGTCATCCTGCTCAAAAATGAACATAGGGAACTCGCTCCTTGCTTCCTGGGACCATTCAAAGTTTAAAGGGTTATCAATCTCGCAGCAGTCCGCCTAAAGCAACCAAGGTCCATGTGCATCCACCCAACTTTTCATGTGTCTCAGTTAAAGCCAGTTTCCGTCAGCCCCTTGTGTCCACCAGCTGAGACTCCCTCACCTGCCCGTAAAACCGATAACCATCCGGCATACACCATCCAACGACTACTAGGTGTGTGCTGTCGGGGCAGGGGTTTCCAATACCTGGTGGACTGGAAAGGGTACGGTCCAGGAGAGCGTTCCTGGGTCCCCTGCTCCATCAACCTAGACCCTTCCCTCATCCAGGTCTTCCATCGGGACCATCCAGACAGGCCTGGAGGCTCCCACTGAAGGCGGATATTGTCATGGTTCTTTCTGGCAATCCCCCACCTTGGCATTTACCACAGGAATCAATCACCTCAATTACCTCATTTTATTTCTCACACACACACACACACACACACACACACACACACACACACACACACACACACACAAAACTGTTTACTGTTCCCCTGCGCTGCACACTTCATATTTTACTAACTTACATGTGTAATATTTTGTCTTGTTTGCTGTGTGTGATATACGTATTGAGGTGCACTGTGGTCCCGATGAACATTGCTTCATTTGGTTCCATTCAGTTGACAATAAAATTGAGCTTGATATACATACAGAACTTTTGAAAGCTAAAGGTGAAAAGTGCAGAAAATTGTTTGTTGGGTACCAAGGAAGGGTTGCTACATTAGTATATAAAGCATGAGATGATTTATAGATGTGCAAGAAGATGTTGAATTAAATGCTTTGTTTGTAAAATTCTTTATTATTTATTGAAAAGTTTATGGCAAGTTTAGTAAACATATGTCTGAATCAAAATATATCTGAAATACTTAACAGGTCATGCATTATCTGTGCAATGAAAACAGAGTTAATATTTCAGATCTCCATGTTTCAGTTGAACTGATCAGGGTTATGATTTAAGGCACTTGAAATATTAACAGATGCTGACTGACCTGTTGGCTATTTCTAACATAATTTAAAATAATTTGGATTAGAAGATGAAGATTCAGTTTACTTTAGTGTCATATGTGCCAGGATGCAATGAAATTCCTTGCTCGTGTGAAGCTCACAGAGAATACACCGTTGCAAGTGTGACAATAAATATAATGGTGAGCACAAAACCACTGAATGATGTAAAAACAGTAATATGATTTATACTCAGTTAAAATGAGGAATTGTGGAGGACAAAAGAAAGCAAGACACTTTCGTGAGCTGAGTGATTATAACAATCTGTGGGAAAAAGCAAACCAAGAGATTATCTTAGATGATGCTGAATATGTTTGTTCCCAGTATGGATAATGATGGTTGTGTTAATTCATCATTGTTGGAAAAGACAAGCCAGCATAAATTAGAATCCCAGGATCTTTGATTGGGAGGGTGAGTGGCTCTAGTGTGGATGCCCTACTTCTCAACATTTCCTGCACTCTAGATGTTTCCAGATAAAAGCAAATAATTAAATTGTGTAAAAAATGAATAATGAAGTAGTGTTCATGACATCTTCTTGGGAAACCACCTTCAAGGTTAACGATGCTCTTGGTGCTGAGAGTTCTGTGGTTGTGATTAACCAGGCTATGTCCAATATTTTCTGTAGTTGTTAGCATCCACAAATGGTGAATTCCTGAAGCAGATTTTTGACCAGCTCTGCTGCCCCTCCCCCAGCCCAACCTGCAGAATACTTCCTCAGAATAATGAGCGTTTCCTCCCACATTCCAAAGCTTTTCAGCTACGGGCATGATAAATTGGCCTGAGGACACCTGTAGGCTGCCCAACACATCCTCAGATTGTGTCGGCTGTTGATGTAAATGATGCATTCAACTGCATGTTTCGATGTACATGTGACAAATAAAGATATTCTTAGTCTTAATTAAGATTGAGATTAGGTGGCTGTTAGAGCTAGTTTTTTACACAGAGTAGTGGGTGGGTTGAACACATTGCCAAGAGTGGTGGTAGAGGCAGATACATCAGGGACAATTAAGAGATTCCTAGCTAGCTACAGTACATGAATGGAGGGCTATGTGGGAGGGAAGGGTTAGATTGATCTTAGGGTAGGTTGGAAGGTCACCATAACATTATGGGCCGAAGGGCCTGTTCTGTGCAGTAATATTCTAGGTTCTATATTCTATGCCAATCAATCTTATTGGTTTAATATTCCCAACCCCAGTACTCACTAAATGATTGTGCTTTCATTGCCATCTCCCACAGCACAATACCATTATTCTCCTAAGCACAGACTTGGGAAAGAGCTGGGAACTGGCAGAACTTATTCCTGAACCAGAGGGGACAACTTCACTCAAATTCAATTGTCCCATCACTGAACTGTTCTCACAACATATGGACTCGCGTTCAAGGACACTTCATCTCATGTTCTCGATACTTATTGCTTATTTATTTGGTTATTTATTCTTTCTTTCTTTTTATATTTGTAATTTTAGTTCTTTTTACATCTGTTGTCCACCCTCTTGGTACAGTTTTTCATTGATTCTATTAAGGTTATTGGATTTACTGAGTATGCACACGAGAAAATGAGTCTCAGGGTTGTATATGGTAACATGTACTGTATGTACTTGGATAATAAATTTACTCTGAACTTTTTCCTTTGAGAACATGCTGTGTTATAGCTGAGGTTTAGGCTTTGAGAATAAAGGAAGTCCTCAGGTGTAGGCCAAGAGTGAGAACAGTTGTAGGTGTGTGTTGCTGTTCTGGTGCTCTTCAGACAAACTTGCTTTTGTAATCTTGAGTGAGGGATAAATATTGAAGACAAATCTCTTCCTCAAAATGGTGATATAGAAGCTTGCTGAGAAAGTGGGCAGGCACCCGCCCAACATGGCGTGTCGGAGCACTGCAAGACTCCATCTGTCTGGCTATCAATTGTCAGTCGAATTCATTCAACGGAATATTGTGAAAGATCAAAGTTCAAAGTAAATTTATTATCAAAGTACGTATATGCTGCCATATACAATCCAGAGATTCGCTTTCTTGCAGGCATATTCAGAATCATTATGAAATCAATGAAAGACCACACCCAGCAGTGAAGACAAACAATAAATCTGCAAAAGACAACAAACTGTGCAAATAGAAAAAAGTATAAATAAATAAGCAATAAATATCAAGAACATGAGGTGAAGAGTCCTTGAAAATGAGTCCACAGGTTGTGTGAAATGTTCTGTGTGGAGTTAAAGTTCAAAGAAGTTATTCCTACTGGTTCTAGAGGTGTGGAGGTGTGGAAGGTTTTGAAAACCCTAAAGGTAGATAAATCCCTAGAGCTTGCCCAAGTGTATCCTAGGATGTTACAGGAAGCAAAGGAAGGGGATTACTTGGACTTTGGCAGAGATTATTGTACCTTTGTTAGCAACCAAGGTATAGGGGGTTATTAACATAGCCAGCTCCATCATGGGTACTAGCTTCCCCACTATCAACAGCATCTTCACAAGGCGATGTTTCAAACAGGCTCTGATGAGAGGTCTTGAAGAGATTGGCTTGGACCCAGATGCTGTAGTATCCTTGGCAAGAGTCGAGACACAGTTTCAAACGGCATCGAGAATCTGAGCACAAAGCAAACACTAGATGAAATCATGAGTATTCTTATCATTGAGCACCAAACCTCAGTTCATGTGCTCTTAAATACTCAGTCGCTGGTGCCCAAAACATGCTTGCCAATTAGTGGGACTGCCTGAATCTTTAAAGGGGCCATACTGCTATCCATACCTAGGGAGTTCAAGCATCTGACCTCGGAAGCTGGCACTGAATGGTGCATGTGATAACACAGGCAGCATCCTTCATTAAGGATCCCCACCACCCAGGGCAGGCCCTCTTCTCACTACTATCAGCTGAGAGGAGGTACAGGAGCCTGAAGACACACAATGGAATTCCTTTGTTGATAACTTTTAGGAGATAACACACATTTTTATTGTACTTTAGGAGTATTGGTGGGTTTTAATTTGTTCTGTGTTTCATTCAGATAGATTATTTGTTACTCAGTTAAATGGTAGCTTGTGATTTTTTTTTTAGCTGTTTCCATGACACTTCAGTTAATTGGGGCAGTCACTTAATTAGGTGAAAATATACTGGTCCTGATGTGTTCCACTCAACCAAAATCCACAGTACTACCCTGAGATTCATTTTCTTGAGCATTCACAGTAGTAACAAAGAAACACAATAGAATCAATAAAAATGCACATAAAAACAGGAAATCAACCAATGTGCAAAAGAGAACAAATTGTGAAACTAGAAAAAGAAATACAAAATAAAAAACAAATAATACTGAGAATGAGAGTCAGTTGTGGAATCAGTTCAGTGTTGAGCTGAGTGAAATTATACACTCTGATGGTTGTGGGACAAGAAAACCTGTAACACTGGACAACAAAGATTTTGCTTCCTGAATACTCTTGGGTGTATCTTACAGATTTTTGAAATCGCCTATATGTGTTATTTCAATTCATAACTCAAATCAGAGTAATTGATGCCAAGGTTAAGGAAGGCATTTTTGTTGGTCCACAAGTCAAACAGGTCATTAATTACAGGCAATTCAAAGAACTTTTAGTTGGACTGGAAAAATCGCATGGAAGGAATTCAAGGATTTAAAAAAAAAAATTATTGACAACTACAGAGCACCAGACTAGCTGTTGTGGATTGACAACATGCCTCAGGCATACAAAAACATGAAGTGCAATATGTCACTAAGGATTTATTTTCTGCATTCATATTTAAACTTCTTCTGTACAAATCTTGGTGCTGTCAGTGACGAGCATGGTGAAAGGTTTCACCAGAACATCGTGGTCATGGAGAAATGGTATCAGGGCAGCTGGAATCCATCAGTGGTGGCTGATTACTGTTGGACACTCAAGCGAGAAGCTTTCGACACAGAGTACAAATGAAAATCATCATTGTATCATTTTTAGCTTAGTTGAACTAAGATGTCAGTGCTGTTATGCAATTAAACACATTATATTCCATGAAAGTTAATTCCTACGTGATACAAGTATACTTGTGTTCAGCATCACATGGTCTATCATAAACAAATAAAACAATTCTGAGGAAACAACACTTTCAAAAAACTTTATTGTCCAGTGTAATTTATTGCAATATTTGGGTTGCTTATTGATTACCTCAGCATGGATTTGGATCGGATTGCTGAATCTACCCGGTCCACATCATTCTCTTTTCATACAATAGCTCATTTTCAGTTCCCGCTTTCTTCAATTTTGCAGCAGCAAGAACAATAGTTCCAAATCAAGACAGAACAAAAAAATACAGGTCTAGAAATACTATGAAAACTTTCTATTTCATTTTCTGAGTGGGAGTTTACATTCAGCTGCACTTGTACAAGGCCTTGGTGAGACCACACCTGGGGTATTGTGTGCAGTTTTGGTCCCCTAATCTGAGGAAAGACATCCTTGCCATAGAAGGAGTAAAAAGAAGGTTCACCAGATTGATTCCTGGGATGGCAGGACTTTCATATGAAGAAAGACTGGATGAACTAGGCTTGTACTCGTTGGAATTTAGAAGATTGAAGGGGGATCTGATTGAAACATATAAAATCCTAAAGGGATTGGACAGGCTAGATGCAGGAAGATTGTTCCCGATGTTGGGGAAGTCCAGAACAAGGGGTCACAGTTTGAGGATAAAGGGGAAGCCTTTTAGGACTGAGATTAGGAAAAACTTCTTCACACAGAGAGTGGTGAATCTGTGGAATTCTCTGCCACAGGAAACAGTTGAGGCCAGTTCATTGGCTATATTTAAGAGGGAGTTAGATATGGCCCTTGTGGCTAGTGGGGTCAGGGGGTATGGAGGGAAGGCTGGGGCGGGGTTCTGAGTTGGATGATCAGCCATGATCATAATAAATGGCGGTGCAGGCTCGAAGGGCCGAATGGCCTACTCCTGCACCTATTTTCTATGTTTCTATGAACTCTGGTTCCCACTGAGGTTCCTTGGTTAGCTAGACCATGCCATCTTCCCAACATCAGGCAGGAGGTACAAAAGCTTGGAGTCCTACACCACCAAGTTCAAGAACAGTTACTTCTCTTCAACTAATTGGCACAGCTCTACCTAAGTACAGCAATATTGTGACCTCTTCAACAATTTGAACTACAATGGATATTTTGTTGTTCAAGTTGTGTTTTTCATGCATAATTTTGTATAACCTTCTTGTGTTTGTGTTTGCAAGTAAGCACTACAGGCAAATGACAATAAATTCAACTTGACATTTTCTTTGTAGGATATTGATTGTATCTTTGACTAAAATTTAACAATGCTTAATAAGAAATACTGCAAATGAGTTTTAAGTTGAAGGCTTGGTCTCTGTTTATATTATTAAATTGAGTTAAATCAGTTTGCTAAACTCCTGTCACACCTTTCAACAAATGATTTAGTACGCTATTGATCTGAAGTTACTTCATCAAGCCTGAAATTTTTTTGATTTTCTGCACTATTGAAGCATATTGAAGGCCTTCCAAAAATCTATGTGTACTATACCATATTAGTACAATTGCACAGTGCTGTAGGTGGTACAGCTGCTGCCGCATAGGGTCAGCACCCCGGATTTAATCTTGATCTCTGTGTGGAGATTCCATCTTCTTCGTGGATTTCCACTGAGTGGTCCAGTCCCTCTCACACACCAACGTTGTATGGACTTGCAGGTTTAGAGGCTACTGCAAATTACTAACACTGTGTACTTGAATTGTAGAATCTGGGGGTGTTAATCTATATATACAAAAGATAAACTTACTAACCCTAACCCGAAGCATATGTCTTTGGAATATAGGATTAGTGCAGCATCAGTGGAAATGTGTGCTTGACAATTAAGTATGAAGGATCTGTTCCTGTCCTCAATGATTCTACATCAACTTTCTGTACCATCAGTTAGTCTTCAAAGTATTGAATAGATTATTAGATAGACTTTTTTAGAACTCTGTGCCTGCAACTGAACCAGTAGGAGATGAGGGAGAGCAACACCCTTGTCCTGACAGAAACATAGCTCCACGACGTCACTTCAGACTTGGCTATCCAGCTAGAAGGCCTGATCTTTTGGCCAGACTGAAATGCCCTCTGGCTGAAAGGAGATTAATCTTGGTCAAATGCTGAGAGATTGTGCGGGCCACCTAATAGAATTCTTAATGGATATCGCTGATATCTCTGAGACAGTGCATTGTCTCTTCAGGGTTCAAGGCAGCCACCATCATTCTGGCGCCAAGAGAATGACAGTACCTGCTAAAAAATTACCATCCAGAGGCACTGGCTTCAAAAGTCATGAAGTACTTTAAGCTGCTGGTAATGAAACATATAACATCCCACTTTCCAGCTACATTGGACCTTTTTCAGTTTACTACCACTCTAACTGGTCCACTGATGATGCCATAGCCTTGAACTCCCACTCTGCACTGTCCCACCTAGAAAATGATGCCTCAAATGACAGGATGTTCTTCATCAAGCACTGAGGGTCATGTTTTTTGACTTCTCCAGTGCGTTCAACACCATCCGCCCTGCCCTGCTGGGGGAGAAGCTGACAGCGATGCAGGTGGATGCTTTCTTGGTGTCATGGATTCTTGATTACCTGACTGGCAGACCACAGTACGTGTGCTTGCAACACTATGTGTCCAACAGAGTGATCAGCAGCACTGGGGCTCCATAGGGGACTGTCTTGTCTCCCTTTCTCTTCACCATTTACACCTCAGACTTCAACTACCGCACAGAGTCTTGTCATCTTCAGAAGTTTTCTGATGACTCTGCCATAGTTGGATGCATCAGCAAGGGAGACGACGCTGAGCACAGGGCTACGGTAGGAAACTTTGTCACATGGTGTGAGCAGAATTATCTGCAGCTTAATGTGAAAAAGACTAAGGAGCTGGTGGTAGACCTGAGGAGAGCTAAGGTATTGGTGACTCCTGTTTCCATCCAGGGGGTCAGTGTGGACATGGCGGAGGATTACAAATACCTGGGGATACGAATTGACAATAAACTGGACTGGTCAAAGAACACTGAGGCTGTCTACAAGAAGGGTTAGAGCCTTCTCTATTTCCTGAGGAGACTGAGGTCCTTTAACATCTGCCGGACGACGCTGAGGATGTTCTACAAGTCTGTGGTGGCCAGTGCGATCATGTTTGCTGTTGTGTGATGGGGCAGCAGGCTGAGGGTAGCAGACACCAACAGAATCAACAAACTCATTCGTAAGGCCAGTGATGTTGTGGGGATGGAACTGGACTCTCTGACAGTGGTGTCTGAAAAGAGGATGCTGTCCAAGTTGCATGCCATCTTGGACAATGTCTCCCATCCACTACATAATGTACTGGTTGAGCACAGGAGTACATTCAGCCAGAGACTCATTCCACCGAGACGCAACACAAAGCAGCATAGGAAGTCATTCCTGTCTGTGGCCACCAAATTTTACAACTCCTCTCTTGGAGGGTCAGACACTCTGAGCCAATAGGCTGGTCCTGGACTTATTTCCTGGCATAACTTACATATTACTATTTAATTATTTATGGTTTTATTACTATTTAATTATTTATGGTGCAACTGTAATGAAAACCAATTTCCCCCGGGATCAATAAAGTATGACTATGACTATGATCAATTTCAGCTTGGTGTTTAACATGATTGTCCCTCAGGGGCTCGTGTGGAAACTGTCCTCATAGGGACTCAACACTCCTCTCTGCCACTGGATCTTGGACATCTTGATGAAAGACCCCAGTCTGAGTTGGCAGTAATATCTCAAGCTCTATCACGCTGCACACTGGTGCCCCCCAGGGCTGTGCCCAGCCCCCATTGTTCATGCTGTTGGCTCAGACTGCACTACTATATTGAATTGAATTGAGTTTATTTCTTACATCCTTCGCATATATGAGGAGCAAAAATCTTTAGGTTACGCCTCCGTCTAAATGTGCACATCAATCTATATCATCGAGTTCACTGATGATCCTACAGTGGTTGGCCTCATCAGCAACAATGATGAGTCAGTGTACAGAGAGGCTGTTGTGAGGCTTGCCAAACGGTGTAAGAACTACAACTTGATTCTCAACGTGGGCAAGATGAAAGAGATGATTGTGGTCTTCAGGAAGACGTAGGTCAACCACTCTCCATTGCAGATTAATGGCTCTGCTGTGTGGAGAGTGAAGTATAAAAATTTCCTTGGTGTGCACATACGGCCAACCTAACCTGGATATACAACCCCTCCTCATTCGTCAAGAAGGCACAGCAAAGTCTACACTTTCTGAGGAGATTGAGGCGTGCAAGGCTCCTCACTCCAATTCAAACAATTTTCTCCATAAGTACCATCAAGAGTGTCCTGTACAGCTGCATTATTGTGTGGTATTGAAGCTGCAAGGGGTTGCACAAGAATCTACAATAAAAACTCCATCCCCTTTATTTGTGACATTTACCGGGAGCATTGAGGATGAAGGACCCAAAATATTGTTGAGGGTTCCTACCACCCATCCCATAATCTCTTTGACTCACTCCTGTCAGCAAGGAGGTACAGAAGGATCAGGACTGGGACAGATTCTTCCCTCAGGCTGTGAGGCTAATGCATACCCTGCCACCAATGAGGTCTCGTCACTAGGATAATAAGCTGTTTACTGTTTAACAGTGTGACACAATATGCATTTTTGATCGCAAACACGAGAAAATCTGCAGATGCTGGGAAATCAAGCAACACACACAAAATGCTGGTGGAACACAGCAGGCCAGGCAACATCTATTGGAAAAAGTACAGCTGACGTTTTGTGTCGAGACCCTTCGTCAGGACTAACAGCAAAAAAAAGGTAGTAGGAAATTTGAAAGTTGGGGGGGGGGGGGAGGGGAGACCCGATATAATAGGAGAAGACAGGACGGGGAGGGATGAAGCCAAGAGCTGGGAAGTTCATTGGCAAAAGTGATACAAGGCTGGAGAATGGGAAGCATCATGGGACAGAAGGCCTTGGAAGAAAGAAAGGGGGAGGGGATCACCAGAGGAAGATGGAGAACAGGCAAGGAGTTATTGTGAGAGGGAAAGAGAGAGAAATAAAATATAAATAAACAAACAAACAAATAAATAAATAAAAATTAGGGATGGGGTAAGAAGGGGAGGAGGGGCATTAACGGAAGTTAGAGAAGTCGATGTTCATGCCATCAGGTTAGAGGCTACCCAAACAGAATATAAGGTGTTGTTCCTCCAACCTGAGCGTGGCTTCATCTCGACAGTAGATGTGGAATTAAAATGTGTGGCCACTGGGAGATCCTGCTTCCTTTGGCGGACAGAGCATAGGTGTTCAGTGAAACGATCTCCCAGTCTGCGTCGGGTCTCACCAATATATAGAAGGCTGCACTGGGAGCACTGGACACAGTATATCACACCAGCAGACTCACAGGTGAAGTGTCACCTCACCTGGAAGAACTGTCTGGGGCCCTGAATGGTGGTAAGGGAAGAAGTGTAAGGGCACGTGTACCACTTGTTCCACTTACAAGGATAAGTGCCAGGAGGGAGATCAATGGGAAGGGATGGGGGAGACGAATGGACAAGGTAGAACAAGTGCTACACCTGTCCTCACCATCATCAAGTTCCCTCTCATTGGTGAATACCGAAGAGAAGTATTCATTGAGGACCTCGTTCACTTCCACAGCCTCCAGGCACATCTTCCCACCTTTATCTCTAATCAGTCCTACCTTCACTCCTGTCATCCTTTTGTTCTTCACATAATCAAAGAATGCTTTGGGGTTTTCCTTTACCCTATTCACCAAGGCCTTCTCATGCCCCCTTCTTGCTCTTCTCAGCCCCTTCCTAAGCTCCTTTCTTGCTTCCCTATATTCCTCAATAGACCCATCTGATCCTTGCTTCCAAAACCTCATGTATGCTGCCTTCTTCCACTTGACTAGATTTTCCACCTCACCCATGGTTCCTTCACCCTACCATTCTTTATCTTCCTCACTGGGACAAATTTATCCCTAACATCCTGCAAGAGATCTCTAAACATCGACCACATGTCCGTAGTACATTTCCCTGCAAAAACGTCATCCCAATTCACAAGCGCAAGTTCTAGCCTTATAGCCTCATAATTTGCCCTTCCCCAAATAAAAATTTTCCTGTCCTCTCTGATTCTATCCTTTTCCATGATAATGCTAAAGGCCAGGGACCGGTGGTCACTGTCCCCCAGAATCTCACTCACTGAGAGATCTGTGACCTGACCTGGTTCACTACCTTGTACTAGATCTAGTATGACATTCCCCCTAGTCGGCCCGTCGACATACTATGACAGGAATCAGTCCTGGACACACTTAACAAACTCTGCCCCATCTAAACCCTTGGAACTAATCAGGTGCCAATCAATATTAGGGAAGTTAAAGTCACCCATGATAACAACCCTGTTATTTTTGCACCTTTCCAAAATCTGCCTCCCATTCTGCTCCTCTGTCTCTCTGCTGCTACCAGGGGGCCTATAGGATATCCCCAATAGAGAAACTGCTCCCTTCCTGTTCCTGACTTCCACCCATACTGACTCAAAAGAGGATCCTGCTACATTACTCACCCTTTCTGTAGCTGTAATAGTATCCCTGACCAGTAATGCCACCCCTCCTCCCCTTCCCCCCTCCATCCCTTTTAAAGCATAAAATCTGGGAAAATTGAGAATCCATTCCTGCCCTGGTGCCGGCCAAGTCTCTGTAATGGCCACTACATCATAATTCCATGTATGTATCCAAGCTCTCATTTCATCATCTTTGTTTCTGATACTTCATGCATTGAGGTACACAGACTTTAGCCCTTCTGCCTTACTACCTTTACACCATTTATTCTGCTTCGCTTTCCTCAAAGCCTCTCTGTATGTTAGATCCGACTTTACTCCATGCACTTCTTTCACTGCTCTATCGCTCCGGGTCACATCCCCCTTGCAAATTAGTTTAAACCCTCCCGAACCATGCTAGCAAACCTACCTGCAAGGATATTGCTCCCCCTCGGGTTCAGGTGCAACCCATCCAATCTGTACAGGTCCCACCTTCCCCAGAAGAGATCTCAATGATCCAAAAATCTAAAACCAACTCCTTAGCCACACATTCAATTGCCATCTCCTCCAATTCTTACCATCACTGTCACGTAGCACTGGCAGCAATCCTGAGAATGCCACACTTGAGGTCCTGTTCTTCAGCCTTCTGCCTAGGTCTCGAAACTCACACTTCAGGACCTCATCCCTCTTCCTGTCTATGTCGATAGTACCAACATGTATCACGACTTCTGGCTGCTTTCCCTCTCGTACCAGGATGTCGTGCACCCGGTCAGAGACATCCCGGACCCTGGCACCCGGGAGGCAACAAACCATGCGGGTATCCTTCTCACATCCACAAAATCTCCTGTCTGCTCCCCTGACTATAGAGTCTCCAATGACAATAGCTCTCCTCTTCTCTGTCCTATGCTTCTGCACCACAGGGTCAGACTCAGTGCCAGAGGCCTTGCCACCGTGGCTCACACCTGGTCGGTCATCCCCTCCAACAGTATCCAGGATGGTATACTTATTACTCAGGGAAATGGCTACAGGGGTACTCTACACTACCTGTCTGCTCACCTTCACTTTCCTCCCTCTAACTGTCACCCAGCGACCTGCTTCCGACAATCTAGGCATGACTGCCTCCCTGTAGCTCTCATCTATGACTGCCTCATTCTCCCTTATGAGTCGAAGGTCATCCAGCTGCTGCTCCAGATTCCTTACACAGTCTTCCAGATTGCCCAGCCGTATGCACTTCTGGCAGATGTGACTCTGCGGGAGAGGGGCGTTCCCCCAAGACTGCCACATCTCACATGAGAGACACATTACCGTCTCAGGAGGCATTGTAAAGACTAACTGCGAGCAAGCTTGTCCTCCGCCTCTTCTCGTTGAAGCCTCTCGAGTCAAAGCCTCAAAGCTCCACTCCTTCACTGGCCCACTCACTCACTGGCCGCTTTCCACAGGTCGCTTCGCTTGAGCTTGCCCTCTGTTTATCTGTTTGATCTTTTCAAACTGCTTGGTCACCTGACCTCGACTGCCCAATCAGCTGCCTTCTGCTGAGTCTGAGCTATTCAAATCTTGATTGACTTGATTGCACAGACCAACTGCCCAAACTGCCAGAATCTCTCGAGTCAAAGCCTCAAAGCTTCACTCCTTCACTGGCCCACTCACTCACTGGCTGCTTTCCATAGATGCCGTCCGATCTGCCGAGTTCCTCCATCATTTTGAGTGTGTTACTTTTAATCCAATACACCTCTCCAACAGGAATAGAGGGAATGGATCCTGTACAGGCAGAGGAGATTTAGTTTAATTTGGCACTGATATAATACAGATCTTTCTGCAAACCTTTTAGCCTACTCCGAGAGCAATCTATCCCTTTCTTCCCATGTAGCACTCCATTTTTCTATTATCCATTTGCCTATCTAAGAGTTTCGTAAATGCCTCTAATGTATCTGTTTCTACCACAAACCCTGGCAGCACATTTCACACACCCATCACTCTCTGTGTAAAAGAAAAACTATCTCTGACATTTCCCCAAAATTTCCTCCTGTCACCACAAATGTTGCCCCCTTATTTCTGCCCTGGGAAAAAGTGTCTGGTTGTTCACTTGTTCCTTGTCTCTTATTATCTTGATTCACTTCTATCAAGTCACTCATTATCCTCCTTCACTCCAAAAAGAAAAGCCTTAGCTCGCTCATCCTATCCTCATAGACATGATCACTAACCCAGAGAGCATCCTGGTAAATCTCCTCTGTACTCTCTCTAAAGCTTCACATGCTTCCTATAATGCTTCCTAGAACTGGACACAATATTCCAAGTGTGTAACAGATCTGCTCTTACACTGAACACGTTACTTCTTCTTTCCATTAACCGTTACATTTTGTATCTCTTCTTCCTTCTCAATTCTGCTTTAACTTCTTTTCTGTGGCACATTACCCTTGTCAGAATCACGTTTATTATCACTGTCTAATATGACATGAAATGTGTTGTCTTGTGGCAACAGTCCAGAGTAAAGAAATTTCAAAGTAAGTAAACAATGCAAAAAAATAAGGGTACTGAGGACTGTTCATGGACTGTTCAGAAATCTGATGATGGAGGGAAATAAGCTGTTCCTGATTCATTGAATGTGGGTCTTCAAGCTCCTGTACCTCCTTCACAATTGATAGTAAGACGCCATGTCTTGGATCCTTAGGGATGGATGCTGCTTTCTTGACGCATCACCTCTTGAAGATGGCCTCAATGATAGGACCTCAGTTTCATAGTTTCTGTGTCTTAGCTTATTTTTAATATTTGCTTAAACTCTCATCAGCCTATTTATCAAAGACAATATTGTGTTGTCCTTTTTCTGATTTTCTGTAGAATCTTTTTCTTCTGACCTTTTTGACATCCAAAGTCAACCTTTTTCAGCATTCTCTCCAATTTACTTCCATGGTCATATTTTCATTACTTCATAAAATTATTCTTTGCAAGTGTATCTTTGGCATGTGCAGATCGGAGGCTACTGAAACTTAAATATATTTGTTCAGGACTAATATGGAAATTTCCTTCAAAGCATTGGTAAAATTTTACTTTACAGAGATTTGTATTCCATTTTTAATGTTCTTGATTATTTTTGAATGACTTACAATCTGTTACATTAAGAAGATAAAACACTCCTCAGGGTTGCTGCTAACACATAGAAGGTCAGCATTTATCACTTATTTGCAAATTATTTATGAGAAGGTGCTAGCAAGCTGTTCTCTCAAACCTCTGCAATCCATGTGGTAAAGGCTGTTTGAAAAGAGAGGATCAGGATTTAGAACCAGCAGCAATGAAAAGATGTTTCCAAATCTGCACCGTGCAAATAAAAGATGAGAATGCAGATGCTGAAGTCCTTGCGTGACCTCGCCATTCTCTTTGGTAGCTGTCACCTAAAAACCTTGAAAGGAATTCATAGATGGTGTGTACAACAGCCACCACACTTTGGCAGCGGAGGAACGAACACATTATGCAGTGAATTAGATTGAGTAAATTCTGTGAAATGACTTAATGTCACAAATATGAAATATGGCTGTTCAGCTGATTTGATTTGCAGAGAACCCATTATTTTCATTCAAGTATGCCCCATGTGCAACAGAGACAGGTTATTTGACAAAGAAAGCATTGTGCCCAAACTCAGATAGGTATTGACAGCAAGTGGTGTAAAGTTCTCTTCTTTGAAGTCGAACTGGTATGTGTTGGGGAGCACTTCGGGTCCAGTGATCACAATATCATTAGTTTCAATATAATTATGGAGAAGGATAGGACTGGACCTAGGACTGAGATGTTTGATTGGAGAAAGGCTCACTTTGAGAGATGAGAAAGGATTTAGAAGGAGTGGATTGGGACAATTTGTTTTATGGGAAGGATGTAATAGAGAAATGGAGGTCATTTAAAGGTGAAATTTTGAGGGTGCAGGATCTTTATGTTCCTGTTAGGTTGAAAGGAACGGTTAAGAGTTTGAGAGAGCCATGGTTTTCAAGGGATATTGGAAACTTGGTTCGGAAAAAGAGAGGGATCTTCAATAAATATAGGCAGTTTGGAGTTAATGAGGTGCTCGACGAATATAAAGAATGTAAAAAGAATCTTAAGAAAGAAAATAGAAAAGCTAAAAGAAGGTAAGAGGCTGCTTTGGCAAGTAAGGTGAAAATAAATCCAAAAGGTTTCTGCGGTTATGTTAATAGCAAAAGGATAGTGAGGGATAAAATTGGTCCCTTAGAGAATCAGAGTGGTGGCTATGTGCGGAGCCAAAGGAGATGGGGGAGATTTTGAACAATTTCTTTTCTTCGGTATTCACTAAGGAGAAGGATATTGAATTGTATAAGGTAAAGGAAACAAGAAGGGTCATTCTGGAAAGTATGACAACTAAAGAAGAGGAAGTACTGGCACTTTTAAGGAATATAAAAGTAGATAAGTCTCCGGGTCTGGACAAAATATTCCCTAGGACCTTGAGGGAAGTTAGAGTGGAAATAGCAGGGGCTGTGACAGAAATATTTCAAATGTCATTAGAAACGGGGATAGTGCCGGAGGATTGGCGTATTGCTCATGTGGTTCCATTGTTTCAAAAGGGTTCTAAGAGTAAATCTGGCAATGATCGGCCTGTGAGTTTGACATCAGTGGTGGGTAAATTGATGGAAAGTATTCTTAGAGATGGTATATATAATTATCTGGATAGACAGGGTCTGATTAGGAACAGTCAGCATGGATTTGTGTGTGGAAGGTCATGTTTGACAAATCTTATTGAATTTTTTGATGAGCTTACTAAGAAAGTTGACGAGGGTAAAGTGATGGATGTTGTCTGTATGGATTTCAGTAACGCCTCTGACAAGGTTCCATACAGAAGGTTGGTTAGAAAGGTTCAATCGTTATTGAAGTAGTAAAATGGATTCAGCAGTGGCTGGATGGGAGACGCCAGAGAGTAGTGGTGGATAACTGTGTGTCAGATTGGAGGAGGGTGTGTAGCGGTGTGCCTCAGGGATCTGTTCTGGGTCCAATGTTGTTTATCATATATATTAATGATCTGGATGATGGGGTGGTAAATTGGATTAGTAAGTATGCAGATGATACTAAGATAGGTGGAGATGTGGATAATGAAGTATTCAAAGCTTGTAGAGAGATTTAGGTCAGTTAGAAGAGTTGGCTGAAAGATGGCAGATGGAGTTTAATGCTGATAAATGTGAGGTGCTACATTTTGGTAGGACTAATCAAAATAGGACATACATGGTAAATGGTAGGGCATTGAAGAATGCTGTAGAACAGAGAGATCTAGGAATAATGGTGCATAGTTCCCTAAAGGTGGAATCTCATGTGGATAGGATGGTGAAGAAAGTTTTTAGTATGTTGGTGTTTATTAATCAGAGCATTGAGTATAGGAGTTGGGATGTAATGTTGAAATTGTACAAGGCATTGGTAAGGCCAAATTTGAAGTATTGTGTACAGTTCTGGTCACCAAATTATAGGAAAGATGTCAATAAAATTGAGAGAGTACAGAAGAGGTTTACTAAAATGTTGCCTGGGTTTCATCTCCTAAGTTACTGAGAAGGGTTGAGCAAGTTAGGTGTTTATTCTTTGGAGCATAGAAGGTTGAGGAGGGACTTGATAGAGATGTTTAAAATTATGAGGGGGATTGATAGAGTTGACATGGATAGGCTTTTTCCATTGAGAATGGGGGAAATTCAAAAAGAGGACATGAGTTGAGAGTTAAAGGGCAAAAGTTTAGGGGTAACATGAGGGGGAATTTCTTTACTCAGAGAGTGGTAGCTGTGTGGAACGAGCTTCCAGCAGAAGTGGTTGAGGCAGGTTCGATGTTGTTGTTTAAGGTTAAATTGGACAGATATATGGACAGGAAAGGAATGGAGGGTTATGGGCTGAGTGCAGGTCGGTGGGACTAGGTGAGAGTAAGAGATCGGCACGGACTAGAAGGGCCGAGATGGCCTGTTTCCATGCTGTAATTGTTATAAGGTTATATGGTTAATTGCTGAGTGGCATGGCTTGAAGGGCCAGAAGGGACTATTCTGAGCTGTATCTCAATAAATAAATAAATCGATATATTAACCTACTAACTGGTACATCTTTGAACTGTGGAAGTAAACTGGAGCATTCGGCGGAAACCCACACAGTCATGCGGAGGACGTACAAACTCCTAACAGACAACATTGTAACTGAACTCCAAACTCCAATGCCCTGCCCAAGATGTAACAGTGTCACACTAAAGCTACACTACATGGGTACATGGCATCCATGGGTACTCCACATTTGTATGTGTTACTCCCACGTTTAGCTTGAGATTAAACAGACCAGCACATGACTGAATTAGAATCATGTTTATTCCCACTGACATATGTCATGAAATTTATTGCTTTGAGGCAGCAGTACTGGACTCAAAAATAACATTAGTTACAAAAATAGATAAGGAGAGGAGTGCTAAAGAGGAATAATGGGGTGCATTCATGGGTTCATATACAGTTCAGAAAATTGATGGCAAAGGGGCAGAAGCTGCTCTGAAACAGTGAGTGTGGATCTCCTCCCTGATGGTAGTGAAGTGAATGATTTCCAGGATGTTGTTCACCAAGAGCAGTGCTCTTATTAAACGGGCTATCAAATAACTCCTTGACATTATAACACCTGCTCTCTTGTTCTGCCTGGCACATCCCTGCCAGTAAATTATGAATATGGAAACCATTTCCTTCATCATTTGGTTCCCCTCAATTAACCCAGCACATGGCACAGCAGAAAAAAGTTCATATTCCTAGTCTGGGCAGGAAGCTTCCTTGAACTAGGATAACAAACACAATGAAACTGAATCTATCAATGGTGGCTTGTCGACAATGAAGAGAATGATATTGATCTGCTGATATATTGGGAGGAATAACAACACATAGAATTTAATCCTGTTAAATATGAGGAGATGCATTTTGAGGGAAGAGAGTCTAACCACGAATGGCAGCAAAAAGGAAGTACTGAGGAACAGAAAAGGGAGGCTCGGTAGTGGAGGGGTTGTTGTTTCTTTCTGCGCCTTGTGACTCATCGGGCAGCAACCTTGCCTTTTCTTTTAGCATTTGTCTGTTTTTTACAAGGCCAAGATGCTAGCTCAATGAAAAACCCAGCACTGAACCTAAATCTGGATAGGCTGAGACACAAGCGACTGCAAGTTTTGAATTCTAGAGCAACACACTTAATGGTGGAGGTGCACAAAGGGTCAGGCAGCATCAATGGAGAGAAGTGGACAGTTGACATTTTCAGTCAAAACCCTTCATCTAGACCTTTCATTTTGTTATCTTTTGAGCAGAGGAGACTGATTGGCCGGTGTAGTTGAGACAGGGGAATACTGGTAGAGAGAGGCTGAGGGAGGTATATTCAATTAAGAAAGGCATGAAAAGGGTAGGTACTAAAAGACTTTATTCTCTGACAGAGTTGTCCTGTCCAAGACCAGGAGAAGCTGCAGAAGATCGTGAACACAGCCCAGCACATCACACGAACCAGTCTTCCATCCTTGGACTCAATTTACACCACACACTGTCGGAGCAGTGCTGCCAGGATAATCAAGGACACGACCCACCCAGCCAGCACATTTTCGTCCCTCTTCCCTCTGGGAGAAGGCTCAGGAGCTTGAAGACTCGTACGGCCAGATTTGGGAACAGCTTCTATCCAACTGTGATAAGACTGCTGAATGGATTCTGACCTGGTTCTGGGCTGTACCCTCCAAATATCCGGACCTGTCGCTCATTTTTCTTGCACCACCTTACTTTCCCTTTTCTATTTTCTATTTATGATTTATAATTTAAATTTTTAATATTTACTGTCGATTTATACACCAGGGAGCACAAAGTGCAGAATCAAATATTGCTGTAATGATTGTAGCTCTAGTATCAATTGTTTGGCAACAATAAAGTATAAAGTAAAAAGGTGTTCAAAGCCAGAGGGTATAGATTTAAGGTGACAAGTGAAAGGTGTAGAAAAGATCTGAGGAAGAATATTTTTCACCTAGCTGGTGGTTGAAGTCAAGAGTACACTGTCTGTGAAGGTGGTGGAGGCAGTTATTCTAACAACATTTAAGAACCACATTCAGTGCTTAAATCACCAACATATTATGGACTGGTAGTTTGGATTGTTATAAGTACGTACTTGATGGCTGGCATGGATATGATGAGTAGACTATGGCTCTACAGATCATACACCTGAACCTCTTATACAATATAGAGCATAGAACATGACAAAACAGTGCATACCCTTCAGCCCATATTGCACCAACACGTTAACCTACTCTAAAATCAATCTAACCCTTTTATCCTACATAACCCTCCATTTTTCTATCATCCTTGTGCCTATATAAGGTAGTCCCTAATATATCTATCTCTACTACCACCATCCCTGGCAGCATGTTCTATGCACCCACCACTCCCCTCCCTGTGTAAAAAAAAATCTTACATCTGACTTCCCTCCAATTACCTTAAAATCATGCCTCCTCGTATTAGCCATTTCAGCCATGGGAAAAAGTGCCTGGCTATCCGCTCAATCTATACATCTTGTCATCTTGTACATCTCTGTAAAGTTACCTCTCATCCTTCTTCGCTCATAAGAGAAAGGCCCTTGCTCACTCACCCTATTCTGAGAAGACATGCTCACTAACTCAGGCAGCTGCTTGGAAACTCCTCTGCACCCTCTTTAAAGCTTTCACATTCCTCCTATGATGAGGCAATCAGAGTTGGATGTGTCTGATCTCTCCAGCCTTCCACAGAGCTCCATCATCAAGGATGGTGGGAGGGCAAGTGCCACACTATACAGCCCATACCCACTTCTTGCTGTTGCCACTGGGAAGTTGGTACAGGAGCCTCAGGTCCCACACTATCCTTTACAGAAACAGTTATTACTCAGACTCCAGAACCAGCGTGGACATCTTAACTTCTCTCAACACCTATGGATTCACTTACTAGGACTCTACAATTCATTTTCTGATTATTATTTATTTATTTGCATTTGCACAGTTTTCTTCTTTTACCCATCAGTTATTTGTTCATCTTTGTGTATAGTATTTCATTGATTCTGTTGTGTTTCTTTGCATATACTGTGAATGCCACAAGAATACGACTCTCAGGATGACATACTGTATAAGTAAATTTTCTCTGATAATAAATTTACTCTGAACATTACCTAAAGGCTCTTGAAATTTAAAGAAATGTGGAACACAAATGTCATCTCCTCTCTCAGGTTAATGTAAATGATCCCCTGGCAGAGGACTACAGGGGAATTACCCTTAATGACCAATAGCTATCTCTTGCGGTCACCCAAACAATCTGAGCACTATTACATTGCTATTAGAAGATCCTTGCTGTACACAAATTGACAGTCACTATTTCCTACATTACAAAAATTGTAAGCACAATATTTCCAATGATGTTGGAAATCTAGTGCAACATACAGAAATGCTGGAGGAACTCAGCAAGTCAGACAGCATCTATGGAGAGGAATAATCAGTCAACATTTTGGGCCAAGACTCTTCAACAGGACTGGACAGGAAAGAGGGAAGAATCCAGGATAGGAAGGATGAGTATTAGCTGGCAAATGATCGGTGAAACTAGGTGAGGGGGAAGGTAGGTGGGTGAGAGAGGGGAGATGAACTAAGAAGCTGAGAGGTGATAGGTAGAAGAGATTAAGGACAGAAGAAGAAAGACTCTTAGGAGACGAGATTTGACCATGCAAGAAAGGGAACAAGGAGGGGCATGAGAGGAGAAGAGAAGGGATAAGGGGGAGCCAGAATGGGGATTGCTGTGTATGTTACAACAATAATACAGTTTGAAAAATATAAAGTGCTTTAGATTATTCTGAGTTTTTGAAAGACTTTATACAAAGAAAGATTTTTAACTGATAATTCGAGATGTCGATAAAACTTTTCAATTTCTTTTTAAGATTCTAATTGCAATAAAATATTTTCCCTCATATGTATATTATGGTTTGATTAAAAATGCATCTATGCTACTTGCCTCTGTGTGTTGCTGAGATGCACACTCGAAGCAACCTCTGGGTAAAAATGATTCTCTTGAATTCCCCTCTGAATATATTAATGACTATTTTATATTTATAGTCTCTCATAAATGGAAGCATCTTCTCTCCATCACTTTAACAAACTCTCCTAAAATGCCAAAGAATGGAAAGATTTGTGCAGCAGACTATACCAACTTTAACTGGTGAGGGATTTGGGAGTTCTAGTGTTCTTGTCTGCATTTTGAACAGGAGAGGGAGCAAAATAAATGAAAATGTAAAACAAAATCAGCTCCAATGAAATTATTGCCTCTCGCTGTGCATTGATAAATACAGTGCACATGTGTAAAGAATTTAAAAAATAAGAATGAACATAAATCTACCCAAGAAATCAAGCTCACCCTGACTAGGCTCATCCTGTAGTTTGTATAATTTTATTTTAAATTTGTTGATTTCTTTATTTTTAATGGCATGAAAGGATGGAGCACAACCAACTTGAGTGGAAAACTGAGATGCACAAGGAGTGCAGCGTGGTTCTGTTGCTGGGTGAGTGTTTGTTTGGGAATGTACTAATGACCTGGAGAAGGGTCCTTTGAATTCTATCAAAGCTAGAAAATTTACATTCCTAAAATATATCACTTCTAGGCCGAACATGGCTGTTCAGCTCAGCTTCCATTCGAACAATCCTGTCAGTCCATAAGACCATAAGGTATCGGAGCAGAGTTAGGCCGTTCATCCCATCGAGTCACTCCTCCATTCCATCACAGCCGATTGATTATTCCTCTCAACCCCATTCTTCTGCCTTCTCCCCATAACAATTTAAAAGTTTCAAAGATACATTTAATGTCAGAGAAATAGTCATAGTCACAGTCATAGTCATACTTTATTGATCCTGGGGGAAATTGGTTTTCGTTACAGTTCCTCCATAAATAATCAATAGTAATAGAACCATAAATAGTTAAATAGTAATATGTAAATTATGCCAGTAAATTATGCAGAAAGTCCAGGACCAGCCTATTGGCTCAGGGTGTCTGACCCTCCAAGGGAGGAGTTGTAAAGTTTGATGGCCACAGGCGGGAATGACTTCCTATGATGGTCAGTGCTGCATCTCGGTGGAATGAGTCTCTGGCTGAATGTAGTCCTGTGCCCAACCAGTCCATTATGTAGTGGATGGGAGACATTCTCCAAGATGGCATGCAACTTAGACAGCATCCTCTTTTCAGACACCACCGTGAGAGAGTCCAGTTCCATCCCCACAACATCACTGGCCTTACGAATGAGCTTGTTGATTCTGTTGGTGTCTGCCATCCTCAGCCTGCTGCCCCAGCACATAACAGCAAACACGATCGCACTGGCCACCACGGACTCGTAGAACATCCTCAGCATCGTCCGGCAGATGTTAAAGAACCTCAGTCTCCTCAGGAAACAGAGACGGCTCTGACCCATCTTGTAGACAGCCTCAGTGTTCTTTGACCAGTCCAGTTTATTGTCAATTCGTATCCCCAGGTATTTGTAATCCTTCACCATGTCCACACTGACCCCCTGGATGGAAACAGGGGTCACCGGTACCTTAGCTCTCCTCAGGTCTACCACCAGCTCCTTAGTCTTTTTCACATTAAGCTGCAGATAATTCTGCTCACACCATGTGACAAAGTTTCCTACCGTAGCCCTGTACTCAGCCTCATCTCCCTTGATGATGCATCCAACTATGGCAGAGTCATCAGAAAACTTCTGAAGATGACAAGACTCTGTGCAGTAGTTGAAGTCCGAGGTGTAAATGGTGAAGAGAAAGGGAGACAAGACAGTCACCTGTGGAGCCCCAGTGCTGCTGATCACTCTGTCGGAAACACAGTGTTGCAAGCACACGTACTGTGGTCTGTCAGTCAGGTAGTCAAGAATCCATGTTACCAGGGAATCATCCACCTGCATCGCTGTCAGCTTCTCCCCCAGCAGAGCAGGGCGGATGGTGTTGAACGCACTGGAGAAGTCAAAAAACATGACCCTCACAGTGCTCGCTGGCTTGTCCAGGTGGGCGTAGACACGGTTCAGCAGGAAGACGATGGCATCCTCAACTCCTAGTCGGGGCTGGTAGGCGAACTGGAGGGGATCTAAGTGTGGCCTGACCATAGGCCAGAGCAGCTCCAGAACAAGTCTCTCCAGGGTCTTCATAATGTGGGAGGTCAATGCCACCGGACTGTAGTCATTGAGGCCGCCGGGGCACGGCGTCTTCGGCACAGGGACGAGGCAGGACATCTTCCACAATACAGGAACCCTCCGGAGCCTCAGGCTCAGGTTGAATACATGGCGAAGTACTCCACATAGCTGAGGGGCACAGGCTTTGAGCACCCTGGTACTGACACCATCCGGTCCTGCAGCCTTGCTTGGGTTGAGACGTTTCAGCTGTCTTCTCACCTGTAGAACTGTGAAGCCCACCGTGGTGGTTTCGTGTGGGGAAGGGGTATAGTCATGGAGCAGGGTGGGGGACTGTGAGGAGAGGTAGGAGGGGAGAGTGGAATATGTATTGGTTGGGGGCCAACAACAGATGGCTCCTGTGTAGGATGGACAGGGGCCACACACTGTCAAATCTGTTAAAGAACAGGTTCAGTTCAGAAATGTGTACAATATACATCCTGAAATGCTTTTTCTTTGCAACCATCCACGAAAATGGAGGAAGGCCCCAAAGAATGGATGACAGTTAAATGTTAGAACCCCAAAGCCCCCCCCACCAACTCCGCTCCCCTCCCACGCATAAGCAGCAGCAAGCAACGATCCACCCCTCCCCTACCAGCAATAAAAAGCATCGGCACCCATCACTCAAGCATGCAGCAATGCAACAGCAAAGACACAGACTTGCAGTACCCCAAAGATTACTCGTTCACCTGGTATTCAACATACCACAGGCTCTCTCTTTCTCCCTAATAAGGAAGAAAGAGATGTCTCCATTTCACAGTGAGGAGGCAGACACAACAGACAACTCTGGTTTACGATGTTAAAAGTCTGTTGCATTCGTTTTCTCCAAGCTCTGTGCCCAAAGATCTCAGGTCTCTTGGTACTCAGCTGTAAATCTTCCGACTCCCTCGACAAACCAGTCTCCTGCTGTGACACCGACTTTCGATCTGCCTGTCTCCAGAGCCACAAGATCTTGGACCTCCAAAGGCAAGCCAAGTTCTTAGGCCACACCCTTGGCACGTCGAATAATGGCCAGTTGTGAAATCCCGTGAGTGGGTCCCATTCCCGCAAAGAACCAAAATCAGCATGTAACTCCAGGTCAGGGTCTTCAAAAGAACCTTGAAAGGGAAATATAGAAATATTAAAGATAAAAGTAGAGCTGTTTCCGAAGATGCAAGCAAAGGAGTTGCCGTTAGGTGCCATTGACTCTCTAAAGCAACTGATGCCTTTACTAATCAAGAACCTATCAACTTTCACTTTAAGTATACCCAATGACCAGGCCTCCACAGGTTCACCACTCTCTGGCTAAAAAATTCCTCCATCTCTGTTCTAAAGGGCTACCCTTCAATTTGGAGGTTGTGCCCTCTGGTTCTAGATTCCTTCACTATAGGAAGCATCCTCTCCATGTCCACTCTGTCCAGGCCTTTCAATATTCAAGAGCTTTCAGTGAGAACCCTCCCCACTATTCTTCTAAACTCCACTGAGCATAGACCCAGAGCCATTAAACGCCCCTCATACGTTAACCCTTTCATTCTCAGGATCATTCTTGTGAGCTTCCTCTGAACCCTCTTCAATATCCAGCACATACTTTAAATAAGGGGCCCAAATTCCTTAGAACTCTCCTAGGCCAATGCTTTCTAAAGCCTCAGTATTACATCGATGTTTTTATAAACGTTATCTCAAAACAAATGATAACACTGCATTTGTCTTCCTTACCACCAACTCAACCTGCAGGTTAACTAGTTCTGTTCCATTATGGCCTGTTCCTATGCTGAGCTTCTTTACGTTCTAAGTTTTTGTTGTTTTCCTACATCCATCTTTCACATGCCCATAAAATCCTAAACTAATGGCTATACAGCCTCTCCAAATGTACCCCAGTAACAATCATGCTTATGTTAATACTTGGAATAAAAAGCTATTGACATCAGTAAAAGTGACCAGTATCAGATTGTTCACAAACTCTCATTAGGATCAAGATGTACCAACCCAACCTGGGTCAGCCTCGATATGATTCAAATCATTGTTTCATGGTGTGTTGTACCGCAGGTGGTATGGTGGTGTAGCTATTAGTGCAATCACCAGCACCAGCGGTCATCGATTGGGTTTCGATTCCTGCTGCTGTCAGTACTGTGTGAGCTTCTCTCAGGTGCTCCAGTTTCATCCCAAATTCCAAAGAAGTATGGTGAAAGTACGACATGCTTGGTGATTTGATTTGACTCAGGCAGTGCATTTTGCTTAATGTTTTGATGTTTCAACAAACACGTGACAAATAAATTTAAGCTTTAATCTCTGATCTCTTTAACCACAAGTACAAGCCCTTTGGCTTATCCAACAAATGAGGACCATTAACCAGCAAAGGCTACCCTCTGAAATGACCAGTCGAAGCATTTTGTTCAGGGTAAGAGAGGATGCCAATAAATGCCAAACTTGCTAACACAAACAAGCATAGAATTGTAGAAATGTTCTCGTGCAAACGGAGGCCATTTGGCCTATCAAGCATATGCCAGCTATTTGCAAACCTATCCATTCTCTTCCACTTTCCCTATAGTCCTGCAAATCATTTTTCCTCATGAATGTTTCCAGTCGTCCTTTGAAAGCCCTGCTTGATGCCACTTTACAGACAGTACATTCCAGCTCTTTGCAAAACTTGTTCATAATATTAGAGCCATAGAGAGATAAAGCAGGGAAAGTGGCTTTCAATCCATGGAAATTGTGTCAAGCATCAAACACCCATTCACACTAATCCTACTATTAACTCTCCTAACATTCTTATTAGCTTCCCCAATCTCTGTCACTTAGCTGCCCACTTACATACTTTGTTTCTTTGACCCATCACATGGAATCTGTGATGTTTTCTTGTCAAAACATTTACTGATGGGAATGATTTTTTGTTGAATAAATCAAGGTATAATTTCAGTTTTATTGCATTCAATAAGACAAGGATTATCTGAATCCACAATGAAGTACATGTCCCCAAAAGTAAAATCTGAGAAGCTTTTTAAATTATCTATCCACACAGTGGAAAGTAGCAGTGAACCAATCCTTGTTTGACCAAGCATGTTATTGCTTAACAGGAAAGACTCACACTCAGTTTTGCAGCAATGAACAAACCACGCCTGGCAATATTGGGCAACAAATCTTCAGCTGCATGCCCCAGTGACAGTCTTAAGTGGGACTAGACAGCAAGATCATGACAGTGTTGGATACAAGTGCAAATGATTAGCTTAATAGATTCTTATGGATCACTACATTTTCAATTCTTTTACTTGTTCTTGCTTCTTGTTCTTCGTGATGAACATTAGAGAGCTTGATGATTTCACCCGCTTATAATTAATTAAATTTAAGCCAACTCTCCACAACCTTACCCCACACCAGTACTTTATCATTTCCTGTCAGGGTTACCTTATGTACAGACACTCCTGTGTCTAGAGCCACTTCATGGACATACATTCAATCTATGTATATAAGCTATGTTATATAAAGTATATATTCCAGTGTCCCTGATGACTATGTGTGCAGGAAATGTGTCCAGCTGCAGCTTCTGGCAGACCGCATTGAGCGGCTGGAGCTGCGACTGGATTCATACTGGAGCATCCACAATGCTGAGAAAGTCGTGAATAGCACGTTCAGTGAGTTGGCCACACCGCAGGTAAAGGCTACACAGGCAGAAAGGGAATGGGTGACCACTAGACAGCCTAGCAGTAGACAAGTAGTGCAGGAGTCCCCTGAGGTCATTTCCCTCCTAAACAGATATGCTGTTTTGGATACTGTTGGGGGAGATGTCTCATCAGGGGAAGGCAGCAGCAGCTGAGTTCATGGCACCATGGGTAGCTCTGCGGCACAGGCGGGAAGGAAAAGGAGTGGGAGAGCTATAGTGATAGGGGATTCGATTGTAAGGGGAATAGATAGACGTTTCTGCGGCCGCAAAAGAGACTTCAGGAGGGTATGTTGCCTCCCTGGTGCAAGGGTCAAGGATGTCCCTGAGCGGCTGCAGGACATTCTGGAGTGGGAGGGTGAACAGCCAGTGGTCATGGTGCACATAGGTACCAACGATATAGGTAAAAAACGGGATGAGGTCCTACAAGGTGAATTTAGGGAGTTAGGAGATAAACTAAAAAGTAGGACCACAAAGGTCTCTGGATTACTACCAGTGCCACATGCTCGTCAGAGTAGAAATAGGATATATCAGATGAATACGTGGCTTGAAAAATGGTGCAAGGGGGAGGGATTCAAATTTCTAGGGCATTGGAACCAGCTCTGGAGGAGGTGGGACCGGTACAAACAGGACAGTCTGCACCTGGGCTGGACTGGAACCAGTGTCCTAGGGGGAGCGTTTGCTACTGTTGTTCAGGAGGATTTAAACTAATTTGGCAGGGGGATGAGAACAAGTGCAGAGGGACAGAGGGGTGTAAAATGAGGGTAGAAGCAAAAAGTAGTAAGGTGAAAAGTAAAAGTAGCAGGCAGGCAAATCCAGGGCAAAAATCAAAAAGGGCCACTTTTCAACATAATTGCATAAGGACTAAGAGTGTTGTAAAAGAGAGTCTGAAGGCTTTGTGTGTCAACGCAAGGAGTATTCGTAACAAGGTGCATGAATTGAATGTGCAGATAGTTATTAATGAATATGATATAGTTGGGATCACAGAGACATGGCTCCAGGGTGACCAAGGATGGGAGTTCAACATTCAAGGATATTTAATATTTAGGAGGGATAGACGTGAAAGAAAAGGAGGTGGGGTAGCATTGCTGGTTAGAGAGGAGATTAACGCAATAGAAAGGAAGGACATTAACCTGGAGGATGTGGAATCGATACGGGTAGAGCTGCATAACACTAAGGGGCAGAAAACGCTGGTGGGAGTTGTGTACAGGCCACCTAACAGTAGTAGTGAGGTTGGGGATGGCATTAAACAGGAAATTAGAAATGCGTACAATAAAGGAACAGCAGTTGTAATAGGTGATTTCAATCTATATATAGATTGGGTGAACCAAATTGGTAAGGGTGCTGAGGAAGAGGATTTCTTTGAATGTATGCAGGATGGTTTTCTGAACCAACATGTCGAGGAACCAACTAGAGAGCAGGCCATTCTAGACTGGGTTTTGAGCAATGAGGAAGGGTTAATTAGCAATCTTGTCGTGCGAGGCCCCTTGGGTAAGAGTGACCATAATATGGTGGAATTCTTCATTAAGATGGAGAGTGACATAGTTAATTCAGAAACAAAGGTTCTGAACTTAAAGAAGGGTAACTTTGAAGGTATGAGATGTGAATTAGATAAGATAGACCGGCAAATGATACTTAAAGGGTTGACGGTGGATATGCAATGGCAAGCACTTAAAGATCGCATGGATGAACTACGACAATTGTTCATCCCAGTTTGGCAAAAGAATAAACCAGGGAAGGTAGTGCACCCGTGGCTGACAAGGAAAATTAGGGATAGTATCAATTCCAAAGAAGAAACATACAAATTAGCCAGAAAAAGCGGCACACCTGATGACTGGGAGAAATTCAGAGTCCAGCAGAGGAGGACAAAGGGCTTAATTAGGAAAGGGAAGAAAGATTATGAAACAAAGCTGGCAGGGAACATAAAACTGACTGTAAAAGCTTTTATATATATGTGAAAAGAAAACAATTGGTTAAGACAAATGTAGGTCCCTTACAGTCAGAAACAGGTGAATTGATCATGGGGAACAAGGACATGGCAGACCAATTGAATAACTACTTTGGTTCTGTCTTCACTAAGGAGGACATAAATAATCTTCCGGAAATAGGGACCGAGGGTCTAGTGAGATGGAGGAACTGAGGGGAATACATGTTAGTAGGGAAGTGGTGTTAGGTAAATTGAAGGAATTAAAGGCAGATAAATCCCTAGGGCCAGATGGTCTGCATCCCAGCGTGCTTAAGGAAGTAGCCCAAGAAATAGTGGATGCATTAGTGATAATTTTACAGAACTCTTTAGATTCTGGATTAGTTCCTGAGGATTGGAGGGTGGCTAATGTAACCCCACTTTTTAAAAAAGGAGGGAGAGAGAAACCAGGGAATTATAGACCGGTTAGCCTAGCATCGGTGGTGGGGAAAATGCTACAATCAGTTATCAAAGATGTGATAACAGCACATTTGGAAAGCAGTGAAATCATCGGACAAAGTCAGCATGGATTTGTGAAAGGAAAATCATGTCTGACGAATCTCATAGAATTTCTTGAGGATGTAACTAGTAGAGTGGATAGGGGAGAACCAGTTGATGTGGTATATTTGGATTTTCAAAAGGCTTTTGACAAGGTCCCACACAGGAGATTAGTGTGCAAACTTAAAGCACATAGTATTGGGGGTATGGTATTGATGTGGATAGAGAATTGGTTGGCAGACAGGAAGCAAAGAGTGGGAATACACAGGACCTTTTCAGAATGGCAGGCAATAACTAGTGGGGTACCGCAAGGCTCAGTGCTGGGACCCCAGTTGTTTGCAATATATATTAATGACTTAGACAAGGGAATTAAATGCATCATCTCCAAGTTTGCGGATGACATGAAGCTGGGCGGCAGTGTTAGCTTTGAGGAGGATGCTAAGAGGATGCAGGGTAACTTGGATAGGTTAGGTGAGTGGGCAAATTCATGGCAGATGCAATTTAATGTAGATAAATGTGAGGTTATCCACATTGGTGGCAAAAACAGTAAAACAGATTATTATCTGAATGGTGGCCGATTAGGAAAAGGGGAGGTGCAACGAGACCTGGGTGTCATTATACACCAGTCATTGAAAGTGGGCATGCAAGTATAGCAGGTGGTGAAAAAGGCAAATGGTATGCTGGCATTCATAGCTAGAGGATTTGAGTACAGGAGCAGGGAGGTACTACTGCAATTGTACAAGGCCTTGGTGAGACCACACCTGGAGTATTGTGTGCAGTTTTGATCCCCTAATCTGAGGAAAGACATCCTTGCCATAGAGGGAGTACAAAGAAGATTCACCAGATTGATTCCTGGGATGGCAGGACTTTCATATGATGAAAGATTGGATCGACTGGGCTTATACTTGCTGGAATTTAGAAGATTGAGGGGGGAGCTTATTGAAACGTATAAAATTCTAAAGGGATTGGATAGGCCAGGTGCAGGAAGATTGTTCCCAATGTTGGGGAAGTCCAGAATGAGGGGTCACAGATTAAGGATAAAGGGGAAGCCTTTTAGGACCGAGATGAGGAAAAACTTCTTCACACAGAGAGTGGTGAATCTATGGAATTCTCTGCCACAGGAAACAGTTGAGGCCAATTCAGTGGCTATATTTAAGAAGGAGTTAGATATGACCCTTGTGGCTAAAGGGATCAGGGGGTATGGAGAGAAGGCAGGTACAGGGTTCTGAGTTGGATGATCAGCCATGATCATGCTGAATGATGGTGCAGGCTCGAAGGGCCGAATGGCCTACTCCTGCACCTATTTTCTATGTTTCTATGTTTCTATATTTATATTTTACTTCATCTTCCCTTGCATTTGTGTACTGGAAATACATTAAACAGTGTTTAATCTTGAATTAGTCCTACTTTGCTTAGACACATCAAGCTGAAAACTAGATTTCACCATTCTTTTTATTGCATCAAATTCATGTATTTCATTCTATCATGATTACAAAAGAAAAACAAAATCACTAATCAGGGTCACCTTTACTTTAAACATCATTATTATAGTTTTCTACCATTTAAAGCTGTTGGAAACCAATTTGTGTCATGAATATGCCCACTGCTTTGGCAAATTCCCACTCCCCACTCTGGCCCCTTACCTCTTCTTCTTAACTGCCTGTCACCCTCGCCCCACCCCGGAGCCCCTCCATTACTTTCTGCCATGGTTCACTCTCCTCTCCAGTCAGATTCATTCTTCCCCAGCCTTTGCCTTTTCTATCACCTCCCAGCTTCCTCCTTCATTTCCCCTCCGCCACCCACCTGGCTTCACCTATTACCTTTCAGCTTGCCCTCCTTCCCCTCTTCACACCCTTTTTTTACATTTTTTATTTTTACTTGGATAAGGAATTCACAAGTATCATGAACTTTTTTCACATGTATAACCTTTTCCATTTTTTTTATATATGTATAAAACTATAATTATTTGTACAATCCTAAGTACACATTAAGTACACACTTTTTATTCTGGCATCTTCCCCCTTCTTTTCCAGTCCTGATGAAGGGCCTTGTTCTGAGACGTCAGCTGTTTATTTATTTCCATAGACACTGCCTGACCTGCTGAGTTCCACCAGTACTTCGAGTCTGATTTCCAGATAAATTTGCCTCAATCTCAGACAGTGAAACAGGTTTTCAAACCACAAGGGAATGCCATTGATATCATCCGCATCATACTTGTTCCACTGCTCTGGAGTATTCTATTGTGAAGCACACAAAATCTCGTTCAATTTTTAGATAGTTGGCAATTCACTTGAACCAGAACCTGAAGGTTCCGAGTTCAAATGTAATTCCAGAGCCCTGAGCACAGAATTCTAGGCTGGTATTTTTGTTACATGTGGGAAAACCACGATCCCATTAGCATTGACAGATGTAATAACTTTGCCACTGTGGCAATGAGCCGGCTGTTTTTTTTCTAATTTTTTTTTGTAGAAAGTATATAATTCATGTTTAATCTGTATCTTTCCTGTGAATGTTGCTTATGTGATACTAGGTTCTGTGATGCAATTCCAAGCAAATTTTTCATTGAACTTGTGCATATGAAAATAACCTTGACTATGATTTTGGAGAAGGCCCTATAGAAAGTAGCCTAATAGGCTGTATTTCAGTCTGAATTGGCAACTATTTTGATCTGGACTATCAGAGCCAGCAGAGAGTAGTGAACCTTGCCTAGTCCATCAAAGGTCTGATACTTCCTTCTATCCAGTACCCTTTCACAATGTGTTGCATTTAGAAGGCTAATTGTATTGTCAAGGATGTCTACTCCCCTGGCCATTCCTCTTCCTCTCCTCGACTTTTTAGGAGAAGCAGAAGTTTGAAAACCAAGCAACCAGACCTAGGAACAGCTTCTTCCTCTTGAGCTTGAATGCATGCCCTGTGGTTGGAGGCCGGTGATCAGCAAGTCTTGGGATCGAAGCCCAGGGGTTGCCAGGCTGGGAGGTTGAAGGCCAGAGGTCATGAACCCAAGGTCGGTGAGTCCAAAGGTTGAACATCCAAATTTGGCAAGATCAGAGGTTGAACCCCTAAGGTCAAAGCCCCTTGGTTGGCAAATCCAGAGGGTGGAGGCTCAGTAACTGTAAGACCAAGACCATGGTCTGGATGTCAGAAGCCCAGAGGTAGACTGCCCTGAGTTTGGAGCTCCATTCATGTGTGTGGGTGGGATGTTAGAAAAGAGGTTGCTTGTCATATGGTAGCTGCATATAGTTCTGCTGAGCAATGTGAACATGCTATCGTGGTGAGCATTTGGTCCATAATGACAGATGAGCAACCATTGCATTGTAATAAACACAAAAACACAAAACAGGCCAGGCACCATGACCCAGAGAGTGAACCCGACCAGACTCACATAGACGGGGAAGGTGCCCATCACACACCCCGGTTACAGACAGGGTGACCCACAAACCCTCAAGCAAATAACTGTATAACCCAAACTGAAATGTAACAATAAATGAACTGGAACTTCACACCATAATCCCACAAGAACAATAAACAGTGCTAGTCATTAGAAATGCAGGAGTGGGCTGTCAACCACACCCCCCAGAACATCACACTGCCCCCACCCAAGGGGTCAGCAGTATTGGCAACCTCAGATTCCATGACAAAGTCCTGGTGGGTGTCGACACTGCCGTCTGTTTGTGTGAGGCAAGAGGCAGGGCATCTAGAGTGTCACTTCGTTCCTTCAGCCTCGCTGGGTTAGTGGTGGCCAAGGGCTGACACGGTGCCAGCTGGTCCCGGTGCAGCACGACTGCCTTCCGCCGCTCAGGCAACCGCACCCAATGTACCACATTTCAGATGCGGTCGAGCACCTCTCCCGGCCCCTTCCAGTGGCTTCCAAGCCTGGCAGATAGTCTCTTCTTCCGGCAGGGGCAATAGACCCATCATGGGACCCACACCATGTACTGCTGCATTGACATGCGAGACTGGCGGCTCGGCCCCTCTGGGACTTCCAGGCATCACAGCTGTGCATGAACATCCCCACGTCCTGCCTGGACCCAGGCCAGTAGAAGCGTTCACGCAGCCTGCCCAACGTCTTTGCAACTCCGAGATGTCCGGCCCCCACCAGCCTGTGCACCGACCGCAGCGTCATGGCGCGGAGCCCCCGGGGGTTCACCAGCTGCAAGAGTCTGTCACCGTCGGACAACGGCCACCACCTGAACAGCAAGCCGTTGTGGATCTCCAGCGTTCCCCACTGCGGGTACAGGGCTTTGGTCTCTGGTCCAGGGCGGAGACCTCTGCCCACTCCGGCCGTCGTCCCACACTCAGCCATCCCCTCACCCGGGCCAACACGGGATCGCTCACCTGTTCGCTGCACAGCTGCTGCTCCATGGTGGAGAGGTGGTCGCTGGCCGTCACTGTCGCTTGTCCCTGGTTCAGCTGTGTTGAGCTGGACCGCTGCCGGGTGTGCTGCACCGCCCCGGGCCGCTGTGAAACCGGTGGTGGTTGCTGCTCCCGCTGGGACCGCTTCCTGGAGCTGCCCTGCCGGAGAACCACGGCTTCAGTGCCGAGGTAGAGTGTTGTCCCCGACACATCCACACGGCCCTCCAGCGGGACAGCAGGTCCAGGCCAAGGATGCAAGACTCTCGGGTGTCAGCGAGCCACACCTCGTGCTCCACCGTGTTTTCTCCCACCGCGATGCGCAGCCTCCTCTTCCCTCGCATCGCCACACTGTCACCGGTGACCATCGCCAGCTGGACCGCCGTCGTTGTCCACCCAGGCAGGGAATGCTGTTCCGAGTTATGGAGGACACCGAGGCGGATGATAGTGATGGTTGATTACGGGATCATCTGATGCCGTGGAACGATGCCGAAACACCTTGGGGGGCTAAAATTACTCCTGCTCTCTCCGTCTCAGCCAGCGATGATGGCGATGTCAGGTGGACATGCTGCCAAACATACTCCGGCGTTAGTGCCTTTACAAAGGCGTGGAGGGCAAGCTCTTCCTGGGCCGCAGGAGGGAACTCGGGGTGGCCAAGCCAAGCACGGTGGCAGAGATCAGCTGCTAATGCCCCCAGACTTTCTCCCATACAGCACCATCTGCTGCACAGCTCTTCCCTCATTGCTTCCACCAACGGCCTCTGCTCGAAACACCACTACGAAGGCCCTGTAGTCACTCTGCTCTGCCGGCGCTGGGCCGAGGAGGGCCTGCGGGGCATCTCCCTCCAGGGCCGGGGCAAGGCGCACCGCCATCTTGGTGGGGCTCCACCCGTTGTGTCAGGTGGCAAGTTTGACTTGCACCAGTTAAGACTCCACAACGGCCAGTACCACTGTATCTGGGGAGCTTCCGCGTAGACTTTGAGGCGCAAATCACTGAGTCCCGTTGGTCTTCATGTTGCTTCGGTGGCATCTGCCATGGTGCCCATCCTCCCATGGCTATAGCATCTTGGGTTCTCCAGTGTGGGCCGCGACGGAGTCGAGTGATGCGCTCCGCTCCGTTGGGGAGCCTGGGTACACTCGCTCCATCGGGGATCCCTGGGAAGGCACAATGCTCAGTTCCAGGTCCTCACTCTGGGTCTCGTCTTCACGAGCCCTGCCCGTGGGTACGGGGGAGGTATACTGCTCGGTCCCTTGTTTATTCCCCGGGTCTTAAGACACTCTATCCGACGTTGTAGCTCTTCAATCTCGTTATCCATCTCGCATCCCACTCCTGACACCAATGTGGCAAGCATTTGGTCCATAATGACAGACGAGGAAGCTCTTTAACTCAACAACCGCTTTATTGTGATAGACACAAAACAGACCGGACACCAGGTCCCGGCGAGTGAACCCAACCAGTCTCAAACAGATGGGGGAGGTGATCATCACACACCACGGTTACAGTCAGGGTGACCCTCAAATACACAAGTGAATAACTGTATAACCCAAGCTAAAATGTAACAATAAGTGAACTGGAACTTCCCCCATTATGCCACAAAAGCATTGTAACATAAGAACACTAAACAGTGCTGGTCAGTAGAAATGCGGGGGTGGGCTGTAAACCACGCCTCCCCCCCCCCCCCAGAGCATCACACTATGTTATCAACAGAGCATATGGCGACTCGTGGCAGGTTGGAGCTTTGAGCAGCATACAATCAGCATTTAGAATTAATAGGAAAGAACAAATTAAAGTAAGGAAGTGGCAAGCAGACTGGCCATTGTCGGAGAGGCCACTGTTGGAATGGTCAGAGTTAGATTGGAGATTTTGAAGCTTTAGCCCTCACAGTTTATTGTGCTTCCTTCTTTATATTTGCTCAGTTAGAGCAGTAGAGGTGCCAGGCAGGATAGTTGAATACTCCTCTTGCCGCTGTGGGAAGGCAGGGAGACCTCCAGTGTCTCTGACGACTATACCTGCAAAAAGTGCATCCAGCTGCATCTTCAAATTGTCATTTGGGAGGCTGAAGGGGTGATAGATAGGACATATAGAGAGGTAGTTAACCCAAGGTGTAGGACACAGGGAACTGGGTGAGAGTCAGGAGGGTGAAAGGGGTGAAACAACCAGTGCAGAGTACCCCTGTGGCCACCCTCCTCAACAACAGGTATAACGCATTGGATACTGTTGGGGCTGATGACCTAGCAAAGGAAAGTTACAGTGGTCAAGGCTCTGGTGTGAGACTGACTCTCCAATCAGAAAGGAAAAGGGGAGAAGAGGGGAGCTGTGGTGATAGGGGATTTGTTGGTTAAGGGAACAGAAAGGAGGTTCTGTGGATGAGAACGAGATTCCTGGATGGTGTGTTGCTTCCTAGGTGCCAGGGTCTGGGACATCGCAGGTCAAGTCCTTAGTGTTCTTAAGAGGGAGGGTGAACAGCCAGAGGTCCTGGTCTACGATGATACCGATTACACAGGTTGGAAGAGTGATGAGGATTTGCATAGGGTGTTCAGGATGTTCGGCACTAAGGGCTGGACAGCTAGGGCTGTGATCTCAGGATTCCTACCCATGCTAAGTGCTAGTGAGGTCAGAACTAGGAGGATTATGCTGTTTAATACATGCCTAAGGAGTTGTTGTATAAGGGAGAGCATAAGATTTTTGGATTACTGGACTCTCTTCCAGGGAAGGTGGGACCTGTACAGGAGATATGATTTACAGCTGAACTGAAAGGACAGTAATATCGTAGCAGGAAGGTTTGCTAGTGCTATACGGTGGTGTTTGAGATAGAGTCGTAGAAGGTGGGAACCAGAGCGGCAGAACAATTAGTGGAAAGATTCTGGAGTCGGATGTTCTTAAGAACTGAAAAGTTGAGCATGGTGCAATTATTGTCCTAAGCTGCATATATTTCAATGCAAGAAGTATCATAGGAAAGGCAGATGAGCTCAGGGCATGGATCAACACATGGAATTATGATATTGTAGTTATGAATGAGGTAAGTCTAGTCTGCGGGTTGAGGTTCTCAGTTGGAGAAGGACCAGTTTTGATGATATCAGAAAGGATCTGACAAGTGTAGATTGGGATAGGCTGTTCTCTGACAAAAGTGTACTTGATAAGTGGTAGGTGGTCAAAAATGAAGTTTTGAGAGTACAAAGCTTGTATGTGCCTGTCAAAATAGAAGGTAATAGTAACAGGTGTAGGGAAGCTTCATTTTCAAGTGATAATGAGGCCCTGGTTAAGAAAAAAAGAGGAGATATATAGCTGGTGTAGTCAGGGAGAAACAGGTGTGTTTATGGAGTATGAGAAATGCAAGAGAATACTTTAAAGGGGGCAGAAGGGAGATATGAGGTTGCCCTAGCAGACAAGGTGAAGCAGAATCCTAAGGGATTCTATAGGTATGTTAAGAGCAAATGAAATGCAAGGAACAAAATTGGTCCTCTGGAAGATCAGAATGTGTGGAGCCAAAAGAGATGGGAGAAATTTTAAATAATTTTTTTGCATCTGTGTTTAATCAGAGTCTATAGAAATCAGGCAAAGCTTCATGGTCCCTATATAGAATACAGAGGAGAAGGTGTTTGTTGACCTGGGGCAAATTAACGTGGATAAATCTCCAAGACCTGACAAGGTGTTCCCTCTGACCCTGTGGGAGGCAGGTACAGAAACTGCCTGGGCCCCAGCAGAGATAATTAAATCATCATTAATGACAAGTGAAGTACCAGAGGATTGGCGGATAGCTAATGTTTACCACTGTTCAAGAACGGCTCCAGAAATAAACCAGGAAATTACTGGCCCGTGAGCCTGACATCAGAAGTGGGAAAGTTATTGGAATTTTTTTTTGAGGAGCTAGATATATAAGTATTTGGAGAGACATGGACTGATTGAGGATAGTCAGCATAGCTTTGTGCATGTTAGGTCATGTCTAACCAATCTTATAAAGTTTTTGGAGAACATTACCAGGAAAGTTGATGAAGGCAAGGCAGTGGATGTTGTCTACATGAACTTTAGCAAGGTATTTGATAAGACCCTGCATGGGAGGTTGGTCAAGAAGGTTCAGTTGCTTGGCATTCAAGATGAGGTAGTAAATTGGATTAGCTATTGGCTTCATGAGAGAAGCCAGATAGTGGTAGTAGATGGTTGCCTCTCTGACTGGAGGCCTGTGACTAATGGAGTGCCACAGGGATCAGTGCCAGGTCTGCTGTTGTTTGTCATCTATAGCAACGATTTGGATAACAATGTGGTTAACTGGATCAGCAAATTTGTGGATGTCACCAAGATTGGGGGTGTAGTGGACAGTGAGGAAGGCTATCATAGCTTGTAGTGGGATCTGGACCAGCTAGAAAAATGGGCTGAAAACTGTTGGATGGAATTTAATGCAGACAAGTGTGAGATGTTGCACTTTGGTGGGACCAGCCACGGTTGGTCTTAGACAGTGAATGGTAGGGCACTGTGGAGTGTGGTAGAACAAAGGGATTTGGGAATACAGGTCAATAATTCATTGAAAGTAGCATCACCGGTAGATGGGGTTGTAAAGAAAGCTTTTGGCACATTGGCCTTCATAAACAAAGTATTGAGTACAGGAGATGGGATGTTATATTGAAGTTGTAAAAGACATTGGTAAGGCCTAATTTGGAGTATCGTATGCAGCTCTGGTCACCTGCCTACAGGAAAGATATAAATAAGGTTGAACGAGTACAGAGAATTCACAAGGATGTTGCCAGGTCTGGAGGACCTGAGTTATAGGGAAAGATTAAATAGGTTAGGACTCTACTCGTTGGAACATGAAAGATTGAGGGAATATTTGATAGATGTATATAAAATTATGAGAGGTATAGATAGGGTAAATGCAAGCAGGCTTTTTCCTCTGAGGTTGGGTGGGACTACAACCAGAGGTCATGGGTTAAGGGTGAAAGGTGAAAAGTTTAAGGGGGCCTTGAGGGGAAACTTCTTCACTCAGAGGGTTGTGAGAAAGTGGTGCATACAAGCTTGATTTCAGCATTTAAGAAAAGTTTGGATAGGTGGATGTTAGGGAAATGAAGTGCTACAGTCCCGGAGCAGGTCGATGAGACAAGGCAGTTTAAATGATTCAGCATAGACTAAATCAGAAAATGGCCTGTTTCTGTTGTACTTTTCTATGTCTCTATGATTTCCAGGTTGCCTTGATGCACCCTCAGATAGTGTTGGCTGTTACCGCAAATAATACATTTTGTTGTATGTTTTGATATAGGTACGTGATTAATGAATAAACCTACTCCAATCTATCAGATTTCTTGTCCAGTTCCTGGTGACATCAGTACTTTTCAAGCCAGTGAGTTTAATGAATACCCTGCCACCACCAAGATCTCATCATTAAGATAGCGAGCTGTTTATTGCTTACTGAATTGTTTACTGTTTATTGTTTACCTGCACTCCATACTTCACATGCAGTTTGAATTTTATCTTATTAACTTGTTTATGGTAACATGCTGGTTTATGTGCTGTATGTGATGAATGCTTTTTTGGGTGCACTGTGGTCTGGAACAGCATTGTTTTGTTTGGTTGTACATGTGTACAGTCAATAGACAATAAACTTGAACTGAACTTGAACTTAACTGTACCTCCTGCATTCTGTCACATTAGCACTTTTTGCCCTGTCTCAGATTGCAGTATGATACCTCACACTATACTGTTGTGTTTGGACTTTTACTGTGTTTAATTATGTCATTATTATTTCCATGTACACTGTTTAGTCATGGTCCCGACCGTTAATTCCCCATTTTCTCCTAATTCCCTTGATTGTGCCACAGTTCTTACCGTTAATTCCCATTGTCTCCTAATTTCCTTTGATGGCGACACACCCGGTTTTCATCAAGACCTGCAGCATAAGAACCCTGGCTTTGCACCCACTAGTTGCCAGATCGTTAGTTTTGCCAGTGAGGTAATTAACGTTTCCCGGCCGCTTAGGATTGTGTGTTCTAAGTTTTGCTTCAGTACCGAGATTTACCTGTGTAAATCAGTCTCTTCGTGTCAAGATAAGTTTTCTAAGTTCTACTCCAGTTCCGAGGTTTACCTGTGAAACTCACTCTCCGTGTCAAGATAAGTATTCTAGGTCCTGACGAAGGGTCTCGGCCTGAAACGTCGACTGCACCTCTTCCTACAGATGCTGCCTGGCCTGCTGCGTTCACCAGCAACTTTGATGTGTGTTATTCTAAGTTTTACTTCAGCACCGAGGTTTACCTGTGTAACTCCATCTCTCCGTGCTAAGAAAAGTTTTGTCTGGCACTTTCCTTTCTACGCACTGTGTCAAGATAAGTTCTGCCTGCCTCCTGCTTTCCTGCATTCCCTCCTGTTTGCCGTTCAATGCTCACGCCCGTGTCCGCATCCTAACTAAATCTCTGTGCCTGTGTCTTGCATTTGGGTTTGCCTCATTCGTTGCAACAGAACGGTCTGGCCACCATGGATCCAGCGGACATGAATACCCTTCAACAAGCCCTCGCCAGCCGGGGTTCCCTACTGGGATAGCACGACCAACTCCTCTGAGAAGTCATGGAGAACCTTCGTTTCCTGTCTGCTCACGTCACGCAGATCGGTGACCATGTGGACAGTGTATCCACTCATTTTACTCAACCCACTCCTGGAACCCTGTCTAACCAGTCCAGACAGACTCTAGTAGCAACCCCCTACATGCCAGCAACACCCTTGCCAAGAAAGCCTTACGTACCTGAACCGGAGCACTGTGCTGGAGATTTGGGGAAGTGCCGGGCCTTCCTTCTTCAGTGCTCCTTGGTGTTCGAACAGCAGTCGTCCATGTACTCCACGGATAAGTCAAAGATTGCTTATATCATGGGGTTGTTGCGGGGAAGTGCATTAGTGTGGGCCACAGCTGACTGGGATAACCAACCGGATATTTGCTCTTGTTTCGCCACCTTTATCGCGGAAATGAGAAAGATCTTTGACCACCTCGTCTGAGGTAAAGACGCCGCCAAGCATCGGCTCGCTCTCCGCCAGGGCTCACACAGTGTTGCCGAATATTTCGTGGAGTTCCGGACGTTAGCAGCTGAATAGGGGTGGAACTATGAGGCACAAGGGGTATTTTGGAATGTCCTCAGCGACATGGTGAAAGACAAGCTGGCGGCGAGGGACGACACTGACAGCCTGGATTCCTTGATCTTCCTAGCCACCAGGTTGGACAATCATCTCCGAGAACGCCATAGGGAAAGAGCTGGTCATCCACCAGCTTTTGCCACTCCATGATACTCATTTCTGCTTCCCGCCAGAACAAGCCTCTCTCCTCCTCCTGCTTCCAGCCCGGCTATTTCCACCGCCCTGGGAGAGGAACCCATGCAGCTGGGATGGAACCGTCTTTCCCCTGCAGAACGACTCCGGAGACTGAGAGCGGGTGAATGTCTATATCGCGGCCAGTCCTGCCACTTCCTTGCCACCTGTCCCCTTCGGCTAAAAGAGGATGTCTCACTAGTAGAAAGGGGGACCCTGGTGAGTCAGACAACCTTCCCTTCCGTCCCCCAACCCCGGATGCAGCTTCAAGCCACTTTGTTACAAGCAACAGTCCCTGCCTCCCTCTGTTAGCACCAGTGGACTCCGGCACCGAGGGAAACTTTTTGGATGAAAACTTAACCTTCCAAGCCGGAATTCCTTGTGAGCCATTGTGTACCCCCCTGGAAGTCCGGGCACTGGACGATAGATTACTGGCCCGAGTCACACACTGCACACCATCCCTGTCGCTCCTTCTCTCTGGAAACCATTGGGAACAGGTACAATTCAATTTAATTTCCTCTCCTCAAGCCCCTATAGTTCTTGGTTACCCCTGGTTAAGCCGTCATAACCCCCACATTGACTGGTCCATTATATAGTCAGCTGGAGTTTGTTCTGTCACTCCACTTGTCTGCTATCAGCCCTTTCTCCAGTGGAGGCCACCGGGACCTCATCCGCCTCTGAACCCCCTGACTTATCCAAGGTTCCAGTAGAATATCTTGGTCTGGGAGAAGCGTTTAGCAAACAACGGGCTCTTTCCCTGCCTCCACACCGCCCTTACCATTGCGCAATTGACCTTCTCCCCAGAGTCCCTCCACCCACCAGTCAGCTGTACAAACTGTCCCGACCAGAAAAAGAAGCAATGCAGGCTTACCTATATGATAGCCTCATGGCTGGCATTATCCGACCCTCATCTTCCCCTGTAGGTGCAGGTTTCTTCTTTGTGGGGAAGAAAAATGGCTCACTGCGCCCCTGCATTGACTACTGTGGCCTGAATAGCATCACCATAAAGAATAAGTATCCCTGCACCTTATCAACTCTGTCTTCGAGCCCCTTCACAGAGCCACAATTTTCCACAAAGTTGGACCACAGAGTGTCTACCACCTGGTCAGGATAAGGGAGGGAAATGAGTGGAAGACAGTTTTTAACACCCCTCTTGGTCATTTTGAATATCTGATCATCCCATTCGGTCTCACCAATGCCCCCGCAGTCTTCCAAGCCCTGGTAAACGATGTCCTTAGGGACCTTATTAACCGTTTCATTTTCATTTATTAGGACGACATCTTAATCTTCTCCTGTAGTCTTCAGGAACACACCCACCATGTCCGTCAGGTTCTTCAGAGGCTTTTGGAGAACAAGCTATTCGTTAAGGCAGAGAAGTGCGAGATCCATGTCCCTTCTGTCAGTTTCTTGGGGTACATCATCGAGAGCAGGCAAGTGAGGGCGGATCCCAAAAAGATCTGGGCGGTAGCGGAGTGGCCAAAACCCACGACACTCAAGCAAATCTAATGATTTCTGGGGTTCGCAAACTTCTACCGTCACTTCATCAGGGATTACAGCCGGGTGGTAGCGCCCCTTACTCGACTCACCTCTCCTACGACCCTTTTTCACTGGACCCCAAAGCGGACTCAGCCTTCTTGGAGCTGAAGAGGCGCTTCACTTCTGCTCCCATCCTGGTCCAACCTGAGCACTCTCGCCAATTCATTGTGGAATTCGACGCTTCCGACTCTGGGGTGGGAGTGGTCGTCTCTCAACGCTCCGTCCCAGGCCAAAAGCTCCATCCCTACGCCTTCTTCTCTCGCCATCTATCCCCCGCCAAACGGAACTACGATGTTGGGAACCAGGAGTTGCTGGCTGTCAAACTCACCTTGGGGGAGTGGAGGCACTGGCTGGAGGGAGCTGAACATCCATTCATCATCTGATCGGACCACAAGAACCTCGCATACATCCAAACTGCTAAACACCTTAATTCCCGCCAAGCCTGTTGGGCATTACTTTTTGGCCGTTTCAAATTCACCCACACCTATCGTCCTGGTTCCAAGAACAGGAAGCCAGATGCTCTCTCTCGTGAGTACGTCTCCGAGGAGGGCCTTCCCAACCCTGAGACCATCTTTCCACCATCCTCTGTGGTGGATGATCCTCACCTGGGAGATTGAATCCATAGTCAAAGAAGCCCAACGGACCCAACCTGACCCAGGCAATGGACCCCCAATTGCATCTTTGTGCCTGACTCTGTTCAGTCTCAGGTTCTCCAGTGGGGGCATACTTCTTGTTTCACCTGCCATTTTGGTGGCCCACCATTAATGTTGACACTCGCTCCTTCGTCTCTGCCTGTTCTGTTTGTGCCCACAGAAAAGTTTCCCACCGACCACCTGCTGGTTTGCTTCGTTCCCTACCTGTCCCTAGCTGCCCTTGGTCTCACATTGCTCTGGATTTCGTTACTGGACTACCCCCTTCACATGGGAACACTGCTGTACTCACCGTGGCGGACCATTTCTCCAAAGCCGTGCACATCGTAGCCCTTCCCAAACTCCCTACAGTCCATGAAACAGCCGACCTCATTGTCCATCACGTCTTCCGTCTTCATGGAATTCCCTCTGACATTGTTTCTGACTGGGGCCCCCAGCTCATCTCTCAAGGTTGAAGATCCTTTTTTCAAGCCCTTGGAGCCTCAGTAAGTCTGTCTTCCAGTTTCCATCCACAGACTAATGGTCAAATGAAACGAGTAAACCAGGATTTGGAAGAGGCACTGCGCTGCATATCCGCCAACAACCCGTCATCCTAGAGCACCTATCTCACTTGGGTGGAGTACGCCCACAACGCCCTGGTCAGCACCACCATTGGAATGTCTCCCTTCGAATGCTCCCTCGGTCGTCAACCCCCTCTGTTTCCTGCCCATGAAGATGACATTGCTATGCCTTCTGTTCAGGCTCATCTCCACCGGTGCCACAAGATTTGGAAGGATGCAAGCGCGGCCCTGCTCCGCTCAGCTGACCGCAACTGAAGGATGGCCAATCGCCATCAAACTCCTGCGCCCAACTATCAGCCTGGTCAGAAGATTTGGCTCTCTTCAAGAGACACCCCCTTCAAAAATAAAACCAAGAAACTCACCCCTCGTTACCTCGGACCATTCAAAATTGAGAGTATCATCAACACCTCGGTGGTCAAACTCAAACTGCCCAGACCCATGCACATTCATCCCACGTTCCACATCTCCCAACTGAAACCTGTGTCTGTCAGCCCTTTTGCCCTCCTGCTGAACCTGCTCCACCCACCCGGATCATTAACTACTAACCAGCTTACACCGTCCGGTGAATACTGGATGTGCGCCGCTGAGGCAGGTGTCTCCAGTACCTGTTCAATTGGGAGGGATACGGCCCTGAGAAGCGCACCTGGATTCCCCGTTCCTTCATCTTGGACCCTTCCCTCATCTGAGATTTCCATCGAGACAATCCAGACAAGCCCAGTGGTTCACCTGGAGGCTCCCATTGCGGGGAGGGGGGCAGTATTGTCACAGTCCCTACCATTAATGCCCCATTTTCTCCTAATTTCCTTTGATGGTGCCACACCTGGTTTTCATCAAGACCTGCAGCATAAGAACCCTGGCTTTGTACCCACTAGTTGCCAGGTCCTTGGTTTTGCCAGTGTGGTAATTAATGTTTCCTGGCCGCTTAAGATTGTGTGTCCTAAGTTTTGCTTCAGTACCGAGATTTACCTGTGAAACTCAGTCTCTTGGTGTCAAGATAAGCTTTCTAAGTTCTACTCCAGTTCCAAGGTTTACCTGTGAAACTCAGTCTCTCTGTATCAAGATAAGTATTCTAAGTTTTATTTCAGCACCGAGGTTTACCTGTGTAACTCCGTTTCTCCGTGCTAAGAAAATTTTGTCTGCCGCTTTCCTTTCTACGCTCCGTGTCAAGATAAGTTCTGCCCGCCTCCTGCTTTCCTGCATTCCCTCCTGTTTGCCGTTCAATGCTCATGCCCGCGTCTGCATCCTAACTCAATCTCTGTGCCTGTGTCCTGCTTTTGGGTTCACCTCATTCATTGCAACATGTTTAGACGATGAGCTTCATGCAAGCAAAGAACTTCATAGCACCCTGCTGCTATATACAAACCTGCTTCTGAATAAGAGAATCATCTCAGTGTCCAAAGCAATATTTATTTCTTTAATAACGAAGGGTCTCGGCCTGAAACGTCGACTGCACCTCTTCCTACAGATGCTGCCTGGCCTGCTGCGTTCACCAGCAACTTTGATGTGTGTTGCTTTTATTTCTTTAACATCACTTTCGGCAGGCAACATTTCATTATCACGTATCTAATTATTTAGTGTGCTTAGTGGCCATTGTGCTTTTTGTATTGCAACATTAAAAACAGCTTGCAACTTATTAGGTTGGAGGATCTAAAAGGCACTACATACACCACTTTGCCTTACCCTTTCACATTCAGTTTTCAAGATGCAATGTTGGAGAACCTTGAAACTACAGTAGGGAGGTGATAATAAGACTATAAGACATAGGAGCAGAATTCGGCCACCTTGCCCATCAAGTCTGCTCTGCCATTCCATTATGGCTGATTGATTATCCCTCTCAACCCAAGTCTCCTGCCTTCCCCCCATAACCTTTGACACCAAGACTAAGCAAGAACATATCAACCTCTACTTTCAATATACTCAATGATTTGGCCTCCTCAGCTATCTGTGGCAATGAATTCCATAGATTCACCATCCTTTGGCTATAGAAATTCCTTCTTAACTCCTTTTTAAATAGAACACCCTCTATTCTGAGGCTGAGCCCTCTGGTCCTAGACACACCCACTGTAGGAAACATCCTCTGCACATCCACTCTGTCTAGGTCATTCAATACTTGATTGTTTTCAAAGAGATTCCCCCTATTTTTCAAAACTCCAGTGAGTACAGGCCCAGAACCATCATATGTTAACCATTTCATTCCCAGAATCATTCGCGTGAACCTCCTCTGGACCATCTTCAATGTCAGCATATGTATCTTTTCTTAGACAAGGGGCCCAAAATTGTTCACAACACTCCAAGTGCCATCTGAAAAATGTCTTTTAAAGCCTCAGCATCACATCCTTGCTCTGATATTCTAATACTCTTGAAATGAATGCAAACATTGCATTTGCCTTCCTTACCACTGACTCAACCTGCAAGCTAACCTTTAGGGAATCCCGCACAAGAATTCCCAAGTCCATCTGGGCCTCTGATTTTTGAATTTTCTTCCACTTGGAAACTAGTCTATGCCCTTATTTCTTCTGTCAAAGTGTTAAATAATAAATTAATGTGACAGGTTTGTTTGAGCATAGCTGGAAGATTTTAGACAACCTGCTGTAGAAATGACAAAGGTAAAATATGCAGTGTAGGTTGTATTGCATCATCAAAGTTGAAAGTAAATTTACTATCCAAGTCCATATAGGTCACCATACACAACCCTGAGATTCATTTTCTTAGGGGCATATTCAGTAAATTCATAACGGAATAATAACCACAATAGACACAATGAAAAACTGCATATCAAGAATGCTTGGGTTAAACGCTAAAAGACTTTTAAATCAAACATGAGGAAATCTGCAGATGCTGGAAATTCAAGCAACACACACAAAATGCTGTTGGAACGCAGCAGGCCAGACAGCATCCATAGGAAGAAGTACAGTTGATGTTTCGGGCCGAAACCCTTCGTCAGGACTAAACCAAGTTTATTACAGAATCAGAATCAGGTTTACTGTCACGGACATAAGTTGTGAATCTTTTAGTTTAGTGGCAGCAGTACGGAGCAGACATAACGATTTACTATAAATCACAACTTAAATAAAAAGAGAAATAGACAGATGGATGGAAAGATAGATAGTGCAAAAGAGGAATAGTGAAAAGTTGTGTTCATGAGTTAGCTCATGGATCATTCAGAAATCGATGGAAGAGGAAAAGAATTGGTTTCTGAACAATGGAGACTTTAAACAGGGAATCGAATGAAAACATTTAAAATTATTTATGAGATTGAAAGAGAAATGGGAGGTTTCTTTTGACTGTTTCAACATATAGGAACAACTGGGTGCAACCTAGGGGTGAGAATTGGAAGGGAAAATTCAGTGGAGTTTCAAAATGTACATGTGCTTCTTTCGGATTTGGAATACATTAAAATAGTTTTCAGAGTTTCACCTAGTTCAGTGCTCCTGGAGCAAGATAAACAAATGAGGGGTTAAATTAAATGAAATGATCTCTAAGGAAGACAACAGAAGTGGGAGAAGAGAACATCACTGTATGTACAGCAACTAATATATTCTTCTTCTAATGGTTACTTCTGAACTGGGCCAGAAAACAAATGATCACTCTCTGTATTTCTAGGATTCTGAATTTTCCTTTTGAAGTTTAGAATGAGCCTCAGAATACAAGGACGTTCATTTAGAAAAGAGATTAGGTGCAATTTCTCATCACCGGAGGGTGAAGAATCTGTGAAATTTATTGTGATCATAGAGGTCAAATCATTGGGTATATATTAAAGAAAAGGTTGATAGATTCTTGATTACTCAGGGTGTCAAAGACTATAGGGAGAAGGCAAGTTGAATGGAGATGAGAGGGATAATACATCAGCCATGATGGAATGGCGAAGCAGACTCAATGGCCAAATTCTGCTCCTGTGTCTTATGGTCTTACGAAAATTGTTCTGCTAGCAGTTTGGATGTTGGTTAGAAGCCCACATAACAATGTGATCCATGGCCTGTCACAGCAGGAAGAAGAAATAGTCCCTCTTCTCATATAAAAAGAATGTTTATATATTAAAATTGCAGTGCATTATATTTAATGATCCTTTATTTCTGTTAACAGCAGGAAAACAATATGAGGATTTCCAGAAAGCATCAATGTGTATTTTTTTCATGAAAATAGACAAACAAATAAGAGTTCACATTTATCAACATCACTAACTTGCAAGGCATTCCTTTCACCGTGCATGTGTAGGCATGCGAGCAAAGTGGCTTACTCAGTACAACATAATAAGTTGATCTGTCTAAACTATAACACTAATTCTTTATTTAATGAAAATCTTTTATCTTCTGAAGCACCTACAACTATGGTCAGCTAGAGGTGTTGAGCAGGCAATCCATCTCTGGTTCCTCCTGAGATCGCCACCATTGCAGAGGTCAGACTTCTACCAATTTGATTCACTACACGTAATCTTAAGAAACAGAAAAGAGCACCCAACACATAACCAGATATCATCCTTGACTCCTACTGAAGACCTGATCTCCAGAAGTAGCCATGCTTCTACTTAAGTTGTTCTTATACAGTTATAGCAGTAGCATTTTCTCAATAGGGAAAAATTGTCCACATGTCTACAAAGCCACAACAAATACAGTCTGACTAATCACTGTAAAATTAGGGTATTATCAAATAATCCTCACTCACCAATAATCTGCTCATCAATTTCCAGTCTTCCCAGGTTCTTGCATTGTTCATGGAAATTGCTTCTCATTTTTCAGAACTTCAGGGAATATGTGAGGTGAGGGTTTCAGACAGTCAGGGTTGGCCACGGATATTGTGTCCTAGCTGCCTAGATCCACAAACCTGGGCAGTACAATCTGGAGAGCAAGCTGTTGTCCATGTAGCAAGCTCCCCTCTCCATGCATCTGATGAAGCCAAAGGAATGGGAGAACCTGATACAGTTTGGTATCAGTAGCATCACAGGAGTTGCCAGTCAGCATTGAAGGCCAGGAACTGGACTTAGCCGTCAGAGACTGTTTGAGGTGCACGCCATTGGGAGCATTTAATAAGCAGTGGGAGCTTGTCCCCATTACCACCCCCAGCTATAACAACCTTAAGGATTTGGAGAATATAGGTCCAAGCTATAACAGGGAAATCTCACTGACACCTACCAAATATTGAAAGGTCTAGGTAGAGTGGGGTACAGAGGATGTTCTCAGTAGAGAGTCTAGAACTACAAGGCACAGCCACATAATAGAATGATGTCCCTTTACAACAGAGATGAGGAGGAATTTCTTTAGCTGGAGGGTGGAGAATCTGTAGAATTCATTGCCAAAGACAGCTATGGTGGCTAAGTCATTGGTTATATAAAGTGGAAGTTGATAGGTGCTTAATTAATAAGGGAGTCAAAAGTTATGGAGAGAAGGCAGGAGAATGGCTTTGAGAAGGATAATTAATCTACCATGATAAAATTTCTGAGCAGATTCAATGACTTGAATGGCCTAATTCTGCTCCTACGTCTCATGGTCATGTAGCTTTATGTTCAATTTGTTTAAATGTTCCTCATAGGATATCCCACGAATCAGACTTATTAACCTTCATTGCACAGCTCAAAGGCAAGCATGTCCTTTATTATGTGAGACTTCAGCATTGCCTCATTGTGACACTGTACAGCTATTGCCTAGACATATACCCCTTGCACTTTCTATTTCATTATCTGTTTAAGTGTTCGCTGCACCTGTACACTAACTTACACTTCTTCTTCTCCTCCTCCTCCTCCTCCCCCTTCTTTTCTTCCTTCTTCCTCTTCTTCTTCTTCAGCACGGACTATGTCCTTCCAGCCTCTTGAGCCATGCTTCTCGGCCAGCTCTGACGTAACCCTAGTTCAATCATGGGACGATTTATAGTGATCGACTTACCTAACTGCTATGTTTTTGGACTGTGAGAGGAAACCCAAGCCCTCAGAGAAAACCCGCACATTCCACAGGGTGGATATACTTATAGATAACAGATAACATCAGAATTGATCTCTGAATTGAGGTGGAGGTGGATATGATAGGGTCTTTTAAGAGACATTTAGATAGGTACATGGAGCTTAGTAAACTAGAGGGCTATAGGTAAGCCTAGTAATTTCTAAGGTAGGGATATGTTCGGCACAACTTTGTGGACTGAAGAGCCTGTATTGTGCTGTAGGTTTTCTGTTTCTAAATGGGTGTAATAGGGCCAATTGGACTGGAAGAGCCTGTTATTGTGATGTATCTCTAAATAAAATTTTAAATAAATAAACAAACCAATCACCAATGACCAATATCTAAAATACATTGTAACTGGTCTCCTTCTTTGACACTGAAGAAACTTGAATGTGGATGCAGCTCAGTTTAGATGGTGGCAATTGGTACAAAGGGAAATAACAAAAACAGAATGAGCTTCCACCACCCATTAAATGTTCCCGATGGTATAGTCTCTGATAACCAAGTCCAGCACCAAGCTTCCATGTATGGTTTAGCTATTTAAAAAAGCCGAATTGTTTCTACTGACTGGAGAAAGGACGAAGGCAGGTTACTTGTGCATTAAAACCAGTGGCTTTGGGCACATGGAGCTACTGAGCCATGGTTGGCAGATCATATAGGAGAAGGAAAACTCTGATCGCAAACCTCCATTGCCATATGGCTATACAAACTCATGGGGAAGTCTATTTGAGTAAACTCGGAGAAAAAAACCTGAACTGGATTTCTTAAGGCAGTCCTATGTTGGGTTCAACACTGACTTGCAACACTGTTAGTTCCAAATTGCATCAGTCTCTGCCGTTCCTTTGGATTTATCAGTTGCATGGAAAGGAGGAGCTTGCGGCACGGGCATCAGCTTGCCCTACATGGAATACTGCCCTGGCTTGAGTTCTGGCAGCAAGGATGCCATATCCATAATCAGCCGAACGAACAGAGGGCCTACTTTTGTGCCTAAACACTGGAACTCCTACTCCCTATGGCACATTGACCAAAGGATGACAGTGGTTGAAGAAGATGTGTCATCACCATCATAACGGAGGTAATTCAGTGTGATTAATAACTGTTAGTCTTGAATGTCTTCCATTCCAGTCCTCATAAAGTGTATCAACCCAAAGTATTGTTTGTTTAATCCTCTCCATAAATGTTGCCTGATGTGCTAGGATCCCCCAGCATTTTGTGTGTGTTGCTCTGGATTTCCAGCATCTGCCAAATCTCTTTTTCTTCTTTATCAAATTCTGTTGTTTGCACTTGCTTGCAAACTTGCAGCTGCTTTGTGTCACAGGATTGTGAGTTCATTCTGCCTCAGGCACTTGGACACAGTACATGAAGTTCAAAGTTCAAATTATATTTATTATTGAAGTATGTATATGTCATTATATTCTACTCTGAGGGGGTGTATAGGGTGTCCAGGGAGGGGGAGCACCTCAGGGGCAGCTCGTCTACCTTTGGTTCCCATCTGCTTTGTTTGCATGCAAAACTGGCCACACCCCGGTACACTGCTTCGACGGGTGGGCTAAACCAGCTGAGGGTAGCTGGGAACCTCCGACCCTTGTGAGATAGGGATGTGCCTACCCCAGTTTTGGTGGACTAAGCGGATGAGATCAACTACAAGATTGGATGGCCAAGAATGTGCTGCAACGCTCCGTGGAGAGCAAAAGGCTCAGAAGGAGGCCACTGCATCCGAGGAAGTCTCCATTCATTTTCATACCATTGGACCAAGATTTGTGAGGACGAGAGAGTGGGATTGCCCCAATGCAATGGCTTTTTCACTTTAAAACCCCTCCCGCACAGGTTTCTCTTGATGAGCTGCACAGGCAAATGTCATTGTCAGAAACGACTGACAACCAACACTACCATGAGGTTAGTTTTCTTGCAAGCATTCACGATAATTACAAAGAAACACCAAAGTATCAATGAAAAACTGCACACTACAAGATGGAAAATAAAAGACAATAAGCTATGCAAATACAAAAAGAAAAAAGGACAGAATAAATTTTGATAACTTGAGATGAAAAGTGCAAGTCAATACTGGGGGGATCACTAACCAGTCAGAAATGCCACCTTTTGGGTGTGAGGTTAAACTGAAGTGCTCTCTGCATACTGAAATAGTTTCAAAATCAACCCATCGATGTTAAAGCACTTTGGGACACAAAGCATTTGTTATGTATTTTGTCCTCCATTAATTCTTCAAAAGTATTGATTTGTATACAGCTTTGGCAAATTCGTGTTATCTTTACTGCATTCTCTGCCAAGTAAGTCCATATCCCTTAAGCGTCTAAATGTAATTATTCTGTCAGGACCTCTCCCAACAGCAGTACCAAAATGTCAACTGTTTATTCCCCTCTGTAGATGTTTCCTGACCTGCACAGTTGCTTAATTTCGTACTTCAGACCATTATCCCTACTGGGACAAAGGTCACTGTTAGTAGCTCGCCAGAGTCCTCTGTCCTGACTGGGAATGATGCCTTTGGAGCTTTTGCTCGTGTTTCTGTAGCTCTGGGATTTTATGGGATGGGGTTGCCTGCCCGATGTCTAATCCTCCACCTTTTGGATCTGGGCTTGGGACCATCCATGGTATAGTTGACTTGCTAAGTTCCACCAGCATCTTGTTTGTGTTATTCAAGGTTTCCAACATCTGTGAGATCTCCTGTATCAGGACCTCTGAATTGTTTTCTAAAGTCACTCCAGCTCAGCTCCCCTGCAAGGCATTTCTGATGCCTGTATGTAGCTGAGACGCAGTTTAAATTAATCACTGCTTTCTGTTTCCCCTTTCTATTCGTTCCCCTTCCTTTCCAGTCCTGGTGAAGGGTGTTGGCCCAAAACTTCACCTCTTTATTACTTTTCAGGGATGCTAGATGACCTGCTGAGCTCCTCCATCATTTTGTCTATGTCACTTTGGATTTCCTGCATCTGCAGAATCTCTTATGTGTTAAATGAATCTGTTCCATGCGGGTTGTAGTCCACAGTGATCATAGATGTGTAACTTTCCAAACCAGTCTCCTTTTACTTTGAATGCACAAGCACAGATTCAGTGAGTTTTATTCTCTTTCCTCTGAGCACCTCAGGCAGTTCCTTATGACTCTATCAACTTGTAGGCTCAGTTGGTCCTGCTGTGTGTGTTTTGTTTAGCACATCCTTTACACTTTTTGTCTTTATTGATATTTTGCTTTGTAGTGTCCAATATGTCAAAGCCAATTCATGCAAGAATCATCAGCAAAAATGCTGTTGAAACAGAATTGATTTTGAACCAGTGATTCTCCCACCATTATCCAAAATTGTTTGAGGCTGATGCCAACTTTAATGATTTTTTGTCACTTTCCTCATATAAGGGCAATGAATACTTTACAGATTTGTTGTCTCCTTGAAGCATGGTTTCTTTTATGTTCTGCTGCCAGTTCACTGCAGCTTGAGTACTTAAATGATGGTTTTATCACACTGTCATACTGGGAGAGCACTGGGAGTGGACCCAAATGCAAGACACAGACACTGAAGTACTAGGAACAGGACTTGACTAGAGAGCTGTGACAAAAACACAGACTTAGGCTAGGACATTGGCTAGGCAAGTGGGACCTGGACAAGACATTGGGAACTAGGAGCCTGGGCTTGTACTCCGAGCCAGAGACTGGACAAGGACCCAGAACCTGGGTCTTGACTCGGCGAGGACATGGCGTGGCTCTAGGACATGACAAGGCTTGGGTTCCTCAAGGCAAGGACATGACAAGGCTTGGGTTCCTCGAGGCGAGGACATGACGAGGCTTGGGTTCCTCGAGGCGAGGACATGACGAGGCTTGGGTTCCTCGAGGCGAGGACATGACGAGGCTTGGGTTCCTCGAGGCGAGGACATGATGAGGCTTGGGTTCCTCGAGGCGAGGACATGACGAGGCTTGGGTTTGGACTCTGAGCCAGGGACTGGACAAGGACCCAGAACCTGGGTCTTGACTCAGGCTCGGACTCCGGAACTAGGCGAGGACAAGACATGGCTATAGAACGGGATGTGGAACTCCTGCACAAGATGAGGTACTGAAGCCTTGACTTGTTCAAAGAACAGCCGAGCCTTGGACTTGGGACGATAGGAACCTTGGAACCTTGGACTTCGGATAACAAGAACACAGAACACAGAGCCTTGGTCTTGGGAGAAAGGAATGCAGAACCTTGGTTGAGGGAGGACTAGGATGCAGAGCCTTCATCTTGAGAGGACAGGAACGCAGGGACATGGAACACAGAGCCGGGACCCCCCCTTGGGAATAGGACTTGGGGCCGGGGTTCTACACAGAATCAGGACCCCTCCTAGGAAGCAGGACGTAGGGCCGGGACTCGTACAGAGAACACAGAGAGACAGTTCCCAAAACAAGGTAGCTTCAAACGGCCAGACCTACCAAACGAAGGCATGGGCACAGAGACGGTTCCCAACACAAAGTAGCGGCAGACAGCCAGACCTACCTAGTGAAGGTGTGGACAAAGAGACAGTTCCCAACACTAGGTAGCCACAAACAGCCAGAGATACCTAGTGAAGGCATGGACACAGAGACAATTCAAAGCAATGTTAGACAGTTCCTTATCTTGCTCCAGCAGTTGAACTTGACAGCAGTGCGGGCGAAGGTTGCAGGCAAGGTTTACAGGTGAGGAAAGGCTCCAGAAGGAAGGGGCAGAGAAGGGATTCAGACAGGGGGTTTGGACAGGAACAATCCAACAACTGAAGCTGAACCAAGGAGCTATTCATGTAGCCAGCCCAAAATGTGAATCAGTTGCCTCAATTAGAGCACCCAACAGAAAAGGGAAAACCAGAAAACCTGGAATAAGGAACGATGGACCGGACCGTGAACCGGAATCCGGACTTCACGGGCCGGACCACGACATACATTTTAACTCTGGGTTTAAATGACATCCTATCCCAGATTCTGCTGCAGATTTGGTTCATTTAGTTGTTTTTTCACATGTTAGGTGTTTTTCTCTTCATATTTCTGATAAAGTGTGGCCCAAGGAGGGGGAGATGTGAGTCTGTCCATTCACACATTGGGGTTGGATCAGTCTTCACCTGGCATCTTGTCCACAGCCGCTTCAACGTGGACTGGAGTTGGCATCGTCTGATGGAGTCCTTGAAGCACTCAAGCCTCCACGTGATGTCAGCGTGTTGATCCACATTGTGGAGAGGTTCAGCTGGTGATACTGAGTTCATATTTTCCTCAGAGGCTTGAACAGAATTACCTTAGAATCAGCTTTATTATTATTGATATACATCGTGAAATGTGTTGATTTGCTGCTGCAGTACAGTGCAATTCACAAAATAGATGTATATTACAAGTCACTGGCATTGTCTAACAACAAACAGGTTTGTACAGAAGTGTAGAATAAATGACAATATCTGCAGAATTAAACACACAGGTAACCATTCCCACTCTCTCATTAATACGGTCTTTTTATCCACATAACTGCTAGTCACCGTATTTTTTTTTTGTTTTTCCTACCAATCTCTGTTAACTCTAGAGATGGCCGTGTGTGAAAATCCCAGGAGTTCAGCAATTTCTAAGATACTCAAACCACCCCATCTGAAACGAAAAATCTTCATACAGTCAAGGTCATCTAAATTACATTTCTCCCCATTTTAATGTTTGGTCAGAACAACAACTAAACCTTTTGACCATCTTGTGCATTGGAATGTTGCCATATGATTGGCTGATTAGATATTTGTATTTTTGAGCAGGAGTACCTGGTAAAGTAGCCACTGATTGTATATTCCTTATTGTAATTTGTAACGTATTTTGTATATTGTCTATTCATAAATCTGTTGGGTTCCTAAGTGTGTATCTTCAGGCTCCTGTACCTCCTCTATGATGGCAGTAATAAAAACAGTGCATATCCTGGGTGTTGGGGTCCTTAATGAAGCATGCCACCTTTTTGAAGCATCGCCTCATGAAGATGTCCTCAATGGTGAGGAGGCCAGTGCCCTGAGTTTACAAACTCTACAGTTTTTACCGATCCAATGCAGTAGCCCCTCCATATCAGACAATGATACAACCAGTTAGAATGCTCTCCACAGTACATCTGTAGAAATTTGCTGGAGTCTTTGTTGACATACTAAATCTCCTCCTACTCCTATTGAAATACTGCAAATGACATATCTTCTTTGTAATTTCATCAATATGTTGGCCCAGGATAGAACTTCAGGGATGTTCACAACCAGGAACTTGAAACTGCTCACCCTTTCTACTGCCGACCCCTCAATGAGGACTGGTATGTGTTATCTCGACTTTCCCTTCCTGAGGTCCACAGTCAATTCTTTAGTCTTACTGACATTGAGTGCAAGGTTATTGATTGCTGATCTACCTCACTCCTGTGTACCTCTTAGTCGTCACCATCTGAGCTTCTGCTGGTAACAGTTGTGATATTGGCAAATTTATAGATGGCATTTGTGCTGTGCATAGCCACACATGCTTGGCTGCCAAGAGAGTAGAACAGTGGGCTAAACACGCACTCTTGAGGTGAGCCAGTGTTGATTGTCAGTGAGGAGGAGATGCTATGTCTGATCCATGCTGATTGTGGTTTTCTGATGAGTTTAAAGTTCAAAGTTCCAAATTCTAATTCCTCAGAGCCTGCAGAAATTCAGTATGTCATCAAAAATCTTGACAAACTTCTATAGATGTGTGGTAGAAAGTGTGCTAACTGGCTGCATTATGTCCTGGTGTGGATACACCAATGCCTTTGACAGAAAATCCTATAAAAGGTAGTGGATTTGGGTCAGTGCATCACAGATAAAATCCTCACAACCGTTGAGCACATCTCAAACAAGAGAAAATCTGCAGATGCTGGAAATCAAAGCAACAGACACAAAATGCTGGAGGAACTCAGCAGACCAGGTAGCAAGTATGGAAAGGAGTATAGTCAAGATTCGGGGAAGTAGATTTAGGATGGAGATGAGGAGGAACTGCTTTTCCCAGGGAGTTGTGAGTCTATGGAATTCTCTGCCCAATAAAGCAGTGAGGTATATCTACCTCAGTAAATATATTTAAGGCAAGGTTGGAGAGATTTTTGCATAGTAAGGGAATTAAGGGTTATGGGGAAAAGGCAGGTAAGGTAGACAATGGTCCATGGCCAGGTCAGCCATGATCTTATCAAATGGCAAAGCAGCTCAATGGGCCAGATGGTCTCCTTTCTGCTCCTGTTTCTTATGTTCTTATGTACATGAACACATCCAGGGTAAAGATGATTTCGGGTATACACAAACATAAAAGTTTAAAAGTTCCTTCCAAAGGAAAACAAAGGCAATTACTGTATGAACACTGACACACCCATTCAAACTTATCTTCCACCAGGAAACAATGATTTAACTCACACCACTATAAACATAGATCAAAAGTATATTGACAAAAATTCTTAAATTATTATTAAGGCATCTGTTAGTCTTGCGAGACCATGGATCTGCGCCGGGAAAGTCTTCACTCTCCAGGGTGCAGGCCTGGGCAAGGTTGTATGGAAGACCAGCAGTTGCCCATGCTGCAAGTATCCCCTCTCCATGACATCAATGTTATCCAAGGGAAGGGCATTAGGACCCATACAGCTTGGCACCGGTGTCATCGCAGAGCAATGTGTGATTAAGTGCCTTGCTCAAGGGCACAAACACTTTGCCTCGGCTGGGGCTCGAACTCACGACCTTCAGGTCGCCAGTCCAATACCTTAACCACTTGGCCACGTGCCCACCTCTTAAATTATAACAAACACAATAATACTATATAATGCAAAATAAAGAAAATGCCCAACATATATATAAACAATAGTCTATATCGTGCACATAATAGTTGGAATTCATTGTTGCATAATCAATTCAATTTACTTCACTTCATTTACTCACAACATGAAACAGTTTTGCACTAAAGAACTTGTCCCAAGAAACAAATAGGCACACAACATCCAAGGGAAAAAAACTGTCGAACTTTCTTCAATGTCTTGAGCTAACTAGCTGACTATCTGCACATTCTTTGTGAGTATGTGTCTTTCCAAATGGGTTCTGTGAACGTTTCACATTGTTCTTCTCCAATGTTTGTTCACTGTTTTCATTCTCCTTCTTCAGTCCCACACTCTCTAGAAAATGACTCCCCTGATCTTTTCCCCTCACTCCCTCCAAAATAAAATAATATGAAATCTTATTGATTAATTATACAAGCTTAGCTTAATAGCTTAATCAATTGAATTTTTATTTTAAACAGCAAAAAAAAAAGAAATACCCGATTGTATAATATAATTAAGGGACATCTTTAGAAAATCTGCAGAAAATAAAATACTCAACAACATAACTTTATTCACAAAATAATGCATGTCTAAAACAAGGATATACAATTTATAATTTTTAAATTATAGTAATATTTTATGTACTCTACTGCTGCTGCTAAACAACAAATTTCATTGACATATATCAAATAATAAACTTGTTTCTGTTTCTAACTTGCATGAGGCAATCAGATTTGTGCCTGGGTGAAATCCAAACCTACATTCAAATTTAAAACTAGTAAAGATAATTTGTCCTTCAAGATCTTGAGAAAACTTTCTATCTGCTGACAGTTAATCAACTCAATATATCCTCATCATTTTCCCCAACCCTTTTTGTTGGCTTAATTCAGGAATCTGAATTATTAGTAGCAACACACATCAAAGTTGCTGGTGAATGCAGCAGGCCCGACAGCATCTATAGGAAGAGGTACAGTTGACGTTTTGGGCCGAGACCCTTCGTCAGGTCTAACTGAAAGAAGAGCTAGTAAGAGATTTGAAAGTGGGAGGGGGAGGGGGAGATCCAAAATGATAGGAGAAGACAGGAGGGGGAGGGATGAAGCCAAGAGCTGGACGGTTGATTGGCAAAAGGGATATGAGAGGATCATGGGACAGGAGGCCCAGGGATAAAGAAAAGGGGGAGGCAGGGAAACCCAGAGGATGGGCAAGGGGTATAATGAGAGGGACAGAGGGAGAAAAAGGAGAGAAAGAGAAAGAATGTGTGTATGTAAATAAATAACGGATGGGGTACGAGGGGAGGTGGGGCATTAGTGGAAGTTAGAGAAGTCAATGTTCATGTCAACAGGTTGGAGGCTACCCAGATGGAATATACACATTCTTTCTCTCTCTCTCCTTTTTCTCCCTCTGTCCTTCTCACTATACCCCTTGCCCATCCTCTGAGGTTTTCCCCCCCTCCACCTTTTCTTTCTCCCTGGGCCTCCTGTCCCATGATCCTCTCATAACCTTTTTGCCAATCAACTGTCCAGCTCTTGTCTCCATCCCTCCCTCTCCTGTCTTCTCCTATCATTTTGGATCTCCCCCCCCCCTCCCACTTTCAAATCTCTTACTAGCTCTTCTTTCAGTTAGCCCTGACGAAGGGCCTCGGCCCAAAACGTTGACTATACCTCTTCCTATAGAGACTGCCTGGCCTGCTGCGTCCACCAGCAACTTTGATGTGTGTTGCTTGAATTTCCAGCATCTGCAGAATTCCTCGTATCTGCATTTTTAGTGTCAAGATTTGTAGATACTTACAATGCCAGGCACCATCCATGGAGGAAGAAACAGAGTTAACATTTCAGGTCAAGGATGTCTGATCAGGACCACAGGAGACTCTGGAATTTATCATCCACTCTCCTTATCCCCACTCTTCCCTATTTGATAGCCCAGTCCTCCTAAAGAAAAGTAAAGGTAGTGAGGCCAGGATCACTAATTCTATTGTCTTCTCATCCATCAAATAATTCAAACTTGTTGACCAATCGATCAGGTAGGATTGTCCAGCTCTAGCAAAGTCTGCTGACAGTTAACATCTACTGCATCAGGTTTAGCCATATGCAATCATCAGTAACATTTATCAGTCCATTAATCTGATTCAGTTCCTTCTTATCTTACCCTCAAGCTACACTACAGTTTTCAAAACACTGCATCAGTACTGGCTGCCTTCCTTCTGAAATATAAATAAACCTTACTTGAAAACCTATTAATATAAAGGCTATTTTAAATTTATAAATCTCATCTCCCTTGTAGAAGAATACTTGTGTTTATTCCACACCATTATCCAAGATTGCCTTTTGCACAAATGTGTTTGGTCTCTAAGAAGCTTTATTTGGTAAAATTTTTTTTTAAATGCCATGAAGTGTGTTTAAATTGTATCCTAATGGACCACCAAAACCTTTTTAGCTAAACTGTATCAGCTTTACACAATCACCAAACTTCATGCACCTAATTTCTCTTATCTTATTTTTCTCCATGCTTTAAATATCCATGATACTTACAAACGTTTGTAACTAAATGCATCTTTTGTCTTAATCCTCAGCACTGGAACAGAGATTGTGTGAAGGAAATAGGAAGGTTCATGCAAAGGATGAAGAGATTGTACAGATGCTGGAAATCACAAAAGTAATGGAGGAACTCAGTAGTTCAGGCAGCATCTTTGGAGAAGTCCTGCTGAAGGGTCTCAGCCCGAAACGTTGACTGTACTCTTTTCCGTAGATGCTGCCTGGCCTGCTGGGTTCCTCCAGCATTTTGTGTGTGTTTCTTGGATTTCCAGCAACTGCAGATTTTCCCTTGTTTGTGAGAAGAATAACCAGCTTATTTTTCAGACTCAGATTCTTCTTCATGACTGGTAAGGAAGAGGAAAGAAGCCAGAGTAAGAAGCTGGGGGGTGGGGTGCAGTGTAAGAGAATAATAGAAGCTGTTTGCAAGTACTCAAATCCTACCATGTTATTTAATGAAAAGTGTTCAATAAAAAGGGAAGTTGGCAGTGTAAGAGAATGAGTGCAAGCTAGCAGGTGACAGGTGAGGGTGAAGGTGGGTGGGTGGGGGAGGCGGGTTGAAATAAGAAGTTGGGAAGTGATAGGTGGAAAAGGTAAAGGGGTGAAGAAGATGGAAGGTGATAGGAGAGGAAAATGGGCCATGGGTGAAAGGGAAGAAGGAGGGCCACCAGAGGGAGGTGATAGGCAAGTGAGGAGAAGAGAAGGGATAAGAGGGGATCCAGAATGGAGAATGAAAAAAGAGAGAAGGGAGATGGGGAGAAATAACTGGAAATGAGAGAAAGTTCTCTTCATGCTGTCAGGATGGGGTCTATCCTGACAGAATATGAGGTGATAAGATGTTGCTCTTCCAACTTGAGAGTGACCTCATAACGGTAGTGGAGGAGGCCATGGATCAACATGATGGAATAGGAATGTGATATAGGCTTTGAGTGAGACCCAAGAATAAAATAGGGAATCATGAAGGTATCCTTCAAAATTCAGAAAGGAAAGCGAGTGGAAGATGCATCTTGCAGATATCAGAAATGAAAGTAATGATAGAATGAACATTATGGTTAATGTCATAAATTTGGTTATCAATTATTGTATCTCCTCAAGGTGGGATTGTAGCACAGTGGTTAGCATATTCACTTTACAGCATTAGCTATGAGACCAGAGTTTGATTCCACCACTGTCTGTAAGGATTTTGAATGTTCTCACCGTGATCTCCTGGGTTTCCTCCCTGTGCTCCGGTTCCCTTCCACATGCCAAAGACCTCTGATTAGGCTTGGTGAGCTGTGACCAAACTATGTTGGCACCAGAACTGTGGTGGCACTTGGGGGCTGCTTAGCACAGTCCACAGTAACCACGAAGATGCATTTTGCTGTATGTTTCAATGCACATGAGACAGTCAAATCTAATCTTCATCTTTATCTCATATGGTTCAACCTCAATGTACTGATCATGCTTCTATGAAGCACCTATGAATATTCTTGCCGCATGATAGAAGCTGTTTGCAAGTGCTCGAATCCTACCATGTTATTTAATGAAAAGTGTTCAATAAAAAGGGAAGTTGGTGCCTTTAAAAATAAGCGTGAAGCTGTCAGATTGTTACTAATGTGCCTCAAGGAAAATCTATACTCAGTAACCACTCTGTTAGGTACTTCTTCTACCTAATTGTCTTCTGCTGCTATAGCTCATCCACATCAAGGTTCAACATGTTCTGTGTTCAGAGATGCTCTTCTGCACACCACTGTTGTAACGTGAGGTTATCTGAGTTACTGTCTCCAGCTTGAACTAGTCTGGCCATTCTCTTAGTCCTCTCTCACTAACAAACTGTTTTCATCCATAGAACTCACTAGATTTTTAAATTTCTGTTTTTTCGTACCATACTCTGTAAATATTAGAGACTGTTGTGCATGAAAATCTCAGGAGATCAGCAGTTAAGTATCAGCAGAGATACTTAAAGCAGCCCATCTGACACCAACAATCATTCCACAGTCAAAGTCATTTAGATCACATTTCTTCTCCATTCTGATGTTTGGTCTAAACAACAACGGAATGCCTTGACCATGTCTGCATGCTTTTAGACATTGAGTTGCTGCCACATGATTGGCTGTTTGGGTATAATAGAGTGGACACTGAGTGTATATTCCACCATTCAGTTCATTCTGTGTGGTGCATTCAAAGGGTGACTTGAGCTAGGCAATAAATGTTGACCTTGGCACAGTTAGAATGACCTTGGAATGAATTTAAAAGAAACCCTTTCCAGGTCATATGGAAGCAGCAACATGCGATGCCACACACACAAAATGCAGGAGGAACTCAGCAAGCAGCAAATCAGGCAGCACCCGTATAAATGAATCAAAATTGGGCCCAGACCCTTCATCAGGACTCAAAATGTCATGCTGTATCTTCGTTCCGACTTCTTTGTTTGGTGGAAAGTAGATTAAAGCCAAGAAACAATGGGTTGGAGGAGGAAATGAAGAAAGCCAAGAAGTGGTTTGTAGTTTGTTAATTGATTAAGTGTATTTGAGATGTACGGGGTCTCTTCTTTGTATGTTAAATTTAAAATGGCTTCTTTGTTATGTTAATCTTTTAAATTGCTGCATATGTGGATTAAAATGGCTTCTATGTTATGTTAAACCCTGAGAAAGTCCCTCGCTAGACATTTGCTTGGGTTAATACAGACAGCAGGGTGCTATCAACAGGGTCCGGGTGGTCGCCCGCGAGTCAACAGGGTCCGGGTGGTCGCCAAGGATTTCTGAGCTCCAACTTGTGCACGAAGAACTTGAACTTTGATAAGTCTGGCACCTTTTTTTCCCCATTACTTCTTTGTCTGTATCGAACTTATATTAATTTCATAGACTTAGTATTACCTATAAGGTGTACTTGGTAAAACGTACTGTGTGTGCTGGCTGATGATTGATGTTGGGGATTGATTCGGATGGCATTGGTACAGCAACAGACCCAGCGGGAAGCGTCCAGGCGGGCACCGAACGGGATTTCCCCTAGACATATACGATCCAATATAGCTGAGCGTTACATTGTGGGGGCTACTATCCTGGATTTGGATTTTCGGTAAAGCTGTAATAGTCGCTGTGTTAAGTAGTGCGAAGATGGATCGAGATAAGATTGTAAGCCAGTGTGAATTAGAGGATGTACCAGTGAATCATGCGTACGTGCTAAGTGGGGCGGATTTCTGCATTTCAGGCGATGTACTAGTGTGAGGGTTGAGTTTGATTAAAGGTATCGGGCAGGTAGAACTGGTAGCTAGAAGGTGTGGGAAAGAAATGGAGTCTAGCTGGGTGTTGGGTCATTTGAGTGCTGACGTGGTGACGTTGGAACTGCCAACGACAGTCAGCGTCCAGGGGGAGGCGGGGCCGTGGGGTCTCCACACCCTCCTGGAGGAAGAAAGTGAGGAGGAGCTAGATGAGACCCCAGGGGAGGTGCCAGTAGCCAGTGGTGGAGGGTTAGAGTGGGAAGACTTGGCCAGGCCCCGCCCCCAGCCAGGGGTGAGACCTCCAAGTTAGCAGCTGCTATTACCTCCCTGGTGAGATGGGTTGAGGGGCCTCTCCTGAAGCTGAGAATTTTCTCAGGAGCCATGCCCACCCCGGAAGGGGAGGACGAATATGAGATATGGATTGAGAATACGTCCCAGTTGTTAGAGGCGTGGTCAGGTTCAGAAGAGGAAAAGAGACAGCGATTTGTGGAAAGTTTGAGGGGCGGGGCAGCCGGTGTAGTCTGCGAGCTGAGGGCAGAACGACCCTTGGCTTCCCTGTCGGAGTGTTTGGAAGTTTTGGAGGGAGCATTTGGACTGTCAGGAAATCCCTGGCGACTTTTAGCAGAGTTTCAAAACATGGGGCCGGGAAGAGGGGAAAAGCTTTCAGAATACATTTTCCGGCTTGAAAGAAGTCTTACTGGGTTGCGGCGCTGAGGGGTAGTGAAAGCGGACGAAGTGGCGAAGTTGAGGATGAGTCAGATATTTAATGGTTCCCTGGTGGAGGACAGGGTGGCTTGGAGTATCCGGCAGTCATATAAGAGGAGCCCCCTTCCATCATTCGGGCAGCTGATTAGAGATGTACGGGAGGAGGAGAGTGCTTCGGGCCGAAAAGGGGTCTCAGACCATCGGGGACGGTCTTCAGTGGTTCAGGAGGTGGTAGCTGGTTTGAGATCAGAGAAATCCAAGGGGTCCCGGGGGGGGGGGAGGGGATGGACCCCCGCTTGAGGGGATGAACAGGGGAGTACCCCCTTCGGGAGGAGAGGGGCGGCGGGTAGCGTGTGCTATTACTGTGGGAAAGAGGGGCATTTTCTTCAAGAATGTGAGTGGCTGGGGGAGTGCCACAGCTGTGGGGAAGCGGGTCACTTGCGGAGGGATTGTGAGAGACAAGATGCCCCGAGGAGGGAGGGCCCCCGGGCCACTAAGAAGGGAGAGGTGTCGGGAAACTTAGGAGAGGCTCAGTGAGGGAACGGACTGGAGTCTCAGGAGGAACACGTTCCCAGAAATCAGCCATGGAACCCCAAAAGCACAAGCCCTTATTCCGGATGGACTGGTGGGATCCCATTCCAGCATGTTGCTACGGATAGAGGGAATCTTTGCGAAAGCCATCCTTGACATGGGATCGCAGGTTACCTTACTGTACCGGTTGTTCTACAACAAGTATCTGAAGCATTTGCCCGTAACCCCATTTAATGCACTGGAGATTTGGGGCATAAGTGATGGTGATTACCCATACGATGGGTACTTGTCAGTGCGAATGGAGTTCTCGGAGGGCAATGTGGGCGTGTCGGAAGCCCTTGAGACGTTAGTGCTGGTTTGTCCGGACCCGGTGGAAACCGGTGGCAGTGCTCTGCTAGTGGGGACTAACTCCCCTCTGGTGCGATGGCTCTTGGGAGCCTGTAAGGAGAAGGCGAGGGAGAAATTTCTGGAGACCCTCTCGGTACACACAGTGTTTCGAGCGATGTTCGAAGAAGTGGGTGACCCCCAGGGGCTGGATCCTGAGTGCAAACTAGGGACGGTGTGATGTACTCAGGCGAGGCCTAAGGTGATATGGCCAGGGGAGGCGGCATTAGTGATGGGGACCCCCAGATTCCCCGGAGTACCGCCGGGCGAGGCCCTGCTAGTAGACGCCCCCGACGACCAGGAAAGGGAGTCCCGGTTCCCGGCTGGGGCGCTGGTGAGACCTGAATTGCAGAGGCCCTCAGCTGTACAGGCACGGCGGATGGGAGTGATGGTAAGGAACATAACGGAGAGGGAGATCACCTTTAAGCGCGGGATGCCCCTCGCACACTTGTTCCCAGTGACGGAGATGTCCAGCGCCCCCGTGAAGCCCACTGGAGGAAAACTATTGGAGAACTGGGGTTGACCGAGGAGGCCTTTAATTTTAAAGACTCCCCCTGTACTGCTGGAGTATAAGAGCAGGCTGGTGGAGAAGATGCTGAAGCTAGGGAATGTCTTTTCTCAGAGCGAGTTTGATATGGGGTTTTCCAAGAGCACTCGGCACACTATCTGGGTGACAAATGACACCCCGTTTAGGGAGAGGTCGCAGCGGTTGGCCCCGGCAGATGTGGAAGATGTGCGGCAGTTGAAGGACGCAGGGATTATTGCGGAGTCCCGAAGCCCCTATGTGTCCCCCATAGTGGTGGCAAGGAAGCAAAAGGGGAAGGTACGCATGTGCGTGGACTATAGGATCCTGAACCGGCGCACTGTTCCCGACCAGTATATAGTCCCGAGGGTTGAAGATGTGTTGGCCTGTTTGAGTGGGGCGCAGTGGTTTAGCATATGGGATTTGCGGAGTGGGTATTACCAGATTCCGATGAGCGAGACTGATAAGGAGAAGACAGCCTTTATCTGCCCCCTGGGATTTTTTCAATTCAAACGAATGCCCCAAGGCATATCGGGGGCCTCAGCCACCTTCCAGCGGCTCATGGAGAAGACAGTGGGGGATATGAACCTACTGGAGGTGTTGGTGTACCTGGACGACCTGATAGTGTTTGGATCTACGTTGGAGGAACATGAAGTGCGGCTGCTGAAGGTGTTGAGTCGACTGAAGGAGGAAGGGTTAAAACTTTCCCTGGATAAATGTCAGTTCTGTAAGACGTTGGTCAGCTATGTCGGACACATAATCTCACCAAATGGAGTGGCCACTGATCCGGCTAAGATAGCCGCGGTGACCACCTGGCTGAGACCCCAGAAGGTGAGCGCCTTACGCTTGTTTTTGGTGTTCTGTGGGTATTACCGGCGATTCGTGAAAGGACATGCGAAAATGAGTCACCCATTGAACCAGCTGTTGTGTGGTTATCCACCTGTGGAGAAGAAAAGGAAGGGAGACCGAGGACTGGGGGTAGAAGGATACATGAACCTGGCGGAGCTGTTTGGATCGAGGTGGAATGCTCAGTGTGAGGAGGCGTTCCAATCTCTAAAAAGGGCACTGACTCAGGCCCCGGTGTTGGCTTTTGATGATCCCTGGAAGCCGTATGTGCTACACACTGATGCCAGTCGCGAGGGTCTGGGGGCTGTCCTGTACTAGGAACAGGGCAATGGATTGAGGCCGGTGGCATTTATCAGCCCAAGCTTGTCGCCATCTGAGAGAAACTATCCCACTCACAAGCTGGAGTTCTTGGCGTTGAAGTGGGCAGTGTTGGACCAGTTGAGCGACTATCTATACAGGGCCCAGTTTGAGGTGAGAACGGACAACAACCCTCTCACTTATATCCTGACCTCAGCAAAGCCGGACGCTACTGGACATCGGTGGTTAGCGGTCTTGTCTGTCTATGAGTTCAGCCTGAAGTACCAGCCGGTAAGTTGGAACATCGATGCAGATGCTCTATCTCGTCAGGCGCATGACGAGTCGGGCATGGCTGAGGAGTGGAAGAGTGTCCCTGCCCCGGGAGTGAAGGCCATGTGTCAATTTGCGAGCGACGCTGAAGCAGGAGCACTGATGGGGCCGGATCGGGCAGTGGATCAACTGGGGGCTGACGATGACACGTTACCCACTGTTTACTGTAATTTGACTGCTCTGAGGAACAGGCAGCTGCCGGAGTTGAGCCCCCAGGAAGTGGGGGTGGCTCAGCGGGATGACCCGAGCATTGGCACTATCTGGTACGCGGTTAGACAGGGGGATATGGTTCAGGTGGAGAAGGTAATGCACGCCTCCGTGCCCCTACTACTGAAGGAGTGGCCTCGGTTGAAGCTGAAGAACCGAGTCTTGTACCGGGTCACGTCGCCCCCGGACCACCCCCGGCGCTGGCAGCTGGTCATGCCTGAGAAGCATCGGAAGACCATGCTCCAGGTACTACATGATGATTCTGGGCACTTAGAGGTAGAAAAGACCCATGGATTACTCAAGGACTGGTTTTACTGGCCCCGGATGAGGGGGGAGGTTGAAGAATACTGTAAGACCTGTTGTCGTTGCATCAGGAGGAAGACCTTGCCTGCACAGGTGGCCCCGTTGTCCCACTTGCAGAGTGCGGGACCCATGGACCTGGTGTGTATGGATTTCCTGTCTATTGAGCCAGACACCAGCAACACCGTGAATGTCTTGGTCATCACGGATCACTACATTAGATATGCGCAGACATTTCCCACTAAGGATCAGAAAGTGACTACAGTGACAAAGGTCTTATGGGAGAAGTACTTTGTTCATTATGGCCTTCCTCGGTGGATCCATAGTGATCAGGGACGGGACTTCAAGAGCAGGCTAATCCATGAATTACTGGGTATGCTTGGGGTTGAGAAATCCAGGACCACCCCCTATCACCCGCAGGGTGATCCTCAGCCCGAGAGGTTTAACCGGACCCTGCTGGACATGCTCGGCACCTTGGAGATTGGACAGAAGAGTAAGTGGAGTCGGCACATTGCCCATTTGGTTCACTGTTACAATTGTACTGGCAATGATGCTACGGGGTACTCGCCCTATTATCTGATGCTCTGACGGGAAGCGAGGTTGCCCATTGATCTGTGTTTTGGGACTGAAGTGGTTGAAATACTTTCAAAGCCATATCTGAAGTGCGTGACCGATATGAGGAGAGAGTTGAAAAGGGCGTACGAGTTGGCTGAGGCGGCAGCCACCAAGCAGAACCAGCGGAATAAAAGGAGGTATGATCAGAAAGTAAAGTTCGTCCAGCTATTGCCAGGAGACCGAGTCCTTATCCGGAATTTAGGACTACCTGGTAAGCACAAGTTGGCGGATCGTTGGGCAGCCACCCCCTATCCGGTAGAGAGCCAGATGCTGAATCTCCCTGTTTACCGGGTGAGACCAGAGGATGGGAAGGGGCCTATCAAGGTACTCCATCGGAACCACTTGTTGCCTCTGGGTCGAGAGGTGCAGGTAGACCAAGAGCCCGAATGGGAGTTTACGCCAAGTATAGTCATAGTCGTACTTTATTGATCCCGGGGGAAATAGTACGAGGACTCTGCGAGGCTGTGGGGCGAGGGAAGAGCCCGCTGCGAAAGAGATGGGGCTGGTCCCCACCCCAAAAATGGATACGTCATTGGAAGACGATGATTCGGATGTGTGGCACCGGTTTCCGTTCGCTGATTCCCCGGTGCCAGAAGAAGAGGCTTCTGGCCCTTCCCTCACTTAGTTAGGGGAAACGAGGGAGGGTGTTGCAGAGCCACCTGTATTACAGCCGGGATTTGGGGAGGAGAGGGTGGAGCCAGAACCTGAGGAAGAGGGCTCACAGGTGGCGAGGGGTCCCCGTGAGGGTGAGGGTGAAGATGAGGGTCCGACAGGTAGGCCTGGGGTGTCACCTGGGGTGTCTGAACAGGAAGAGTCAGCAGAGGAAGTACAGAGGTCTCAGAGGAGTAGGCACCCCCCGGAGAGGTTGGCTTATATAGCGCCGGGAGAACAGGATGTGATCTCTGCAGCCCTGGGAAGTTATGTCACTGCTTTATGCACCTGGGTTGAGTTTTGTGTTTTGCAAAGAGCACTGGTGAACCCTGTTAACAACATGAGGGCATGACTTTTATTTGGTGGGGGGTGAGTGTGCGGGGTCTCACCTTTGTATGTTCAATTTAAAATAGCTTCTTTGTTATGTTAATCTTTTAAATTGCTGCATATGTGGATTAAAGTGGCTTCTATGTTATGTTAAGCCCTGAGAAAGTCTCTCGCTAGACATTTGCTTGGGTTAATACAGACAGCAGGGTGCTATTAGCCAATGGGTGTTCATGTTATTATTTCTTAGGGTGATAATGCTGTCTCATATGACTGGGAACGGGGGTTTTTGGCGAGGAGTCGGAGGAGAGATGGAGAGGACGACGGACGTGTGGGAAGCCTCCGGTCGATCACTCCGGGTGGTCCCGAGCTGCGAGTCGGCAGGGTCCGGGCCGTCCCGGGCCACGAGTCGACGGGGTCCGGGTGGTCCCGAGCCGGGAGTCGACGGGGTCCGGGTGGTCCTGAGCCGGGAGTCAACGGGGTCCGGGTGGTCCCGAGCCGTGAGCCGATGGGGTCCGGGTGGTCCCGAGCTGGGAGTCGACAGGGTCCGGGTGGTCCCGAGCCGTGAGTCGACAGGGTCCGGGTGGTCGCCAAGGATTTCTGAGCTCCAACTTGTGCACAAAGAACTTGAACTTTGATAAGTCTGGCACCTTTTTCCATTCCTTCTTTTTCTGTATTGAACTTATATTAATTTCATAGACTTAGTATTACCTATAAGGTGTACTTGGTAAAACGTACTGTGCGTGCTGGCTGATGATTGATGTTGGGGATTGATTCAGGTGGCATTGGTACAACAACTGACCCAGCGGGAAGCGTCCAGGCCGGTGCAGCACGGGATTTCCCCTAGACATATACGAGCCAATACAGCGGAGCTTTACAGAGACAAAATTAATAAATAGAGTACTGCAGTTTTATAGCAAAATATTTCTATACATACACAAATACATTTTTCTACATTGCAACAACTACCAATCTGTTTTGTCAAGTGTTATCTGCAAAACCACTTGGAAATATTAGCTGCATACTCAGTCATACTCAAAGACACAATCATTGTATTTCAGATTGGTAGATTACTTTATTTTAGTAGATTCAGTATCAGCACAAGACCATAAGACAAGATAGGAAAATTAGGCCATTTGGCCCATCAAGTCTGCTCTATCACTCGAACATGGCTGATTTATCTTCTCTCTCAACTCCATTCTCCTACCTTCTCCTCATAAGCTCTGACACCGCGGCTAACTAAGAATCTACCTGTTATGTCTTGTAACTCCAAAACACAAAACTAATCTAGATTAAAAACATGGAGCCAGGGATAACTCCTGTATGTAGTTTGTTTTCCTTTAGTGAGGTTCACACTTATGACATGATGATGTAATGACATTTGTCATTCATGTACTCTTACATATAAACTGCAATGAATTATTGAAGCAAAGAATGCTTAATCAAACAATGTGATTACAAAATTAATTAAATATTAAATACACACAGTCCTCCCTGCTTAGTTATAAGCTCTAACTCAATATCAAATGCAACTCAACTAAGATCCCTCTCTAGTCATCTGTGTATGATTTCTTATCCATGTGGGATAACACGTTTCCTGAAAGGGGGGAGGGAGGTCAGTCTGCTTGGCAAGGGAGACTCGTGGCTGTGAACCAATCTCAGTTTCTGGGGCCTTCTCTGTGGTGATTGTTGGAGTTGACACTGGGACGGTAGGAAGAAGTTCTGACACCCCTGGACAGCTTTCTTCTCCAACAATTGTCTCTGCTCTCCTCAACTGATCAATGTGTCTTCTCCAGATAATACCAGACACAACTTCCTCTGTGTAAGAGAGTGGTCCAGTTCTGTCCAAGTACCCACTTTTGATCACCTCTGTAGTAACTCACCAGGACCTCTTGTCCAGAGGTGAAACACTGAACTTCCTTGTTTGAGGAGCCATCAATCTGTCTCAACTGTTTGTCCTGCTTGCTCCTTCTGAGATTGGCTTTGAACAGGTCCAAGTGTGAGCACAAGGGATGACCCAGGAACAGCATAGCTAGTAGGTTTTTGGTTGTGTAGAGACATTGAAACATAGAAAACCTACAGCACAATACAGGCCCTTCGGCCCACAAAGTTGTGCCGAACATGTCCCTTCCTCAGAAATTACTAGGCTTACCTAGAGCCCTCTATTTTTCTAAGCTTTATGTACCGATTCAAAAGTCTCTTAAAAGACCCTATCATATCCGCCTCCACCACCATCGCCGGCAGCCGATTCCACGCACTCACCACTCTCTGAGTAAAAAACCTGACATTTCCTCTGTACGTACTCCCCAGCACCTTAAACCTGTGTCCTCTTGTGGCAACCGTTTCAGCCCTGGGAAAAAGCCCCTGACTATCCACATGATCAATGCCTCTCATCGTCTTATACCCCTCTATCAGGTCACCTCTAATCCTCCATCGCTCCAAGGAGAAAAGGCCGAGTTCACTCAACCTATTCTCATAAGACATGCTCCCCAATCCAGGCAACATCCTTGTGAATCTCCTCTGCACCCTTTCTATGGCTTCCACATCCTTTCTGTAGTGAGGTGACCAGAACTGAGCAAAGTACTCCAAGTGGGGTCTGACCAGGGTCCTATGTAGCTGCAACATTACCTCTCAGCTCCTAAATTCAATCCCATGGGTGATGAAGGCCAATACACCTTATGCCTGCTTAACCACAGAGTCAACCTACGCAGCTGCTTTGAGCATTCTATGGACTCGGACCCCAAGATCCCTCTGATCCTCCACATTGCCAAGAGTCCTACCATTAATACTATATTCTGCCATCATATTTGACCTACCAAAATGAACCACTTCACAATTATCTGGGTTGAACTCCATCTGCCACTTCTCAGCCTGGTTTTGCATCCTATCAGCCCTCCACACTAAACTCTGACAGCCCTCCACACTATCCACAACACTTCCAACATTTGTGTCATCAGCAGACTTACTAACCCATCCCTCCACTTCCTCATCCAGGTTATTTATAAAAACCATGAAGATGAAGGGTCCCAGAACAGATCCCTGAAGCACACCACTGGTCACTGACCTCCATGCAGAATAAGACCCATCTCCAACCATTCTTTGCCTTCTGTGGACAAGCCAGTTCTGGATCCACAAAGCAATGCTCCCTTGGATCCCATGCCTCCTTACTTCCTCAATAAGCCTTGCATGGGGTACCTTATCAAATGCATTGCTGAAATCCATATACACTACATCTACTGCTCTTCCTTCATCAATGTGTTTAGTCACATCTTCAAGAAATTCATTCAGGCTCGTAAGGCATGACCTGCCTTTGACAAAGCCATGCTGACTATTTCTAATCATAATATACCACTCTAAATGTTCATAAGTCCTGCCTCTCAGGATCTTCTCCATCAACTTACCAACCACTGAGATAAGACTCACTGGTCTATAATTTCCTGGGCTACCTCTACTCCCTTTCTTGAATAGAGGAACAACATCTGCAACCCTCCAATCCTCCGGAACCTCGTCTGTCCCCATTGATGATGCAAAGATCATCGCTAGAGGCTCAGCAATCTCCTCTCTCACCTCCCACAGTAGCCTGAGGTACATCTCATCCGGTCCTGGTAACTTATCCAACTTGATGCTTTCCAAAAGCTCTAGCACATCCTCTTTCTTAATAACTACATGCTCAAGCTTTTCAGTCTGCTGAAAGTCATCACTATAATAACCAAGATTCTCGTGTGCTGCATTGTGACATGCAAGGAAGAAATGGCAAGTTTCTGTTTCTGTGTTAGTGCAGTATGTTCTGCTGACATAGCTCACAATGTATTCCTTAGATGCTAGATAACCCATTTGTAGTTGGGTAGTACAATACAGATGTAATATGTCTTATGCTATCCATTTTCTTGAAAGACTGAAACTGTTCTGCAACAAAATGTGGTCCCTGACTAAGTGTTCTGGAACACTAGTCCTTGAGAAGCGGCTTCTCAACACATCAGCAGTGAGTGAGGCTGTAGTGGAGGCTATTGGGAACACTTCTGGCCATTTTGTAGCTGCATCCATTACAACCAAGAAATTGGTACCCATGAATAGTTCAGAAAAATCCAAATGGTTGACCATTGCTGACCATTCTCAGGAATGGAGAGTTGCTGCTCCTGGCATCTTCCTCACATGTTGCATCCTGTGCAGTACATGGCAAGCTGCTCAAAATGCTGATCTATCTCAGGCCACCAGACAAAGCTTCGACCCAAGGCATTTATGTGACCACATATAAATGACCAGTATGTAGCTTCTCCTACAACTTAGCTCTCAGGTTAGATGGTGCAACAACTCTCAATCCTCACAGAAGGCAACTCCCATCAAAGGCAATTTCATCCCAGAGATTTTTTGTCTGCATGACATGCTCTTTGTATGTGTCCTACTTTGTTGTATTTTCTGCAATTTTCACCTTTATACCTGAATTTGGTGTTTGTCTGAATTTGCCTGCCACAATGATAACAGAATTTGTTCAGTCAGTCAGTCAAGTTTTCTATTTAGGCGCTACAATTTTGTTCATGCTCACTTCCATTCCTGACTGGAACTCAATTGTGTCTCTGTCTGCTGTTTCCATTATTACAATGATTTCAATTGCTATTTTAAGTGTGAACCGTGCTTCAGTTAGAAACTGTTTCTGAATTATTTCTTGTAAGATTCCAGGAATTAAATGATTTCTCAGTGCATCATTAAGCCCATCACTGGACTGGCAATTCTCAGACAATCTCTTCAATTCAGCCTCATACGCTGAAATGAACTCCCCTTCCTTTCAATTCTACTTATGAAACTGAAAATGTTCTGCATTCAGCAATGGTTTTGGTTCTAAATGTGCCTGCATACTTTCACAATATCAGCAAAGTTCATTTCAGATGGTTTGTTTGGAGCAATCAAAATTCTAAGCAAACTATATTCTTTTCCATTGAATACACTCAGCAAAAACTGGCACTCATTTTTCATCGACTATTTAATTGACTTTGAAATACTGCTCAATCCATTCAGTATATGTCACTCAGTTATCCATTGGGCAATTGAATGCATCTATCCTTCCTATATAGCCATCCATTTCTGCTTTTTATTAAACTTATGTTTATCATCACTTTCATTCCTGATTAGAACTCAATTGCATCTCTGACTGTGGTTTCCATTAATACAATGATTTCACCAGTATTCACTGTTTTCTGAACACATGAATTTTCTTCATATTCTTCCTTTTTTTAAATCAAATGTCTCAAGGTGCTTCCGAAAAAAATGAGCTGTGCTTTTTCTTAACTCGAAAAAAAGTTCAAAAATCTGTTCCCCCTCTCTCCACCCCCCCCCCCGCACTCTCGATCGCTGTCTCTCACCCTTTGTGAAAAAAGAATGTGTTGCACTTCAGTGGGTATGTAGTGATCCTGGGTGCATTTTAGAACTTCCTCTTTGCCATTGTTATGTTTTGTAACTCCAAAACATGACACCAATCAAGAGATAAACATGGGGCTGGGGATATCTCGTGTACGTAGTTCATTTTACTTTAGTGAGGCGCACACTCAATGACATGGTGTTGTAATGATGTATGTCATCCACGTACATTTATATAACCCACAATGTATTATTTAAACAAAGAATGCCTAATCAAACAATATATTTACAATATTACTCAAATATGACTGCAATATTAAATACACAATCAGAATCAGAATCAGGTTTATTATCACCGGCATGTGACATGAAATTTGTTAACTTAGCAGCTGCAGTTCAATGCAATACGTAATCTAGCAGAGTGAGAGAGAAAAAATAATAATAAATAAAATAAAACATAATAATAAACAAGTATATCAATTACTTATATTGAATAGAATTTTAAAAATGTGCAAAAACAGAAATACTGTATATTGAAAAAGTGAGGTAGTGTCCAAAGCTTCAATGTCCATTTAGGAATTGGATGCCAGAGGGGAAGAAGCTGTTCCTAAATCATTGAGTGTGTGCCTTCAGGCTTCTATATCTCCTACCTGATGGTAACAGTGAGAAAAGGGCATGCCCTCGGTGCTGGAGGTCCTTAATGATGGATGCTGCCTTTGTGAGACACCGCTCCCTAAAGATGTCCTGGGTACTTTGTAGGCTAGTGCCTACAACCTCCAGTTTAAATATGTCTCATGACTTCTCCACCTATGCCTATGAATTCCACAGATTCACCACCCTCTGGCTAAAGAAATTCCTTCTCATCTCAGTTCTAAAGGGATGTCCTTCTAGTCTGTGGCTGTGCTCTCTGGTCCTAAACTCTACCAATATTGGAAACACCTTCTCCACAATTATTCTCTCTAGGTCTTTCAATAAGATCTTCCCTCGTTCTTCTGAGCTCCAGTGAGCATGGGTGCAGAGCCAGCAAACACTCTCTCACATTAACTCTTCATCCCTAGGATAATTCTCGTAAACCTATTCTAAGCCCTATCCAAAGCCATTACATCCTTTAATAGATAGGGCCAAAAGCTGCTCACGATATTCCAAATGCAATCTGATCAATGTTTTATAACGTCCCAACATTACAACCTTGCTTTTATATTCTCATTCTCTCAAAATGAATGCTAATATTACATTTGCCTTCCTTACCCCCAACTTAACCTGCAAGTTATTATTATCCATGTTAACCTGATTTTTCTGTAACCTTTGACATCTTTACCAATCAAGAACCTATCAATCCAATGACTTGGTCTCTACAGTCATCTGTGGCAAAAAATTCTACAGATTCACCACCCTCTGGCTGAAGAAATTCTTTCTCATCTCTGTACCTCTATTCTGAGGCTGTGCAGGTTGAGTTTATTCTGGTCTGTGACTGCTGCAACTTAAGAAGCTTCCTCTCCACATCCACTCTATCTGGGCCTTCCTATATATTTGGTATGTTTCAATGAATTTCCCCCTCATTTGTCAAAACTCCAGTGAGTATTGACCCAGTGCCATCAAGCACTTCTCATACCTTAATCCCTTCATTTCCGGAGTATTTCTTGTGAACCTCTCCAAAACCAGCACATTCTTTTTTAGATAAGGGGCACAAAATTGCTCACAGTACTCCAAGTGTGATCTGACCAGTTCTGAGCCTTACAAAACTTCAGCATTATAACCTTGCCTTTATATTCTCGTCCTCTCAAGCTGAATGCTAATATAGCATTTGCCTTTCTTAATAACGCATCAACCTGCAAATTAATCATTGCCTTAGCTATTGTATTGGAGTTTCACTGCTGCACTTATGTTGTCGTTTATGGCAATGTTTATAATTGTAGCATTGGTTCAAGGACCAAAATATTTAGTATATTTTAATATATACCTTTTGAATCTGGACATCATCCTCGTGCACTTATCCCATCCATTCCTGATGGGATTATCATCAACATCACTCAGGCAGCCTTTTCCTATGTTCTGCATTTTCGTTTTCAATCTAATAAAAATATTTAAGACTTTTTCAGCCAAGACTCTTAACTTACCTTTTGGGTTTTGCTTGCAATTGCATTCTGAAGGTCACTCTGTGAGTCCAGCATACTCCAGGACACGTGAATGTACTTTCACACAAATTAAAGATGGATTTGGCTATACAGCTCTTCTTATGTGCTTTGTCATTGAGAAGATCATGGCTGATTTGATTGTAACATAATTCCATGTTCTTGCTTACCCACAGTAAGCTTCCTACTCTTCTAGAATCTGTATTAGCATATTCAGTGACTGTGCTTTCTGCCAGTTTTAAAAAAGAAAGTTTGAAAGACTTGTTTTTGAAGAAGAAATACAGTGGATTCTGGTTAAGTTTGGCCCAATTAAGTGGTTACCCCAATTTTCCAAAGCTTCATGAAAATAGTTAAAAAGATATAAAAAAAAGAGGAACTACTGTTTAACTCTGCATCTTAGAAACTTTCAGTCTTTTCCTATTTTGATAAAATGCTTTTTGGTTTACCAAAATAAACAATTTTAGGTTTTCATACATCATACTCCTTTTGTTGTTTCTTTTTGCATTTAGCTAACCTGTCTGTAGGTACAATATTTTACATATGTTCCTTCCACAACTTGCTGTCTTATTTGGAGACACAAGATGCAGATGTTGAAATCTGTGGAGGAACTTAGTGGGTCAAGCAATCAATGGAATAAATAAAGCATATGCTGTTCGAGCCACTGAATTCTTTCAGAAATTTATTTGCTACTCACCTCCTTATCTTTGTGTCATCAGCAGAATTAATGTTACATCTGGTGTATGTAGATTGTAAAAAGCTAAAGTTTCAGCACTTATCCCAGAGGTATAATCTTCACAGCATCTTGCCAACCGGAGAGGAGACTGGTTTATTCAAACTCCCTAGTTCCTGTTGTTACGTACCCCGTAAGTGGGTTGCCAAACCAGCAGAAATGGATCACTCAGTTGGAGTCTGGATTACTAGAACTAAGAAAGTTTTATTAAAGAAACAAGCAACACAGTAATCGAAAGGATAATAAATGCAACAGTTCAGCAATGATAAACACACATGTGCACAGAATTAAGATAACAGCATCAATCAAGCTCTATCGTTGTCTAGGGGTAAATGACCAAATTTCAAAGTGACACAAAAGTTCAGTCCAATTTAGTTCAGTTCGCAGTAATCGTTGCCATGGCGATGGACAACGTGGCGGGAGGGAGAGAGAGAATGGGAACGACTGATCATTCAGACACGGCTTCTACTCACAGACCGGCGATAATTGCTCACAAGCAGCTTTCGGGCAGGTCCTTGGTGATGTCACCTGAGGTCACCGACTGTGACCCCTCCTCCAGATGCGGTCGATCCTCTGCAGTGAACCTGGCACCCAAGCGAGGGCGGACACACACCGGGTTCCCGCTGATCATACCTTTCCACCCTGTGCGTTGTCCGGTACTTCCCACCGACCCGTGAGAGGCGCACCGCTTCCAGGGTCTCGTTACCTCGGGTGTCGTGTGTCCTGCCTTAGCGAACCTGTCCCTTTTTATCCCCCTGCTGGGGTATCGCCTGTCCATCACTTCAAACAGTTCAGGGTTCAAAGGGGGAGCCGCTCCAGACAGCTCTTTCTCCCGTCCCTTCATTACACATCTCCAGATCGCCTGTCCATCACTTCAAACAGTTCAGGGCTCAAAGGGGGAGCCGCTCCAGACAGCTCTCTCTCCCGTCCCTTCATTACACATCTCCAGATGCTGCTCCATTGTTCCTTATCTCTCCTTCCCCTGAGGACAGGTGGCAGACCACTTGCTGATGCCACTGATGCTAACATCTATGTGTATTCTCGTCACACTGTAAATCAGCCATTCTTCTGTCAATGTCTTTAATTTGCCTCCTACACAATGGGTTTTGTCCTCCCCCCCAACTTTCAATACATCACATTAAGTGCCTTCTAGAAATCTAACTGTAGCACACTGAATGCGGGAGGAACTCAGCAGGTCAGGCAGGATCTACGAAAATGAATAGACAGTCAACATTTCAGACTGACACCCTCCATCAGGACTGGGAACGAAGGGGGAATATGCCAGAATAGGAAGGTGGCGTGAGGGGGGAAGAGGTAAGGAGGACAAGCTATAAGGTGATGGGTGAAGCCAGGTGGGTGGGAAAGGTAAAGGGCTGGAGAAGAAGGAATCTGATTGGAGAGGAGAGGAGAGTAAATTGGGGAGAAAGGGAAAAAGGAGGGGCACCAGGAGGAGGTGATAGGTAGTAAGGAGCAGAACTAAGAGGCTAGAGTCGGGAGTAGAAGAAGAGGGGTGGGGGTGCGGGGGGGGGGGGGGCGGTGGGAGAACCAAAATTACCGGAAGTAGAAATTGATGTTTGTGCCATCAGATTGGATGCACGTGTCATGGTCTGGTCCATGAAATCCGCATTCCGGTTCACGGTCTGGTCCACCCTCCCTATTCCAGGTTTTCCGGTTTTCCCCAGTTTCTGTTGAGGCAGCTGATTCTCTTTTGTGCTGGCTTCATAAATAGCTTCAGGATTCAGCCTCTGGTTGCTGGATTGTTCCTGTCCTTACCCATTGTCTGAATCCCTTCCCTCTCCTTCCTTCTGTTGCCTTGTCTGAAGCCTTGCCTCACCTTGCCTCGTCTGAAGCATTGCCTCGCCTTGCTTCATCTGAAGCTTTGCCTTGCCTTGCCTCGCCTTGCCTCGTATTGCCTCGTCTGAAGCCTTGCCTCGCCTGTAACCCTTGCCTGCACCACTGTCTAGTTCAATCGCCGGAGCAAAATAAGGAACTGTCTAACGTTATTTTGAACTTCCTCTCTGCCCACGCCTTAACTAGATAGGTCCAGTTGTTTGCCGCTACCTAGCGTTGGGAACTGTCTGTATCCACGCCTTCGCAAGGTAGGTCCAGCTGTTTGCCGCTACCTAGTGTTGGGAACTGTCTGTGTCCATGCCTTTGCTAGGTAGGTCCGGTCGTCTGCCATTACCTGGTATTGGGAACCATCTCTTCGTATTCTGCATTCTGTGTAATGGGTCCTAGCCCTACGTCCTGTACCCAAGAAGGGGTCCCGGCTCTGTGTTCTGTGTATGAGTCCCGGCCCTATGTCCTGTTTCCAAGGAGGGGTCCCAGCTCTGTGTTCTATGTTCCTGTTTCTCCCTCGACCAAGGCTCTGCGTTCCTGTCTCTCCCTCGACCAAGTCAAGGCTTCGGGGTTTCATCCAGTCCTAGCCACGATCCAAGAACCTTGTCCTGTCCAAACCATGGTTTTGTGTTCTCATCTTGTCCATGTGTCTTGCCCAGTCCAGGAGTACTTTGCCCAGCCCGGTGCTGGGGTTCCCTCATCCTGTGCTGGAGTTCCCTTGTCCTGTCCAGGAGTCTCACGTCCAGTCCTGTTGCTTCTCCTCGTCCTGTAGCCATGTCTTGTCCTCGCCTAGTTCTGGAGTCCGAGCCCAATTCAAGTCCTAGGTTCTGGGTCCTTGTCCAGTCTCTGACTCGGAGCCCAAGCCCAGGCTCCTAGTTCCAAGTTCCATGTCCTGGTTCCACTATCCTAGTCAAGTCCTAGCCCAGGCCCTGTATCTTTGTCTCATCCAGGGCCTGTGTCATGTCCGGTGTCCTTCGTTCCTCACTTCCCTTGCTTTCTTGACTAACCTAGTCCTGTTCCTAGTACTTCAGTGTCTGTGTCTTGCATTTGGGTCCGCTCCCAGCGCCCCTGTTATGACAGCATGTGCTCTTGTTGTTCTTTATCCACTTCTTCAAACAAGAACAACAACCTTGATCAAATTTCCTTTCCCTTTCACAAAACCATGTTAATTTTGCATGATTATCTTGGATATTTCCCAGTGCCTTACGCAACATCTTTAACGATGGTTTCATATGTGTTCCGGTGATAGATACAGTCATTATACAGCTGACAGGCAGCTTCAACTTTCTGTTTCCCTCCATCTTCATTATGTTTATTATCCTGGAGTGTTTGTCTGAACTGGACTTCAAATTCCAGTTCTTCATGTTATGCCAGGCTAAGCTTAAAATTTCAAAAATAAAATCTATTTAAAAGTCAAAAGTGGATTTTGCTTTGCCATATAAGTTTATACAATAGATGCAACAAAAGACTTACCTGCAGCAGCCTCTCAGATGCATAACATTAGATAAACAACATTTACAAGAAAAACAAAAACATAAATTATACACAATCTTTACAAGTCGGAGCAAAATTAGAAAGAAAATTCACAGAGCCCATTATAGTGCAAAGTGGTGATAGTGTTGCTATACTCAAGATTCAAGATTCAAAATTATTTAATGTCATTTCCAGTACACAAGTGCAAAGGAGAAAATAATTGTTACTCTGGATCTGATGCAACAGAAAAAAAATCACAATAAGATAAAGAGCAAAATAATAAAGAAAATCACAATAAATATAAATACATAAGATAGCATATGTACTGTACATTGATTGATTGTATGTCCATAAAGTGATGCTAGGGACAGGAGTGTCTATATATAAGATGACTCTGACAGGAAATGATAAGGTCATGGTGGTTGGGGCTGTGAAGTGGTGGGTTAGTGGGTGGAGGTGTTCAACAGCCTTACAGCTTGGGGGAAGTAACTAGTTTTGAAGCTGGTGATCCTTGCCTGGATGCTACGTAGCCTCCTCCCTGATCCATGAGCATGATGGGTGGGATCCTTCTTTATGTTACTGGTCTTCTTCCAACATCTTTCTGTGTTTTTGTCCTTGATGGTGGGTGGCCTGGTGCCGGTGATGTGTTGAGCAGTTATGACTCCCTGTTGTAGAGCCTTTCTGTCTGCCACAGTGCTAATCTGTACCGTGCAGTGATGGAGCATGTTAGAATGCTCTCTGCTCCGCATTTATAGAATGATATGAGTATAGATGTGCAAAGTCCAGCTCTCTTCAGCCTCCTCAGAAAGTAGAGACATTGGTGAGCTTTCCTAATTCTGTAGAATGTGTTTTGAGACCATGAGAGGTATGTGAGATGTGCACTCCCATGATTTTGAAACTGCTCGCAGCTTCCACTGCTGCATTGTTGATGTAAAGAGGGGTGTGAATGGTATGAGTTCTCCTGAGGTTGATAACCATCCCCTTTGTCTTGTTAACATTGAGGAAGAGGTTGATTACCTGGAATCAAGCCGTGAGCTCTTCCACCTCTCTGTAGGCCATCTGTCATTGTTGTTTTGAGACTTTGAATAAGGTTGTGCAAGTTAGTTGAAGAGCTGAATAGCTGGAAAGAAGTAGCTGTTCTTGAAACTGGTGGTGTGGGACTTTAGGATTTCATACCTCCTGCTTAATGGTAGATGTGAGAAAATGGCATGGCATGGATGGTGGGTATTTTTCATTACAGATATTGCCTTCTTGAGGGTAGTGATGTACCCATGATGCACCCTGTACCGTTTCTTAAATTCCTGTCCATTCAAATTGTCACACCAAACCATAATGCAACCAGTCAGAATACTTTCAACAGTACATTCGTAGAAATTTGTTGGTGATTCAGTGATATTCTGAACCTCTTTACCTTTGTAATCTTCTCCCTGGGGCTCATATACAAACTTGCTCATTAGCAATCTCTGCTAACAGTGTCTTAGTGGTGAGAAGGCCAACCTTCATAATCAATAAACATCTAGTGTCGGTATGATTTGGGGTTCAATCAAACAGGAAAGTTAGGATGTTCCAATTCAGGAACATAGATTGTAGAGAATGCTGTGCAATTACTGCCCATACACAGTTATCGGTAGCCCAGAAATGACAGATCATACAGAAAGAGTATACACCAATTTTTCAACTTTAACAAACAGTTAAAGGAAAAGAAAACTAAAAGGGACCATTACAGTTAAACCAGTCTAATATGCGTATAAACATTGGAGTGTGGGGACCCAATTTCTACACAAGCGAATCGGCTCACAAAATAGCCCGCGCATGGGGAGAGACTTTTGTAATGCACCTCTGACATCATTACCGCCCGGAGAGGGCTGGAAGGGAACTGCTTAAAAGCCAGTGCCGCAAAGTTTGAATAAACGAGTCTCAAGTGCGACTTACAGACTGCGTGTCATTGTTTCTAGCTCTGTGTGTAGCACATCGCTATATTGGTGACCCCGACGATCCAAATGAGATTTGGACCAAAGATGATCGACTCTTCATCTGTTCACGCAGTTTCGCTAAAACTGCGAACTTTCTGGATGCTGCGACCACACGTGTGGTTTGACCAAGCAGAAGCCCAGTTCCAGATTCGGCAGATATCTTTGGATTCCACACATTACTATTAAGTGGTGAGCTCCCTTGACCAGGAGACAGCCGCACGGGTTGGGGATTTCATACAGTCACCCCTCGAAGAAGGCAAATATGCAGCATTCAAAGCACTGCTCTTAGAGACCTTTGGCCTTTCACGGTGTGAGCGAGGTGCCCGCTTGCTGCACCTGGATGGTTTGGGAGACAGGCTGCCGTCAGCATTAATGAATGAGATGCTGGCCCTGGCTGAAGGACACAAGCTCTGCCTCATGTTTGAGCAGGCATTCCTAGAACAACTGCCCGAGGACATACATCTGCTGCTGGCCGACGCAGATTTCAGTGACCCCTGGAAGGTGGCGGCCCGGGCAGATGTGCTGCGGAAAGCCAAGAGGGAGAGCGGGGCATCCGTCGGATAGATTACCAAGCCACACGCCCAACAGCAGGCCAGACCAGGCCTGGCAACGGAGCGCACGCAACACAGAGGCAAGAGTGGAGAGGCCAATGAACAGTGGTGTTTCTACCACCAGCGGTGGGGCACAGAAGCCCGCTATTGTCGCCTGCCCTGCAAGTTCCTGGGAAACGCCAGAGCCAGCTGCTGCTAATGGCTACGGCGGCTGGCCACCAGGACAGCCTCCTGTACATCTGAGACAAACAGTCGGGATAACACTTCTTGGTTGACAGGGGAGCAGAGATCAGCTTCTTACCCCGATGGGGTATGACACCCGCAACAGGGAGCCGGGACTCACTCTGAGGGCCGCAAACTGCAGCACGATTCGGACCTACGGCACCCACACAGTGCAGCTACAGTTTGGCGCCAGCCGGTTCATGTGGGACTTCACACTGGCCGCCATGGCCCAACCACTTCTGGGGGTGGACCTCTTGCGAGCCCACAGCCTGCTGACCAACTTGTAAGGGAAAAGACTGGTCCATGCCAAGACTTTCCAGATGTTCTCTCTAGGTGAAACCAAGTTGCCAGTCCCACACCTGGACTCCATCATGCTGTCTGACAACGAATTCACCAGAATCCTGGCGGACTTTCCATCGGTTCTGGCACCGCAGTTCACGGCAGCCATGCCCAGACACAGAGCACAGCGCCACATTCTGACCCAGGGACCACCCCTCCATGCCCGCGCACGAAGGCTCGGGGGGAGCTCCGCCTGGCAAAGGAGGAGTTCAAGAGGATGGAGGAATTGGGGATCGTACGGTGGTCCGACAGCCCATGGGCCTCCCCCTTGCACATGGTGCCCAAAGCAGCCGGGGGCTGGAGACCATGCGGCAACTACCACAGACTGAACGAGGCTACAACTCTAGACCGTTACCCCGTGACGCACATACAGGACTTTGCAGCAAACCTGCATGAGGCAAGCATCTTTTCCAAAGTAGACTTCGTCCGGGGGTACCATCAAATCCTGGTACACCCTGAAGACATCCCCAAAACAGCACTCATCACCCCGTTCGGCCTGTTCGAATTCCTCCGAATGCTGTTCGGCCTGAAGAATGCTGCACAGACGTTCCAGCAACTAATGGATGTGGTGGGCCGCGACCTGGACTTTGCGTTCATCTGTTTGGATGATATCCTCATAGCCAGCAGTAGTCGTCAGGAGCATCTGTCCCACTTCCGCCAGCTCTACTCCCGCCTGAGTGATTTTGGCTAAATGTCAGTTTGGACTCGACACCATCGACTTCCTGGACCACAGGATTACCAAAGACGGGGCAACACCTCTGCCCGCCAAGGTAGACATGATCCGCCACTTCGCCCGGCCCAACACAGTCAAAAGCCTGCAGGAGTTCATTGGTATGGTGAACTTCTACCACCGCTTCCTCCCCTCAGCAGCCCGCATCATGTGCCCTTTGTTCACCCTGATGTCGGGTAAAGGCAGGGATCTTACTTGGGACGAAGAGGTTGCGGCCGCTTTCGTTAAAGCCAAGGAAACCTTGGCAGACGCCGCGATGCTGGTGCACCCCAGAACAGACGTTCCAACCGTCTTCACAGTGGATGCATCTAACACAGCAGTCGGTGGGGTGCTGGAGCAACTCATTGAGGGGCGCTGGCAACCCCTGGCGTTCTTCAGCAGGCACCCATGGCCACCCAAACTCAAGTTCAGTGCCTTCGACCGGGAGCTGTTGGCACTTTATCTGGCATCCGGCATTTCAGGAACTTCTTAGAAGGCAGGCTGTTCACCACGTTCACGGACCACAAACCGTTGACCCTCACATTCACGAAGGTGTCCGATCCCTGGTCGGCCGGCCAGCAGCGACATCTGTCCTACATCTCCGAGTACACGACGGACATCCAGCATGTCTCGGGAAAGGACAACGTCGTGGTGGACGCACTCTCCAGACCAGCTATCCAGGCCTGTCCCAGGGGATGGACTATGCAGCACTGGCAGAGGCACAAAAGGCAGATGACAAGATGCCCAGCTGCAGGACAGCAGTCTCGAGATTGCAGCTGCAAGACTTCCTCGTAGGCCCAGGTGAGAGGACCCTCCTGTGTGACGTGGCTACCGGCCAACCTCGCCCCATCGTCCCGGCAGCCTGGCGGTGGCGAGTTTTCAACTCCATACATGGCTTGGCGCATCCATCTATCAGGACAACTGTCCGGATGGTCTCCAGCAAGTTCGTGTGGCACGGCCTTCGCAAACAGGTCAGCGAATGGGTCAAAACGTGCACGCAGTGCCAAGCTGTCAAGGTGCAGCGGCACACCAACGCCCCGCCGCAGCAGTTCAAACCCACCCGCCGGAGGTTCGACCACATTCATGTGGATATCGAGGGGCCCCTGCCAGTGTCGCAAGGAGCGCGGTACCTCCTAATTGTGGTAGACAAGTTCACAAGATGGCCAGAGGCAGTCCCACTCAATGACACCACTGCTGATTCCTGCACCCGAGCGCTGATTGCAAACTGGGTAGCACGCTTTGGGATACCGGCCCACATTACCTCCAACAGAGGCACCCAGTTCACCTCCAGCCTGTGGTCAGCTGTGGCCAGCCTGTTGGGAACACAATTACGCCACACAACTGCCTACCACCCACAGTCGAACGGACTAGTGGAATGCTTCCACCGTCACTTAAAGTCGGTTCTCATGGCCCGCCTGAAAGGGCCTAACTGGGTGGACGAGCTTCCCTGGGTCCTGCTTGGAATCCGCACAGCACCCAAAGAGGATCTGCACACCTCGTCGGCCGAGCTGGCGTACGGCACACCCCGGTCGTCCCAGAAGAGTTCATACCAGCCTCAAGGGGGCAAGAGGAAGAACCCGCAGCAGTCCTGGACATACTACGCGAAAGGGTCAGTAATCTGGCCCCTGTACCGACTTCACAGCACGGACAGATCCCGACCTGCGTACCCAAAGACCTGCAGAACTCTAAGTTTGTATTCGTACGAAGGGGCGCACACCGAGCACCACTACAGCGGCCGTACGAGGGGCCGTTCAAGGTTGTCAGTAACAACGGGTCCACGTACATTCTGGACATTGGGGGGAAAGAGGAGGTTTTCACAATGGACTGACTCAAACCGGCCGACGTGGACTTGGCACAGCCGGTCGAGGTTCAGGCATCGCGGCGCAGAGGCAGACTGCCCAAACAGAGACTGATCCAGACTGTGGAGATTGGGGGTGTATCGCCAGTTCTGGGGGTGTGGTATGTGGCGACCCACTTTCTACACAAGCGAACCGGCTCACAAAATAGTCTGCGCATGGGGAGAGACTTTTGTAATGCACCTCTGACATCATTTCCGCCCAGAGAGGGCTGAAAGGGAAATGCTTAAAAGCCAGTGCTGCGGAGTTTGAAAAAACGAGCCTCGAGTGCGACCTACGACTGCATGTCGTTATTTCTAGTTGTGTGTGTAGCACATCGCTACAGGAGCTCATTTCTGCAGTTAGGGTGTATCGCTTTACACACACAATAGACCCACTGCGCGAAAGCACCCGCCACATTGCGAACTTCCCTCGAAGACCATCTCGAATGAACTGGCTGTCTCCTCCTTGGAGCCATTCATCTGTACAAAGCACTTCTTGCAATACAGATTCTCCTTCCAACAACACTCTGAGGCATCTTCCATCGTGTCCCACTTCACAGCTCCCGCCAAAAGACCCCAAACTTGACTATTGCCCTTCAAAAACCTGATCCCACCCAGCTCTCCCAAACCTTCCACTGGGTGGAAATTTATAATTGGCTGACACAACATTCCCAAATTGGACAACATGGCTCTTTATCTTTAGTCAAAGCCAAAACACCCTTTCCAGCAGGGCACTGGTTTACAGAAAATTGCTGAAGTAAAATACCTCACAGCATAGCAGTAGAAATCTTAACCAGGGCATGACATCTTTCTAAGAAAGTAAACATGCTGGTTCACCTTTCTTGCATTTCAATCTACTGTGATATTGGACAGGTCATCTAATATGTTGAAATCCAGACATTTAAAACTGCTGATTCGTTCTTGCACTGGTTTACCAACACAGACAATATAAGATTGCATTAGTTGGCTTCATACTAAAACAGAACACTTTCTTGGAGTTCTACAAGAAGGAAGTCTTTCAATCCATTCTGTTCTATGGGCACTTTGAAAGAGCTGGATAATTTAGGACCACCACGGTAGTGTAGCAGTTAGTGTGACACTATTACAGCCCGGGCTCTGGGTTCAGATTTCAATTACAGCATCCTTTGTAAGAAGTTTGTATGTACTTCCCATGGGCATGAGGCTTTCCTCTGTGTGCTCTAGATTCCTACCATAGTCCAAAGACATACCAGTTAGTTGGTGAATTGATCATTGTATACAAACCTATGGTTAGGCTAGGGTGAAATAGATGGGTTGACGGGAGGCACAGTTCATTGAGAAGGAAGGACTGCTCTATGCTGTATCTCTATATCTCATAATTGCTCGCAAATCACACACTTTTTTCCGATAGCCATGAACATTTTTTGAAATACTTAATTCAAATTCTACAAGTGAAACCTCTTTCATCTTCAGTTCAGGTAGTGAGCATCTATGCTGGGAAATAAACAGTTGACATTTTGCGGTGAGCTCCTTCATTAGGATTCTGATGCTGCCTGAATTGCTGAGTTCCTCCAACAGTTTGTCTGTGTGGAACAAAGAGAGAGGTAGTTGAGGCCATGCAGGTACCTATGGTTAAACCACTGATTTGTAGAAAGTGAAAGGAACATAGAACATAGAATAGTAGAGCACAGTACAGGCCCTTCAGCCCACAATATTGTGTCGACCCTCAAACCCTGCCTCCCATATAAGCCCCCACCTTAAATTCCTCCATATACCTGTCTAGTAGTCTCTTAATCTTCACTAGTGTATCTGCCTCCATCACTGAATCAGGCAGTGCATTCCACGCACCAACCACTCTCTGAGTAAAAAAACCTTCCTCTATATCCCCCTTGAACTTCCCACCCCTTACCTTAAAGCTATGTCCTCTTGTATTGAGCAGTGGTGCCCTGGGGAGGAGGCGCTGGCTATCCACTCTATCTATTCCTCTTATTATCTTGTACACCTCTATCATGTTTCCTCTCATCCTCCTTCTCTCCAAAGAGTAAAGCCCTAGCTCCCTTAATCTCTGATCATAATGCATACTCTCTAAACCAGGCAGCATCCTGGTAAATCTCCTCTGTACCCTTTCCAATGCTTCCACATCCTTCCTAAGTGAGGCGACCAGAACTGGACACAGTACTCCAAGTGTGGCCTAACCAGAGTTTTATAGAGCTGCACACATCAAAGTTGCTGGTGAACGCAGCAGGCCAGGCAGCATCTCTAGGAAGAGGTACAGTCGAACTTTCAGGCCGAGATCCTTCGGCAGGACTCACTGAAGGAAGAATTAGTAAGAGATTTGAAACTGGGAGGGGGAGGGGGAGATCCAAAATGATCGGCGAAGACAGGAGGGGGAGGGATGGAGCCAAGAGCTGGACAGGTGATTGGCAAAGGGGATATGAGAGGATCTTGGGACAGGAGGCCCGGGGAGAAAGACAAGGGGTGGGGGGAAACCCAGAGGATGGGCAAGGGATATAGTCAGAGGGACAGAGGGAGAAAAGGGAGAGTGAGAGAAAGAATGTGTGTATAAAAATAAATAACAGATGGGGTACGAGGGGGAGGTTGGGCATTAGCGGAAGTTAGAGAAGTCAATGTTCATGCCATCAGGTTGGAGGCTACCCAGAAGGAATATAAGGTGTTGTTCCTCCAACCTGAGTGTGGCTTCATCTTTACAGTAGAGGTGGCCGTGGATAGACATGTCAGAATGGGAATGGGATGTGGAATTAAAATGTGTGGCCACTGGGAGATCCTGCTTTCTCTGGCGGACAGAGCGTAGGTGTTCAGCAAAGCGGCCTCCCAGTCTGCGTTGGGTCTCGTCAATATGTAGAAGGCCACATCGGGAGCACCGGACGCAGTATATCACCCCAGCCAACTCACAGGTGAAGTGTCGCCTCACTTGGAAGGACTGTATGGGGCCTTGAATGGTAGTGAGGGAGGAAGTGTAAGGGCATGTGTAGCACTTGTTCCGCTTACAAGGATAAGTGCCAGGAGGGAGATCAGTGGGGAGGGATGGGGAGGACGAATGGACAAGGGAGTTGCATAGGGAGCAATCCCTGCAGAAAGCAGAGGGCAGGGGAGGGAAAGATGTGCTTAGAGTTTGGATCCCGTTGGAGGTGGTGGAAGTTACAGAGAATAATATGTTGGACCCGGAGGCTGGTGGGTGGTAGGTGAGGACCAGGGGAACCCTATTCCTAGTGGGGTGGCGGGAGGATGGAGTGAGAGCAGATGTGCGTGAAATGGGGGAGATGTGTTTGAGAGCAGAGTTGATGGTGGAGGAAGGGACGCCCCTTTCTTTAAAAAAGGAGGATATCTCCCTCATCCTGGAATGAAAAGCCTCATCCTGAGAGCAGATGCGGCGGAGACGGAGGAATTGCGAGAAGGGGATGGCGTTTTTGCAAGAGACAGGGTGAGAAGATGAATAGTCCAGATAGCTGTGAGAGTCAGTAGGCTTATAGTTGACATCAGTGGATAAGCTGTCTCTAGAGATAGAGACAGAAAGATCTAGAAAGTGGAGGGTGGTGTCGGAAATGGACCAGGTAAACTTGAGGGCAGGGTGAAAGTTGGAGGCAAAGTTAATAAAGTCAACGAGCTCAGCATGCGTGCAGGTAACAGCACCAATATAGTCGTCGATGTAGCGAAGGAAAAGTGGGGGATAGATACCAGAATAGGTACGGAACATAGATTGTTCCACAAAGCCAACAAAAAGGCAGGCATAGCTCGGACCTATACGGGTGCCCATAGCTACACCTTTAGTTTGGAGGAAGTGGGAGCAGCCAAAGGAGAAATTATTAAGAGTAAGGACTAATTCCTACGCTTTGTCTGCCAGAGAAAGCAGAATCTCCCAGTGGCCACACATATTAATTCCACATCCCATTCCTATTCTGACATGTCTATCCACGGCCTCCTCTACTGTAAAGATGAAGCCACACTCAGGTTGGAGGAACAACACCTTATATTCCATCTGGGTAGCCTCCAACCTGATGGCATGAACACTGACTTCTCTAACTTCCGCTAATGTCCCACCTCCCCCTCGTACCCCATCCGTTATTTATTTTTATGCACACATTCTTTCTCTCACTCTCCTTTTTCTCCCTCTGTCCCTCTGACTATACCCCTTGCCCATCTTCTGGACTCCACCCCCGCCCCGTCTTTCTCCCCGGGCCTCCTGTCCCATGATCCTCTCATATCCCGTTTGTCAATCACCTGTCCAGCTCTTGGCTCCATCCCTCCTCCTCCTGTCTTTTCCTATCATTTTGGATCCTTCTCCCCCTCCCACTTTCAAATCTCTTACTAACTCTTCTTTCAGTTAGTCCGGACGAAGGGTCTCGGTCTGAAAAGTCGACTGTACCTCTTCCTAGAGATGCTGCCTGGCCTGCTGCATTCACCAGCAACTTTGATATGTGTTGCTTGAATTTCCAGCATCTGCAGAATTCCTGTTGTTTGCGTTTTATAGAGCTGCATCATTACATTGCGACTCTTAAACTCTCTCCCTCGACTTATGAAAGCTAACACCCCATTAGCTTTCTTAACTACCCTATCTACCTGTGAGGCAACTTTCAGGGATCTGTGGACATGTACCCCCAGATTTCTCTGCTCCTCCACACTACCAGGTATCCTGCCATTTACTTTGTACTCTGCCTTGGAGTTTGTCCTTCCAAAGTGTACCACCTCACAATTCTCCGAGTTCGCCGCTTCTTAGCCCACTTCTGCATCCTATCAATGTCTCTCTGCAATCTTTGACAATCCTCTACACTATCTACAACACCACCAACCTTTGTGTTGTCTGCAAACCTGCCAACCCACCCTTCTACCCCCACATCCAGGTCGTTAATAAAAATCATGAAAAGTAGAGGTCCCAGAACCGATCCTTGTGGGACACCACTAGTCACAATCCTTCAATCTGAAGGAGTCAAAGGAGAAGTTGCTTCAGATAAGAACAAGTTCACCGAGGTGGATGAGAGTGCTGGTGGAGGGAAAATGTATGGTCTTTGTTGTTAAACGAAGCAGAGGGATTTTCTGACTTCCTGATGAAGGTGTATAAAGGCTAGATATCCATAGTGAATATTAGGAATTCCTGATCACAGTGACTATTTAAAGTAAAACTCATTGCAATTCTACATTGATTGCATTGTAGGGGAAAGAACAGTGAAGAGATGTGGATTATGCTCATGTGGTAACGGGGAACCTAGAAATAGAGACATGGAATGCAGCACTGATGACACCCAAGTTTCAAGAACTTCACTAATATGTATCAATTGTTGTAATAAAAAATGATTTACTGTTAAACCTGTGAATAATCATTTTATTCTGTAACTAGGACCTAGTCTTCTATTAGATTAAGTCTTCCTGTTGCATCATTCTGTGATCCAAATGTAGTTTTACTGGTAATCTCATCAACTGAGAATTTAAAAGCTGTACCGAATTCAGGCCTTGGGTAGATCAGCTTTGACTGGTCTCCTGGTACACATTGGTTTTTAACAAATCACCCATTATTTCAAATGCGTGCTCCGTGTGATCTTTTCAGTTTGCTCCTACAACTACGATCTTAACTTTATGTCTGCTTACCAAGTGTCCTGCCAATGGATACAGTTTCAGTCTACAAAATACTGTATGATTTTTACCATGTCTATTCAATTCTATCTTAAACTTGCCAGTTTAAAAGTTTCAGTTCCCCAGTCTTTCTAGGGAAATGAATGCCCTTCTCTCTGGTAAAATTCACTAATCTCAGCTACTATCTTGATTTTTGAATAATAGTAACTTCTGAATGTATAGCAGGACAATGGAAACCAGTAGGAAATTTTATTTAATGTTGTTTTTATGGTACTCATTGTATATTCAACAAAAAAATCTATTCATCTAACAATGAGGACAGCAAAGTGGGTTACACAATTGCTTTACTGCGCCAGTGATCATTGATTGGTTCCCGCCGCTATCTGTAAGGAATTTGCATATTCTTCCCATTCTCGTGTCGGTTTCATCTGGGTAATCTGACTTCCTCCCACACCTCAAGATTATGGGTTAGTAAATGGTGGGCATGCTGCGCTGGCGCTGGAATCATGGCAACACTTGTTGGCTGTCCCCAGCACAGTTCTTGCTAATATCGTTTGATTCGTGCAAAAGATACACGTCATGATGCACATGTGACAATTAAACCAATCTTTAAAAAACACACTTACACAAATCTCACTCTAACTGATACCCTTTTGCGCGTGAGCGCGCACACACACACACACACACACACACACACACACACACACACACGTAATTGACCTCAGGCAGTCTACATTAAATAATCACCAATCACTCAAAAGTCAATTTAGTTACGCTAAGCCAACTGAGACCATACGTTCAAAAAACCTTTTGTGCCAAGATTAATGTTATAATTGGTACTTTTGCATAGTTTCCCATGATTATTAGAAAATGTAATTTACTGTGCATTGTGTTGGAATTAGGCTTTTAAATTCAAGCACAACACAAGAACGTTAGAGCTGATCACACATCTCATTATGGACTTGAATTTGTATAATGAAATGATCAGCATGTGTTGTCATTTCCTTTGTCTGTTGCATTATTATTGCACCTTCAATTTACTTCAAAGAGCCACTCTTCTCTCAAAGATAAAGGATTGACATGCAAATATATTGAGTGCTCAAATGCAAATTATCTTACAAGGGAATTTTAAGAAATACTAACTTTAAAATAGTCTTCCAGAAATCACAGGTGCATAACACTTTTAGTTTCACCATCCAGGGAGGACAATAAAAGATCTTGTTCTGTCCATCCCTCATTCCAGTCTGTAAAAAGTTGTTCTGTTAAATTTGAAATGCAATGCCTTGGAATGGCAACATCTATATTTCACAACCCATCACCCAAAACATACTCTCTTCTCATTCCTGCCATCAAGAAGGATGTACAGGAGCCTGAGTTCATGCACTGAATGTTTCAGGAGCAGCTTCTTATTGTAGTTTATAGTTTTTAATATTATGTATTGCAATATACCACTGCCAGAAAACAGCAAATTTCAAGATTCACAAGGGGTGATTGATAAGTTCGTGGCCTACGGTAGAAGGAGTCAATTTTACAAAACCTAGCACATTTATTTTTCCTACATGTACATACTTAGTCCAGTGGTCGTGGAGCATACGGATCCCTTCTTTGTAGAAGTGGTTCACAGCAGAGTTAATTGTTTGTGGCCTAAGGTAGAAGGGGAAGAGTTATTAACTTCAAACTTTCTGCATTATCACTGAAAGAGTTGAACTGCACGTGCATGTATCAAAAGCGTCTTGGACCTCCAGGTGGTCCACAGCAGGGGTGATTGATAAGTTTGTGGCCTAAGGTAGAAGAAGATGAGTTATACAGCTCTCACTACATGCACCCTTTGAGTGAAAATGCAGAAAGTTTGAAGTTAATAACTCATCCCCTTCTACCTTAGGCCACGAACTGATCGATCACCCCTGCTGTGAACCACTTTCTGGAGGTTCAAGACGCCGAGTTCTACAAAGAAGAGATCCGTATGCTCCCCATGACCACTGGACTAAGCGTGTAAATGTAGGAACAATAAATGTGCTAGGTTTTCTAAAACTGACTCCTTCTACCTTAGGCCACAAACTTATCAATCACTCCTCGTATGTCAGTGATATTCAACCTGATTCTGAATTTAGAAGTGAAAGGTGTTTTTCCTTTGTTTAGCTTAACATGCAATATGTGTGTGTACAGTATATGTGAGCTGAACTCCATTAGTGAAAGTTGGTTCTTTGACTTCACTGACACGGATATTTAGAAAAGGTGGCTTTTACATTAATGTACGTATATTGTCAGACTAATGAATGAGAATGAGAAAAGATTTAGTGCTTTTGCTGCACTTAAAGAAAGCAATCAGAGGATGTTGACATGGCTGGCAAAGCCTGCATTGTGTCCATCCCTCATCTCTTCTGGATGGAGAAAGCAGGTAAGAGTCAAACACACTGCTGGATCTTGACACAAGATAATCTGCAGATGCTGGAAATTTTGAACAACACACACAAAATGCTGAAGGAACTCGGCAAGCCTGGCAGCATCAATGAAGGGGAATAAGCAGTCAACATTTTAGGCTGAGCCCTGATGAAGGGCCTAGGCTCAGAAAGCCAACTGTTTATTATGTTCCATTGATACTGCTGGACTTGCTAAGCTTCTCCAGCATATAGTGCATGTTGGTGGGTCCGGAGCCAGACACATGCTGGATATGAAATGGAGATTTGTTCCTGAAAGGAGAATAAACCAGATGTATCTTTGAGACATTCGGTGGACTTCTTAGTTGCTTTTACTAAAGCTGGTTTTAATTTCTAGAGTCTAAATTCTTTACTTGACATGTGAGATTCAAAATTTCTGAATTAATATCCCTATGTTACTCTTTGTGCTTTTATTTGACAGTATCTCTTTCCAATGTCCATACAAATATGTTGACCACTTCACTGTTGTCACAAAACACTGCAAGAACTTAACAGACCAAGCACCATCTATGAATGGAAGTGCACAGTCAATTTTTTGGATCAAAACCCTTCATCTAGACTCTTGAAGTTCCTCTGCTTATTCTAAATCCATGCCTTCCAGTTTGTAAAGGCAACCGTGGCTGACAAGGGAAGTTAGGGACTGCATAAAGGCCAAAGAAAGAAGCTATAAGGTAGCAAAAGTGAGTAGGGAGTTGGATGAATAGGAAAATTTTAAAATCCAACAAAGTGCAACTAAAAAAGCTACAAGAAGGGAAAAGATGAAATATGAGGACACACTAGCCAATAAAATACAGCAGGACACCAAATTCTTTTTCAGTTATATAAAGAGTAAAAGGGAGTTGACAGTTGATATTTGACCACTGGAAAATTGTGCTGGTGGGTTAGTAATGGTGGACAGAGAAATGGCAGATAAACTTTAATGGGTACTTTACATCTGTCCTCACTATGGAAGACACTAGCAGCGTGCCAGAGGTCTGTAAGTGTCAGGGAGCAGGATTGACTGTCTTTTCCAATACAAAGGGAAAAGTGCTCAGCAAACTCAAAAGGCTTAAGCTGGGTAAGTCAGCTGGGCCAGAAGGGCTACATCCCAGAGTCCTGAGAGAGGCCGCAGAAGAGATAATGGATGCATTGATCATGATCATTCAAGAGTCACTTGATTCTGGCATTGTCCTGGAGGACTGGAGGGTTGCAAATGTCACTCCACTGTTTAAGAAGGGAAGAAGGCAAAAGAAAGGAAATTATAGGCCAGTTAGCCTAACTTCAGCGGTTGGGAAAGTGTTGGAGTATGTTATTAAGGATGAGATTTTGAGGTACTAGGAGACTAATGATAAAATAAGTCAAAGTCAGCATGGTTTCTGTGAAGGGAAACCTTGCCTGACAAATCTGTTAGGCTTCTTCGAGGTAGTAACAAGTAGGTGAACAAAGTAGATGTCATTTACTTGGATTTTCAGAAGGCATTTAGTAAGGTACCACACATGAGGCTGCTTAACAAGATTAAATTTTATGGTGTTGCAGGAAAGATAATGGCATGGATAGAGGAATGGCTGATAGGCAAGGAAGCAGCGAGTGGGAATAAAAGAGGCCTTTTCTGGTTGGCTGCCGGTAACTAGTGGTGTTCCTCAGGGGTCAGTATTGGGACCGCTACTTTTCACATGTTTATCAATGATTTAGATAATGGAATTGATGGCTTTGTGGCAATGCTTGTGGAAAATATGAAGATAGATGGAGGGGTAGGTAGTGCTGAGGAAGCAAGATGATTGAAGCAGGACTTAGACAAATTTGAAGAATGGGCCAAAAATGACAGATGCAATACAGTGTTGGGAAATATCTAATAATACATTTCAGTAAAAGGAACAATAGTGCAGAATATTAGCTAATTAGAGAGAAGGTTCAGACATCAGAGGTGCAGAGGGACTTAGGAGTCCTTGTGCAAGACTCCCTGAAGGTTAATTCACAGATTGAGTCTGTGGTAAAGAATGTAAATACATATTGGCATTCATTTCAAGGGGAATAGAATATAAAAGCAAGGAGATAATGCTGAGGTTTTATTAGACACTAGTCAGGCCACACTTGGAGTATTGTCAACAATTTTATTTCTCAGAAAGGATGTGTTGTCATTGGAGATAGTCCAGAGAAGGTTTATGAGGATGATTCCGAGAATGAAGGGGTTAACATATGAGGAGTGTTTGGTAGCTTTGGGCCTGTACTCACTGGAACTTAGAAGAATTTAGAAGAATGAGGATCTCATTGAAAGGACTAGATAGGCGGATGTGGAGAGGCTGTTTCTTATGGTGGGGGTATCCAGAATTAGAAAGCACAGCCTCTATTCTTACCTTTAGAATAGAGGTAAGGAGGTACTTTTTTAGCCAGAGAGTAGTAAATCTGTGGAATCCTCTGCCAAAGACTGCAGTGGAGGCCAAATCTGTGCATATATTTAAGGCAGAAGTTTTCCATTTCCTGACTGGTCTGGGCATCAAAGGATATGGTGAGAAGGCAGGTGTATGGGGTTGAGTGGGATCCAGGAACAGTCATGATGCAATGGCAGAGCAGACTCAATAGGCTGAATGGTTTAATTCTCCTCCTATGTCTTATGGTCTTATAGGAATCAGCCCACAACAAGAAACCTATTCTCATCCTCCAACCTATTAACTCCTCCTGAGTAGGCTTCAATTAAATGAAGGTTATCAAACTGAAATACCAGGTATCCAGTTCCTTACATAGATGCTGTTGCTTACATAGATGTGTTGCTCCAGATTCTTGCAATTGCAGTCTCTTTTTGCTTCAATGTTAATGATGTTTTAGAATAAAGTTTTCTTGCTTTCTTTTAATCTCCTTAGATAGATTTGTGGAATTCCAGTAGTTCTAATATCCAGTCTTTACCAAACTTGGTGCAAGCATTTCCAATTTGCTTAAAAAGATTATAGAAACTCTTTCAGCAATACTTTCAAGTAATGCATTTAATATTACACAAATTCACTATATAAAAGGCAATCTCTTCATTGCATCTCTTGTCACCAAGAATAAATCTCTAATATTAATTCTAAAATTCATAATTATTTGTTTCAAGCTATGACTCATTAATGCTACCAATAAAATAAATGAGTTACTACCAGCATTCAAAGGGAATCCTGCAGAATTTCTGTCTTGGTGGTTTCACAGGGCCTTCAGGAGAATTGCAATATTGCATTAAATGCAAAATTGTCACCATAATTTTACTTACATCTGTGTTTATATTTTTGCACCTGAACTGGAGGGGGACTAACATCCTAGCAGGAAGGATAACAAATGTTGCACGGTGGGCTGTGGGGGGGGGGAGGGTGAAGGAAGTGGGGGTTAAACTAGAGTTGCTAAGTTGGGAAACAGAATGCCAGAACAGATAGTGGAGAGTTTGTGGAGAAAGATGTTGTTAAGACCTCAGACCAAGTCACGAATCAAAAAGTTGAGCATGGTGCAACCAATGTTCCGAGCTGTGTGTATTTCAATGCAAGACGTATTGTAAGAAAGGCAGCTGAGTTTAGGGCATGGATCAATACATGACATTATGATCATGTAACCATTAGTGAGACTTGGTTGCAGGAGGGGCAGGACTGACAGCTCATTTTCATGGGTCCCATTGTTTTTAGACACAACAGAGCGGGAGATATTAATGAGGGAGGGGTTGCATTCTTAGTCAAAGAAAGTGTCACAGCAGTGCTCACTCATGACAGTCTGGAGAACTCATCTAGAGAGGTTTTATGGGTACAACTGAGGAATAGTAAATGTATGACCATGTTAATAGGGCTATATTATAGAACACCCAAAATTTTGCAGGATTTAGACAGATTGCAGACTGTTGCAACAAACTGTACATCGTTATCTTTAATCAGTACATAGAAGTCCCAGTGAGAGAGTGTATATCTCCTTTTGGGGACTGAGATAGACAGGTGATGGACGTTTGTGTAGGGGAACACTTTGTAGTGATTGTAATGTCATTAGTTTCAATGTAAATATGGTAAAAAGGTAGGTCTGGTCCATGGGCTGAGATTCTGAATTAGAGGAAGACTAATTTTGATGGCATCAGAAAGGAACTGGCAAGTGTACATAAGACAAAGGGCTATCTTCTGGAAAAGATGTACCTGGTAAGTGGGAGGCCTTCAAAAACGAAATTTTGAGAGTACAAAACTTGTATGTTCCTGTCAGAATGAAAGGTGAAGATAACAGGCTTGTCAACCATGGTTTTCAAGAGGTTTTGTAGCACTAGTTAAGAAAGAAATGAAAGTGCCCCACAGATATAAGCAGGTAGGAACAAATGAGGTACTTATGGAGTACAGGAAATGCAAGAGAACAATTAGGAAAGAAATCAGGAGGGAAAAGGTGGTTTCTACAGATATGTAACAGCAAATGGATTGCAAAGGACAAAATTGGTCCTCTGAAAGATCAGAATGGTAACCTATGTGTGGAGCCAAAAGAGATGAAGGATTTCTTAAATGTATTTGTTGCACTTGTTTTATTTGGGCGATGGACGCAAAATCTATGGAAGTGATGCAAAGCAGCAGCAAGTTCATGTACCCCATACTGTCATGGTCCGGTCCGTGAAGTCCGCATTCCGGTTCATGGTCCGGTCCATCGATCCTTGCTCCAGGTTTTCCTGTCTATCTTGTTTCTGTTCCTGTTGAGCACTAATTGAGGCGGTTGATGCTCGTTGGGGCTGGCTGCATAAATACCTCCAGAGACCAGGGCGTGATTGCTAGATTGTTCTTGTCCTTACTCCTGGTATCCCTTCTCCTGCCTTCTGCTTCCTTGCCTGAAGCCCTGCCTTGTCTTGCCGGTAACTCTCGCCTCACCTTGCCTGTAGTCTTGTCTTGGAGCCACCCTGTACCTAGCTCCCTTCCTGCCCCTTGCCTCTGCCGGGTAAGTCAGGTCATCTTGCTGTTACCTTATGGTTGGTTCTGTCCCTTCCTGTCCCTTGCCTCTGTTGGGTGGAGATCCGCGCCCTGCCCAGCTGATCTGCGCCATGCCTAGGTGATCCGCGCCCTGCCCAGGAGGAGCTCCAAGACCCCAAGCCTTGAGCCGCGCCCCAAGCCAAGCTTCAAGATCCCAAGCCTCAAGTCTCTAGCCAAGCCTTGCCTCAAGTCTCTAGCCCGGCCTCACCTCTACTCCCCAGCCTCACCTCTAGTCTCCAGCCTCTAGCCTCCAGCCTTGCTTCAAGACCCTAAGCCTCCAGCCTCGCCTCAAGTCTCCAGCCTCCAACCTCGCCTCAAGACCCCAAGCCTCCAGCCTTGCCTCAGGTCTCTAGCCTCAAGCCTCAAGACTCCAGCCTTGTCCTGCCTGCCAGCCAATTCACATCCTTGCCTAGTTCTGGGGTCCGAGCCAGAGGCAAGACCCAGGTACTGAGTCCTTGTCCAGCCTCTGGCTCGGAGTCCAAGCCCGGGCTCCTAGCTCTCTTGTCCAGTCCTGTTCCGGGTTCCCGGTTTTCGTGTCCATGTCCTAGCCCTCATCCTGTATCCTAGTCCTGTCCCTAGTACTTCAGTGTCTGTGTCTTGCACTTGGGTTCGTCCCCAGTGCCCATCCTATGACACATACAGATTACAGAGAAGGAGGTGTTTGCTGTCTTGAGGCAAATTAAGGTGGATAAATCTATAGGGCCTGACATGGTTCTCCCTCTGACCCTGTGGGAGGCAAGCGCAGAAATTGCAGGGGCCCGAGCAGAGACATTTAAATATTCCTTAGTGACAGGTGAGGATAGCCAATGTTGCTCTGCTGTTTAAGAAAGGCTCTAAAAATAAACCAGGAAATCATTGACCAGTGAGCCTGATATCAGTAGTGGGAAAGTTGCTGGAAGGTATTCTAAGGGATGGAATATATAAGTATTTAGATAGACATGGACAGATGAGGAATTGTCAGCATGGCTTTGTATGCAGTAGGTCATGTCAAACCTATCTTAGAGATTTTCAAGGAAATTCCCAGGAAAGTTGATGAGGAGAAGTTAGTGGATGTTTTTGACATGGAGTATCATGAATAAAGTGGATGAGCTTAGGGCATAGATCAGCACTTGGAGCTATGATGTGGCCATTACAGAGACTTAGATGGTGCAGGGACAGGAATGGCTACTTCAAGTGCCAGGCTTTAATGTTTCAGAAAGGATAAGGAGGGAGGAAAAAAAGGTGGGGGCATAGCACAGTTGATCAGGAATAGTGTCACGGCTGTAGAAAAGGAGGAAGTCTTGGAGGGTTTGTCTACGTAGTCTCTGTGGGTGGAAGTTAGGAATAGGAAGGGGTCAATAACTTGACTAGGTGTTTTTTATAGACCACCCAATAGTAACAGGGACATTGAGGAGCAGATAGGGAGACAGATTCTGAAAAGGAGTAATAATAACAGGGTTGTTGTGGTGGGAGATTTTAATTTCCCAAATATTGATTGGCATCTCCCTTGAGTGAGGAGTTTAGATGGGGTAGAGCTTGTTAGGTGTGTTCAGGAAGGTTTCTTGACACAATATGTAGACAAGCCTACAAGATGAGAGGCTGTACTTGATCTAGTATTGGGAAATGAACCTGGTCAGTATCAGGTCTATCAGTGGGAGAGCATTTTGGAGATAGTGATCACAATTCTATCTCCTTTACCAGAGCATTGGAGAGGGATAGGAACAGACAAGTTAGGGAAATGTTTAATTGGATTAAGGGGAAATATGAAGCTGACAGGCAGGAACTTGGAAGAATAAATTAGGAACAGATGTTCTCAGGGAAATGTACGGAAGAAATGTGGCAAACGTTCAAGGGGTATTTGCGTGGGGTTCTGAGTAGGTACGTTCCAATGAGACATGGAAAGGGTACAAGATCCAAGGTGCACAAAGGCTGTTGTAAATCTAGTCAAGAAGAAAAGAAGAGCATACGAAAGGTATGAAAGAATAGGACCAATCAAATGTGACAATGGAAAAGTGTGTATGGAACTGGAGGAAATAGCAGAGGTATGTAATGAATACTTTTCTTCAGTATTCACTACTGAAAAGGACCTTGACAATTATAGTGATGACTTGCAGTGGACTGAAAAGCTTGAGAATGTAGATATTAAGGAAAAGGTTGTGCTGGAGCTTTTGGAAAGCATCAAGTTGGATAAGTCACCGAGACCGGACGGGATGTACCCCAGGCTACTGTGGGAAGTGAGTGAGGAGATTGCTGAGACTCTGGCAATGATCTTTGCATCATCAATGAGGACAGGAGAGGTTCCAGAGGATTGGAGGGTTGCAGATGTTGTTCCCTTATTCAAGAAATGGAGTATGGATAGCCCAGGAAATTATAGACCAATGAGTCTTACTTCAGTGGTTGGTAAGTTGATGGAGAAGATCCTGAGAGGCAGGATTTATGAACATTTGGAGAGGCATAATTTGATTAGGAATAGTCAGCATGGCTTTGTTAAAAGCAGGTCCTGCCTTACAAGCTTGATTGAATTTTTTGAGGATGTGACTAAGCACATGGATGAAGGTAGACCCATAGATGTAGTGTATATGGATTTTAGCAAGGCATTTGATAAGGTACCCCATACAAGGCTTATTGAGAAAGTAAGGAGGCATGGGATCCAAGTGGATATTGCTTTGTGGATCCACAACTGGCTTGCCCACAGAAGGCAAAGAGTGGTTGTAGACAGGTCATATTCTGCATGGAGGCCGATGACCAGTGGTGTGCCTCAGGGATCTGTTCTGGGATCCCTACCCTTTGTGATTTTTATAAATGACCTGATTTTTATAAATGACCTAAATTTGCTGATGAAACAATGGTTGGGGGTGTTGTGGATAGTGTGGCAGGCTGTCAGAGGTTACAACGGGACATTGATAGGATGCAAAACTGGACTGAGAATTGGCAGATGGAGTTCAACCCAGATAAGTGTGAGATGGTTCATTTTGGTAGGTCAAATATGATGGCAGAATATAATATAAATGGCAAGAGTCTTGGCAGTGTGGAGGATCAGCGGGATCTTGGAGCCTGAGTCCATAGGACACTTAAAGCTGCTGCGCAGGTTGACTCTGTGGTTAAGAAGGCATATGATGAGTTGTCCTTTGTCAATCGTGGTAATGAGCTTAAGAGCCGAGGGGTAATGTTACAGCTATACAGGACCCTGGTCAGACCCCACTTGGAGTACTGTCCTCAGTTCTGGTCGCCTCACTATAGGAAGGACATGGAAACCATAGAAAGTGTGCAGTGGAGACTTACAAGGATGTTGCCTGGATTGGGGAGCATGCCTTATGAGAATAGGTTGAGTGAACTCGGCTTTTTTCCTTGGAGCGATGGGGGATGAGTGGTGACTTGACAGAGGTGAGCAAGATAATGAGAGACATTGATTGTGTGGATAGTCAGAGGCTTTTCCCCAGGGCAGAGATGGTTAGCATGAGAGAGCATATAGTTTTAAGGTGCTTGGAAGTAGGTTCAGAGGAGATGTCAGGGTAAGTTTTTTTACGCAGAGAGTGGTGAGTGCGTGGAATGGGCTGTCGATGGCGGAGGTGGAGGCGGATACGATAGGGTCTTTTAAGAGACTCCTGGATGGCTACATGGAGCTCAGAAAAATAGAGGGCTATGGGTAAAGTCTTGGTAGTTTTAAGGTAGAGTCATGTTCGGCACAGCTTCGTGGGCCGAGGGGCCTGTATTGTGCTGTATGTTTTCTATGTTTCTATGTTTCTATGATTTTACCAAGGCATTCGACAAGGTCCTGCATAGGAGGAGGGTCAAAAATGCTCAGTCACTTTGCATTCAACATAAGGTAGAAAATTTGATAAACTATTGACTTTGTGCGGGGCGGGGGTATCCAGCGGGTGGTAGATGGTTGCCTCTCTGATGGGAGGCCTGCAACTAGTGACTTGCAACAGGGATTAGTGTTGAGTCTGTTGTTGTTTGTCACCTATATCAGTGATCTGGATGATAATGTAATTGACTGGATCTGCAATTTTGTGGATGACACGAAGATAAGAGGTGCAGGGACAGCAGGAAAGACTATCAGAGCTAGCAGCAGTATCAGGACCAGCTGGAAAAATGGACTGAAAAAGGGCAGATGGAATTTTATTTCAATATTTTTATTATTTTCCACATAAAAGAATACAGAGTACAAGAGGGTATATATAAAGGTAAAAAAAAACTACCAATTACTTTTTATCTATTCATAATAACAATCTCATTACCCCGTATTCATGTAGATTAGTCAGTTATATTGAAATATACTAATTTATTGCAAAAAAAATCTAACCCCTACCAAGACTAAAGCTATTTATTAAGGAAAAAAAGGTAAAATACCTTCTCGTATCATAAAAATTAATAATAGCCAACATCTAAATTTAACCAACGAAAGAAAATAATTCAGGAAGGGTCCCCACAATGTTTGAAAGTCTTGACAAGATTCAGAAATTGAACAATGAATCTCCTCTAAATCTAAGCATGACATAGATTCTCATAACCATTGAGCATGAGTTGGAGGAGAAACATCTTTCCATTTAAACAAAAGCGCCCTCCTAGCTATAAGAGAGCTAAAGGCCAAAATATGTAAATCAGGTGTCTTCAACTTGATATCTTGTCCTGCAACAATACTAAATAGCGCCGTCAGAGAATTAGGTTTAAAATTGACTTTGAAAAGTAAAGAAGAAGTTTGAAAAACTTCCTTCCAATATTTTTCAAGACATGGACAAGTCCAAAACATATGAATTAATGAAATTATTGCATCTGTCACAGAAGGGAGATGTATCCAAATAAAAATAGCTTATCTTTAGTCATATGGTCTCTATATACCACCTTAAATTGTATGGGGGAATGGCAAGCACATAGCGATGAGGTATTAACCAGTTTAAAGATTTCATTCCAAGTTTCCTCAGATATTGATGTCTGTAAATCTTGTTCCCAAAGATTCTTAATTTTGTCTAAAGGAACATTTCTCATCTCCAGTAACGTACCATAGATATTAGATATTGAACCATTAGGCAGATGGAATTTAATGCAGAGAATTGCGAGGTGAGGCACTTCATTAAGACCGTCCAGGGTAGGTCTTACACTGTGAACAGTAAGGCACTGAGGGATGTGTTAGAACAAAGGGATCTGGCAATACAGGTCCATAATTCATTGCAAGGGGCAGCAGAGATAGATAGCTTTTGGAACATTGAGTATAGGAGATGGGATGTTATGTTGAAGGTGTGTAAGACATTGAAGTATTGTGTGCAGTTTTGATCACCTACCTACAGAAAATAAGTTTGAAAGCGTGCAGAGAAAATTTCACTCACAACAAGCTGGAGGAACTCAGCAGGTCGGACAGCATCCATGGAAAAGATTGGTCGATGTTTCGGGCCGGAACCCTTCGTCAGGACTGAAGAGGGAAGGGGCAGAGGCCATATAAGGAAGGTGGGGTGAGGGTGGGAAGGAGAAGGCTAGTAGGTTCCAGGTGAAAAACCAGTAAGAGGGAAGATAAAGGGGTGGGGGAAGGGAAGCAGGGAGGTGATAGGCAGGAAAGGTGAAGAAAGAATAGGGGAAAACACAATGGGTAGTAGGAGGTGGAACCCAGAGGGAGGTGGTAGGCAGCTGGGGGAGGGGACAGAGTGACATAGGGATAGGGGAAGGGAGGGGGAGGGAATTACCAGAAGTTGGAGAATTCTATGTTCATACCAAGGGGCTGGAGACTACCTAGACGGTATATGAGGTGCTGCTCCTCCAACCTGAGCTTAGCCTCATTATAGCAGTAGAGGAGGCCATGTATGGACGTATCTGAATGGGAGTGGGAAGCAGAGTTGAAGTGGGTGGCTACTGGGAGATCCTGTCTGTGCTACTTACAAGGATGTTGCCAAAACTGAAGAACCTAAGTTATCAGGGAAGATTGAATAGGTTAGGACTTTATTCCTTAGAATGTAGAACTTTGAGGGGAGATTTGATAGAGGAATAAAAAATTATGAAGGGTATTTCTAGGGTAAATGCAAGCAGGCTTTTTCCACTGAGGTTGGGTGTGTCTGCAACAAGAGGTCATGGATTAAGGGTGAAAGATGAAAAGTTTAAGGGGAACATGGGGGGAATCTTCTTTACTCCGAGGGCTGTGGCAGTGGGGAATGAGCTGCCAGCACAAAAGGTGCATGCAAGCTCGATTTCAATGTTTAAGAGAAGTTTGGATAGGTACATGGATGGCAGCAGCATGGAGGGCTATAGTACAGATCCAGGTCGGTGGGACTAGGCAGTTTAAATGGTTTGGCATAGACTAGATGGGCCGAACATCCTGTTTCTGTATTAGAGTTGTACTTTTCTACAACTCTAATACTCTATGACATCACTAAAGACTGCTGAACAATTTGTTTTATTTTTATATCACTGCCAGTAACAGCATTCAAACTCCCTATAGAAAAACATGAGCATTTATCTGGGCAGATAATTGCTGTTGCATGATATTCACAAATCAGAAAATGAGTTCCATGGTAGCAAAATGGTTAGAGCTTTGGCATCAGGGTTTGGAATTGAATACCAGTGTCCTCCAAGAGCATGTTTGTAAGTTCCTTCCTGTATTTAAATAGCTTTCTTCCTGGTGGCTCAGTTTCCATACATGGTCTAAAGACATACCAGTAGTAGGTTAATTGGTCATTGTAAATTGTCCTGTGATTAGGTTAGGATTAAATAAGTGGATTTTTTGGCAGCACAGCTTGAAGAGCTGTAAGGGCCTATTCTGTGCTGCATCTCTAAATAAATAAATTGGATCTCTGTGCATTGCAACACATTACTGCTTATGGACATAAAACTTTGAATAAGATTGTGAAAGTTTTTGAATCAGTCAACAGAGGGAAGTTGTTCCTGTTAGCTCCTAATGGACTGGAAACAGATACCTGAAGGTTATACAATCTTACAGCAATGTGAAATAGTCAGGAATGTCCTCACCACTATTGAACACATCTACAAGGAGCACTGCCTCGAGAAAGCAGCCTACATCATCAAGGACACCCACCATTCAGGCCATGCTCGCTCCTTGTTATTGCCACCAGGAAGAAGGTACAGGAGCCTCAGGATCCACACTGCCAGCTTCAGGAACATTTAGTACCCATCAACCATCAGGCTCTTGACCCAGAGGGGTTAACTTCACTCAACTTCACTTACCCCTTCATTGAACTGTTCCCACACCCTATGGACTCACTTTCAAGGGCTCCTCATCATGTTCTTGATATATATTGCATTTTACAAATTAATTATTATTATTATTATTGCTTCTTTCTTTCTTTTTGTACTTGCATAGTTGTTTTTACACATTGGATGTTTATCCATCCAGTTGGGTACGGCCTTTCATTGAATCCATTGTGTTTCTTGTACTTACTGTGAATACCAACAAGGAAATGAATTTCAGAGTTGTATATGGTGATATACAGTATATGTACTTGGATAATAGTTTTACTTTGAACTTTGAGCTTTTGTACTTTGAACTTTGAAGTTCTGCTGATGTTGCTTCAGTTGTGCATCAACCAGAACTGAAACTCATTAGGGAATTAGAGTGGAGAGGGTCAGTAACTTTAAATTCTGCCTTAAATACACTTAACAACCTGGCCTCCATAGCTGCCTGTGCTGACAAATTCCACAAATTCACCACCCTCTGGCTAAAGAAATTTCTTCAAATCTCTTTTTTAAATGGATCCCCCTCTATCCTGAGGCTGCGACCTCTTGTCCTGGACTCTCCTACCATGGGAAACATTCTTTCCACATCCACTCTGTCTAGGCCTTTCAACACTCAAAAGGTTTCAATGAGATCCACCCTCATTCTTCTAAATTCCAGCAAATAGAGACATAGGGCTATCAAACGTTCCTCATATAATAAATCTTTCATTCCTAGAATAATCCTTGTGAACCTCCTCTGAACTCTCTCCAATGCTAGCACATCTTTTTTTTAGCCCAGAACTGTTCATAATACTCAAGGTGAAGCCTCACCAATGCCTTATAAAGCCTCAGCATCACATCCCTGCTCTCATGTTCTAGACCTCTTGAAATGAATGCTAATATTGCATTTGCCTTCCTCACCCCCGACTCTACCTGCAAGTTAACCTTTAGGCTGTTTAGCACAATGAATCCCAAGTTCTTTTGCACCTCAGATTTTTGGATTTTCTCCCCATTTAGAAAATTGCACATTTATTTCTACTACCAAACAGCATGACCATGTGTTTTCCAACATTGTATTTCATTTGCCACTCTCTTGCCCATTCTCCTAATCAGTTTAATTCTCTCTGCAGCCTACCTGTTTCATCAAAACTCCACCAAATAACTAAAGAAAGAATAGGGCTTAAGGAGCACGAAACAAGGCAAACTTTGGGTGCAGAATGTTGCCAAAGTTGTTAATACATAACGTGCACTACCTTCACAAAAGAAGGGCTGATGTTGATGTTGCAGCCAAGATGAACGAGTGTGAAATGTTGGATGAGAGAAACACAGCAGAAGAGAACGCCTTAAAGTAAAACTTTGTCGTAAAAGGGTAAATTGTCAGGTATAGTGCAATAGGTGAAAAATACCCCTAGCTATGAAAGAGAGGTGTGTCGGGGTCCTGAATTACCCCTATGAACGAGGGAGAGGGAGAGGGAGAGGGAGAGGGAGAGGGAGAGGGAGAGGGAGAGACTGCTCACGGGTTGTTTTTACTTTCTTCAAGGATATTTGCCTGCTTGTACATTTCTTACACGGAGAGAGGAAGGAGGAGTTATTTGAGTGACAGTTGATGCTCAGCACGGGAAGATAAAATAGAAGGTCAGATGAAAGACCTCAGACACATGTTTTGGATACTAAATGAGCTTTGTTGTGCCCGCAGGAAAAGTGAGTTTTTGGAGGATCGATCAGGCAGATTGATCAGTTGGCTCTTACAGTGAGAAAAGGGATTGATTGGTGGGGAGTTGTTCAGGTATCCAACGTTTGCATGGGTTGATAGCTCCACCACAGAAAAATGGTCTCCTTTGTTGTGGTCACAGTCGGTGACTTTTAAAGGATTTCGGAGGACAACGAGAAGATCAATGGGGTCAGTTCAACTGAAGACTCAAATCTCTCCCTCTCTCTCTTTCCAGCACTACTCAACTCAATACCACGAACTGAACTGAACTTTACTCATCATCGTAAGACTGTATCTTTTCACCCCTAGATTTGAAGAAGCTTGATTTTCATATATTTCCACACTTACTGATTACTTACTTATATATAATCATTCCTAACCTGTTTGATTTATCTGCATTTATGTGTTTGTATTGCATAGTTACTAATAAATATCATTAGATAATAACAATACTGGACTCCAAAGTGTTTTCCATCTCTGCTGGTTCTTATTTCCATCACAGGATACGTGACAGAGGAAACCGAGAAAAGGCTCAGTTTCTAATTGTTCCCTTACTATACAATAGGTGTGAGAGGGGAGGAGGACTGCTGGACTTTTCATGTAAAGATGCAGAATCAAGTACAAAACAGTTAGTTTAATTTTGATGTTAGGCATATTATTCAAATTCATTCAAAAGAACTTTATCAATTTCCATTTGGAAAGTCACAGATAAATCAGACACTGTCTGTACAGATTTGCTAAATGGGAAATCATGTTGAATAAAGCTGATTGGGTTGTTTGAGAAGTTATCAAACAACGATTTTTCTATAGTCTATAGACATTACAGGAGAGATTTCAACAAGGAAATCAAAGGACTAATAAAATAAGAACATAGAACGCGAATTGAGTAGGACATTCAGCCTATCACTTTGCTTCTGTTCAATAAATTCATGGCTGATGCAATCTTGATTTTCACATTACTTTTCTCTTGTCCTCCATGCACTTTGAACATATTCACTGACCCTGCCTAAACCGCTGTCTGAAGTAGAGTTCCAAAAATTTCTGACCCTCTGCGAAAGAAAAAAAAAGATCCTTTGCTTATTCTAAAAACACTCTTTCTGGCTTTAGAGCAGCCCACAATAAGAAGCATACTTTTATCATTCACCCGTGTTCGAGGGCATCTTCAATCTTTCGCTGCTGTAGTTAAGGTTCCCACCTGCTTCCATAAGGTCATAAGACATAGGAACACAATGAAGACATTGGCCCATCAAGTCTACTCCGCCATTCCATCAAGGCTGATTTATTATCCCTCTCAACCTCATCCTCCCATTCTCCTGCCTTTGACAGTCTGACTAATCATGAACCTATCAACTTCTGCATTAAATATACCCAATGACTTGGCCTCCACAGACATCTAAGGCAACAAATTCCACAGATTCAACATCCTCTGGCTAAAGAAATTCCTTCTCATCTCTGTTCTAATCCTAGACTTACCCTCTATAGGAAACATCCTCTCCACATCTACTCAGTATCGATCGCTTTCAATGAGACCACCCCTTATTCTAAACCCCAATGACTACAGGCCCAGAGACATTAAACACTCCTCATACATTAGTCCTTTAATGCCTTGAATCATTCAAATGAACTTCCACTGGATCCTCTCTAATATCTTTTCATAGATATGGGGCACAGAATTGATCACAATACTCCAAGAGTGATCTGACCAATGCATTAGCCTCAGTTTTATCATTGTTTTTATATTCTTGTACTCTCAAAATGAATGTTAACATTGCATTTCACTTCCTCACCATCAACTCAACCTGCAGATTAACCTTTAGCAAATCCTGCACCAGGACTCCCAAATTCTTTTGCACTTCTGATTTTTGTATTTTCTCCTAGTATGGAAAATAGTCTGGCCCTACACTATATTCCATCTGCCACTTCTTTGCCCATTCTCCAACTCTGTCTGGGAGAACACAACAAGGGTCAGCAGAGAAATTGATGAGAACCAAGTTCCTGGCATTAGCATCTCTGAGGATCTATCTTGGGCCCTACATATTGATGTAGTGTGATATGTCAGTGATAATAACCCTGATGATGATAATAATAATAATAATATTAATAATAAAACTTGAGGGATTTTCTGTCCCCCGGGTGGTGGATTGGGGAATGCTCTGCAGATATGCAGGGCGGGTGAGAAATAAAATACCACCCATGGACCAAAACACAAACAAATCCCAGCACGCCTGTACAAACAAGAGAAACTCTGCAGATGCTGGAAATCCAGGCAACACACACAAAATGCTGGAGGAACTCAGCTGGCCAGGCAGCATTTATGAAAAACAAACACAGTTGACGTTTCGGGCCGAGATCTTTCATAGATAGATAGTCATACTTTATTGATCCCGGGGGAAATTGGTTTTCGTTACAGTTGCACCATAAATAATAAATAGTAATATAACCATAAATAGTTAAATAGTAATATGTAAATTATGCCAGGAAATAAGTCCAGGACCAGCCTATTGGCTCATGGTGTCTGACCCTCCAAGGGAGGAGTTGTAAAGTTTGATGGCCAGAGGCAGGAATGACTTCCTATGACGCTCTGTGTTGCATCTCGGTGGAATGAGTCTCTGGCTAAATGTACTCCTGTGCCCACCCAGTACATTATGTAGTGGACGGGAGACGTTGTCCAAGATGGCATGCAACTTAGACAGCATCCTCTTTTCAGACACCACCTTCGGAGAATCCAGTTCCATCCCTACAACAACACTGGCCTTACGAATGAGTTTGTTAATTCTGTTGGTGTCTGCTACCCTCAGCCTGCTGCCCCAACACACAACAGCAACATGATAGCACTGGCCACCACAGACTCGTAGAACATCCTCAGCATCATCTGGCAGATGTTAAAGGACCTCAGTCTCCTCAGGAAATAGAGATGGCTCTGACCCTTCTTGCCTCAGTGTTCTTTGACCAGTCCAGCTTATTGTCAATTCGTATCCCCAGGTATTTGTAATCCTCCACCATGTCCACACTGACCCCCTGGATGGAAACAGGGGTCACTGATACCTTAGCTCTCTTCAGGTCTACTACCAGCTCCTTAGTCTTTTTCACATTAAGCTGCAGATAATTCTGCTCACAGCATGTGACAAAGTTTCCTACCGTAGCCCTGTACTCAGCCTCATCTCCCTTGCTGATGCATCCAACTATGGCAGAGTCATCCGAAAACTTCTGAAGATGACAAGACTCTGTGCAGTAGTTGAAGTCCGAGGTGTAAATGGTGAAGAGAAAGGGAGACAAGACAGTCCCCTGTGGAGCCCCAGTGCTGCTGATCACACTGTCGGACACACAGTGTTGTAGGGCTGTACCCAGGTTGGGCAGTGCTCCAGTAAGCAGGTTTTCCATGTTAGGACAGTTGAAACCAAAACCAAATTGTAGGATAAAAAAGGAACACTTTCACCTTAGAAATGGAAAGATGCCTATAAAATAGAGTAATATGGCCACTGGCTGGGGATTGCCAGGGCATACCTGGAGCTAGTGCTGTGTGTGACAGTCACTGAACTGCTAGTGATACCTTGCTGAATAGGTGGGCAGACACTGGGATACCCAAAAAATATAGCACCAGCATTCAAAGTAGTCCTCCAACACTACAGGCGTTTCTCAGGGGAACAGTCCACTTACAACTGAGAATACTCAAGCAGTGAAGAGAAGAAACACATGCCCATTGTCATTAGCAGTAAACATATCTATAATGCATGTATATAATGGAGTAGTGGAACTTGACACTGACATGACAGCATACAAGGACAAACCATCAACAATTCATAATACAATATCCCTTCATGCAAGTAAATGCACGATAAATAGCAGATCAACATAGAATGATAGTAAAAAAAAATCATTTAATCTCTACAGACATGTTAAACCAAATAAAACATGAAGTTGCACAAGTTGCACAAAGAAACCAACTTAAAGACCACGACAATACTACACAAGAAGATAATGAAGATGCTACCACCCCCAAAGCACTGATGAAAACAGCATTATTCAACAACTGCTCCACAACCTGATGGTAATAGCAACCATATAGATGTAGAGACTCTGCGGAATGTAGTAGAGGAAGTTGAGCATACAGACAAAATTATCCTAGCATTTAACACCCAGCTAACAAAATACATGTGCACTGACCCAACAAAAAGACCCTACATACCAAAACAAAACATGTCATCAAAATGTGCAAAAATTGTTCATACCCTGAACAATATTATATTTGCACAACATTTAGGAAAACTTGAAATATTTGAAGAGCTACATACAGCAACATACTGTTCAGCATTAACAATAGTGCAGTGTAATGGCTTCAACACTGAGGCACTCATCAATAGAAAATCAAAACTGAGTAATGAAACGAGAACACCAAAATTGTAGAAGAAATTATGAAACAAAATTGAAACTTTAAGAGCTGATATAACCAGCCTAATGGAGTATAAAATGAATAACTGAAGCAAGAAGATTAAAAGAAAGTGAAGGAAGTACTATAGGAGATATTAGGTCTACACAAGAAAATTTATAGATGCACTAAAACAAAAGTTTGGTGCATACAAAGCCAACTAAATAGAAAATTGACATGTGCAAGATGAAGAAATCAGAAATATTGATTCAGGAACAATAAGAATTGTCTATACAGGACACTGACACTAAATTTGTCACACCAAAATGCTACCAGCTCTAACTCAGAAGTACCAACAAACACAGAGATAATGAATTTTTAGTGGAATATCTGGTCAAACAGCATGACAAACAATCAAGAAGCCAAATGGATTAGGATGGGAAAAAACACACTCACACAATTGAAGACATTCAAATTCAATGGATATGCTAAAAATAGTTGAAGTAGTTATAAAAATACCCAAAGCTGGAAATGTACCGGCAATGATAATATTCATAATTATGGGTTTAAAAATTACTTGTCTTCATCCATGTCCATTAACACACATCAGCAATTTTCTTAAAAATCCTGACAAAATGCCTGAATTTTTGACAGAAGGTACAGTGCATATGAAAAGAATTCACCCTCTCCCCTGTGGAAGTTTTCATGTCTTAATGTTTTACAACATTAAATCACAAGCAATTTAATTTGGCTTTTTTTGACACTGATCAACAGAAAAAGACTCTTTTGTGTCAAAGTGAAAACAAGCCTCTACAAAGTGATCTAAATTAATTACATTATAAAACATAAAATAATTGTAAAGTATTCACCCCATTCAAGTCAATATTATACCTTTGGCAGCAATTACAGCCTTGAGTCTGTGTGGATAGGTCTCTAACAGCTTCGCATATCTGGACACTGTAGATTTTCCCCATTCTTCTTCACAAAACTGCTCAACCTTTGTCGGATTGCATGGGGATTATGAGTGATGTGCGGTGTTTGGCTTATGTCACTCTCCCATAAAACTGTGACTGGTGAAGCATCTGGGCAACAGTTGTCTCTCCCATCTCAGCCACTGAAGCTTGTAACTCCTCCAGAGTTGTCATAGGTCTCTTGATGGCCTCCCTCACTAGTCCACTTCATGCACAGTCACTCAGTTTTTGAGGAAAGTCTGCACTAGGCAGGAGGAATGAGGGAGACCTTGAAGTCAACTGGAAGAAGGTTCTATGGTCTGATGAAATCAAAATTGAGCTTTTCATCAGACCATAGAACACTCACTCAGTTTTTGAGGACAGCCTGTTCGAGGCAGATTTACAACTGTGCCATATTCTTTCCATTTCTTGATGATTGACTTAACTGTACTCCAAGGGATATTCAGTGATTTGGAACTTTTCTTGTATCCATCTCCTGACTTGTGTTTTTCAATAACCTTTTTGCAGAGTTGCTTGGAGTGTTCTTTTGTCTTCATGGTGTAGTTTTTGCCAGGATACTGACTCACCAGCAGTTGGACCTTCCAGATACAGGTGTACTTTTACTACAATCAGTTGAAACACCTTGACTGCACACAGGTCTCAAAAAACAGATCTTCATTTATGTGACTTCTAAAACCAGTTGGTTGCACCAGTGATGATTTGATGTGTCATATTAAGGAGAGGGGGTGAATAATTATGCCATCAATTATTTTGTGTTTTATACTTGTAAATAATTTAGATCATTTTGTGGAGACCTGTTTTCATTTTGACATGTAAGAGTCTTTTTCTATTGATCAATGTCGGAAAAGCCAAATTAAATCCACTGTGATTCAATGTTGTAAAACATGAAAACTTCTAAGGGGGAGTGACAACTTCTTATAGGCACTGTAAAACATATCTCTTACCTATTATTTGTTTACAAACTGTATATAACATTATAACATCATGAATCTCGTAACTAATCTCCACTCACTTAGGTAACCACAGTATACCTACAGAAGAGCAGAAAGGATGCTGTAAGGGGATGAAAAGATGTAGAGAACAACTGATTATAGATTCTGTAATTCTAAGTCAAGCCGAGCGAAAAAGCAGACACTTTTCATGTTGTAATATTCACTATCAAAAAAAATATTTGATTCTGTTCTACAGTTTAGTTGAAGCCCTTAATATATATAAACTACATCTAATACTTGTGAAATTCCTACAACTGCTGCAAGGACGTGGCTGGGGACGAACCCATGTGCAGGACACAGATGCTGAGGCAGAGTCGTTAGGCGTAACACCTCCGCAAATGGGGAGCCGATATCCAGGAAACGATGCGAAGCTTATGACTAACAGTTCTTAGGAATAGGAAACAAGGTTTATTCTCACAAGAGTCGACAAACAAACTGGCTGCTTCTTGCTGTGGTCACAGAGTTTTTCTCTTGCCGTTTGATGGGAAGCAGGTGCGTGTAGTTAGTGGTACCTGGGAATGATTGGAATCTAAATGAGGTAATCGAGGCCGAAATCTTGAGGCAAATGGCAAGGTGGGGGATTGCCAGACAGGACCATGAGAGTACCCCCCCCCAATGGGAGCCTCCAGGCGATCCTCCCGGCCTGTCCCGATGGTCCCGATGAAAATCCTGGATGAGGGAAGGGTCTAGGATGAAGGAGTAGGGGACCCAGGAATGCTCTTCTGGACTGTACCCTTCCCAGTCCACCAGATATTGGAAACCCCTGCCCCGACGGCGCACATCTAGTAGTCGTTGGACGGTGTATGCCGGATGGTTGTCGATGATACGGGCAGTTGGAGGAGTCTTGGCAGGGGGACACAGCGGGCTGATGGAAACTGGCTTTAACTGAGACACATGAAAGGTTGGATGGATACGCATGGATCTAGGCAGCTTTAGGCGGACCACTGCGGGATTGATAACCCTTTCAACCTTGAATGGTCCCAGGAAGCGAGGGGCGAGTTTTCTATGTTCGTTCTTGAGTGGGATGTCCTTGGAGGCCAGCCACACCATCTGTCCCGGTTGGTACTCTGGCGCCGGGATGCGATGTCAGTCAGCTGTCTTCTTATTTCAATTTATTGATTTGAGTAGGGCCGTGCGTGTCTCCTCCCAAATCTTAAGGCACCGATTAATATGGTCCTGAACCGATGGTACTGCAATCTCTTCTTGCGCGGGGAACAGCGGGGGTTGGTACCCAAGGGAGCACTCGAACGGAGAACTCCCTATGGCACAGCTCACCAGAGAGTTGTGGGCGTACTCAACCACGGGAGGTGGTCGCTCCAGGTCGATGCGTTGTTTGCTGTTACACAACGAAGCGTCGCCCCCAGGTCCTGGTTTGCCCATTCCGTCTGCCCGTTCGTCTGGGGGTGGAAGCCGGATGACAGGATGACTGATGCGCCCAAGGCTTGGCAGAAGGCCTTCCATACTTGCGAGACAAACTAGGGACCTCGATCAGAGACGATGTCTGCGGGGACTCCGTGCAGGCGGAAGACGTGGCGGACGAAAAGATCTGCAGTTTCCTGAGAGGAAGGAGATTTAGGGAGGGGCACAAAGTTCACCGCCTTAGAGAATTGGTCTACCGCGGTGAGGACTGTGGTGTTTCCGCGGGAAGGGGGTAGACTGGTGACTAAGTCTAAGGCGATGTGTGACCAGGGGCAGGTAGAGGACGAAGTAGCCCCGCAGGTGGTCGATGAGAGACTTTACCCCGGGCACAGATGGAACAAGCTGAGACATAAGAACGGATGTCCCCCTCCATGGACAGCCACCAAAAGTGCTTCCTCAGGAGAGCCAGGGTCCGATCACTCCCAGGGTGGCAGGCGAACGGGGATGTGTGCCCCCATTGGAGAACCTGGGACCTGACGGAGGCAGGCATGTACAGGCGATCGCCGAGTCCATTGCCCAGGTCGGGGTCGTCCCGCTGGGCTTCCTTTACTTTAGCCTCGATCTCCCAAGTAAGGGTGGCAATCACACAGGATGGTGGGAGGATAGTCTCGGGACTGGAGTTGTCATCCTTGGAGTCATGCTGGCGGTACAGCGCGTCTGGCTTCCCGTTCCTAGATCCTGGATAGTACATGAGGGTAAGCCTGAACCGGCCAATGAATAATGCCCAACGGGCCTGGCGAGAATTCAGGCGTTTGGCGGTCTGGATATATTCAAGGCTGTTATGGTCTGTCCAAACGATGAATGGGTGTTCCGCCTCCTCCAACCAGTGTCTCCATTCTTCCAACGCCAGTTTGACCACCAGTAGCTCCTGGTTCCCCACGTCATAATTTCGATCAGCGGGAGACAGTCGGTGAGAGAAGAAAGCACAGGGAAGTAGTTTCTGATCTGGGCCCGAACGTTGGGACAGTACCGCTCCCACCCCTGAGTCGGAGGCGTCAACCTCCACAATGAATTAACAGGAGGGGTCCAGTTGAATCAGAATGGGAGCAGACGTGAAGCGCCTCCTTAGCTCCGCAAATGCTGAGTCCGCCTCAGAGTTCCACAGGAAAGGTGTGGCAGCTGAGGTAAGTTGGGTCAGAGGAGCCTCCACCTGACTGTAGTTTCTGATGAACCGGCGAAAGAAGTTTGCAAACCCCAGGAACCGTTGGAGTTGCTTGCGGTCCGTGGGTTTGGGCCACTTCGTCACCGCCTGGATCTTCTCGGGATCAGCTCTCACCTGTCCGCTCTCAATGATATAACCTAGGAAGCTGACTGAGGGGACGTGGAATTCGCACTTCTCCACCTTTACGAGTAACTTATTCTCCCCCAGTCTCTGCAGGACTTGACGGACATGAAGAACGTGTTGCTGGGGACTGCTGGAAAAGATTAGTATGTCATCCAGATAGACAAACACAAAGCGGTTAATAAAGTCTCTTAGTACATCGTTAATCAAGGCTTGAAAGACTGCAGGGGCACTGGTGAGGCCAAAAGGCATGACCAAGTACTTGAAGTGGCCTAAAGGGGTATTGAATGCCGTCTTCCACTCGTCCCCCTCCCTTATTTGGACCAGATGGTAGGCGCTTCATAGGTCCAGCTTCGAGAAGATGGCGGCTCCGTGAAGTGGTTCGAACGCAGAACTTATCAGAGGCAGTGGGTACTTGTTCTTTATGGTTATATGATTTAGGCCTCGGTAGTCGATGCAGGGACGTAGGGAACCATCCCTCTTCCCCACGAAGAAGAACCCTGCACCCACCGGGGAGGATGAGGGTCGGATGATGCCTGCCGCGAGAGATTCACTGATGTAACCCTATATTGCTTCCCTCTCTGGCCGGGACAAGTTATACAGCCGACTGGTGGGTAGAGGAGCTCCGGGGAGAAGGTCAATAGCGCAATCGTATGGTCGGTGTGGAGGCAGGGAAAGGGCACGTTGTTTACTAAGCACGTGTCCCAGGTCGTGGTACTCTGCTGGAACCCTGGACAAGTCAGGGGGTCCAACTGCAGGCGAGGTCGAGGTGGTTTTCACAGGGCAGAGGGCTGACTGCCGACAGGTGACGTGACAAAACGGACTCCAGCTGACTATCCTCCCGGTGGACCAATTAATGCAAGGGTTGTGGCGGCTCAACCATGGGTACCCAAGAACTATTGGGGCTTGAGGGGAGGAGATCAAGTTAAATTGTACCTGAGAGAATCAAAGACAGTGGGGGGGGGTGGGTACAGTGAGTGATTCGGGCCAGAAGTCTTCCGTCCAGTGCCCGGGCTTCCAGAGGGGTAGTCAACGGCTCTTGAGGAATTCCGGCCTGGGAAGCTATATCTTCATCCAACAGATTCCCCTCAGCACCGGAGTCTATCAAGGCAGAGAAGGACAGGGACTGTTGGTTGTAGCTTTCAGTGGCTTGGACTTGCATCCGGGATTGGGGGACAGAAGGGAATGTGGTCTGGCTCACCAGAGTCTCCCTTTCTACTGGTGAGCCCTCCCCTTTTGGCCGAAGGGTACATGTGTCACGAAAATGGCCAGACTGACCGCAATAGAAACAATCCCCTGCTCTTAATCTCCGGAGCCGCTTGGAGGGAGAAAGAAGGCTCCATCCCAGTTGCATTGGTTCCTCTCCTGGTGTGGTGGAAACGACTGGGCCGGATACTATTCTAGGAGTTGGAGGAGGAGAGAGGTTAGGGCTGGGAGTAGATGGTAAAGCATGCCGTGGGGTGGCCAAAGGACGACTGGTTCTCTCCCTCTGTCGTTCTCGGAGTCGGTTGTCCAGCCTGGTGGCTAGGGAGGTCAATGAATCCAGGCTGTTAGTGTCATCCCTAGCCGCCAACTCGTCCTTTACCTTGTCGCAGAGGCCTTGCCGGAATACCTCCTGGATTGCCTCATCATTCCAGCCCGAGTCGGCTGCTAGCGTCTGGAACTCCACGGAGTATTCTGCAACACTACGTGGGCCTTGATGGAGGGTGAGTAGCCGCTTAGCGGCATCTTTACCGCAGACGGGATGGTCAGAAATCTTCCTTATTTCTGAGCTGAAGGTGGAGAAGGAAGAGCGGGGAAAACTTGTGACAGAATTTAATTCAAGGCTTAAGAAAACCTTCTAAACAGAGCTCAATAGTAAAAAATATAACAAAGGCAATAAACACTTTTGTTATACCTATATTAATATATTCTTCTGACATAATATCTTGGTCTGAAACTGATCTGAAAAATTTACAAAGAAAATTAAGAACTGAAATAACAAATTTTGAAAACACTTATGTACACTCAAACGTGCTTAGATTAAGCCCAACTGGCACAGAAGGAGGAAGAGGAATAACTGACAAAAAATACACAACAGTCAGATAAATCTTCTCAGGATATATTTTCATCAACAAAACAAAATTCAGCACTCCGTACAAGCATATAAAAATTCTGATAAGAAATACACACCACTAAACTTAAATGAAAACACAATCCAGAAAAAGGATGCAAATATTACTGCACAAGAAAAAAGTTAACCAATGGAAGAGGATGACCCTCCATGGAAGACTTCCCCATGATCTAGGCAGACTACATGTCGAGAAAGAAGTGTTGAATAGCTGGATCAGTTCTAGAGACCTCTTTCCAGAAACAGAGGGTTTCCTTGTTTTTACTATAGGATCAGGTGGTTAACACAAAATAATTTATCAGAAATACATAATGAAAAATCAACAAATTCAAAACATTAAATGCGGAAAATGCCTAGAGAAACCAGAAACAATCCAACACATCACAGGATCCTGTAGCAGTTTAACGCAACCTGATTACTTACACAGGCACAATCAAGTGGCAAACATCATTCACCAAAATCTTGCTTTAAAAACAAACTCATAGGAGACACCATATCTTATTTAAATACAAGTCTGATCCAGTTTTAGAGTCAGAGTCCCACAAATTATATTACAAATGATCTGTTATTACAGATAGGACAATCCATAATAACTGCCTGGATATAATATTACAGGATAAGCAAGCAGGAATGATTTGCTTAATAGATATAATCATTCCAAACACACATAACTTACCAAAATCAGTAGGAGATAAACATTAAAAATATGCTGAATTAAAAGAGGAAATTGAAAGATTATGGAACGTAAACAAGATACACATTTCCCAATAGTAATATCAACAATTGGTAGCATCGCAAAGTCATCACACAATAGTGTTAAACAATTAGGCCTACACCACAATTTTATGTAAATCTTCGGAAAGCTACATTACTAAACACCACTAAAATAGTCCAAAATTTCTTAGCAATTGAGAAATGAGTGTGCTTGGCTACACTCATAGCTCAGGTTTTACCAGCTTGAGCTGAGAAAATATAAATAGAAATGATAATAGTAGTACCTCAGAATTCCTCCGAATTGCTTGTTATAATTGAATAGGTTCATTTTTATTTCATAAGCAAGAACCTATAGAATCCTTTGTAGCCCAACATTTTTGGACATTTACACAATGAGCTATTTTTTTTTTCTTTTTTCATTTTAAAGTGGATAAGCTCACTCTTTTCTGTATCATGCTGCATTTGTCAAATTCTTACCCATTCTCTTAAGCATTTTTGTTTCCTCTTCATAACTTGCTAACCCAGTTATTTTTGTATCTTTTTAAGATTTGGCTACTGTGAACTCTGTCCCTTCATGTGAGTTATTAATAAAGGCTGGAAGAAGTTGAGATTTCTGCACTGAACTCTTCAGATTGCCAACTGGAAAATAACCCATTTATCCAGAATCTCTATTGTCGATTAATAGAGAAACTACTGATTTGTGCCAATATATGGCTCCCAATGCTCTGTTCTCTTATGCTGCATAGTGACCTTTTATATGCTACATTATCTAATCTTCTTTGAACAGCAAACTGCACCACACTTACCAGTTACCAGCTACCTGCTTGCTTGTTACATACTCAAATACTGGTAAAATCATTTTCAGAAAAAACATACTGATTCTGCTTAATTATATTTTGACTTTCTAAATGATTTATTATCTCCATAAAAGCAGTTACAACTATTTCCATAATTACAGATGTTAGGCCTATAATTCTCTTTGTTCTGTCTGTATCATTCCTTGAATAGGATAGTTTGTTATCAGCTACAGAAGGTCCTGAGCTAGATCTCATTATGGGATTGGATGTGGAGAGGGTCAGTAATTTCAAATTCCTTGGTATTATCATATCAGGGGACCTGGCCTGGATCCAGGATGTAAGTACCAACACGAAGAAGGCGCAGCAGTGCCTGTACGTTTTTAGAAGTTGGTATAGATTTGGCATGTCACCTAAAACTTTGATAAACTTCTACAGCTGCACAGCGAAGAGTATCCTAGCTGGTTGCATCATGGCCTGGTATGGAAATGCCAACACCCAGGAATGGAAGAATTTACAAAAGATGGCGGACACAGCCCCATCTATCACAGGCAAAGCCCTCCCTACTTTTCAGCACATTTACAAGGAGTACTGCCACAATGCAGAAACTGGGGGGAGTTAAGGAAAATGTAGAGAGAATAGAAATGGGATTCATATAGGATTAATATAAATAGTTGTTGGTGGCTGGTAAAGACACAGTTGGCCAAAGTACTGCATAATTCTAACCCATGAAGATCAATACAAAATAGATTTTGGAATCCCCGCCATTACTTATTTACTATTAGTAATCCTCCAGTTTTATCCCCGAAGGGGCCAATGAAATTTTGTTTTCTCTCTTTTATATCTCCTATTATTTGTCTTTTTTGTATTATTTGCTAGATTACTCTATCTTCTCTCCCTTTATCATAACTTCTGTCATGCTAAAGCATCAGACCATTATTCCTTTTTGCTGTCATGTGGAAACTGGCCACCATATTACTACAATAATCACATTTGGAAGAGAAATATCTCTTTGAATGTAAATTGCACTGTGTTTTCCTGAGGTCAGTCAAAATCAGCAACAAAATTAGTTTGGTAGAATATGACACTTATTTTTGTAAAAGCAATACAAGATATAATTGGTGGGAGATGCAGCTATTTGAACATGCATTGCTACTCAGTAAGACCATAGCTGACCTGACAAAGTTGGCTTCATCTCCATGCCTTCGCTTGCGAGAGAAGAAGAAACAGTAATGCAGTTCCTTCAGAACTCTAGATCAAAGGTAAAGGCTTACAACATTACCAGAATAAATGATCCAGTATGAAGATTGGGATCATTTCAGAATGCATCAAAGGAGGACCAAGATAGCAATAAGGAAAAATGTAAGTAGAATACAAAAATAGGTTAGAGAGAAAAGGTTGTAAGAACTTCTGGAGATATGAAAAAATATAAAAGTCTAGCAAAAAGTTTTTCTTCCTCTTACTACCATCAGGGAGGATGTATAAGAGCCTGAAGACACACACTCAATGCTTTAGGAACAACTTCTATCCTTTCATCATCAGATTTCTGAACAGACAATGAACCAAACCATAAACACTACCTCACTATTTATGCTCTCTTTTTGCACTACTTACTTAATTTAATTTTATATAAAATATATATCTCTTATTGTAATTTTTAGTTTTTTGGTGCATTGCGCTGTAATGGTACCACAAAACAGCACATTTCTCAACATGTCATTGATATTAAATCTGATACTGTTTCTGATTGTGAAAAAAAATAATGAATAATAAAAATAATAAAAAAAACAGCAGATTGAAACGGAAGAAATTACTTTGTAAATTGGAGAATAAAGACATGGCAGATAAATTGATAAATATGTGATGTGGGACTTCGTGGAAGAAGACAGAAAAAAAGCTTGGAAATAATGGAAGACTACAGCTTGATAAAAAATGAGGTGCTCAAATATATTAACGTTACTCATTAGTAAAGATCTAATTTTGGAAAAACTCATGAGACTGAGAAATGGTAAATCCCAAGGACTTGATGTGCTGCAACCCAAGGTATTGAAGGAGGAGGCGATGGAGATAGTGAATGTAATGACTGAGATGCTTCAAATTTTCATTGATTAGAGTTCAGTTCCCACAAATTACTAAGTAAAAAACAGAACCCCATTGTTGTGGGAAATCAGCTTCATGGGTTCAGTGAGTGGGGACAGAAGGTTAACTAGTTATTTACAAGACAAAGAGATCACATGGTTACTGCGTGCTAGACTTAAACTTTACTGGCGCCGTGACATCATTAGCTAAATGGAAGCTAATGGGAAGGGCTGCAGTACTCTTTACATGGGCCAATCTCCACCTCCCATGGGGGAGTAACTTTCGATGAGCAGGTCAGTTAAGACACTTACTACAACGCCCATATTTAAGAAAGGAACAAGAGAGAAAACAGGGATCTCTGCACAAGTAGCAAGACATCAGCAACAAGGAAAATGCTATAATCTATTAGTAAGGATGTGGCAAAAAAACGAAAGAGAGGGCATATAATAGTGCGAAAAATTTGTAGGTATTTTGTAGTAGATTGGTAGAAGCAAAGAGTGAGAGCCTTTTTTGATTGGCTGCTGGTAACTAGTAGTGTTCCCCAGGGGTTGGTGTTGGGATCACTCCTTTTCACGTTTTATGTCAATGATACAGATGATGAAATTTATGGATTTGTGGCCAGGTTTGTGGACAATATGAAGCTAGGTGGAGGGGCAGGGATTGTTGAAGAAACAGGAAGTCTGTAGAAGGATTTACACAGATTAGGAGAATGAGCAAAGAAGTGGTAGATACAATTCAGTTTTGGGAAGTGTATGGTCATGCAATATGGTAGAAGGAATTAAAATGTAGACTATTTTTGAATCAGGGCGAAAATTAAGAAATCCGAGATACAAAGGGACTTAGGTGGATTCCCCCTGTGGCTGTCCCCCCGAACAATAAGTATTCCTGTTTGAGTCGTCATTGTCGTGGCTATCCCTCGAGGTCAAGGATGATGGCCTTCATTCTGTTGATCTACTTATGGGCTCTCAAGTGGCTTATGAGCCCAATCTTGGCTTTGAAAGTTATTCCGCATTCAGACCAGGTAGTTCCAGATGGCAGATCGGGGTTTGGTTGTTGCTGCCTCCCTTTCCATTTTCTTCTCTTTTCTTCTAATTCTGCACATCTGTTGGCTTCGAAAGTTGCTGTTCCTTCTCGGTTGATGGTTTGCCAGAGTTTCCTGTCCTTGGCATTGGTTTCCCAATTGTTGATGTCAATGCTACATTTCTTCATGTTGGCTTTTAAGACGTCTTTGAATCTCTTCTGTTGTCCACCTCTTTTACGTTTGCCTTCTTTAAGCTGGGAGTAGAAGAATTGTTTCGGCAGACGTTTGTCTTTCATCCGAACAACATGACCGCTCCATCTTAGTTGGTTCTTGATGACGTAGGCTTCAATGCTTGTTGTTTTCACTTCATTTCGCACACTGACATTGGTTCTTCTATTTTCCCAGCTGTTATTTAAGATGTTTCGAAAACAGCATTGATGGAAAGTTTCAAGTGCCTCAGGTGTCGTTGGTATGTTGTCCAGGTTTCTGATGCATACAGGAGCGTTGGGATTACCACTGCTTTGTATGCTAACATTTTGGTGTCTGTTCAGATGTCACGATCATGCAAGACTCTTGTTCAGAGACATCCAAAAGCTGTTGCAGTGCATTTAAGACGATGTTGGATCTTGTCATTGAGGTCGACATGGAGGAGGGGTGACTTCCAAGATACGGAAACTGGTCCACGTTTTCCAGGGTTGTTTCGCCAAGTTGAATTGATGTTTCTATCCAATTTGTCTCAGTTGGTGACAGTTAGTGGATGATCTGAGTCTTCTTGGAATTGATGGTAAGTCCAAGTTTCATGTATGCACGGTTGAAAGCAGTCAGAATCTGTTGTAGGTGGTTTTCTGAAAGAGCTGCAATACTGCTGTGATCTGCGTATTGGAACTTGAAGAGGGAACTCATGGATGTCTTTGTTTTGGGCTTGAGATGGGAAGATTGAAAAGTCTGCCATCTGTTCTGTAGGCAATTTTGATTCCTGGTCGTCCTTGATAATATGGATGGTTGTCACAATGAAGATGGTGAACAAAGTTGGGGCAAATACGCATCGCTGTTTTACTCCTGATCTAACTTGATAAGGCTCACAGTTACTGTTGCTGACCATGGCTGTGGCAAGCATGCCATCGTGGAGGAGTCACAGGATTCGAATGTACTTTTCAGGGCATCCATAGTGGGATAGGACATCCCATAGGAGTTCTCTTGATACCGAGTCAAAGGCTTTGGTGAGGTCAATGAATGCCATGTACAAAGGTTAAAGTTGTTCACGACATTTTTCCTGTAGTTGTCGCAAAATATAGAGTATTGTGTACAGTTCTGGTCACCAAATTATAGGAAAGATGCCAACAAAATAGAGAGAGTACAGAGAAGATTTACTAGAACGTAAGCTGGTTTCAGCACCTAAGTTACAGAGAAAAGTCGAACAAGTTGGGTCTTTATCCTTTGGAACGTAGAAGGTTGAGGGGGGACTTAATAGAGGTATTTAAAATTATGAGGGGGATAGATAGAGTTGACGTCGAATGGCATTTTCCATTGAGAGTAAGGGAGATTCAAACAAGAGGACATGAGTTGAGAGTTAGGGGGCAAAAGTTTAGGGGTAACATGAGGGGGAACTTCTTTATTCAGAGAGTGGTAGCTGTGTGGAAGGAGATTCCAACAGAAGTGGTTGAGACAGGTTTGATATTGTCATTTCAAGTAAAATCGGATAGCTATATGGACAGGAAAGGAACAGAGGATTATGGCCTGAGTGCAGGTCAGTGGGACTAGGTGAGAGTATGCGTTCAGTACGGACTAGAAGGGCCGAGATGGCCTGTTTCCATGTTGTAATTGTTATATGGTATATGGTTATATGTCGATTGCTCCACGTGATGGTCTAAAACTGGCTTGTGTCTCCGGAAGGATCTTCTCAGCTAAAGGCTTGAGCCAGTTGTTCATGATGTGGGTGAGGATCTTTCCTGCTGTTGCTAACAGGGAAATTCCACGATAGTTTCCACATGCGGATCGATCACCTTTCCTTTTGTAGATGGTAATGTTTGCTGAGTCTCTAAAGTCTGTTGGTACATCTTCATTTATCCAGATCTTGATGAGAAGTTGATGCAGTTGATAATGAAGTGGGTTACCTCCAATTTTGTAGGCCTCGGCTGGTATTCCATCGAGTCCAGCAGCCTTGTTGTTTTTCAAGGTTTTGATGGCTTCCTTGACTTCTTCAAGTGTTGGTATTTTGCTTAGGGAGTCGTCAACGGGCTGTTTTGGAATGTTGTTAATCACATTCCTGTCAAATGAGACGGTTTGATTTAGAAGATCTTCAAAATGCTCCCTCCATCTAGAATTGATGTCAGCATTGCTCTTCAGGATGGTTGAACCATCTTTGCGTTTGAGAGGGGCTTGACCGTGAGTGGATGGGCCAAAAATAGCTTTAGTTGCATTGAAAAAGCCTCGAGTGTCGTTGGTGTCTGCTGGTTGTTGGATTTTCTGAGATTTCATCCTCCACTATTGGGTTTTCAGGTTTCAGGTGCTCTTCTGGACTGCAGCCTTGTGGTCCTGATAGCATTTCCTTTCGGTAGCTGATTGTTGGTCATTTTATAAGGTAATGAAAGCTTTTCTCTTTTCGTTGATGAGTTGTTGGAGTAGTTTGTCATTATCATCGAACTAATCCTGATATTGTTCTGTCTTGAACCCAATTGTTACTTTGCAGGAGGTGATGATAACATTCTTCAGTTGATTCCAGTGTTCTTCTACAGATGATGGGATTTGTTGAGGCAGTTGTTCTTGAAGATTTTGTTGGAACTTCTGTACATGTCTGATGTCTTGAAGGATGTCAACATTAAATTTCTTAATAGTGTTCTGATTTTGGTGTTTCCTTTTGGGCAAAATCTTCATTCTCATTCTGGATGAGATGAGTCAGTGGTCTGTCCAGCACTCATTGGCTCCAGTAACAGCTCTTGTTATCAGTACATCTTGTTGGTCCTGAGATCATACGATGACATAGTCGATGAGGTGCCAGTATTTGGAGCATGGATGCTGTCAGGAGACTTTGTGCCTGTTTTTCTGATGAAATAGGGTGTTTGTAATCACCAGGTTATGTTCAGCACATTTGGTGAGGAGGAGTGTTCCATTAGCATTGACCTTGCCAACTCCTTCTTTGCTTATTATTCCAATCCAGAGCCTATGATCTTTCCCGACTCTGGCATTGAAGTCTCCTAACAGAATGATCTTGTTGTTTGGAACAGAGGAAAGGACGTGGTCAAGTTGGGCGTAGAAGTTTATCTTTACTTCATCTTCAGCTTCCAGAGTTGGAGCATAAGCGCTGATGATGGTGGCGTGTTGGTTCTTAACAAGCAGGATTCGCAGAGTCATGAAATGTTCATTAATTCCCAAAGGTTGCTCTGTCAGCTTCTGAAGTAGGCTGTTTTCTTTTCAGAATGGCGGGCGGTGACTAGTGGGGTACCGCAAGGCTCAGTGTTGGGACCCCAGTTGTTTACAATATATATTAATGACTTGGATGAGGGAATTAAATGCAGCATCTCCAAGTTTGCGGATGACACGAAGCTGGGTGGCAGTGTTAGCTGTGAGGAGGATGCTAAGAGGATGCAGGGTGACTTGGATAGGTTGGGTGAGTGGGCAAATTCATGGCAGATGCAATTTAATGTGGATAAATGTGAAGTTATCCACTTTGGTGGCAAAAATAGGAAAACAGATTATTATCTGAATGGTGGCCGATTAGGAAAAGGGGAGGTGCAAAGTGACCTGGGTGTCATTATACACCAGTCATTGAAAGTGGGCATGCAGGTACAGCAGGTGGTGAAAAAGGCAAATGGTATGCTGGCATTTATAGCGAGAAGATTTGAGTACAGGAGCAGGGAGGTACTACTGCAGTTGTACAAGGCCTTGGTGAGACCGCACCTGGAGTATTGTGTGCAGTTTTGGTCCCCTAATCTGAGGAAAGACATCCTTGCCATAGAGGGAGTACAGAGAAGGTTCACCAGATTGATTCCTGGGATGGCAGGACTTTCATATGAAGAAAGAATGGATGAACTGGGCTTGTACTCGTTGGAATTTAGAAGATTGAGGGGGATCTGATTGAAACGTATAAGATCCTAAGGGGATTGGACAGGCTAGATGCAGGAAGATTGGTCCTGATGCTGGGGAAGTCCAGAACGAGGGGTCACAGTTTGAGGATAGAGGGGAAGCCTTTTAGGACTGAGATTAGGAAAAACTTCTTCACACAGAGAGTGGTGAATCTGTGGAATTCTCTGCCACAGGAAACAGTTGAGGCCAGTTCATTGGCTATATTTAAGAGGGACTTAGATATGGCCCTTGTGGCTACGGGGGTCGGGGGTATGGAGGGAAGGCTGGGGCGGTGTTCTGAGTTGGATGATCAGCCATGATCATAATAAATGGCGGTGTAGGCTCGAAGGGCCGAATGGCCTACTCCTGCACCTATTTTCTATGTTTCTATGTTTCTATGTTTTGGAAGGCAAAACCTGCTCCATGGATCTTCGGTTGTTCAGGATAAGTCCTTTCCAGGAAGAAGGTGTATTGACCTTGCTCTTCCTTTAGTTGCCTTTCTCCAGCTCTGCGGGTCTCACTCAGAGCAATAATGTCAAAGTTGAATTTTTGGAGTTCCCGGGCAACAAAGGCAGTTCTCCTCTCTGGTCGGTCTCAGTTTGGGTTATTCATCAGAGTTCGTATATTCCAGGTTGGAAATTTCATAGTTTCACTTCTCGATGGTTTTCGACCGCATGATGGTGAACCCTCTGGATGGGGCTTTCCAGACAGGATGGGATGAAGCAGACTATTTTTAGGGCACCTTTTCTAGCCACTTCCCAGTTCAGAGTGAGCAGAGTGGATCCTAAATAGGGTTGATCAGATGTGAATACTGCTGCCAAACAACTTTCCTGCTTCTGTCCAAAGGTTGAGCGACTGAATCCGCTTTAACACTGCTTCTTGACTAGGAGCTTCCAGCCAACACATTGCCTGCCCCCGTTGCCCTCCCCAGATCGCCAAAAGACTTGAAGAAGTGGCCCACAGAGCGAAGACACCTGTGCGTATATTTGTTTAACGTGTACTTGATGTTGCACTCCAAGAAGCATACGATACTTCACAAATCAAACAATTAATTCCAATGGCATAGAAACCATGACGATTGGAGCTGATCGATTTGTTGTAGCCTCCATCCTCCTCCACAGCCCTTGAGTTCGAAATAACCTTGCCCACCTGTTCCACCATTGAGGTCTTGGTTGGATTGTTCTTTGTCAAGGACCTCACCCTCGACCTTACTGCCATGGTGACCCTATCAGGAGCATAGCTCCAAACGGTATTGCTCTTGGGATCTCAGGACTACACAAGCTTCTTCACCACAACAAGGTGACAATCCACGGAGAAGTCCTGTTTGAGTACTGTTGGCGGGGACAGCCTACCTGGAGAAGCAACAGTGGCCATGCCTCTGGCACAGAGGGGTGGGGGAAGGAAGAGAAATGCAGTAGTTATAGGGGACTCTATAGTCAGGGGGTCAGAAAGGCGATTCTGTGGATGCAGGAAAGAAACTCGGATGGTAGTTTGCCTCCCAGGTGCCAGGGTCTGGCATGTTTCAGATCGCGTCCACGACATCCTGCAGTGGAAGGGAGAACAGCCAGAGGTCGTGGTACCTTTTGGTACCAATGACATAGGTAGGAAAAGGGAAGATGTCCTGAAAGCAGACTACAGGGATGTAGGAAGGAAGTTGAGAAGCAGGACCACAAGGGTAGTAATTTCAGGATTACTGCCTATTCCATGTGACAGTGAGTATAGGAATAGAATGAGGTGGAGGGGAACCAATATCCTGGCGGGGAGGTTTGCTAAGGCTACTGGGGAGAGTTTAAACTAGAATTGTTGGGGGGTGGGAACCGAACTGAAGAGACTGAGGAAGAGGCGGTTGGCTCACAAATAGAGAAAGCTTGGAGACAGGGTGTGAGGGAGGATAGGCAGGTGATAGAGAAGGAACGCGCTCAGACTGATGGTTTGAGATGTGTCTGTTTTAACGCAATGAGTATTGTAAACAAACCGGATGAACTTAGAGCGTGGATCAGTACTTGCAGCTATGATGAGGTGACCATTATGAAGACTTGGATGGCTCAGGGACAGGAATGGTTATTTCAAGTGCCAGGTTTTAGATGTTTCAGAATGGACAGGGAGGAAGGCAAAAGAGGTGGGGGCGTGGCACTGTTGATCAGAGATAGTGTCACGGCTGCAGAAAAGGAGGACGTCATGGAGGGATTGTCTATGGAGTCTCTGTGGGTGGAAGTTAGGAAAAGGAACAGGTCAATAGCTCTACAGGGTGTTTTTTATAGGCCTCCCAATAGTAATAGGGTTATCGAGGAGCAGATAGGGAAACAGATCCTGGAAAGCTGTAATAATTACAGAGTTGTGGTGGTGGGAGATTTTAAATTCCCAAATATTGATTGGCATCTCCCTATAGCAAGGGGTTTAGATAGGGTGGAGTTTCTTAGGTGAGTTCAGGAAGGTTTCCTGACACAATATGTACTAGAGGAGAGACTGTACTTGATCTGGTATTGGGAAATGAACCTGGTCGGGTGTCAGATCTCTCAGTGGGAGAGCATCTTGGAGATAGCAATCATAATTCTATCTCCTTTACAATAGCATTGGAGACAGATAGGAACAGACATTAAAACACTTTTAGTTGGAGTAAGAGGAATAATGAGGCTATCAGGCAGGAACTTGGAAGCTTAAATTGGGAACAGATGTTCTCAGGGAAAGGTACGGAAGAAATGTGGCATAGGTTCAGGGGATATTTGTGTGGAGTTCTGCACAGGTACGTTCCAATGAGACAGGGATGTTATGTTAGGGTACAGGAGCCATGGTGTACAAAGGCTGTAGTAAATCGAGTCAAGAAGAAAAGAAAATCTTACGACAGTTCAAGAGAGCTACGTAATCTTAGAGTCTAGAAGATTATAAGGCTAACAGGAAGGAGCTTAAGAAGGAAATTAGGAGAGCCAGAAAGGGCCGTGAGCAGGCCTTGGCAGGCAAGATTAAGGAAAATCCCAAGGCATTCTACAAGTTTGTGAAGAGCAAGAGGAAAAGATGTGAAAGAATATGACCTGCCAAATGTGACTTTGGGAAAGTGTGTATGGAACTGGAGGAAATAGCAGAGGTAATTAATGAATACGTTACTTCAGTATTCACTATGGAAAAGGATCTTGGTGATCTTAGTGATGACTTGCAGCAGACTGAACAGCTTGAGCATGTAGATATTAAGAAAGAGGAAGTGCTGGAGGTTTTGGAAAGCATCAAGTTGGATAAGTCACCAAGCCCAGATGCGATGTACCCCAGGCTACTGTGGGAGGTGAGGGAGAAGATTGTTGAGCCTCTGGCAATGATCTTTGCATTATTAATGAGGACGGGAGAGGTTCCGGAGGATTGGAGGGTTGTACATGTTTTTCCCTTATTCAAGAAAGGGAGTAGAGATAGCCCAGGGAATTATAGACCAGTGAGTCTTACTTCAGTGGTTCATAAGTTGATGGAGAAGATCCTGAGAGGCAGGACTTATGAACACTTGGAGAGGTATGATATGATTAGGAATAGTCAGCATGGCTTTGTCAAGGGCAGGTCATGTTTTACGAGCCTGATTGAATTTTTTGAGGATGTGAATAAGCACATTAATGAAGGAAGAGCAGTAGATGTAGTGTTTTTGGATTTCAGCAAGGTATTTAATAAGGTACCCCATGCAAGACTTATTGAGAAAGTAAGGAGGGATGGGATCCAAGGGGACATTGCTTTGTGGATCCAGAACTGGCTTGTCCACAGAAAGCAAAGAGTTGTTGTAGTCAGGTCATATTCTGCATGGAGATCGGTGACCAGTGGTGTGCCTCAGGGATCTGTTCTGCCACCCTTACTCTTTGTGACTTTTATAATTGACCTGGATGAGGAAGTGGAGGGATGGGTTAGTAACTTTGCTGATGACACAAAGGTTAGGGGTGTTGTGGATATTGTGGAGGGCTGTCAGACATTGATAGGATGCAAAACTGGGCTGAGAAGTGGCGGATAGAGTTCAACCCAGCTAAGAGTGAAGTGGTTCATTTTGGTAGGTCAAATATGATGGTAGAATATAGCATTAATGGTAAGACTCTTGGCAGTGTGAAGGATCAGAGGGATCTTGGAGTCCGAGTCCATAGGACACTCAAAGTAGCTGCATAGGTTGACTCTGTGGTTAAGAAGGCATACGGTGTATTGGCCTTCACCAATAATGGAATTGAATTTAGGAGCCAAGAGGTAATGTTGCAGCTATATAGGACCCCAGTCAGAGCCCACCTGGAGTAATGTGCTCAGTTCTGGTCGCTTCACTATAGGAAGGATGAGGAAACCATAGAAAGGGTGCAGAGGAGATTTACAAGGATGTTGCCTGTATTGGGGAGCATGCCTTATGAAAACAGTTAGAGTGAACTCGGCCTTTTCTCCTTGGAGCGACAGAGGATGAGAGGTGACTTGATAGAGATGTGTAAGATGATGAGAGCATTGATCATGTGGATAGTCAGGGGCTTTTTCCCAGGGCTGAAATGGCTGCCACAAGAGGGCACAGGATTAAGGTGCTTGGAAGTAGGTGCAGAAAAGTTGTCAGGGGTAAGTTTTTTACGCACAGAGTGCTGAGTGCATGGAATGGGCTGCCGGCGGCAGTGCTGGAGGCGAAAACGATAGGGTCTATTAAGAGACTGCTGGTTGGCTACATGGAGCTTAGAAAAATTGAGGGTTATGGGCAAAGCCTAGGTAGTTCTAAGGTAGGGACATGTTCAGCACAGCTTTGTGGGCCGAAAGGCCTGTATTGTGCTGTATAGTCTTTCTATGTTTCTATGTTTCTAACTTGCAGGTTGAGTCAGTGGTGAGGAAGGCAATTGCAATGTTAGCATTCATTTCGTGGGGATTTGAATATAAAACAAGGATGTAAAATTGTGGTTTTATAAGGCACTGGTGAGGCCTTACTTGGAGTATTGTGAGCAATTGGAGTATTGGGCTCCTTATTCAAGAAAGGACATACTGACATTGGAGTGGGTTCACAGGTGGTTAATGAAAATGATTTTGGGAATGAAAGGCTTATCATATCCAGAGCATTCAATGTGTCTGGGCCTGTACTCAGAATCGGAATCAGGTTTAAGATCCTGGCATCTGATATGAAATTTGTTAAGTTAGAGGCAGCTGTACAATGTAATACATGATAAATATAGGAAAAAAAGTAAATCAATTACAGTAAGTATACATATGTATATTAATGGTTAAACTAAAAATACTGTGAAAATGGACATAATATATAAAAAAGTCAGGTAGTGTTCATGCGTTCAATGCATTTAGGAATTGGAAGGCAGAGGAGAAGAAGCTGTTCCTGAACCACTGAGTATGCATTCAAGCTTCTGTACCCTCTTCCTGACAGTACCAACGAGAAGACAGCATGTCCTGAGTGATGGGAGTTCTTAGTAACAGACACTGCATTTCTAATGCACCATTCCTTGAAGATATTTTGGATACTACGGAGGTTAGTACCCAAAATGGAGCTGACTAATTTTACAATTTTCTGTGGTTATAAGTTAGAAGAATGAGGTGGTATCTCATTGATATCTATCAAATATTGAAAGGCCCAGATAGAATGGATGTGGAGAGGATATTCCCTATGGTGGGAGAGTCTAGGACCAGAGAGCACAACCTCAGATAGAGGGACATCCATATAGAACAGAGATGAGGAGGGAATTCTGTAGCCAGAGGGTGGCAAATCCATAGTGCCACAGGTGGCAGTGGAGGCCAGGCCACTGGGTTTAGTTAAGGCAGAAGTTGATACATCAGTGCGTGAAAGTTTATGAGGAGAAGGCAGGAATATTGGGTTGAGAAGGAAATGGATGAGCCATGATCAAATGCTGGAGCAGACTCGATGGGCCAAATTGTTTGTGTCTTGTCATATGGTCTAAAATGGAACCAGATAATGTGTTGTACTTAGGCTTTTAGAAGGTCTTTACTAAGGCAGTGAACACAAGATTATTAAATGAGTGTGGTTTCATAGTAGTTCAACCAATGGAGCTGCTATCTCACAGTTCCAATGATCTGAGTTGAGTTCTAACTTCCCCTGCTGGCTGTGTGGAGTTTACATACACTCAGTGGCCTCTTTATTAGATGCATCTGTACACCTACTCATTAATATAAGCATCCAATCAGCCAATCTGGTAAGATGGCGGCATGCTCAGGTGGAGCAGCTTGTATGGGGCCAACCAGAGGTGTTGCTTTCTTTTGTAAACTTATTTTTCTACAATCACAAGGCCCTGCTGGACATTGAGAACTTGGAGTGCTGCAGAGCTACCACGTCAGTGGGTTGCTCGTTGGCAGAGAAGCTTGTGGAGCTGGGGTTAGTGTGGATCATGGTGCTGCCTGAATCAGAGAGGCACTGGAGGAGTCAGTGCATGAAGGTCTTGTGATGTTTAACAACAGGTGATCATCTCGTCACTTTTTTTGTGATTGCGAGACCATATTGGACATTGCTGACATAGAATGCTGCAAGCCCGATTCACTAATTTATTGGTGGATGGCAGGGGCAGACAACGGAGGGGATATGTGGCCTCAGTCATGGACAGAACTGGGCCTTGGGCCGTGGTGTCGCCTGTTTGCAGCCTCCCAAGAGAGAGACATTGAAGTTGCTGCGCTCCAGCAAGCGGCTGGTGTGATGTGGTGTTCAGACTGGAGTTACTGCTGTCCTCTGGTGTTCACTCCGTAGAGTTTGACTGCTAACTGCTGTAACATTCATGGACTCAGGGTCTTGGGCTATATTGCTTTTGTGTGACTGTATTCATTGATATCTTATAGCTGCTATATTTGCCTTGTGTGTGTGTAACTGCTGGTACTGTGTGTTGCACCTTGGCCCTGGAGTAATGCTGTTTCATTTGCCTATATTTATGTGTATTCATGTATGGTTGAATGACAATTAAACTTGAATTTAATTGAATCATGTGACAGCAGCCCAATGCATAAAAGCATGCAGGTCTGGTAGTTGTTGATCAAACATCAGACTGGGGAAAAAACGTGATCTAAATGATCGATATTGGAAGTGTAATCCTCAGGTTCAGCCGGTCGCGTTAATCTGGGGAAGACAGTCTCTGGCCCTGCCAAACGTGTGAAATCTGAGGTGCAAAACCTCTTGTTTGTGTGGATGATGCGTGATGTGTTACAAATCAGTAACATGCAATAACAGACAGTACATCGTATGCAATTAAACAGTTTAACCTTATAACTTAATTTGACTAGAGGGTTAGTAAAGAAAAACAAAAGGAAAAAGGCCCATTTTAATGAAACAGTCCAATGTGCATGTTGGAGCTCATGGTCTCCTGTCCCTTAGTCCTCCATCGACTTCCCCAGGCGTTGTCGACTCCCTGCCCCTCATTCCAAGTCCACTCCATCCTGCAGTCTACAACTTCTCTGTTCTGGCATCTTCTCTCTCCATCTTCCGTCAAACAAGTGACCTAGAACATCTTGCCCTCAGGCTCACAAGAAAAAAACACTTCCTTCATTGGACAGCACATGTTCCAAACCCCATTATCTCTAGCCATAACCCAAACACTGCTGCTACAGAACAACCATTACATTAGCAGTGAACCCTTTCCCAGAGCATTACAGAATGATTGTGGGTGCCAGATGAGGTGGCTTGTGTATTGGTATTTGAGCAATTGGTTTGGAGTGGTCTGAGAAAATTCTGATCTCCTAGGGAAAACCTATTGTTAATGAGAGAATTCAGAGGAGAGTGGCCAGACTGGTGCAAGCTGATTGAAAGGCAACAGTAACCCAAATACCATGCATTGCAACAGTGGTGTGCAGAACAGCATCTCCAAATGCACAACACGTTGAACTTTTAAGTGCATGGTTACAGCAGCAGAAGACCATAAATGTACACCTGGTAGTCACTTTATTAGGCACCTACTGCACCTAATAAAGTAGCCACAGAGTGCATTTTTCCTATTACTGCAGGGATTTCCTCTGGGTGCTCTGGTTTCCTCCCACATATCAAAGACTTGTGGATAATTGGCCACTGTAAATTGTCCCAAGGGTATAAGTAAGTGGTAGAATATAGGGGAGTTGACAGTTGTATGGGTTAGTATGGGATATGTGTATGGTATTAGTGTTGGGTGGTTGATGAGGCATTGATTGTTGGAAGGCCCTAGTTTTCTTCCACATGATGCTATGATTAATGAAGTGTACATGCTTTAGGAGGCGGTGTGCTGGCTGGGACTGAGGACTGGATGGAGAAAAAGAGAGGCAGAATAAATAAGTAATTCTCAGGATGCAAATTTGTGATGGGTCATAGCGTAGTGCAGAGATTACCGCACCTCAGAATGAGAATCAGGTTTGGTATCACTGACATATTGTATGTCATGAAATTTGTTGTTTTCTGGTAGCAGTGCAGTGCAGTGCAATACATAATGCAAAAACTATAAATTACACTAAGAAATATAATATTTAAAATTAAGCAAGTTGTACAGAAAGAAAGCAAAAACACCGAGGAAGTGTTCATGGGTTCATTGTCCATTCAGGTATCTGACGGTGGAGGGGAAGAAGTTGTTCCTAAAGCATTGAGTGTGTGCCTTCTGGCTCCTGTACCTCCTCTCTGATGGTAGCAATGAGAAGAGGGTATGCCCACAGATATCTTTCTGCAATGTGTGCTGAACTGATAGATAGCTGAAGGTAAGTATTATAGTGCAGATTCAACACCTCTTATCTGAAATGCTTGAGGCTGGAAATGTTTTGGCTTTTGGATTTTTCTTTGGATTTTTGAATATATATTGAGATAGCTTGGGATCGCCATCATTTCCGATTCTGCATTAATGTGCTACCGGTAAGCTATTTTTGTCTTACACTTGTTCATCACATGTATATACTTGCAGTAAAAATTATGATGTACCATGAATATCATAAAAATCTAATGCATGCAGGGTAACAAGAGTAGTTTCGGGAGAATACTTGAAACAGCTGTTGAACAGCAAACAACGGTAGGCTTTTCTTCTCCATCTACGATGACATGTTTTGATTAACATGTTACAGTGCACTGAATTTGTATTTTACTTTGTTTTAAAGTTTTAAGTAAGGTATGAAAACAATCAACATTGCAGACTTGTTCTGGTGTCAGACTTTCATCAGTGACGACCTTCACTAACTCATCAACAAATTTCTCTGCTGCTTGGTGATCAGCAGACACTTCCTTTTAAATTTTCTTAAATTTAAAAAATTAATGCCGTGCCTTTTCTTAAATTTCTGCAAACTGCTTGCTGAATATTCACAATTATCTTCAATTTTCAGTTATTCATGATAGATATCTGCTTGTTTTACGATCAGCGTACTGTAATATTAAGTCGTACATTTTCACTCTAATGCTGAAAAAAACGTTCTTTCAATCCATGATTGAGATTTTCATTTTTAACTTTAGGCAGTATTCTTCTATTTTTCATTAACTTCTGTTCATTACATATGCAAGGTCACTTCTCAGAACTCTCTGTAATGCACAAGAGACCTGAGCGTTGCCTGGGATCTTTCCCAGTGCTTTGTGGAACTTTACGTTCTTGATGTCATGTCAGCACTCAAAAAAAAAATCATATTTTGGAAGTTTTCAGATTTTGAAATTTTGAATAAAGGGTATTTGTTGTGTCTGTGCACAACCACATATAAATCAAATAAAAGCAGGCTTTTGTACCTCCTTCCTGATGGTAACAATGAGAAGAGGGCATGCCCTGGGTGACAGAGGTGCTGAATAATGGACATCACCTTTCTGTAGCAGCACTATTGAAGATGCCTTGAATACTACGGAGGCTAGTACCCAAGATGGAGCTGATGAATTTTACAACTTTGAGCTGATGAATTTTACAACTTTGTGTAGCTTCTTTCAGTCTTGTGCAGTAGCACCCCCCCCCACCAGACATTGATGCAACCTGTCAGAATGAGCTATAGAAGTTTTCAAGAAACACACACAAATGCTGGATGAACTCAGCAGGCAAGGCAGCATCTAGGAAAAGAGTACTGTTGACATTTCAGGCCAAAAACCTTTGGCAGAACAGAAGTTTTCACGTGTTTTAGGTGACAAACCAAATCTCTTCAAATTCCTAATGAAATATATCTGCAGTCTTGCCTTCTTTATAACTGCATCAATATGTTGGAACCAGGTAAGATCTTCAGAGATCTTGACACTCAAGAATTTGAAATTGCTCACTCTCTCCACTTGATCCCTCTGGTATGTGTTCTCTCGTCTTATCCATCCTAAAGTCTACTATCAGCTCTATTGTCTTCCTGACATTGAGTGCAAGATTATTGCTGCAACACCACTCAACTAGCTGGTATATCTCACTCCTGTACACCCTCTCAACTCCATCTGAGATTCTACCAACAATGGTTGTATGTTTGTATCATCAGCAAATTCATAGATGGTATTTGAGTTATAGCTGGTATTGATTAAAATAGGAAGGTGGTTGAGAAGTAGAAATAAGAGCACTTAGCTTTGTAGTATTTAGTGATATTTGGTAACTGGAAAGACACAATATACAGTACTGTGTCACAGTCTTAGGCACCTTAGCTATGTATACAATAGTGGTGAGCAGAGAGCATCTCTGAACACATAATGTGGCAAACATTGATGTAAATGTGCTACAGCGGCAAAAGACCACAAGCATAAATACACTCAGTGGCCACGTTATTAGGTACAGGAAGAACTTATAAAGTGGCTACTGAGTGTAGCATTTACATTCTTCTCTGCCAATTTTGTACAAGTTCCCATGGTGCTCCACTCTTACTATTCCCAACATCCTTTGCTCCTGCCAGATTTATAAACTTGCTTTCCATTCCACATTGATGAACATAATACTGTGCAAAAGTCTTATGTACCCTAGCTATGTATATGTGCCCACGACTTGTGCACAATACAGTACCTGCTGTTGCTTGGACCTTATAGGTGCCATTGCTCCCTACACAGTGAACTCCGAGTCTCAATCTTTTAATTTGTGTTAACATAGTGGACTAAATTTGATGTTCTTACACTACATGAGCATAACACTGGTCCTCCTCAGACTCAGAGGTTGCTTGTACAAGAAAACCTTATTTAAAACTGGCATTTGCTGTGTCACAAGGTTTCAGACAAATCACTTGCAAATGCAATCTTTCTATCATCCATCCACTTTTAGAAACAGGACACATGGATATTGACCATGTGAGACTTGTGAATGGGAAATAAAGAGTCCTGTCTTCATTTAAAATATGGTTTTCAGCTTACTGTTTCACACAATGAATTAGGATGCTCTGCATTCACCACTGGAATCCAGAAAGCAGACTGAAAAGGTGGATCGTTCACCTCTCTCCCATTAAGAAGGTTAGGGTTGAGTTCTAAAAGTCTATATTAATTTGTAATTTTGGAACTGAATAGACAATACTGTTGAGAGAACTTGTACAAAATTGGCAGAGAAGAATGTAAATGCTACACTCAGTAGCCACTTTATAAGTTCTTCCTGTACCTAATAACGTGGCCACTGAGTGTATTTATGCTTGTGGTCTTTTGCCGCTGTAGCACATTTACATCAAGGTTTGACACATTATGTGTTCAGAGATGCTCTCTGCTCACCATTATTGTAATGTGTGGTTATCTGAGTTACTGTTACCTTCCTGTAAGCTTGAACCACTCTGGCCATTCTCCTTGACATTTCTCATTAACAAGGCATTTTTGCCCATGGAACTGCTGCTTGTTGGATGATTTTTGTTTGTTTGTTTTTTTGCATCATTCTGTGTAGAATCTAGAGACTATTGTGCTCTAAAATCCCTGGGGATCAGCAGTTTCTGAGATACACAAACCATCCTGTCTGGCACCAACAATTGTTCCACAGCCAAAATCACTTAGATCACATTTCTTCCACATCTGATGTTTGGTCTGAACAGCAACTGAACTTATTAGCCACATCTGCATGCTTTTATGCATTGAGTTTCTGCCATATGATTGGTTGATTAGATATGTTATTAACAAGCAGGTGTACATAATAAAGAGTATATTTTTAGATTAGGGAGATTTGAGTGTTTGGAGGTGAAGTAAACTGCTAAGGCTAAACTCAAACAAATACTCTGACACTTACAGAAGAGCATTTTCTACTTATTTGATTGCATCCTTAGTGACAAATAACTCTGCCTTTAACATGTGGTTATGTGTTCATTGTGCTGCCTTCAGCTATCTTTCTTGGAGATATACTCCCGCTTTTGTTTAACCTTTGCATTGAAACATTTCTTCTTAGGCAGTTCCACAAGATCCTAGAGGGCTGACTTGCGATACTGTATTCAGTTCTCCTGGTATGCCTCCTGTATATCGGTGAAACTGCTTCACTGAGCACCTACGCTCCATCCGCCAGAAAAGGCAGGATCTCCCAGTGGCCACTCGTTTTAATTCCACTTCCCATTCCCATTCTGATATGTCAGTCCATATTCCCCTCTACTGTCCTATTGAGACCACTCTCAGGTTGGAGGAGCAACGTCTTATATTCCATCTTTTTAGCTTCCAACCTGATGGTGTGAACATTGATTTCTCGAAATTCTCCGTCCTCATTCCCTTTTCCCTCTCTAACCTTGTCTCCTTGCCTGCCTATCGCCTCCTTCAGGTGCTCCTCACCCTTTTCTTTCTTCTGTGGCCTTCTGTTCTCTCCTATCAGATTTCCCCTTCTCCAGCCCTGTACCTCTTTCACCAATTAACTTCCCGGTTCTTTATTTCACTCCTCCCTCCCTCCCTCCCTCCTGGTTTCCAGTCCTGCCGAAGGGTTTCGGCCCAAAACGTCAACTGTACTTTTTCCGTAGATGTTGCCTGGCCTGCTGAGTTCCTCCAGCATTTTGTGTGCATTGCCTGGATTTCCAGCATTTGCAGATTTTCTCTCGTTTGTGATTGGTCTACACTTATTTCTGTTTGCCAACCACATTCCTATTTTCACCAATAAACAGGGCAGATTGTGTGCAAATAGGCAGGCTTACTGTGTAATTTGTGAGGGGTGCCTTTCTTTACCACCTTGAATAATGCTTTCCACCATGAGTGAGCATGAGCTGGAGTTTCCCAGCCACCAGTGAAGATCGATTCATGTTCATGTGCTGACAACACATACTTTCCACAAACCTACCTGGGGCAGGCAAGCTGGGGAGAGAGTTGTGAGGAACTACACTGAGAAAGAAAAACCTGATTAAGAGTTTTATGGAAGTATTTTAAAAGCCAATTCCTTTCCGCAGTTACCTCGGTACCACCCTGGGAGTGGCGGGGGGGGGAATGGGGGACTGGTTGGCAGCACATGAGTGGCAACAGCTTTTATTTAAGGAATGTAATAGAATACTATGTAATTTAATTGAATTTACGTTACTTCTTACATCCTTCACATACGTTACATCTCCGTCTAAATGTACAATGTGCAAATTATAGTTATTTTTAATAAATAGTGTGTACAACAGGACAGTCAATATAACATAGAAATACAATTGCATCAGTGTGAATTAATCAGTCTGATGGCCTGGTGGAAGAAGCTGTCTTGGAGCCTGTTGGTCCTGGCTTTTATGCTGTGGTACCGTTTCCCGGATGGTAGTAGCTGGAACAGTTTGTGTATGGGATGGCTCGGGTCACCAATGATCCTTCGGGCTATTTTTACACACCTGTCTTTGTAAGTGTCCTGAACAGTGGGAAGTTCACATCTACAGATGCGTTGGGCTGTCCGCACCACTCTCTGCAGAGTCCTGCAATTGAGGGAAGTACAGTTCCCATACCAGGCAGTGATGCATCCAGTCAGAATGCCCTCAGTTGTGTCCCTGTAGAAGTCCTTAGGATTTGGGGACACATGCTGAACTTCCTTGACCGTCTGAGGTGAAAGAGGCGTTGTGCTTTTTTCCACCATACAGCCTGTATGTACAGACCAAGTGAGATATGCTGAGGAACTTAAAGCAGTTCACCCTCTCAACTCCAGATCCATTGATGTCAATAGGAGTGAACCTGTCTCCATTCCTCCTGTAGTCTACAACCGGCTCCTTTGTTTTGGCAACACTGAGGGAGGCGTTGTTCTCTTGATACTATTGTATCAGGGTGATGACTTCCCCTCTGTAGGCTGCCTTGTAATTATTTGAGATATGGCCAATCAATGTAGTATCATCTGCAAATTTAATTAGCAGATTAGAGCTGTGGGTGGCAACACAGTCATGGGGATACAGAGAGTAAAGAAGGGGCTTAGAACACAGCACTGGGGGGCTCCTATGTTGAGGGTCAGAGGGGCAGAGGTGAGGGAGCTCATTCTTACCACCTGCTGGCCATCTGACAGGAAGTCCAGGATCCAGCTGCACAGGGCAGGGTGAAGGCCAAGGTCTCTGAGCTTCTTGTTGAGCCCGGAGGGAATTATGTATGGTGTTGAATGCGGAACTGTAGTCAAAGAACAGCATTCTCATATAAACATCCTTCTTCTCCAGATATGTAAGTATGGTGTGTAGAGCTGTGGCTATTGCATCATCTGTCGATTGGTTGTGTCGGTAGGCAAATTGTAGGGGTTCCAGTTTGGGTGGTAGCATGCTGTAGATGTGATCCTTGACCAGCCTCTCAAAGCATTTGCTTATTATTGAGGTGAGTGTGAGAGGATGCCAGTCATTCAGACATGTTACCGTGGTCTTTTTAGGTACATGGAAAATGGTGGATGTTTTGAAGCAGGAGGGCACTCTACACTGGGAGAGGGAGAGATTAAAAATGTCTGTAAACACACCTGCCTGTTGTGCCACGCACATCCTGATTGCCCGCCCTGGGATGCCGTCCGATCCTGCAGCCTTGTGGCTGTGTGTTGACTATGAAAGCAAGAATGAAAGAGTCATTGCGCAGTTTATTCCTGTAATTTTTTATTATGAATAAAATTTATTTTGATAAAAAATCGGAAGCTAATTGACTTTCTCCTCAAATTTAGAATTCTATTTATATTAAAAAAAATGTCAGTGAGGTGAATGAGAAAATGTCCCCATTGTAAGACAGAAAATGTAATTGATTTCATTACCTTCATCCAATCAATGTTCCATTTTCTCTACTGAAACTCATTCCACTATCACTATTATGATCATTGAGACGATGTTAATTGACATTTTTCATTACATTGAACTCATCTGGAGTAAGACGGTAATTTAATTATTCCTATACTCCAGAACCTTTTGGACAAATGCTGACTCTTGTGGGAATGGTTTCCAGAACCTTCTCAGATAATAGTCAATGAATAGCATCGGTCCTAGAATTTATTTGGTACTCTGAAATTGAGCACTTTAATTTCACTAGAAAATGTTCCTGAAATAAATGGAATGAACTAGAAGTTGGTGAATGGGCTCCTGTTTCCAGAAGCATAAGATGGGCATTAAAACATAGTAGATGCCTTCTGTATACGTACGGGGTCTTTCTTTTTTTTTTGTATGTTAAATTTAAAATGGCTTCTTTGTTATATTATATTGGGGAATGCTTCTTTGTTATGTTAAATGCCAAGAAAGTCTCTCGCTAGACATTTGCTTGGGTTAATACAGATAGCAGGGTGCTATTAGCCAATGGGTGCTCATATATTGTTTTGTTTTCGGATGATAATACTGTATCATATGACTGGGGACGGGGTTTTGGCGGGGAGTCGGAGGAGAGATGGGGAGGATGGCGGACATGCAGAGAGGCTCCGGTCGATCACTTCGGGTGGTCCCGAGCCGTGAGTCGACAGGATTCGGGTGGTCGTCAGGAATCGATTGAGCTCCAACGGTTGCGCGTGAAGAACTTGGACTTTGATAAGTCTTGGTGCCTTTTTTCATTACTTCCTTTTCTGTATCGAATTTATATTAATGTCATAGAATTAGTAATATCTATAAAGTGTACTTGGTAAAACGTACTGGGTGTGCTGGCTGATGATTGGTGTTTGGGATTGATTCGGGCGGCAACTGACTCCGTGGGAAACGTTGAGGCAGGTGCTGGGCGGGATTTCCCCTAGACATATATGAGCCAATGTAACTGAGCGTTACATATAGATACACTCAAGTTGACTGGCTGAAGGAAAGATTCAAGCCTATTAGTAATCCTATTGTAATGTACCAAAAAACAAACTGACAGTCTTCTTTCTTGAAGTTAGAACATTGTATACTGGATTTTTTAAAGCCATTGAAAATTGTGGGAATAATCAATATATGAACAAAAAATCTTGTGTAGGCCATGCCATTCATTTCCTTAATCCTACTTCCTGATGCTAGAACTGGTTTTGATGCTTTTACTGACAATGTTTCCCATAATAATTAAAGATGTCCCCAGCTGCATTGTAAATCATTATGTCAACATTCCCCATTTTATCTTGTTGCATCACAATGTGTTGGCACGCTGGGACCACAAGGTGACCTGCTAGACTACATTTCCCACCTCTCTTTCCAAGTTAAGTCACCATCTTAATAAAAACTTGCATCTATTTTGTCAGCCATGTGCAGAGCCAAAAATTATTAACATAACCATTATGTTCCAGTTTCTTCCTTGAAAGCTGTTCTGGAAACTGCAGCATTTCAGTAGGAAGTTAAAGCAATTACCAAACCAAGCTAAAAAATGTAATATCCAACTGTTCAGTCTTCCACTTTTCTGCACACTATGAAATTAAGGGTCGCACAGAGGGATTTTTAAGCAAACTGCTGATGAGCGCACTCTCAGGTACCAAGACAACTTTATCCTAGCCATTCATTTGTATACAGTTGAGCCTACATTAAGTAGTGCTACATTGTTAGCTGATTAGTAGTGAACAAAATGAGATAATGATCCATGATTATAGATTGACTGATAACATTTAAGCCTCCGCTAAGTGAGCTATTTTTTGCATGGTCAATAAGGCACAATTTTTTCTCTGGTTCTAACAATTTCCTAATCCTGTAAGAGTTCCTGCATTATGAAAAGGACAGACTGTAGAGGATGTCAGCATCTTGCCTCTCCATTATGATGTGTTCATTAAGATAAAGGATTTTCTAAATCTGTAAAAGCAGTAAAATTATTTCTGCTTTTAATCCTAACCATGGCAACACCTGAACCATCATATTTTGATTCTCATTATCTCTACTGTTGTTAAAAATTCCTTACAGTATGCACTCACCTGACTCCACATCTAATAAAATTGATGAAGTACATCATTGTTAATAATGGTCCACATCCATCCATTTGCCCGTCAACCTAATGTAGAGTATTTAAAGCAACACACACAAAATGTTGGAGGAACTCAGCAATTCAGGCAGCATCCAGCGTTTTGTTCAAGTTAAAGTTTAATGATTATTGAATGCAGCCAAACAAAACAGTATTCCTCTGGGGCCACAGTACCAACAGCCACACACAGCACAAGGCACACTTAGCACATGTAATTATGATTGCACAAGAAACACACAGTCACAAGGAACATAGCCCAAGTAGCTGAGTGTCATGGTCTATATATTGATGGTGCCTGTAGGTTGTGTGTGTTGATCTGTGAACAATTGCCGTTATGTTGCAAGCGAAGAATTCTTTTTTCCATCCCAAACATGAAGTGTTGGTGCTATGATTCATTGAGCACATCATAAGAACCTTATCTATATGTTTGGGGATACAGATTTAGAAACATAGAAATATAGAAAACATACAGCACAATATAGGCCTTTTGGCCCAAAAAGCTGTGCCAAACATGTCCCTACCTTAGAACTACCTAGGCTTCACCCATAGCCCTCTATTTTTCTAAGCTCCACGTAGCCATCCAGGAGTCTCTTAAAAGACCCTATTATTTCTGCCTCCACCACCGCCACCGGCAGCACATTCCACGCACACACCACTCTCTACTTAAAAAAAAAAATTACCCCTGACATCTCCTTTGTACTTACCTCCAAGCACCTTAAAACTATGCCTTCTCATGCCAGCCATTTCAGCCTTGAGGAATAGCCTCTGACTATCCACACAACCAATGCCTCTCAATATCTTGATCACCTCTATCAGGTCACCTCTCATCCTCTGTCACTCCAAGAGAAAAGGCTGAGATCACTCAACCTATTCTCATAAGGCATGCTCCTCAATCCAGGCAACATCCTTGTAAATCTCCTCTGCACCCTTTCTATGGTTTCCATTTCCTTCCTATAGTGAAATGACAGGAATTGAGCACAGTACTCCAAGTGAGGTCTGACCAGGATTCTATATAGCTGCAACATTACCTCTCAGCTCCTAAACTCAATCCCACAACTGATGAAGGCCAATGGACCGTATGCCTTCTTAACCACAGAGGCAACCTGCGTAGCAGCTTTGAATGTCCTGTGGACTCGGACCCCAAGATCCCTCTGATCCTCCACACTGCCAAGAGTCTTACCATTAATGCTATATTCTACCATCATATTTGACCTACCAAAATGAACCAGCTCACACTTATCTGGGTTGAACTCCATCTGCCACTTCTCAGCCCAGTTTTACATCCTATCAATGTTCCTCTGACAGCCCTCCACACTATCCGTAACACCCCCAACCTTTGTATCATCAGCAAATTTGCTAACCCTCCCTCCACTTCCTCATCCAGGTCATTTATAAAAATGACAAAGAGTAGAACAGATCCCAGAGGCACACCTCTGGTCACTGGCCTCCATGCAGAATATGACCCATCTACAACTACTCTCTGCTTTCTGTGGGCAAGCTAGTTCTGGATCCACAAAGCAATGTCCCCTTGGATCCCATGCCTCCTTACTTTCTCATAACCCTTACATGGGTTACCTTATCAAATGCCTTGCTAAATCCATATACACTACATTTAAGGCTCCACCGGTATCAATGTGTTTAGTCGCATCCTCAAAAAATTCAATCAGGCTCGTACGGCACAATCTGCTTTGACAAAGCCATGCTGACTATTCCTAATCATATTATGCTTCTCCAAATGTTCATAAATCCTGCCTCTCAGGATCTTCCCCATCAACTTACCAACCACTGAAGTAAGACTCACTGGTCTATAATTTCCTGGGCTATCTCTACTCCCTTTTTTGAAAAAGGGAACAAGATCCGCAACCCTCCAATCCTCTGGAACCTCTCCTGTCCATTGATGCAAAGATCATTGCCAGAGGCTCAGCAATCTCCTCCCTTGCTTTCCACAGTAGCCTGGCGTACATCTCATCCAGTCTCTGCAACTTATCCAGCTTGACAAAGGGTCTCGGCCCGAAACGTCAACTGTACCTCTTCCTAGAGATGCTGCCTGGCCTGCTGTGTTCACCAGCAACTTTGATGTGTTTGCTTGAATTTCTAGCACCTGCAGAACTCCTCGTGTTTGCATTTTTAAACTTATCCAACTTGATGCTTTCCAAATGCTCCAGCACAAGTTCTTTCTTAATACCTACATTTTCACACTTCTCAGTCCACTGTAAGTCATCCCTATAATCACCAAGATCCTTTTCCGTAGTGAATACTGAAGCAAAGTACTCAATAAGTATCTCTGCTATCTCCTCCAGTTCCATACACACTTTTCCACTGTCACACTTAATTGGTACTATTCTCTCACGTCTTGTCCTTTTGCTCTTCATATACTTGTAGAATGCATTGGAGTTTTCTTTAATCCTGTCCATCAATGCCTTCTCATGGCCCTTTCTGGCTCGCCTAATTTCATTCTTAAGCTCCTTCCTGCTAGCCTTATAATCTTCTAGATTCCTATCATTATCTAGCTTTTGAACCTTTCGTAAGTGCTTCTTTTCTTCTTGACTAAATTTACAAAAGCCTTTGTACACAATGGATCTTGTACTCTACCACCCTTTCCATATCTCATTGGAACGAACCTACTCAGAACCCCACACAAATACCCCCTGAACATTTGCCATATTTTTTCCATACATTTCCCTGAGAATATCTGTTCCTAATTTATGCTTCCAAATTCCTGCCTGACAGCTTCATAATTCCCCTTACTCCAATTAAACATTTCCCTAACTTGTCTGTTCCCATCCCTCTCCAATGCTATGGTAAAGGAGATAGAATTATGATCACTATCTCCAAAATGCTCTCCCGCTGAGACCCGACACCTGACCAGGTTCATTTCCCAATACAGCCTCCCCTCTTGTTGGCTTATCTACATATTGTGTCAAGAAACCTTCCTGAACATACCTAACAAACTCTATCCTATCTAAACCCCTCACTCTAGGGAGATGCCAATCGATATTTGGAAAATTAAGATTTCCCACCACAACAACCCTGTTCTTATTAGCCCTTTCCAGAATCTGTCTCCCTACTTGCTCCTTGATGTCCCTGTTACTATTCAGTGGTCTATAAAAAACATCTAGTAGAGTTATTGACCCCTTCTTATTCCTAACTTCCACCCACAGTGACTCCATAGACAACCCCTCCATGACTTTCTCCTTTTCTGCAGCCATGACACTACCTCTGATCAACAGTGCCACGCCCCCAGCTCTTTTGCCTCCCTCCCTATTCTTTCTGAAACATCTAGAGCCTGGCACTTGAAGTAGCCATTCCTGCCCCTGCACCACCCAAGTCTCTGTAACGGCCGCAACATCATAGCTCCAAGTGCTGATCCATGCTCTAAACTCACCCGCTTTATTCATAATATTCCTCACATTAAAATAGACACATCTCAAACCATCAGACTGAGTGCGTCCCTTTTCTATCACCTGCCTATCCTCCCTTTCGCACTGTCTCCAAGCTTTCTCTATTTGTGAGCCAACCTCCCTTTCCTTCGTCACTTCAGTTTGATTCCCACCCCCCAGCAATTCTAATTTAAACTCTCCCCAACAGCATTAGCAACCTTCCTGCCAGGATATTGGTCCCCTTTGGATTCAAGTGCAACCCGTCCTTTTTGTACAGGTCACATCTGTCCCAGAAAAAAAACATAGAAAACAGAAAACCTACAGCACAATACAGGCCCTTTGGCCGACAAAGTTGTGCCGAACATGTCCCTACCTTAGAAATGACTATGGTTACCCATAGCCCATTTATCTAAGCTTCATGTAACTATCCAAAAGCCTCTTAAAAGACCCTATCATATCCGCCTCCACCACTGTTGCCAGCAGCTCATTCCACGCACTCACCACTCTCTGCGTAAAAAAACTTACTGCTGATATCTCCTCTGTACCTACTCCCAAGCACCTTAAACCTGTGCCCTCTTGTGGCAGCCATTTCAGCCCTGGGAAAAAGCCTCTGACTATCCACACAATCAATGACTCTTATCATCTTATACACCTCCATCAGGTCACCTCTCATCTTCTGTCGGTCCAAGGAGAAAAGGCCAAGTTCACTCAACCTGTTTTCACAAGGCATGCTCCCCAACCCAGGCGACATCCTTGTAAATCTCCTCTGCAATCTTTCTATGGTTTCCACATCCTTCCTGTAGTGAGGCGACCAGAACTGAGCACAGTTCCATGTGGGGTCTGACTAGGGTCATATATAGCTGCAACATTACCTCTCGACTCCTAAATTCAATTCCACAATTGATGAAAGCCAATACACCGTATGCCTTCTTAACCACAGAGTCAACCTGTGCAGCAGCTTTGAATGTCGTATGGACTCGGACCCCAAGATCCCTCTGATCCTCCACACTGCCAAGAGTCTTACCATTAATGCTGTATTCTGCTATCATGTTTGACCTACCAAAATGAACCAGCTCACACTTATCTGGGTTGAACTCCATCTGCCACTTCTCAGCTCAGTTTTACATCCTATCAATGTCCCGTTGTAACTTCTGACAGTCCTCCACACTATCCGTAACACCCTCAACCTTTGTGGCATCAGCAAATTTACTAACCCGTCCCTCCACTTCCTCATCCAGGTCATTTATAAAAATCACAAAGACTAAGGGTCCCAGAACAGATCTCTGAGGCACGCCACTGCTGACTGACCTCCATGCGGAATATGACCCGTCTACAACCACTCTCTGCCTTCTGTGGGCAAGCCAGTTCTGGATCCACAAAGCAATGTCCCCTTGGATCCCATGCCTCCTTACTTTCTTAATAAGCCCTTGCTGAAATCCATTTTCACTACATCTACTGTTCTTCCTTCATCAATATGTTTAGCCACATCCTCACAAAAATTCAATCAGGCTTGTAATGCACGACCTGTCCTTGACAAAGCCATGCTGACTATTCCTAATCATAAATCTCTCCAAATGTTCATAAATCCTGCCTTTCAGGATCTTCTCCATCAACTTACCACCCAATGAATTTACTGTTCTATAATTTCCTGGGCTATCTCTACTCCTTTTCTTGAATAAGGGAACAACATCCGCAACCCTCCACTCCGGAACCTCTCTCGTCCAATGATGCAAAGATCATTGCCAGAGGCTCAGCAGTCTTCTCCCTTGTCTCCCACAGTAGACTGGCGTACATCTCATCTGGTCCCGGCGACTTATTCAGCTTGATGCTTTCCAAAAGCTCCAGCACATCCCCTTTCTTAATATCTACCTGCTCAGGAAGAGGTTCCAATGACCCAGAAAACTGAATCCCTGCCCCCTGCTCCAAGCCCTCAGCCATGCATTTATCCTCCACCTCATTCTATTCCTATACTCACTGTCTCGTGGCACAGGCAGTATTCCCGAGATTACTACCTTTGAGGTCCTGCTTCTCAACTTCTTTCCTAACTCCCTGTAGTCTGTATTCAGAACCTCCTCCCTTTTCCTACCTATGTTGTTGATACCAATATGTACCACAGCCTCTGGCTGTTCTCCTTCCCACCTCAAGATATCATGGACGTGATCAGAAACATCCCGGACCCTGGCACCTGGGAGGCAAACTATGATCCGTGTTTCTTTCCTGCATCCTCAGAACCCTTAACTGAACCTCTAACTATAGAGTCCCCTATCACTGCTGCCATCCTCTTCCTTTCCCTACCTTTCTGAGCCACAGGGTCAGACTCTGTGCCAGAGGCATGACCAGTGTTGCTTCACCCAGGTAGGCCGCACCCCCCCCCGCCCCCCCAACAGTACTCAAGCAGGAATACTTATTGTTAAGGGGGATAGCCACTGGGGTACTCTCTAGTACCTGCTTCTTGCCCTTCCCTCTCCTGACTGTTACCCACTTCTCTGTCTCCTGTGGTCCCGGGATGACTACTTGCCTATAGCTCCCCTCTGTCACCTCCTCACTTTCCCTGACCAGATGAAGGTCATTGAGCTGCATCTCCAGTTCCCTAACGCAGTCCCTAATGAGCTGCAGCTCGACGCACCTGATGTCTCTAGGACCTCCCATATCTGACACCGAGCACAGAAAACCGGCCTCATATACATACTTTCAGTCTTTATTTTAAACAGATAACCTGCCTGGCCTCAACCCTTTATCACTGAAGCCCTGTTGAGCCAAAGCCTGTCTCCCACTACTCCATTGCCCGCTCCTCCAACACCCACTCTGAAAATCTGTCTTCCTTTTAAACTCTTTCCGCTGTTCTCACTGGCTGACCTCCATGTACTTGTGCAGTCGTGCCCCATTCAAACGGCTGAAGAAATAACCATCACCTCGTCAACTCTGTTCGCTTTTAAAATCTTCCCGCTGTTCTCACTGGCCGACCTCCATGCGCTTGCGCAGTCGTGCCCCGTTCAAACCGCTGAAGAAATAACCATCATCTTTTCAACTCTTTCTGGATAATTGGGACCTCTTCTGGGGCCGGTGGGACCTCTACAAAAGGGACAGGCTGCACTTGAATCCAGGTTGGAAGTGGTTTAAACTAATATGGCAGGGGGATGGGAACCAGGATGATCGAGCTGAGATGAGCTATCAAGTTTACAAGTAGATGATGGGTGTAAGATGAATGTAAGGAAAGCAAGCCCTACTGAAGGGTTTCGGCCCAAAATGTTGACCGTGCTCTTTTCCTAGATGCTGCCTGGCCTGCTGAGTTCCTCCAGTATTTTGTGCGTGCTGCTTGGATTTCCAGCATCTGCAGATTTTCTTCTGTTTGTGACTTGATTACTACACTGCAAAGTCTCTTCCAGGGATGTCTACCCTGAAGAAGTTTAAATTTTCCCTTCAAGGAGAGTTCACTGAAACCCTCTCTCACTGCTCCACCTCTGTGATCCCTGCTGTTCTCCAACGCTTAACCATGTCCTTACCCAGACCTGCTACTACAGCCATGTATCCTTTCTAGGAGCATACTTTCACTGCTAGCTTGTACCATATGGTTTCCAGATTCGTTTTCAAGTTTCTCGATTTCGACCCTCTGATGAGGGTCTCACAATCAATTGATTACTTCTCCCAAACAAGAGAAAATCTGCAGTGGCTGGAAATCCAAGCAACACACACAAAATGCTGGAGGTACTCAGCAGGCCAGGCAGCAACTATGGAAAAAGATTAGATTGGTTGTTGTGTAATAACCCAGTCCTTATTAGGGAACTTAATGTAAACGAACCCTTAGGAGATATTAATCATAATATGATTGGACTCATGCTGCAATTTGAGAGCGAGAAGCATAAGTCACAGATATCAGTATTGCAAGGGAATAAAGGGAACGACAGAAGCATGAGCAAGGAACTTGCCCAGCTGGTTTGGAGGAGGAGACTGGCAGCATGACGGCAGATCAAAGGTTGTTGAAGTTTCTGGGAATGGTTCACAAGGCGCAGGACAGATATGTCCCGCAGAGGAAGAAGTTCTCAAATGGCAGGGGTGGGCAACCGTGGCTGACAAAGGAAGCTAAGAACTGCATAAAAGCTAAGGAAAGGGCATATGAGGTAGCAAAAGTGAGTGGGAAGTTGAATGACTGGGAAGCTTTCAAAATCCAGCAAAAGACAACTGAAAAAGCTATAAGAAGGGAAAAGATGAAATATGAGGGCAGACTAGCCAATAATATCAAAGTTTTTTCAGTTATTTAAAGAGTAGAAAGAGAAGTGAGAATTAATATTGGACCACTGGAACATGATGCTGGTGAGGATATAATGGTGGACAAAAATGGCAGATGAACTAAATGGGTACTTTGCATCTGTCTTCACTGTGGAGGACACTAAGCAGTGTGCCAGAGGTCCAAGAGTGTTAGGAGCAGGAGTGAGTTGCATTGCTATTACAAAGGAAAAAATGCTAGGCAAACTGAAAGATCCATCTTCTTTTGATGGATTTTGAAAGCTTCCCAGTCATTCAACTTCCCACTCACTTTTGCTACCTCATATGCCCTTTCCTTAGCTTTTATGCAGTTCTTAGTTAAGTCACCTGGGCCAGATGGACCACACCCTAGAGTCCTGAGAGAGGTTGCTGAAAAGATAATAGATGCATTGGTCATGATCTTTCATGAATCACTTCATTCTGATGGTCCTAGAAGACTGGAAGGTTGCAAATGTCTCTCCACTCTTTAAGAAAGGAGGAAGACAAAAGAAAGGAGGAAGAGAAAAGAAAGGAAATCAATGGTTGGGAAACTGTTGGAGTCTATTATTAAGGATGAGGTTTCAGGTACTTGAAGGCTAATTATAAAATATATCAAAGTCAGCATGGCTTCTGTCAAGGGAAATCTTGCCAGACAAATCCCTTAGAGTTCTTTGAGGAAGTAACAAGCAGGGTCGACAAAGGAGAGGCAGTGGATGTCATTTACTTGGATTTACAGAAGGTGTTTGATAAGGTGCCACACATGAGGCTGCTTAAAATACAGGAAAGATACTGGCATGGATAGAGGAATGGCTGACAGCCAGGGGGCAGCGAGTGGAATAAAAGAGGCCTTTTCTGGTTGGCTGCCGGTGACTAGTGGTGTTCTTCAGGGGTCAGTATTGGGACCGCTGATTTCCACATTATTGTTCAATGATTTAGATAATAGAATTGATGGATTTGTGTCAAAGTTTGCGGATGATATGAAGATAGGTGGTGCTGAAGAAGCAATGTAATTGCAGCAGGACTTAGACAAATTGGAAGAATGGGCAAAAAAGTGGCAGATGGAATACAGTGTTGGGAAATGTATGATAATGCCTTTTGGTAAAAGGAACAATAGTGCGGACCATTAGCTAAAGGGGCGAAGGTTCAAACATCAGTGGTTCATGGGGATTTAGGAGTCCTCGTGCAAAACTCCCAGAAGATTAATTTACAGGTTGAGTCTGTGGTAAAGAAGGTAAATGCAATGTTGGCTTTTATTTCAAGGGGAATAGAATATAAAAGCAAGGAGATAATGCTGAGCCTTTATATGACAGTGGTCATGCCACACTTGGAGTATTTCCAACAGTGTTGGGCCCCATACCTCAGAAAGGATGTGTTGTCATGGGGGGAGTCCAACGGAGGTTCATGAGGATGATTCTGAGAATGAAGGGGTTAACATATTAGAGTATTTAACAGCTTTGGGCCTGTACTCACTGGAATTTAGAAGAAAATGGGGCAATGTCATTGAAACCTACTGAATGTTGAAAGAACTAAATAACGTGGATGTGGAGAGGATGTTTCCTATGGTGGGGGTATGCAGAACAAAGGGCTGAGCCTCTAAATTGAGGGGAAACCCTTTAAAGCAGAAGTAAGGAGGAATTTTTTTAACCAGAGATTAGTAAATCTGTGGAATGCTCTGCCACAGACTGCGGTGGAGGCCAAGTCCATGCGCATATTTGACATTTCCTGATTGGTCAGGGTATCAAAGGATATGGTGAGAAGGCAAGTGCATGGGGTTGAGTGGAATATGGGATCGACCATAATGGAATGGAGAGCAGGTTCAATGGGCTGAATGGCCTAATACTGTTCCTATGTCTTCTGGTCTTATGTTGACTACAAGAAATTGCTCCATAAAATAATCCTCCACTTCTCAAGCAATTGTTGTCAAGGTATGAAGATTATAAATAATTCAAGTCCAAATTGACACTCAACCATACTTGAGCACCCTTGAATACAGCTGAAAGAAACAGTGTTACTCCAGAGCCAAGGTACAAAACACAGTACCAACAGTCATACACAGCACAAGGCACAAATAGCACATGTAAGATAGCAGTAAAATATAGTCACCCAAAAAATATAGTCCAAGTCCCTGAGTCCATGAATGTTGCAGCAGTCTACAGTCGAACACAATATGGTTTGTCTTCTGCCCAGCGAACACTGGGGGGGGCAGCACTGGCTCCAGTATGGATGTTGTGCTACACCACCTCCAACACCCTGGTGGAGCATCCGACTCTGATGCCTTTGGCTCTCCTGGGCTACTGTAAACAGGCGACACTACAGCTTGATGGCCAGTCCTCTTTTCGACCAAAGTCACGCAGCGCTCCCTCCATCTGCTTTTGAGCTTTAAACCTAGGGACTTGAATATCTCAGCCACCTCTATGTCAGCATCAGTGACACAGAGATAATTTCATTCAAGCTTTATACAAGTGAATAAGATCCATTTACAGTTATAGATCTAAGCACAGAACTAACAGGAAAGCAAACCTGCTAACATTTGGCATCAAAGGTAGAATCATCTTAAGATTTCACAAGCTCTCAGGACCTTGAAGCAAATTGTAGATCATTAGACGTTGGAAATTTTATGCTCCCTTAGCAGAATTTTAATATGTGCTAAACCACTTTTAACTGGATGCTGGGCAACAAGAACTTTATTAAAGGTGTCTGCAAACCAGGCATGGGTCTGAAGTTGCTGTGGATACAATCCTTTCACAAGAAAATTTTGACTTTTCCTCCAGTCAGTAATGACATCTTTAATAATAGCTTATAATATTTCTCCTGTGATTGATGTTAAATTAGCTGGCAGTTTCCTACATTCCTTCCTTTTTGAACAAACAGATTACATTTATCATCTTCCAATTTAATAGACCTACTCCAGGTTAAGTAAATATACAAAAATAAAAACCACAGCATCAATAAATAATTAGAAATCTTAGGGTGAAGTCCATCAGAACCCAAAACTTGTTGGTGAGTAATTCCCACATTATCGTCAGCTCAAATTCCTTATGGAGGTTGGAGGGGGAGAAGGCTAGAGATTGAGGCTCAGAGGGAAAAAGACTTAATTCTGCTCCTATGTCTTATGGTCTTACGATTTGACCTTCCCTTTCTTCTTTGCATTTCCAGTAGTTGTGCAATTGTTCAAGCCAAGTATGATGCTGTCCTAAGGTGGACCCATGGGTGGCTGTAGAGACTGACCAGGGATCTACATATTCTGGAGCAGTGTGGGCAAGAGTACATGGTGGCAGTGGTTCATAGCTGGTCTTTTGTTTCTTCAGTCTCTCCTTTCACTGATGCCAATTGTTCTCTGCAAAACAACTGAAGTTTTTCTCATTCAGCATATGTCAACCAGGTCCATGTATTGAGGGCAACGTTTTCCCAGTTTTTAGATGTAATGTTGAATTTCTTCAGGGTGATTTTGATGTTATCTTTGAAACGTTCCTTTGCCCAACAGGCGTGAGCTAACCTTCCTTCAACTGGGAGGAAAGGATCTATTTGGAGAGACGTGAGTTCGGCATACAGAAGACATGACCTATCCATCGGAATTGCTGTTGCTATATCAAGGTGGAGATGCTGTTCATGTCGGCCGCATCCAGTACACTGGTGTTAGTGCATCTGTCCTTCCAGCTGATTTCGAGATCATTTGTATGCGCCTTTGCTGGTATTGTTCCAGGGCAGGAGTTCCCAACCTAGGGTCCACGGACCCCTCGGTTAATGGTAGTCATGCATGGCATAAAAAAGAAGCTCGGAACTCCTGTTTCAGGGTTTTCAGATGTCTACAGTAGGTGGTTCATGATTCAGCATTTTGGCAATTCTGAATTACAATGTGACTGGAGTGTTACTTGTCTCCTCCTCTACAGTGAAGACTGATGTAAAATACCAGTTTAATTCATTTGTCATCTACTTCACCACCAATTTTAATTCCCCAGACTCACTAGAAAGTGAGAACCAAATGCTTACTTTAACTCTTTTCTTTTTTAAAATATCTATAGAACTTCCAACTATCTTTTTATTGCATTTCTGACTAGCTTTGTTTCATATTCTAATTTTTCCTTATATAATATAATAAGTAAGCTGAAAATTGAGTTTATTTTCATATGCACAAGTAATATGCGGTGCAGGTGCACTGAAAATCTTGCTTTTACAATGAAAATCATAGACACATAGATTCAGTCAACACAGAGGACATAAATTATACATGGGTTTTACATATATTATACAAGACAGTGTAGACAAGATATTATACAAGAAAGACTACAAAACAAGAAATCAGTGTAAAAAACACAAGTGGAAGCAAGGAGAGAAAAGAGACTGCAGACGCTGAAATCTGGAGCAATACACAAGATGCTAGAGGAACTTAGCTGGTTGATCAGCACCTAAAGAGGGAAATGGACAATTGAAATTAGAGGTCAAAAAACAGGTCCATAGCAGTGCCAAAGGTAGTGTGTAATGTTCTGTGGCTGAGCTAAGATTAGGGTGTGCAGGGCAGTTGGTAGAAAGTAGTTCTTCATAAACCTTGTGATATGGGACTTCAGGCTTCTGTACTTCCTGCTTGATGGTGGTAGAGAGAAGAGGATCATGGGAATCCTTGGTAAAAGATGTTACCTTCTTGAGGAAGGACTTAATGGAGATGCTGTCAATAGTGTGGAATACTATGCCTGAGATAAATTGGGCTGTGTCCATTACTCTTTTCAGACATTGTGTGTTGGAAGTGCTGTATCAGGCCGTCATGCAACTCATCAATAGAGTGTAGAGTGCACATATAGAAGCTTGTTAGAGCTTAGGCATTCAGACATTCTTTGCTCTTTTCAAATGCTGTCCAATCTTTTGTAAATTTATGATTTTTCTTCAGCCTTTCTGGTGACCAGAAGAATGCCAAAGCAGGAGGTCAGATAGTTTAGAAACTGTAGATTGAGGGAAAGTTGTTTTTTTTTTCTAAATTTAATTGGAATAGGGAAGTTTAGATTATGAGGACACTCAGTCCTTATTTATTGTCATTTAGAAATGCATGCATTAAAAATTGATACAATGTTCCTCCAGAACAATATCACAAGAAACACAGGACAAACCAAGACTAAAACTGACCAAACCACATAACTATAACATATAGTTACAACAGTGCAAAGCAATACTGTAACTTGATAAAGAGCAGACTATGGGCGCAGTAAAAAAAAAGTCTCAAAGTCCCGATAGCCTCATTATCTCTCCCTGCCATGAACCTCCAAGTGCCGCAAACCTGCAGGTGCAGCACCATTGGAAGCACCCAACCCAGTCTGTACAAAATTGGTAAAAAGAATTAGAGAAAATATGTTTAAAATAGAGAGCTATATATGAAGAATTAGATTGATTTTAGCAAAGGTTAAAAGGGCAACACAATATCATGGGCCATAGAGCCTGTTCTGTGTTGTATTTGTCTATGCTCAGTGGGCAATATCCCACTCCTGGGGCTGGTGGGAGTTTCTAAAGGGGTGATAAATACAAAGGGGGTGGTGGGGCACTTAGGAGCAAGAAGGGCAGCTAAGGCCTTGCAGACAACATAAGGGATGAATTACTTATTATAAGTATTTGATCAGTGCCTCATTTTTGATTACAAAGATCACATAATCACCTCATCTCTTGCTAACCCTCCATTCTCTTAGATATATACAAAATGCTGGAGGAATTCAGCAGGCCAGGCAGCATCTATGGAAAAGAGAACAGTTGACATTTCAGGCCAAGACTCTGCATCAAGACCCATTCTTTCAGACTTTGCTCAAAACACTTTATAGTTGTCTTCGAGGGGGTTCAGTGAGGTTTCAAGTAAAGTGTGGGGCCTTGAGGCCAAGAAGCTTGAGGCTAGTAGCGAGTTTATGATTGCTTCTACTTCTTAACAGTCACACTGATTAAAGCGTCAAGGAAGATTGAAAATCATTGAGGACGAGAGCTGAAAGCGGGCAGGTGTTCTGCGCAATATTCCTGCATGTGACTAGTCTCTTTTTAACTTTTGTCCGCTGCTCCTGGAGGAAGGTCCCTGTGTTCAAGTGCAAAATAATCTGCAGATGCTGGGGTCAAAGCAACACTCACTTTGAGGAATTCAGCAGGTCGGGCAGCATCCGTGAAAAAGATCGGTCGACGTTTCGGGCCGGAACCCTTCGTCAGGACTGTAGGGGGAAGGGGCAGAGGCCCTATAAAGAAGGTGGGGGGACGGTGGGAAGGAGAAGGCTGATAAGTCCCAGGAGAAAAACCAGTAAGGGGAAAGATAAAGGGGTAGGGGAAGGGAGGCAGGGAGGTGATAGGCAGGAAAGGTGAAGAAAGAATAGGGGAAAACACAATGGGTAGTAGGAGGAGGCGGAACCAAGAGGGACGAGGTAGGCAGCTGGGGGAGGGGGCAGAGTGACATAGGGATAGGGGAAGGGAGGAGGGGGAAGGAATTACCGGAAGTTGGAGAATTCTATGTTCATACCAAGGGGCTGCAGACTACCTAGACAGTATATGAGGTGTTGCTTTCTCCAACCTGAGTTTAACCTCATCATGGCAGTAGAGGAGGCCATGGCACTGACATCTTCTACAAACCCACTGACTCTCATAGCTACCTCAACTATACCTCTTCCCACCCCGCCACATGCAAAAATGCCATTCCTTATTCCCAGCTCCTCCGTCTCCGCCGCATCTGCTCCGAGGATGAGGTTTTCCGTTCCAGGACATCTCAAATGTCCTCTTTCTTTAAGGATCGTGGTTTCCCTTCTGCTGTCATCAATGATGCCCTCACCTGCATCTCCTCCATTTCCCGCACTTCGGCTCTCACCCCCATCCGCCCGCCACCACAACAGGGATCTCCGCCTTCCGCAGGGATCGGTCTCTCCACGACTCTCTGGTCCACACGTCCCTCCCCATGGACCTCCCACCTGGCACTTACCCCTGTAAGCGCAAGTGCTACACCTGTCCCTACATCTCCTCTCTTGCCACCAATCAGGGCCCCAAACAGTACTTCCAAGTGAGGCAAAACTTCACTTGTGAGTCTGTTGGGGTCATCTATTGCATCCGGTGCTCCCGGTGCGGCCTCCTCTACATCGGTGAAACCTGACACAGATTGGGGGACCGCTTCGTCGAGCACCTCCGCTCCGTCTGCCAAAACAGACGAGATCTCCCAGTAGCCACTCACTTCAACTCTGCTTCCCACTCCCATTCAGATATGTCCACACATGGCCTCCTCTACTGCCATGATGAGGCTAAACTCAGGTTGGAGGAGCAACACCTCATGTACCGTCTAGTGGCTGGATGGGCGACCCCAGGGAGTAGTGGTGGATAACTGTTTGTCAGATTGGAGGCCGGTGACTAGTGTTGTGCCTCAGGGATCTGTACTGGGTCCAATGTTATTTGTCATATACATTAATGATCTGGATGATGGAGTGGTAAATTAGATGAGTAAGTATGCAGATAATACTAAGATAGGTGGAGTTGTGGATAATGAAGTAGATTTTCAAAGCTTGCAGAGAGATTTAGGCCAGTTAGAAGAGTGGGCTGAAAGATGGCAGATGGAGTTCAATGCTGATAAATGTGAGGTGCTACATTTTGGTAGGACTAATCAAAATAGGACATATATGCTAAATGATAGGGCATTGAAGAATGCAGTGGAACAGAGGGATCTAGGAATAATGGTGCATAGTTCCCTGAAGGTGGAATCTCATGTGGATAGGGTGGTGAAGAAAGCTTTTGGTATGCTGGCCTTTATTAATCAGAGCATTGAGTATAGGAGTTGGGATGTAATGTTGAAATTGTGCAAGGCATTGGTGAGGCCAAATTTGGAGTATTGTGTACAGTTTTGGTCACTGAATTATAGGAAAGATGTCAACAAAATAGAGAGAGCTTAGAGAAGATTTACTAGAATGTTACCTGGGTTTCATCACATAATTTACAGACAGAGGTTGAACAAGTTGGGTCTTTATTCTTTGGAACGTGGAAGGTTGAGGGGGGACTTAATAGAGGTATTTAAAATAATGAGGGGGATAGATAGACTTGACGTGGATAGGCTTTTACCATTGAGAGTGGGGGAGATTCAAACAAGACCACATTAATTAAGAGCTAAAGGGCAAAAGTTCAGGGGTAACTTGAGGGAGAACTTCTTTACTCAGTGAGTGGTAGCTGTGTGGAATGAGCTTCCAGCAGAAGTGGTTGAGGCAGGTTTGATGTTGTCGTTTAAAGTTAAATTGGACAGATATATGGACAGGAAAGGAACGGAGGGTTATGGGCTGAGTGCAGGTCGGTGGGACTAGGTGAGAGTAAGAGTTCGACATGGACTAGAAGGGCCGAGATGCCCTGTTTCTGTGCTGTAATTGTTATATGTTTATGTGATAAGCCTTTCAATCCATGAATAATTTTCTTGACTCTCCTTTGAATCTTCTCTAATATCAGCACATCCTGTCTTAGAACAAGGTAACAAACTGCTCACATTACTCCAAGTGAGGCCTCAACAGTTGTTTTATAAAGCCTCAACATTTACATTCTTGCTTTTATATTCCAGTTCTTCGAAATGAATGTTAAAGTCATATTTGCCTTCCTCACCACAGACTCAATCTGCAAATTAACCATTAGGGAATCCTGCACAAGAACTCCCAAATCCCTTTGCATTTCATATTTTTGAATTTTCTCCCCATTTAGAAAATTGTCTATGCTTTTATTTCATCTACTGAATTGCATGACCATTCACTTTAACCAACACTGTATTCCATCTGCCTCTTCATAGGCTATACTCCTAATATGTCTTAGTCCTTCTGTAGTCTCTCTACTTCTTCAAAACTACCTGCCTTCGACCTATCTTCATATCATTCGCAAACTTGGTCACAAAGCCATCAATTCTGTTATCCAAATCATTGATATATAACAGTAAAAGAAGTTGTCCCAACACAGATCCTTGTGCAACACCATCTGTCATCTGTTCCAAACCTTTATTTCCACTCTACTTCCTGCCAATCAGCCAATTTTCTATCCATGCTAGTATCTTTCCTGTAACATCATGGGCTTGTAGCCTGTTAAGCAGCCCCGTATGTGGGAACTTGTCAAAAGCCTCCTGAAAATCCAAGTAACGTAACATCCACTGATTCTCCTTTGTTTATTTTGATTGTTATTTCTTCAAAAGAATTCCAACAGATTTGCAGGCAAGATTTTCCCTTAAGGAAACCATGCTAACTCTGGCTTATTTTATCATGTGCCTCCAAGTATCCCAAATACACATCCTTAACTATCAACTCCAACACCTTTCCAACCACTGAGGTCAGAATAACTAGCCTATCATTTCCTTTCTCCTGTTTCTCTCCAGTCTTGAAGAGTGAAATGACATTTGTAAGTCTCCAGTCTTCTGGAATCATCCGAGAATTAGTGATTCTTGGAAGATCATGACTAATGCCTCCACAATCTCTTCAGCCACCTCTTTCAGAACCCAGGGGTGTACACCATCTTATCCAGGTGACTCATCTATCTTCAGACCTCTCAGTTTCCCAAGAACCTTCTCATTCGTAATGGTAACTTCACACATTTCATGACCCCTGACACCTGGAACTTCATCATACTGTTAGTGTCTTCCACAATAAAGACTGATGCGAAATATTTATTCAGTTCATCTGCCATTTTCCTGTCCCCCATTACTACCTCTCCAGCAGTCCATTATCCACCCTCACCTCTCTTTTACATTTTATGGATCTGGAGAAACTTTTGGTATCCTCTTTAATATTATTGGTTAGCTTACTTTCATATTCCATCTTTTCTTTCCAATTGACTTTTTCAGTTCCCTTCTGTTGGTTTTTAAAAACTTCCCAGTCCTCTAACTTCCCACTATTTTTTTCTCTATTTTATGCCCACTCTTTGGCTTTTATGATGGCTTTGAATTTTCTTGTTATCCACAGTTGTGTCATCTTTCCTTTAGAATACTTCTTCCTCTTTGGAATGTATATATCCTATTCCTCCCCAATTGTTTCCAGCAATTCCAGCCGTTGCTGCTCTGCCATCATCCCAACCAGTGTTCTTTTCCAATCAACTCCTCTCTCATGCCTCTGTAATTCCCTTTACTCACTGTTACACTGATACATCTGAATTTATTTTCTCCATTTCAAATTTCAGGGTGAATTCAATTATATTATGATTACTTAACTCTAACAGTTCTTTTACCTTAAATTCTCTAATCAATTCTGGTTCACTGTACAACACCCAATACAGATTAGCTAATCCCCTAGTAGGCTCAACCATGAGCTGCTCTAAACAGCCATCTCCAGTGAGCAGTTTCAACTTCCTCAGTATACACAACACCAAATATCTCACCGGGACTGTATATACCAGCTATGTGGAGAGAAAAACACAACAGCGCCTCTTTCACCTCAGGTGACAGAAGAAGTTTAGCATGAGTCCCCAAATCTTCAGGACTTTCTACAGGGAACCATTGAGAGCATCCTGACTGGCTGTGTCACCACCTGGTATGGGAATTGTACTGAGATCAATTGCAGGGCTCTGCAGAGAGTGCTGTGGACAGCCCAGCGCATCTGTGGGTGTGAACTTTCCTCTATTCAGGATATCTACAGCAGCAGGTGTGTAAAAAGGACCCAGAGGATCATCAGGGATTCCAACCACTCCAACCACAAACTGTTTCAACTTTTTCTGTTGGGCAAATGGTACCGTAGCTTTAAGGGCAGGATCAACAAGCTATGGGACAGCTTCTTTAACCAGGCCATCAGATTGATCAGTACACATTAATCTGATTTCATATCTGACTATACATTGATCTGATTACATATCTGACTGGACATCAATCTGACTGTGTATCTGACTGTATATTGACCTGATTGGGTATCTGACTGTATATGTGACTGGACATTGATCTGATGGTGTATCTGACTGTACATTAATCTGACTGTGTATCAGACTGTATATTGATCTGACTGTGTATCTGACTGGACATTGATCTAATTCTGTATCTGACTGTACATTGATCTGACTGTGTATCTGACAGTACATTGATCTGACTGTGTATCTGACTGGACATTGATCTGATTCTGAATCTGACTGTACGTTAATCTGATTGTGTATATGACTGTACATTGTTCTGATTGTGTATCTGACTGTACATTTATCTGACTTCATATCTGGTTGTATGTACATGCATACAAAACAATTATTTTCATAGAAAATAGGTGCAGGAGTAGGCCATTCGGCCCTTCGAGCCTGCACCACCATTTATTATGATCATGGCTGATCATTCAACTCAGAACCCTGCACCAGCCTTCCCTCCATACCCTCTGATCCCCCTAGCCACAAGGGCCATATCTAACTCCCTCTTAAATGTAGCCAATGAACTGGCCTCAACTGTTTCCTGTGGCAGAGAATTCCACAGATTCACCACTCTCTGTGTGAAGAAGTTTTTCCTAACCTCAGTCCTAAAAGGCTTTGCCTTTATCCTCAAACCGTGACCCCTCGTTCTGGACTTCCCCAACATCGGGAACAATCTTCCTGCATCTAGCCTGTCCAATCCCTTTAGGATTTTATACGTTTCAATCAGATCCCCCCCCTCAATCTTCTAAATTCCAACGAATACAAGTCTAGTTCATCCAGTCTTTCTTCATATGAAAGTCCTGCCATCCCAGAACTCAATCTGGTGAACCTTCTTTGTACTCCCACTATGGCAAGGATGTCTTTCCTCAGATTAGGGGACCAAAACTGCACACGATACTCCAGGTGTGGTCTCACCAAGGCCTTGTACAACTGCAGTAGTACCTCCCTGCACCTGTACTCGAATCCTCTTGCTATAAATGCCAGCATACCATTCGCCTTTTTCACAGCCTGCTGTACCTGCATGCCCACTTTCAATGACTGGTGTATAATGACACCCAGTCTCATTGCACCTCCCCTTTTCCTAATCGGCCACCATTCAGATAATAATCTGTTTTCCTACTTTTGCCACCAAAGTGGATAACTTCACATTTATCCACATTAAATTGCATCTGCCATGAATTTGCCCACTCACCCAACCTATCCAAGTCACCCTGCATCCTCTTAGCATCCTCCTCACAGCTAACACTGCCACCCAGCTTCGTGTCATCCGCAAACTTGGAGATGCTACATTTAATTCCCTCATCCAAATCATTAATATATATTGTAAACAACTGGGGTCCCAGCACTGAGCCTTGCGGTACCCCACTAGTGACTGCCTGCCATTCTGAAAATGTCCCGTTTATTCCCACTCTTTGCTTCCTGTCTGCTAACCAATTCTCTATCTACATCAATACCTTACCCCCAATACCATGTGCTTTAAGTTTGCACACTAATCTCCTGTGTGGCACCTTGTCAAAAGCCTTTAGAAAATCCAAATATACCACATCCACTGGTTCTCCCCTATCCACTCTACTAGTTACATCCTCAAAAATTTCTATGAGATTCGTCAGACATGATTCTCCTTTTACAAATCCTGTCTGACGAATTATGTATACAGTCCTACTGCTTGGGCAATATCCTCCCACATTTCCCTTCCTTAGTGCCTCAGCAGAACAATGGAGACACAACATAAAGATTTTCACTTCCTCTTGTTGTGTGCTTGATGTAATAAATAAAATTCTATTGTCTCTGGGAACTCCCACTCTTAGAATCCAATACCAACCAGATTTTCCCAATCGACCTACATACTGAAATCCCCCGTAACTGTGGTAGCATTGCCCTCTTGGTACTTTCTATCTCCTATTGTAATTTATAGACCACATCCTTACTAGTGTTTGGGGGTCTGTGTACATCTCTCATCAGGGCATTTTCACCCTTGCAAATCCTTAGCTCTAACCACAATTATTCAACACCTTCTGACCCTATGTCACCTCTTTCTAATGATTTGATTTTATTTCTTACCAACACAGTAATGCTGACCTCTCTGCCTTCTTGCTTATCCTTTTGATACAATGTGTATCTTCAGACATTTAACTCCCAGCTATGATCTTCTTTCAGCCATGATTCAGCCACACCTACATCATGCATGCCAATCTGCATCAGTTCTACAAGTTCACCTACCTTATCCCATTTACTGCGCACATGCAAATATAATACCTTCAGTCCTGTATTCACCCTTTTCAATTTAGTTTGCCTTTAATGTTGAAACACATCCCATTGACTGCAATTTTGCCCCAGCAACAGCCTCCCCTCACTACACATTGCCTCTGTTTGTAAACCAGCTACCTCATCTTCAGCATTATTATCAGCTTTTTCTACGATATTTCTTGCATTGAAATATAGACAGCGCAGGACACTAGTCGCACCATGGTCAACCTTTTGATTCCTAACTTTGTCTGAGGTTTCACCAACATCTGCCTCCACAAACTCTCCACCAACTGTTCAGGCAGTCTGGTTCTCACCCCGCGCCCCCCCCCCCACAACTCTATTTTAACCCTCACCATACAGCATTAACAAACCTTCCCACCAGGATATTAGTCCTTCTCCTGTTCAGCTGTCACACCTTCCCTGGAAGAGAGCCCAATGATCGAAAAATTGTATGCATTCCCTCCTACTCCAACTCTGAAGCCATGTATTAAACTGTATAATCTTCTTAGTTCTGGCCTCACTAGCACATGACGTGGGTAGCCCTGGAGGCCCTGCCCTTTAGTTTAGCACCTGACTTCCTGCACTCCCTACGCAGAACCTCATCACTTGTCCTACTCATGTCATTGGTAACTACATGGACCATGACCTCTGGTTTTTCACCCTCCCACTTTAGAATAATGACAGCTCAATCCGAGATATCCCAGACCCTGGCACCTGGGAGGAAGCATACTATCCTAGAATCGTGTTCACAACCACTGAACCTCCTGTCTGTTCTCCTAATTAACAAATCCCCTATCACCCCAGTGTGCCTCTTCTTCCCCCCTCCCTTCAGAGTCACAGAGGTAGACTCAGTGCCAGAGATCTGACCACTTTGACTTCTGTTTGTAAGGTCAACCTCCTGACAGTATCCAAAGTTATATTCTTGTTGTTGAGGGGATGGCCACAGGGGGACTCCGCACTGTCTTCTTAATCCTTTTCTCCTTCCTGACTGTCACACAGTTTCCTGTGTTCTGTAGCTTGGGTGTAACTACCTCTCTATATGTCCTATCTATCACCTCTTCTTCCAGTTCCAGCTCCGACTCCGACTCCTTAATGTGGATAACTAGAAGCTGTAACTGGATGAACTTCTTGCAGTTATAGTCATTAGTAACACTGCAGGTCTCCCTGCCTTCCCACATCCTGCAAGAGGTGCATTTCACTATCCTGCCTGGCATCCCTATTGTCCTAATTGCGCAGATATAATGAAGTGAAGGGAAAAAAAACTTAACTGAGACCTTTTCTTTTCTTTTCTTTTGCTTCCTCTGACTGAAGCCTCCCTTCATTGAAGCTTCAAAGAGCTAAAGCCTCAAGATCACCACTCTGACTCTGTCCACTCAGATGATGGCCATTGAGCTTGACCCTGTCTCCCTCTAATTTGCTCTTGCTAATCAATCCCAAATGCCGATTGGTCACTGGTTAAAGTTCTATATCGCTGTAGACATGCACTGCATTTTTTGTACTTGGGCAGTGGACCTGTGTGAAATTCTCTCTTTTCAAAACTTGTGATGTCTGAATTGGTTGCTGGTCAAAGCTCTTCTATGCCCTCTCTTTGGCTTTTATGTTGGCTTTGACTTCCCTTGTCAGCCATGGTTGTGTCATCCTGCTTTTAGAATACCTCTTCTTTGGGATGTATATTACCTACAGCTTCTAAATTACTCCCAGAAATTCCAGCCATTGCCACACTGCCGTCACCCCTACCGATGTTCCTTTCCAATAAAATTTGACCAGCTCTTCTCTCATGCTTCAGTAATTCCCTTTACTCCACTATAATACTGATACATCTGACTTTAATTTCTCCTTCTCAAATTGTAGGGTGAATTCTATTATATTACAATCATAATACCCCTAAGAGTTCCTTTACCTTAAGCTCTCTAATCAATTATATTTCATTGCACAACACTCAAACCAGAATAGTTGCTCTCCTAGTGGGCTTAACCATGAGTTGCTCTAAAGAGCTATCTTGTAGGCATTCTAGAAACTCCCCCTCTTGGGATCTAGCACCAACCTGATTTTCCCAATCTACCTGCTTAAAATCACTCATGACTATCATAATATTATCCTTTTGACATGCGTTTTCTATCTCCCATTGTAATTTGCAGACCACGTCTTTACTACCGTTTGGGGTCTGTATATAACCCCCTTCAGTATTTTTTTTACCCTTGCAGTTCCTTAGCACTATCCACAAAGATTCTACGCCTTCTTTGTTTTCTTTGTTTTGTGGCTGTCTTACTTTGATAATAAATGTACTCTGAATCATTGAATCTTTGTACTTGGCATATCATGAGAAATCTGTACTGAAGAAATCATGTTATTTCTCTGTCCGATCCCCGCATTTTGGCCATTCTCTACAGTAGTACAGTGCTAACTATTATGATTTCCATACTCGAATCATACAGTGATGCAATTACTGTGAATTAGATTATGGTGTTCAATGGGGTAATTTTCAGAAGCTGCCCTTTGGAATGCTCTTGCACTCCTTTTCCCTCACCCACAGCCTAACTGAGATATCGCTGCCTCACTTTATGTACTTTTAGGCTGTGAGTCAGTTTTTGTCAGAGTTATGATGACTTCATAATTTTCCCCTTTTATTGATCGCAGCATCTGAAGTTGGACTTAAACAATAGCTGATTGACTATGGATGTTTTTCCAGAACAGAAATGGCAGAAGCAGACCAACAAAAAAAGAAGAGAAACAGTGCAGTGTGGAGTATGTGAAATATTGATTTATAATATAATAGCAACACGTAAACAACAGAAGCCAATGTGTCTATTATTTGAAAACGTTTTTTTTCAAATAAGGTAATGAAACTATTTAATGAAGCTTAGCTTATTTTCAGTCAATTTGCGAAAACTTTCAGAAATGGAAAACACTTTAAAACACGTTTGCCAGCACTTGACAACAAAACAGTAATGCTTTGTAAGTTTCATAAGACGTTTCATTGTTCATTGCTAAATCTGAAAGGCCCCATACAATAGAGAAGAACTGATTCTGCCAGCAGTAATGGAGGGTCTGACTACAGTTTTGTATAAGTCACCAGAACAAATAATTAAAGCAATTCCACTCAGTGACAGCTCTGTTCAAAGATGTATAGATGAAATATATGAGAATGTCGAAGACACATTGTGCAACATACTTAGGACAAAAGAATTTGCTCTGTAGTTGGATGAGTCAACTTTGCCGGGCAGCAAGTCTTTGCTTCTTGATTATTTTCCCTTCATAAAAGACAAAATCATGACTTAAGAGTTGTTATTTGCAAGGGAACTAGAAACAGATACAAAAGGGGAGTCAATATTTCAAGTTCTTGACCAATTTTTCAAAGAGAAGGACGTTTGACTCACCAACATATTTGCTTGTGCAACAGATGGGGCACCATCAATGTCAGGAATCTACCATGGAGATATTAGTTTTTTGAAAAATGCTGTATCTAACAGATTTATCATTCATTGTGTAATTTACAGACAACATCCTATCACAAAAAATCTAAGCGATTGGCTTAACAAATCATTAAATTGTAGTTGCGCGCAAACACACTACTAAAGAAAGAGGCAGAGAGAGCTGAACTCTGAATGCCTTTACTGATTCAAAATCGCACTCTTAAATCTCCCCTCCCATGGGCCCCTGTGACCCGCGGGGCGAACGTGACATCAGACTGTCCCCGGAAGGTCCACCCCGAGCGGGTAGTTCCAAACGTGCTACCGCATGTCTGCTCCCAGCTCCCGATGTCAGTTCGAGTCCAGCATGTGTGGGCTGCCACCAACCCCCCGCTAGAAACATCGATCGGGAGAGTGGAGCCCTTGGTTTGTGTGGCTTGCCTGGGTGGCCGGCCTCACGGCGCGGTGCGGGTACCCTCACTGGTTGCTCAGTGTCCAAGTGTGCTGGTTTGAGGCGGTCCACTGTAAAAGTCTCTTCCCAGCCACCCACCCCCACGACACACGTGGTTCCATTGTGCCAGATCACCTTGAAGGGTCCCTTGAACGGCCGCTGTAGAGGTGACCTGTGCATGCCCCTGCAAATAGAAACACACTCACAGTCTCAGAGGTCTTCAGGGGTGAAGGATGGCTTGGGACCATGCCTGGAGGTCGGGATCGGTGCCAGGGTCCCTTCCTTGTCCCGCAGTCTCATTAGCACCGCTGCTGGAGTGTCTTCCAAACCTCGGGCCTTTGGTACGAACTCGCCTGGGACCGTCAGGGGGGCGCCGTAGACCAGTTCCGACAAGGAGGTGTCCAAGTCCTCCTTGGGGGCTGTACGGATGCCCAGTAGGACCCAGGGAAGCTCATCTGTCCAGCTGGGGCCCCTGAGGCACGCCATCAGGGCCGACTTGAGATGCCGGTGGAATCGCTCTACCAAACTGTTGGACTGGGGATGGTACGCTGTGGTGTGATGTAGCTGGGTGCCCAGGAGCTGCGCCAGTGCTGTCCACAAACCAGACGTGAACTGTGCCCCTCTGTCGGAGGTGATGTTCGTTGGGAGGCCGAACCTGGCGATCCAGTTTGCAATGAGCCTCCTGGCGCAGGACTCAGTGGACATGTCTGCAAGCGGAACGGCTTCCGGCCATCTGGTGAACCTGTCTGCCATGGTAAAGATATACTTGGTGCCCTGGGAGACTGGCAGGGGGCCGACGATGTCCACGTGGATGTGTTGGAACCTCCTGTGCGTCGGCTGGAACTGCTGGAGGGGAGCCTTCATGTGCCGCTGTACTTTGGCGGTCTGCCAGTCTACACAAATGCTGGGCTTGGGGAACTGGCGGATGGCCTGGACCTTGTCTGGTAGGGGAACTGCGCCATGTCGATTGACTCTGTGGCCCAAGGAGTTGATCTCCGTCAGCCTGAACTGGCACTTCGCCTGATTGATTGCCAGTCTGTGGTCGCTCAGGCATTGGCAGAGCTGGCACAAATGTGCCATGTGCTCTTGGTGCGAACTGCTGGCCACCAGGATATCGTCCAAGTAAATGAAAACGAAATCCAGGCCACGTCCCACCAAGTCCATGAGCTTTTGGAAAGCTTGGACTGCATTCTTGAGACCGAAAGGTATCCTCAGGAATTCGAACAAGCCAACCTGGGTGATGAGTGCTGTCTTGTGCACGTCGTCGGGGTGCACTGGGATCTGATGGTATTCCCTGACCAGGTCGATTTACGAGAAGATGGTCGCTCCGTGTAGGTTCGCTGTGAAGTCCTGGATGTTGAGTACCAGGTATCTGTCAGCGGTTGTGGTGTCATTGAGCCTTCTGTAGTCTCCTCAGGGCTTCCATCCTCCTGCGGACTTGGGCACCATGTGCAGCGGGGATGCCCCTGGGCTATCTGAGCAGTGTACAATTCCCATCTCTTCCATCTTACGGAACTCCTCCTTGGCGAGGTGGAGCTTGTCGGGTGGGAGCCTGCGAGCTCGGGCGTGCAGCGGTGGTCCTTGCGTGGGGATGTGGTGCTGCACGCTGTGCTTGGGATCGGCCGTGGAGAACTGAGGGATGCCTACGGAAGGGGATTCCACCAACACCTCGGCGAATTTGTTACCCGACAGGGTCACTGAATCCAGGTGGAGGGCTGGTAGCTTGGCTTCTCCGAGCTGGAAAGTCTGGAACGTCTCGGCGTTCGCCAAACGCCGGCCTTTTAGGAGGCAATTGGCTTGTAGGAAATCTGCCCCTAGCAGTGGCTGTGACACCACTGCCAACGTGAAGGTCCAAGTGAAACAACTGGACCCGAAACGCATTGAGATAGTTCGCTGGCCGTACGTCGGAATACTGGTGTCATTTGCAGCGGTGAGTTCAGGGCCTGGGACCCCGTTACATAGAAACATAGAAAATAGGTGCAGGAGTAGGCCATTCTGCCCTTCGAGCCTGCACCGCCATTCAGTATGATCATGACTGATCATCCAACTCAGAATCCTGTACCAGCCTTCCCTCCATACCCCCTGATCCCTTTAGCCACAAGGGCCTTATCTAACTCCCTCTTAAGTATAGCCAATGAACTGGCCTCAACTGTTTCCTGTGGCAGAGAATTCCACAGATTCACCACTCTCTGTGTGAAGAAGTTTTTCCTAATCTGGGTCCGAAAAGGCTTCCCCTCTATCCTCAAACTGTGACCCCTCGTTCTGGTTACGAGTGTCTATGTTCCGGGGGGGGCGGAGTACACAGATTTTGGCCCCGGTGTCTACCAGGAAGCGCCGCCCGGTGTGTCGGTCTTAGAGGTACAGGAGGCTGTCTCAGTTGCCAGCCGTCATAGCCATTAGCAACGGCTGGCCACGGTTTTTCCCAGAAAAGCACATAGTGGACAGCAGCAGCAAGCGCCTGAGCCCCATCTTTGGTGAAACACCATTGTTCCGAACTTTCGTCTTTTTCCCCCGTGGGTCTCGAGGGCTTCAGTTGCGAGGCCTGGGCTTTAGGGCGCACGATCATGGCTAGGCCAATGGAGGCTGCTCCACGTTGCTTGCTCTGCCAAAGGACGTCTGCTTTAGCCGTGACCCTGCGTGGGTCGCTGAAATCCTCACTCGCAAGGAGGAGGTGAATGTCCTCTGGCATTTGCTCGAGGAAAAACTGTTGAAATAAAAGGCACAGCTTACGGCCATCCATGAGCGCCAGCATATTACTCATGAGCTCGGACGGTGTGCGGTCGCCCAGGCCGTCCATGTGTGGGAGCCGCGTGGCCCGTTCGTGGCAGGAGAGTCCCAAGGTAGGGATCAGGAGCGCCTTAAGCGTAGTGTACCTGTCCTCCGCTGGTGGCTGGCGTAGGAAGACAATGATCTGGCCTGCCACCTCCTGGTCGAGCATGCTGATCCCGTAGTAGTACCGCGTGGCGTCAGCTGTAATGACTCTGATATTAAACTGCGCCGCAGCCTGCTCGAACCAAACGTGGGGCTGAGTGGCCCAGAAAGTCGGGAGCTTCAGAGAGACGGCGCTGTGCAAGTTGCTCGAGCTCATGGCTGGTCGCTGAGTAGCCGGCTCCAGATGCCATCTGGAAAGTTGGGGTCACCAATATAGTCGTGTGCAAACACGCTACTAAAGAAATGCACCGAGGCAGAGAGAGCTGAACCCAAAATGCCTTTACTGATTCAAAATCGCATGCTGAGAATGTTCTACGAGTCTGTGGTGGCCAGTGCTATCATGTTTGCTGTTGTGTGCTGGGGCAGCAGGCTGAGGGTAGCAGACACCAATAGAATCAACAAACTCATTTGTAAGGCCAGTGATGTTATGGGGATGGAACTGGACTCGCTGACGGTGATGTCTGAAAAGAGGATGCTGTCCAAGTTGCATGTCATCTTGGACAATGTCTCTCATCCATTACAAAATGGACTGGTTGGGCACAGGAGTACATTCAGTCAGAGACTCATTCCACTGAGATGCAACACTGAGCATCATAGGAAGTCATTCCTGCCTGTGGCCATCAAACTTTACAACTCCTCCCTTGGAAGGTCTGACACCCTGAGCCAATAGGCTGGTCCTGGACTTATTTCCTAGCATAATTTACATATTAATATTCAATTATTTATGGTTTTATTACTATTTAATTATTTATGGTGAAACTGTAATGAAAACCAATTTCCCTCGGGATCAACAAAGTATGACTATGACTATTAAATCTCCCCTCCCATGGGCCCCTGTGACCCACGGGGCAGACGTGACGTCAGACTGTCCCCAGAAGGTCCGCCCCGAGCGGGTAGTTCCAAACATGCCACCGCGTGTCTGCCCGTGGCTCCCGATGGAGGTTCGAGTCCCGCGTGTGCAGGCCGCCACAAAATACTGTTATTACAGTGGTAAATAAAGTCAGTCCACACTCTCAATTCTCAAATATTTTTCAAGCTTTCTGTTGAGAATGATGAACAGTTTGAATGCTTGCTGTTGCACTCAGAAATCATATGGTTCTCAAAAGGAAACTGCATGACAGCCTTTTATGCCTTTTTTTGAAACTATAAAAACATTTTTGAAGACTCGAATGTTTTATTCAATAATCATCTCAAGAATATTAGGTATGTTTTTGCTTATTTCTCACAATTATTTGTAAAGTTTAATGAAATCAATCATCAGTTACAAGGAAATGATATAAATCTTCTCAAAATCAAATCAGTTGTCTACACATTTCTGTGTAAATTAACCCTATTTAAGTGCAACTTTAGCCATTGCGAACTTTTCCAATTTCCGAATCTTTCTGAGTTGGAAGTGGAAGGAAAATACCAGATGTTGATCTTCAGATATACTGTGCCCACCTGGTTGAGCTGTATAAAGACATGTCAGAAAGATTTCAAGACTTCCTCTCGATCCAGATTGCAAATTGGGTAATGAAGGTGCAGGATGGTTGCATGTACATGCTGAATGAAGGCAGCAGGAATGAGCCAATGTTTGACTGCTGGACTAAACTTGAAGGTGGAACCAAGACGAGGCAAAGTCGAAGGGCCAGGCAGAACTGCAAAGGTCGGCTATGGGCTGAACTAAGGCGGTGGATTCAGGGCCCAAGAGTGTATTGAAGGGGCAAGTCCAGGTACAAAAGTGAGGAACCATCCACTGTTTGGCCAATCTAAACACCGGGCCAGATTGAAAAGTCAGGGTGTTGGGGTTGGTGCTGAGGGATGATCCACTGTTCAGTTCACTGCAGTGTGAGGTTCACTCGTCCCTGCACTGAACTGGGGCTGTGACCTGCAACTAACGAGCTACAGCGATGACTGGCTTTATGGCTGTGGATTCACTTTTGTGAAATTCAGTTCTGAATGTTATTTGCTTATCTTTATTATTAGATGACTTATTTCTCTTTTTGGGTGTTTGACAGTCTTTTTTAATGGTTTCTATTGGGCTTCTTTGTTTTGTGGCTGTCTGTAAGGAGACAAATCTCAAGGTTATATATAGTATACATAGCTTGATAATAATATATCAAGAATTTTGGCTGCAAAAAGAAATCTCTGAATGCTATCCTTCCTGCGCTGTGGAAAGTAGTCAAGATGTTCTTCCTTGCTTGGCAGCATCATGTTAAATGGAGTGTAGTTTCAGTGCAGTACCCGACATCTTTCAAAGCACTGAAACAAACTGCAAAATGCTGAATGTGGGCATCTGAAACTCCTTCTGATTGACATTCAGTTTACTGTCGAGAAGTTGTTATCCCTGCACCAAGCCCATCCATCTCCTTGAAAGGTGTAAAAGCAAATAGTGAATATTTGCTATACTAAAGTATGCTCTAAAATTTGTTGTTGAAAATTGTTTTGCTGAAATTAAATAACAAAATAATTTTATTTGCAGCTTTAAATTGTCTCAATTTTTAAATTATTTGACACTGCTTTCAACTTGCAGTTCCTGTTTTCTTTCACTGTGCATCATAAATCAAAATTCTCTATCTTTTTTATGTAATGGCTGCAAAGGGTGGGGGGTGGGTGCTGGGGTTGTGGTCTGCGAGCTAACGGGGTGGTAACACAAAAAAGAGTTTGGGAACCACTATTCAATGCTCTAAGATGACAATTATTTGCTTGTTGATTGGTATACATTTATGCTAAAGAATGTAATGGTATCGAGAAAAATTAGCACTTTTTTCATATAAATCAGCAAAGAAGATGTGCATCCTATTTGATATTACTAATCCTGTACAAAATCTATCTCAGAGAAACACAGAAGTCAGCAAATGGTGGAATCTATCGCAACAAAAAGTCTGCTGGAGGAAGTCAGTGCATCGAACAGTATTTGTGTGGAGAAAGGAATTGTTGATGATTCAGGTCAAAAGTCTGCATTTATATATTTATATATGAGTATTTTATATTTATATATGAGTATTTGAAATTATTAAAATTCATACGAGCATATTTTTCCAGTCTCCTCTCACAACAACCTTTTTTCCAATTCCAAACCCATGCACAAGTGATAGAAGGAAACAATGAAATTAAAAGTGACCATTTAGCCTGTAAAGCAGGTAAAAGTGTTTTTCTGTTTATCCTGTTTATCTTTTCTTCTAAATACGTGACCATGGGATTTCTGTACTTCATTGCTCCCATCCTTCTCAATCAAGTGTTTGTCGTGGTTCTTGATGGAATGGGAAGAGATTTGGCCGCTTTATGTTGAATGGATTTCGGACAACAATGAAACAGACCATTCTTCATTGGCTTGTGCCACATGTCTACCCCCAACCATTTTCTTCCTTAAACATAGGTACAGAAAGGCACAACAGCAGGTCATTCACCCCCTGCAGTCTGTGCTGAATACCAAACAAACACAACAAAATCTTGTTATCCCTGTATCCTTCACTTCAAAAGGTCCCTTGCAGAACAAATCAACCCCTGAATTGTGTTGCCATGGCATCCACAAAATTGAGCAACAATATAACTGGCAGCTATATTGCTCAGGAGGCAGATCCATGCAGACTCCCTCACTTTGCCCTTTGGCTGTTTGACAAACCTTTTTATCTGTTTTTCAATGGTAATCAGAAATTTGAAGGAAGTAGTTAAAATACATGTAAATAATTTAAAAAGTATAATATAGAATAGTACAACAAAAAAAGGCCTTTCAGTCCACAATATTGTGCTGAACTAATTAAATCAGTTGCCAATTGCTTAACTAAACTAATTGCTTCTGCCTACCCGAGGTCCATATTCATCCATTTCCTGAATATTCAGATATCTATTCATGAGCCCCTTGAGAAGCCGTTTTCATATTTACTTCCATCACCATCCCTGGCAGCAAATTGCAGGCACCCACCACTCTCTGTGAAAAAAACTTGCTCCGCAGATTCCCTTTGAATTTAGTTAGCTCCACTCGCCTTAAAATCATGCCTTCTGGTAGTTAGACATTTCAACCCTAGGAAAAAGATATCAATTATTTAGTCTATCCAGGCCGCTCAGCTATCATATCTCTCCTCAGCCTCCACCACTCCAGAGAAAGCAACCCATGGGTCTGTACAAACTCTTCATATTCAGGCAGCATCCTGGTAAACCACTTCTGCACCTCCTCCAAAGCTTCAATATACTTCCTTGTCTTTAAATACTTTCCACATGTTAGATGTGGACTTGTCCAAAAACATTGGCTCCAAATCAGAACCAGAATCATGTTTATCATCACTGACATATGTCATGAAATGTGTTGTTTTGTGGCAGCTGTAGAGCACAACACATAAAAATTACTACAATAAATAACTAGAGCAAAAAAGGAATTACAAGATAGCGTTCACAGGTTCATGGATCATTCAGAAATCTGTTGGTGGAGCGGAAATAGCTGCTCCCAAATCACTGAACATGGGTCTTCAGGGGATTGAATGTCCTCCCCCATTATAGTAATGAGAAGAATGCATGGTCCAGATGGAGCGAGTTTAAGCTACTTTTCTGAGGCATCACTTTTTAAAGATGTCCTTGATGGTGGGTTCCTGCCTAAATACACTTATAATTTGTCCTGCTCTAATGTAGTACTCTTCCACAAGGTCCATACTTATCCTTACCTGTTGCTTTCTTCAAACTTAAGGAGTTGTGATCTCTGCTCCGAACTGTTCTCCCACTGAAAAGTCAGACGCCTGGCCTGGCTCGTTATATAGAAACATAGAAAATAGGTGCAGGAGTAGGCCATTCGGCCCTTCGAGCCTGCACCGCCATTTATAATGATCATGGCTGATCATCCAACTCAGAACCCGGCCCCAGCCTTCCCTCCATACCCCCGACCCCCGTAGCCACAAGAGCCATATCTAACTCCCTCTTAAATATAGCCAATGAACTGGCCTCAACTTATCTAACACCTACATTCACTGAAGTATCAACATAATGATTTAAGAAACCCTCTTGTATGCATTGAACAAATTCTGCCCTGCCTAAACTTATTGCACCGAAGTGATGCCACTCTATACTACGGAAGTTGAAGTTACCTACTACAGCAACGCTGATGTTTATACACCTTTCCTTAGTCTGCCTTCTTATCTGTTCCTCAATGTCCAGAGGCTATGGGGGGTGAGATCTGTAGTATCATCTCATGCTTTTTTAAAATTTTTGAGTTTACCCATACAGATTCAGAGGATGAGCCCTTCACTTTATCCCACTGAATGCAGTTGTGATATCATCTCTGAGTAATAGCGCAACTCCATCCCCTCTTTTAGCTATTTCCCTATCTTTTCTAGAAACCCTGGAACATTGAACAACCATTTCTGTCCCTCTCTCAACAAGAGAGAAAAGGCTGCATGAAGTTTGTCAGATGTGTGGCTCACCTCCAACATTACAGAGATCAGCTGTTTAGATGATGATAGGTATTATTTTGATTTCTATATCGCTACTATAGCATTCATAGCAAGAGGATTCGAGTACAGGAGCAGGGAGGTACTACTACAGTTGTACAAGGCCTTGGTGAGACCACACCTGGAGTATTGTGTGCAGTTTTGGTACCCTAATCTGAGGAAAGACATTCTTGCCATAGAGGGGGTACAAAGAAGGTTCACTGGATTGATTCCTGGGAGGGCAGGACTTTCATATGATGAAAGACTGGATTGACTAGGCTTATACTCTCTGGAATTTAGAAGATTGAGGGGGGGATCTGATTGAAACATATAAAATTCTAAAGGGATTGGACAGGCTAGATGCAGGAAGATCATTCTCGATGTTGGGGAAGAAAAAAATGAGGGGTCACAGTTTGAGGATAAAGGGGAAGCCTTTTAGGACCGAGATTAGGAAAAACTTCTTCACACAGAGAGTGGTGAATCTATGGAATTCTCTGCCACAGGAAACAGTTGAGGCCAGTTCATTGGCTATATTTAAGAGGGAGTTAGATATGGCCCTTGTGGCTAAAGGGATCAGGGGGCATGGAGAGAAGGCAGGTACAGGGTCCTGAGTTGGATGATCAGCCATGATCGTACTGAATGGCGGTGCAGGCTCAAAGGGCCGAATGGCCTACTCCTGAACCTATTTTCTATGTTTCTATGTTTCTTACTACTGTAAACTTTCTTGTTTTTCTTTCTGTATTACATTTGTGCTAGTTCTAATAAAGTGTTTTCCCGTGGCCTTGAACAAGTGCTTGTATGCAAATGCATATGCGAGTACTCTGAGCTGAATCAGAAAAGAACACAAAATGAATTTTAAAATAATTTTCATTGCAGAGCCTCAAACAAAATAATGCTAATGATTCAATTTGAAATCATTTGGAAATGCTAAAGTGGATTCAGACACGATAGGAGAAAAGCAACTATTCTTTCAACTACAACATAAACAAATAAAATACATCAATAGCAGGGACTTAGTGCAAACATTTGATTTTTATTTTAAGATATCATGAGAATAGTATATTGGACAATGAAATCTGTTTGGATTTCTGAATAAGATAAAATAGTGATTACTGCATGAATATGGAGAAAAGCAACTATTCTTTCAACTACAACATAAACAAATAAAATACATCAATAGCAGGGACTTAGTGCAAACATTTGATTTTTATTTTAAGATATCATGAGAATAGTATATTGGACAATGAAATCTGTTTGGATTTCTGAATAAGATAAAATAGTGATTACTGCATGAAACTGAATGAGGGGAAGCAATTGAGGATGTAAGATAAGATGGAAAATTATACCACCAAAAGGGATTTTTTTTCTAAAAACATTTTTGAAGCTGAATTGGAATAAATCGCCTGGGTGCAACTCATCAAAAGATATTTATCTAGGTTTAGTATTTATGCTAGTAGAAATCCACAAGAAGTAGATACAGATAGTTACTTGATTGCTTTCTCTGGAGATGTCAATGTCCTTGCCTCGTCTAAATTGAGCAATAAGAAAAGTGACTTCAATGGCATGATCGTCAAGACATTGATATCATTGGGATTGAATGGGAGCAAAGCAGGCATGTCTGATCTATTGAAAACTGATACACAGCTTAATAGCATGAGCAAGATAGCAATGTATGTGTGTGTGTGTGTGTGTGTGTGTGTGTGAGAGAGAGAGAGAGAGAGAGAGAGAGGGTCTGTGTGTGTGTGCGTGTGTGTGTGTGTGTGTGTGTGTGTGTGTGTGTGTGCGTACATCTGCCTGTAGTTGTACAATGCAATTTCATAATCAGTATCAGATTCAGGTTTTATACCACTGGCATATGTTAGGAGATTTGTTGATTTCTGGCAGCAGTAGTTACAATAGGTAATATTAACAACTATAAATTACAGTAATATATATGTAGATATACACAAATATATATATTTGAGATTCAAATGCAATATGGAAAATCCTGATTGCCAGGCGAATTGCGTTAAAGAGAAAATCTTCAGACAAGTATAGTCATCAACATGATTTGGAAATCGTTGAGGTGCCTCAGGAAGGTGAGAAAACATTGTAAAACAGAAATGCACAGCACATAGCCCATAGTGAGATTGACTTTGAGTCGATTCGGTTTGAATTAAACAAATCAATACTTGTTAGAGGGATTACATTAAGAGGGACATGCAAAAGTAATCAAGACAATTAAATATCAAGAGAAAAATACCACGGAGATTATCCACAAGATTTCTATGTTTAAAATGGAGCACTAGAAAAATCATGAGGTTCGTGATCGCAAATTATATCTATACTTAGTGATAACTTTATTGGGTGAATGTGTATACCTGTTTGTTAAAGTAAATATAATCAGCCAGTCATATGGCAGTGATTCTATGCATTAAAGCATACAGACATGGTCAGGAGGGTCAGTTGTTGTTCAGACCAAACATCAGAATGGAGAGGAAATGTGATCTAAGTGAGTTTGACTTTTGGTGCCAGATGGATGGTTGAAGTATCTCAGAATCTCCTGATCTCCTGGGATCTTCATGCACACACTGTCTCTAGATTGTACAGAGAATGGCATGAAAAACAAAAAACATCCAGTGAGTGGCAGTTCTTTGGCAAAAATGCCATGTAAATGAAAGAGTTCAGGGGAAACTGGCTCAAGCTGACAGAAAGACGATATTAACTTAATTGTGTGCAGAAGAGCTTTCTTGAATGACCAATATGATAAATTGGATGGGCTACAAAACAAAAGACCATGAACATGCATACAGTGGCCACTTCATTAGGTACAGGAGGTACTGAATGAAGAGGCCACTGAAAGCTTTTCTATACCAGGATGTATTACTTGGAAGTATGTTTGAACAATTTGGTGAACAAAGTAAATGATGTAGTGGGCTCAGTGAAGAAGGATAAGAATGAAGACAAAGTGAACAGGTAGCACTTTTCTCCCTCAGCGCTGGGCTGAGGGAATTTAACAAGCTGATAGAGGAATGAGGTTTTAAGATAAAGCTTTTGACTGTAATTACTATTTTGCCTTAGAGGAATTAAAGCACTGTAAGTGAACAAACAACAAGTGGACGATGTCTATTTTAAACAAGAAAGTAGTTATTGCAGGGTAAATACAAAATAGCTGGGATGAAAGGTGAAGCATCCGCACAGATCATCACAGAGGTCTGCTCTAAAACTGAATTCCCTTTCAGTGTTTCTCACTATCAAGGTACTGTTAGATTGTGGTTTAATATTAATGACTGGAAGTCAGACTTCAGCCATTTTAATAGGCTGAAGCATGCAGTGCATGTGCTAATTCTATTAAGAAAGTCTGATCTTTATGGAGGTATGTTGCTCATTTAGAGTATTAAACCTTTTTCAGAGACACTGCTATTTGCTGCCACGGAATTCAGGATCAAGCTCAGCGTCACTGGCACTTGTCGGGAAACTTCTTGACTTGCGGCAGCAGTACATTGCAATACATAGTAATAAAAAAACCATAAATTACAAAAGTATATATAGAAACAATTAGTTAAACTAAATATGTAGTGCAAAAAGAGAGGGAAAAATACTAAGGTAGTGTACGTGGGTTCATTGTCCATTCAGGAATCCGATGGAGTTGGGGAAGAAGTTGTTCCTAAAATGTTGGATGTGTGTCTTCAAGCTCCTGTACCTCCTCCTTAATGGTAGCAATGAGAAGACAGCATGACCTGGTTGATGGTGGGAAGCTAAAGGTCCATGATGGAGCTGGCTGAGTTTACAACGGTCTGCAGCTTTTTCTGATCCCTATGCAGTGGCCCCTCCATAGTAGACAGTGATGCAACCAGCGTGTGCTCTCCTCCGCTTGTAAGTTAATCCACTTACAGACAGTGGGTCAACACTTTTATGGTGACAGTGAGAAGGAAAGGAGATAGGAAGGTCCCCTTGTGAAGGGGTTGGGAGAGGGGAGGGAAATGGGGAAGGGATGGGAGGAGTTAGCTGCACACAGGTATCCCCAACTTTTAACTGTTGAGCAGGTGTCTCGTGGACCTGAGCTTCCTTGATCAGCAACTTACTGAGCCACAGATGAACAGATCAAAGGATTTGGATTAGTGCAAGACAGTGGCACTGAGGTAAAAGATCAGTCATAATCTTTTCCATTTGCAGAGCAGGTGTGAGCTGCAGTAACTGACTCAAAGCCCCTCACTGGATCTTCAAAGAGGGTTGCTATGTTAGAATAAAAATTACTGTTTTTTCATCATATATGCAACCTGAAGAAATAATGCAGTACTGAGCCATTCAGTCCCTTGTGCCTGCTCTAGCATTCAGTAAAAAGGCTGATCTTCTACCAATGCACGACTTTCTTTACTAACCTTTGATTCCTTTCATAACCTTTTCGGGAACAAATTAAAGAACTGAGCATCAGTAGCACTCCAAGTTTTTAAATTATACAACTGCATACCTTCATCTGTATTTTACACAACAGAGAACTTTATACCCTCTGGATGAAGCCCTTTCTTCTCATCTCTGTATTTGTGTCCTGAATGGAGCACCTCTCATTTTGAGACTCAGATCTTAGTTCAAACAGCCATCCAGGGATATCAAACCTATCAAGCCCTGTAATAATTCTGTGCATTTACCTGCAATCGCCTCTCTTCCAAACTGTGTGCAGGAAAGATGTCAATAAGATTGATAGAGTGCAGCAAGCATTCACAAGGATGTTGCAAGAACTTCAGGAGATGAGTTATAGGGAAAGATTGAATAGGTTAGGTCTTTAATCCGTGGAGCATTGAAGAATGAGGGGAGATTTGATAGAGGTAATCACAATTATGAGCGGTATAGATAGGATAAATACAAGCAGACTTTTTCCACTGAGGTTGGGTGAGACTAGAACTAGAGGTCTTGGGTTAAGTGTGAAAGGTGAGATGTTTAAGGAAAACGTGAGGGTGAACTATTGCACTCTGAGGGAGTGAAGTGTGGAATGTACTGCCAGCGGAAGTGATGAATTCAGACTCGATTTCAACAGTTAAGTGAAATCTGGAGAGGTACGATGATGGGAAGGATATGAAGGGCTATGGTCCAGAGCAGGGTCAATGGGACTAGGCAGCATTATAGTTCTGTAAAGACTATAATGGGCAAAGGGCCTTTTTCTATGCTGAAGTGTTCTCTAAACCCATTCTTTTTAAGCTTTCGTCATACAACAAACTTAGCTTCCCAGCAATAAATCTTAACTTCACTTCCTCATTTGCAACAATAGCTTTGCTTAGGTAGAAAGGTGAGGTAGTACACAATGTTCCATATACCTTGGGGGTCACTTTAATTAGCTTAGAGTTTATTACTTTGAACATGATGTACTCCTTGCTTTATTGAGTTCTTATGCAAGATTGCAAATTTTAACCTTTTGATTGAAATGATGCCATTAAATGAACAAAGAACCGAGAACAGTACAGCAGAGGGACAGGCCCCTCAACCCATGATGCAGTGGAAACTATTTAAACTAATGTCACTCATCCCTTCTGTCTGCACATGGTCACTTCATATCCACGTGCACTCATGAAGGACTGGACCCCATGTGGAAAGGAACAGCAGGATCCCCAGGAGGAGACAGAATTAAGTGTTTAAATGTCAGAGTCAAAGCCTTGGAGGAGAGACTAAGCAACAGCACGAGGTAACTCATCCTCACTGACACAAACTTACGCATCCCAGGAGCGGCGGACAGCAGGCTCATGACAAACTAGGAGCAGAGGATCAGCAGGAGCCCCAGAAAGAGTCAGAAACGAGAAGGTAGTCATTGGAATAGCAACAGAGTCTCAGAGCAACTGAGCAAAACCACAAGACATTTCATTCTCCCTACCACAATTACCTCACTAAGGTACTACTTCTTATTTTTAATGGTGATTGGCAGTCCAAAGTAAAGGTGCATTACAATCACCAAGTGGACTGGAGTGTGGTGTAGAGAGTTGCAAAATAAAACCCCTGCTAGTTCTTTATCAAATGAAAACTAAATTATCCCCAAATATCCTACAGATTTTAAATAATGAAAGACAATATTGTGAATTAAGTTAAAGTCACTTCCATAACTTAGTAAAGTTTCTAAATGAATTACAGCGGTTGGCATCCAGCTTAATGGTGCATTACCGCCATCCTCTGCTTCAGAATGTGCACTAGACATACATTCTAAATCCGTTCAACCAATCGCGCGTACACACACACACAAACCTACACTTCACCCTCCCATCTTTGACCATCCTAGTATCCTATTCCTGTTTATTCGTCATATTCTATAAAAAACTCCTGTACCCCTTAAAAACGCTAAAAGTACCCGGACTTGTGCTCTCCCACCCTGCTTCCCATTGTAAACAAATGTGTTCCCAATAAGGCACTGCATGGGAGCTCTCTTTAAATAATCATAGGATACAGGAAACATGTGCCAGCCACAATTAACTTGACAAGATTAAACTGAAAACACAAGTGCTTGCAACACACACAAAATGCTGGTGGAACGCAGCAGGCCAGACAGCATCCATAGGAAGAAGCACAGTCGACATTTCAGGCTGAGACCCTTCATCAGGACTGACGAAGTGCTTCACAACTCTAATTCAGATAACGATTAGTAAATACAAGTGGTCCAAAACCTGAGAAGTTCAATGCTCTATGGCAAATTTCAGGGATTCTGACAGTGCCTATCTGGGTCTTTATAGTCCAGGTTAACACATTCTCTGCATAAACCACTTCAAGTTAAAGTTTATTGCCATTCAACCATACATCTGGCTACAGCCAATGAAACATTGTTCCTCCAGAGCCAAGGTGAAAAACACCGTACATATGGTCACACATACACACACATACACACACACACACACACACACGGCACATAACGTCACAAAATAATATTAGCACAAGCCTCTGATTGACATGGCCTGAAGATTGACAGGTTGACATAAAGTGCGAGAAGCACGTTTACGTAAGACAGTATGATGTTACTGGCACTATCATATTAAAACAGTCATATAAGTATGTGGAACAGCAGCAATAAAAGTTGAAAAGTGACAAGTGCAAGATGAGGATATGTCTGTGAGTTGGGGAGGAAGGAGGAGAGGGGCAGGGGACATTCAGAGAACGTGTACAAGTGTGCTGGGTGGCCTGAATATCTGCCTTGAACTTTCCCATTTCACCTTAAATGCATGCCCCTTATTGCATTAAAAAATAATATTAGCTTCAAGCATTGATGATGTTGTTATTCAACATTTAAGAGAAACACAAAGTGTTGGAAAAACTCAGCAGATCAGGCAGCACCTATGGAGGAGAATATACAGTTAACGTTTTGGGCCAAGATTCTTCATAAAAGAGCTCAGCCGAAAATATGTGCTGTTTTTACTCTCCATAGATGTTGCCTGACCTGCTGAGTTCCTCCAGTGTTTTATGTGTGTTGCACAATAAGACCGTAAGACCATAAGACAAAGGAGCAGAAGTCGGCCATTCAGCCCATTGAGTCTGCTCCGCCATTTTATCATGAGCTGAACCATTCTCCCATTTAGTCCCATTCACCCGCCTTCTCACCATAACCTTTGATGCTCTGGCTACTCAGGTACGTATCAATCTCTGCCTTAAATACACCCAATAACTTGGCCTCCACTGCCGCCCTTGGCAACAAATTCCATAGATTCACCACTAAGGAACTGATGCCTCACCAACAAGGGAAAATCTTCTGAGCTGGAAATCCGAGCAACACACACAAAATGCTGGAGGAACTCAGCAGGCCAGGCAGCATCTATGGAAAAGAGTACAATCAACAGTGAAGTGGAATCCACACAAAAGCAGGATCTCCTAGTGGCCACCCATTTCAATTCCACTTCCCATTCCGATATATGTATCCATGTCCTCCTCCACTGTCGTGATAAGGCCACACTCAGGTTGGAGGAATAACACCTTAAATTCCATCTGGGAAGCCTCCAACCTGATGGCATGAACATTGATTTCCAGTAAAGCCCCCCCTTCACCATTTCCCATCCCCTTTTCCGTCCCTCACCTTATCTTCTTGCCAGCCTATCACCTCCATCTGGTGATTCTCCCCCTTTTCTTTCTTCTTCTATCAGACTCCCCTTCTCCAGCCCTGTATCTCTTTCACTAATCAACTTCCCAGCTCCTTACTTCATCCCTCCCCTTCCTGATTTTACCTATCACCTTGTGTTTCTCTCTTTCCTCCCCCCCACCACCTTCGAAATCTACTCCTCATCTTTTTTTTTCTCCAGTTCTGCCGAAGGGTCTTGGCCCAAAACGTTAACTGTACTCTTTTCTGTAGTTGCTGCCTGGCCTGCTGAAACACCCCAGTATTTTGTGTGTGTTGCAAGGAACTGATCTTTGTTGTCAAAGATGCCCATCACTAAAAATACCTGATACCATGCCCTCTGCTGTCAAGTGCTGAGGAAGCTGAGCCCCTGTATAGTTCAAGATCTAAAGCAAAGGAAAAGACACAATTCTTCTGTGTTAATGGCTCCATAAATGTTATTATGTTCGTATTTGTTCAGATAATAGCAGCTTTACTCATAAGAAGTGAAGTTAAACCATCCCCACTGTCACATACGCCGTGACAGGTTAAAGAAACAGCAGAAATAGAAAACACCTTGGAGTCTGGTATTGTGGTTAAATTACGCTCGTTTATTAGTAACTACACAATACAGTAATATAAAATCAGATAAATCAAACAGGTTAGCAATGTTCATGCATATATGTGTGGAAATATAAAAACCAAGCTTCTTCAAGCCTAGGGGATAAATGGATACAGTCTTATGATGATGGGTAAAGGGAATCAGTTAATTTCATGGTATTGAGTTGAGTAGTAATGGAGAGAGAGAGGTGTTGTGGTTGTCCAAGTAAGCCGATGCCGTCGATTCTTCCCATCGTCCTCCAAAACTTCCAAGTTAGCCGAACTTGACCAACTTAAGAGCACCATCGTCAAGTGATAGTCTACCAACCCAGAAGAAGATTAGACACACTAGTAGAATCCACAGGGTCACTCTTTCACACACTAATAATCACAGATCGATCCCTCACAATCGATCCTCAGTCCCACACTCCTGGACACCTGAACAGGATAGTGGTAAATTCACCACACCTTAGTGAGTCTGCGTGTCTTGTGAAACAAGCAATTACACTGGTTTAAATACTGTTGTGCTGAACACCAGCTGTCCATCAAGTAGCTCCTCCCTTCTCTCTCTGTAGGAACTCAGAAGCTGGCAGTGTCCTTGCAGAACTTCCAAACAAACTGTGATCAGTCTTTGCCTCTCTTTCCCTTAATTACAAGGTGTTTGTGCTGTACAGCTCTCTCTCTTTTTAAAAGCACAGTCCATAATGAATAATCCTTCAGATCTCATCACACCTCCCTCCTTTTAGGAAAAATTTTGATCAAGGAGCAAAGTTTTTGTCTTAACTATCGATTATACAGCTTGAAGCAAGACATGTGTAAGTATCAGGTAACATAGTAAAGTGTATACAAACTTGAACTTAACATCCAGACAAACAGTCTGCTATAATGTTGTCAGTACCCTTCACGTGTTTTATTTTTAGGTCATATTCTTGCAAAATAAGACTCCAGTTTAATAACCTTCTATTCTTATCCATCATTTTCCCCAAAAATTCTAACGGATTATGGTCCATGTAAACCACAAGTGGTTACTGGGCAGAACAAACAGAGACTTCAAAATGTTGTAAAGCCAGAATAAATGATAGCAACTCCTTTTCCACTTTGGAATAATTTTTGGAGTGTACATTAAATTTCTTTGAGAAATAAGCTACTGGATGTTCAATTTCATCATCATCCTTTTGCAACAATACTGCTCCGGCAGCTTCATCACTAGCACCTGTCACTATAGAGAATGGTTTTGAAAAATCAGGTGCTTTGAGCACAGGTTGGTAACACAGAATAGTTTTTAGTCATTCAAATACCTCCTAGCAAAGGTCTCTCCATACAAATCTTTCACTCTACCCTAGGAGTTTTGTTAGGGGGAGAGCGATGTCTGTGAGGTTCTTACAAAACTTACAGTAATACCCAACCATTCCTAAAAACCTTCCTAACACTTTCTTGCCCATCGAAATGGGAACCTCAGCAATAGCCTTAACCCTGGCCTGCACAGGAGCCAGTTGGCCCTGGCCTACTACATAGTCAAGCTAGGCGACGGTGGCATGGCCAAATTCACTCTTAGCGAGGTTTACAGTAAGATTCGTCTTGGGCAGCCTTTCAAACAGTTTCTCTACTGCTGAGATATGCTCTTCCCATGTGTCATTCCATACAACCAGATCAACAATATAAGCCTCTGTATTTCCTAAACCTCGAATCACAGAATTGATCATCCTTTGGAATACCCTGGAGCATTTTTCATCCCAAAGGGTGAAACATTGTACTTATACAGTCCAGATGGTGTTACAAACACAGATATTTCTTTAGCCCTTTTTGTCAAAGGACCACAGCAGTATCCTTTTAGCAAGTCATTTTTTGTGAGGCATTTAGCCTTTCACACTTTATCAATACAGTCATCCACTCTCTTTTCTTGTTCTTTCTTACTTCCAATTTCTTGTTCAACCATTCTACTTCTCTCTAAATTCATTCTGTAGGGATGCTGTTTGATCGGCTCAGCTGAGCCTACAATGACGTCATGCACTGCAGCCGTGCACTGTATTGGAATGTCAGGGAATAAATCTTTATACCTGTACTTCCTAATTAATTCTTTCAATTGCTTTTGCTGTGCAGGCTCCAAATGATGGACTTTGTTATTAACGTTTTTCAAAACAATGGAATTCCCGAGCCTTGTTGAGACTATCCTCGCTACAAGCCTCAATGACTCCACTTTTTTTCATAACAGTACTCACAGGTGCTATCCTATCATACCAGTGTTTCATTTTAATTTGAGTGTTCTGCAAATTCTGCTTTGCAATGTCACAAGCCTTGCTAAACCTATCTCGAAACTCCAAAACATTATCCACCACACTGATACATACCTTTGGATCAGACCACTGTTCTCTGAGGAAGGTAAAAGGTCCTCTGGGCCTGTGACCGAAAACCAGTTCAAACGGACTTAACCCCAATGATTCTTGAATCGAATCCTTAACAGCAAACAAGAGTAGGGGAGCCCCCTCATCCAAGTTTTTTCCATTTTCCACACAATATGTTTTAATCATGGTCTTAAAAGTGGAGTGGAACCATTCACAGGCTCCCTGGGACTCTGGGTGATATGCAGATGACACAATGTGCTTAGCTCCCAGTCCTCTAACTATCCCCTGGAATGCTCTGGAAGTAAAGTTACTACCCTGGTCAGATTTAATTTCTTTGGGAAGACCTACCTGTGTGAAAAACTTGATGAGTGCTTTTACCACAGTCTTGGCCTGGATATTTCTGAAAGGCACTGCTTCGTGGAACCTAGATGCAGCACGCATAATTGTTAACAAGTACTGATGACCCGCTGCAGTCTTTGGCAATGGGTCAACACAATCCACTATGACCCCAGAAAAAGGTTCACCAAAAGCAGGTATCGGTTTAAGTGGTGCTACTTGAATAACCTGATTAGGTTTCCCCACAACCTGGCAGGTATGGCAAATCTTGCAAAAATTCACAACATCCTTTCTTAAACTAGGCCAGTAGAATTCCTTCATAATCCTGTTCGATGTCTTTCTCCCTCCAAAATGTCCACCTAAAGGCATACTATGAGCCATGTTTAAAATCTCAGCCCTGTAAACTTTCGAAACCACTACCTGGTGCACAATAGCCCAATCCTCACTTGCAGGCACAATGGATGGTCTCCACTTCCTCATTAACACCCCATCCATAAGATAATATCCTACTGACTCTCTCTGAACCTCCACTTCTGTGAGAGCTGTCTCCTTTAAGGCCACAATTTCAGTATCTCACTTCTGTTCCTCTATAAATTCTTTCTTAGATAAGGACAAGCCTCTCTCATTCACCTATCTCTCATCAGCTTTACTACCCTCTAAGTCTTACTGGAATAGGGACGGCAAGGATGTCTCTGATAAATCATCATGAGCATCAGCAGACTTTTTAGACATGCTTCGAGTGACTACGCAGGCAGGGTAAACATCTGTCTCCATGTGTGGGTCATTAGCAGCAGCTTTGCTCGTTAGCTGAACTGCTGGATAAACATCACCTTGGATAGGCGTCAACTAATGTTAACTAAACTCAGCACTTTCACCAGACTTACGAGAACCATGTGTACATTGTAAAAAATCCCAAACAATCCATTTATTCCATTCCTACAACCTTCAACTTGATCTGTCTCCATAGTCACCTCTGCAAATGGCCTCTCAAAACCAAAACAATCCTTTTTCTCCACATCACAATCGTGAAAAGCAACTCCATAACCTTGAAGGTGTTTACATCCAAATATTAAAACAAAATTCAACAGAGTGGTATATACTTCTTTAGCAGGCCATTGTCCTGAAAGCAGGGTCAAAGGGTCAAAACCAATCCAACCTTCACAAGTACTTTATTCAAAATTCCTGAAACAGCACTCTTCTCAATATCTTTAGTAACATTCACTTCACCAATTTTTATCTCATCACTAACTTTTAGAACACTGCCTAATACAAGTGACTGAGAATCCTCAATTTCCACTGGCACCAAGGTTAACCCCATATTCACTGAACCAAGACCATCTGACATAAAAGGACTACATTCCTTTTCAGCCGAGTCAGACACCTCAGACCTTAACTGAGCTTCAACACAAGGTTCAGTACCCTGTGAATTCACAGATACTTCAACAACCTGAACACAGGCAATCAGGACAGCTGCCTCTTCTAGGCTTTCATTACTAGTCCCAGTTTCAAATTCGAGGTTACCCTGATCTTCCCAGCTACTCTCTGGGAAACTCTCAATCCAGAGTAAACTCAACCTCATGGTTTAAAACAACCTTGTCTGCTATCTTAGCAGACTCCCACAAGGTAGCAGCATGCTTTTCATCTAGGTATTTTGGGAACACGCTTTCCAAATTCTTCAATCAACACAAGCTCTTTCGAGCTGTAAAAATCAGCAGGGTCCAACACTGGACAATCCAGCTACCACCTCTCCCTCTTGAACTGTCTCTGTTTTTCCGCCTCTCTAGCCTCATGGACCCTCTGCTTTTCTGCTTCATCATCCTCGAGCTGTTCTAATTGCAATTCATACTCCATCATTAATTTTGCCAACTGAAGCTGAACCTCAGCCTCAGAACGTACTTTACCTTCAGCAAAGACTTGCAACGCTTCCTCCTCAAATGTTCCTTTGGATACATAATGCTGTGCTATTAATGTCTGCATCTGAGCCCTCTTCATTCTAGTAGTCACCTTAACTTTTAACTTATGAGTAATTCCCACCAACACATCCCTTTTACCATCATCTAATGCCTCAGGGGTGGATTCTGCCACAAACCTATTAACCTCAAACTCCATTTCTGCTGATATTCCACTCATGCAAAGCAGAAGGGATTTTCCCCAATCATTTCAAATGAGCCCCCAAACAATTTGTTCAAATCCTGGACGCAGGTCCCAATTTTGTCACGTACCCCGCGATGGGTTAAAGAAATGGAAAACGCCTTGGAGTCTGGTATTGCAGTTAACTAATGCTCATTTATTAATAACTACGCAATACAGTAATAAAAAATCAGATAAATCAAACAGGTTTAGAAGCTGGCAGTGTCCTTGCAGAAATTCTAAACAAACTGTGAGCAGTCTTCGCCTCCATCTCTCTTAATAACAAGGTGTTTATGCTGTACAGCTCTCTCTCTTTTTAAAAGCACAGTCCATAATGAATAATCCTTCAGATCTCGTCGCACCACCACTGAGCACAACTACGAGGTGTGCTATCATAGGAAAGCAGCATTCATCATCAACAACCCCCTCCATCTAGATCATGCTCTCTTCTCACTTGTACCATCAGGAAAGAGGTACAGGAGCCTTAGTTCCCATGCTACCAGGTTCAGGAACAGTTATTATCCCACAACTGTCAGGCTCTTGAACCAGAATGGTTAACTTCACTCACTCCGGCACTGCAACACACACAAAATAGTGAAGGAACTTGGCAGGGCAGGCAGCAGCTATTGAAGATAGTACAGCTGATGTTTCAGGCCGAGACCCTTCAACAGGTCCTGCTGAAATGTCTTGGTCTGAAACATCGATTGCAGTCCTACTGAAAGGTCTCGGCCCAAAACGTCAACTGTACTATTTTCCATAGATGCTGCCGTGCGTGCTGAGTTCCTTCAGCATTTTGTGTGTGTTGCCTGGATTTCCAGCATCTGCAGAGTTTCTCTTGTTTGTGATTGCACCCCAACACTGCAATGATACCATAACCTATGGACGCACTTTCAAGGATTCTACAACTCATTCCCATTAGTCACTTCTGATTTGTTTATTATTATTTTGTTTCCTTTGTTTTTCTTTTTTTTTGCACATACTTGCACAATTTATTGTCTTTTGCACATTGGTTATTCATACATCTTTTTTGTGTACAGTTCTTCATTGATTTTATTGTGTTTCTTTGTACTTACTGTGAATACCTGCAAGAAAATGAATCTCAGGGTAGCATATGATGATATATACATACTTTGATAATAAATTTACTTTGAACTTTAAAAAAGGAAAAACCAGGGACTTTTACAATGCTTCTACCATCTCTTTGTTAATACTGATTCTGATTTAAGCTTGATTAATACTGTACTGTTTATGCATTTGTATAACAAGTGGCATTGGTTTCAATTGTTACATACCTTATGGATGTCTTGTGACTGTCTTATGACCATGATGTAATTGTGTGTCTTATAAGCATGATGTAGTGGTCTTGCAGAGGTCACATGATGTAATTTTCCTGCCAATGTGAGATCACGTGATGGCATGTTCACCATGGGTATAAAAGGGAGACCCCTGGTGACGCAGTTAGTTTCAGTTCAGATCGTCAGTCAGTTAATGTGTTTTGCTGCGCATTCGGCTTATGGGCCAGTTTTGTTTTAAAGTGGAGTTCGACTTTCTATTGTAAGTAGTATTGGAGAGTGAAGACCTTACCAAAGTACAGGAATTCGCCGAGTTGAGTAAAGCTGATATCGTTTGGCGGTTTTGGAGAGGATTGACCTTTATTGAATCTTCATTCAAGAAGAAGTGACCTGCAACTGAGATATCCCCTGCTAAAGTAGGAAGGATAGTGCAGTGTCTATTCTCCAGAGGAAAAGGTCAGTTCCTTTAAACTGTTTTATTTCCGTTGTTGTGAATCCTGCGGACAAGGCAGGTTCCGGCTGGGGTCAGCTGTAACGTAATGTTCTCAATGAATTCTTTACTTCAGGAAAGTCTCCTCTAATTGACTGTATAAACCCTTTGGACTTTCGAATTTACCATTCTAAGAACTGTGTTCGAATTTACCACTTTAAGAACTGTTTTCGCATTTACCCTTTTAAGAACTGTTCCAGAGTTGCCGTATAACAGTTAACTTCCAGTTACTTTAGTCGTTTAAATACATTTCTCTATTTTTGAGCAGAGTTTAATAAATGTTTGTTTGTTTTTATAAAACCTGACTCGATTCTATATTCATTGTTGCCGGTCACGTGACACAATACACTGCCAAAGCAGTCTCCACTGTTCATTTATAATTGACTCTTTAATAATGGATTTGTTTAGAAAATCACAGGTTTTCTTAATAGCAATGCCAACGGCCTAAAGACTGTACTTGAAACACAGAATTCAAGAATCATATTCAATAATTCAGGAAAAAGACTTTTGAGTGTAGGTTTAATAATTTCAGCCATCGTCTCATTATCTGCACAGCTGCACTGATTTTGATAAGGTGATAAGGTTACCCTTGTCATTTCCCTGCCTCTTTAATTTTAACCATCAAGCAGCCCTTGACCTCTCTGGATAAGTGCAACCTCACTGATTCCCTTTCAGATCATTTCCACAGGTCAAATGTTCACATGGATATCTTTGCATATTGACCACATCTTATCATATAACTCATGTCCTTGCCTGCTGGTACAGTGCAAGATGTAGTTCTGAAACCACTCAGTTCAAGACTGTAACAGAATGTGCTGATATCTTTATATAGAGTCATAGAATACTACAACAAAGAAACAGGCTCTTTGGCCTATCTAGTCCAAGCTGATCAGATCTTCTGCCTAGTCCTACGTACCTGAACCCATACCACACCCCTTCAAATTACCCCAATCAATGTTACTATCCAAACTTCTCATAAATTGAATTTGCGTTCTCACTTGCACAGGGAACTCATTCCACACTTACATCACCATTTGAGTGAAAAAGTTTTTCCTTTGATTCCTCTTAAATATTTCACTTCTTCTTCTTAAGCCCATCACCCCTACTGGGGCATAAGCTGCTGACAGCGGCTCACAAGATTCCTCAGTGCAGAGCCAGACTTTTAAGTTGGCACTTCTTCTTGTTGTATCCTTCCTCTTCCAGGGATGATGTCTTTGGAGCTTCTGATGCCTTGTCTGTAGTTCGAGATTTTTACAGGATGGCAGGCTAGCCCCATGCCCAACCTTCGTGCTTTCGTAGCTGGGCTTGGGATCATTCATGGTGGCGTTTAAATATTTCCCTTTTCATACCAAACCTATGACTTCTGCTCTCAGCTAGCCCAAGGGGAAAAACCCTACATGCATTCACCCTATCTGTACCCCTCATCATTTTGCATACCTCTATAAGCTATCCCCTCATTCTCCTGCATGGCACCGAATAAAATCCTAACCTATTCAACCTCATGATCTGGAATTCGCCAGTAGAATTGTCCAACACTTCCTCTTCCAAAAAAAAAATTCCTAATACCCACATCACTGTTCATCTATCAAATTTTGTTCTATATTGCTGCCTGGAAGCACTTTTGGAAACCTTACTGTTAAAAGTGCTCAATAAATGTTAATTATTCTCAGAAATGTGAGCAGTGTAATGTGGCAGTCCCATTACTAGATGATTGAACAGATAACTGGACTATGCATTTAAATCTCAGCTGACCTGATATGGCATTAAAATTCAATTTATAAAGTAAATCTAGAATTAAAACCTAACACCTGCAATGATCATTTTGTAAAAAAAAAATCTGCTCTCCTATTTCCTTTCAGTGAAGGAAACCCACCATTGTTTAACATTTTGACCAGTGTGTGACTCCAAATTCATGGCATTGATTCTGGTTAAGCCACTGGAGAAAGAAACTAGTAGATGGTGCAGGAGCCTTTACTCAGTGATTCTATTGGAGTCACTCTCAGTAGGACCTCCCCCTACTCAAACACATCTCATATAGTGCCGACAAAAAGGATCCCCCCACTTCAAAATTTTCATCTTTTATTGTTTTACAACATTGAGTCACAATGGATTTAATTTGGCTTTTTGATAACGATCAACAGAAAAAGACACGTGTGTCAAAATGAAAACAGATCTCTGCAAAGTGAAATAAATTAATTGCAAATATAAAACACAAAATAATTGATTGCAGAAGTATTCACCGCCTTCAAGTCAGTATTTAGTAGATGCACCTTTGAGTCTGTGGGGATAAGTCTCTATCAGTTTTACACATTTGGACTCCCCAATTTTTCCCCATTCTTCTTTACAAAACTACTCAAGCTCTGTCAGCTTGCATGGGGATCATGAGAGAACAGTCCTTCCCAAGTCCAATCACAAATCTTCGATTGGATTGAGGTCTGGGCTGTTACTTGGTCACTCCAGGACATTAACTTGGTTCTTTTTATGCCATTCCTGTGTAGCTTTGGCTTTATGCTTGTGGTCATGGTATTGCTGGAAAACAAATCTTCTCGCTAGTCTCAGTTCTCTTGCAGACTACATCAGGTTTTCCTCTGGGATTTCCCTGTATTTTGTGCATTCATTTTGCCCTCTGTTTCACTCCTTCTAAGTTTGGCATGACAAGCACTGACCACACTTCTTGCTGTGACAACGTCAGGATATTTTGAGATCCGGCTCTTCTTGATTCGCTTCACAGTCGGCAAACTCTTTGCTGCTTCTGTGTGTGTGTCTATAAGCCGTTGATGGTGGTTGGTGGCAGTCTTTTCCTCCTCCCTTTCCAGTGGCCCGAAGCGGTATCACACCTCCACTGTGTACTGGGCTTGAAGAATAGGTTGTGAGGAGAATGCCTTCCAGTCTAGCTTCTCCTTGGGACCTGTGGCTTTGGGTTGCCGCAGGCTCAGTCTCACTTGCATTGACACTACTCTGTGATCAGAACTGACCGAGTTGAAAGTGCTGTAGGCTTCTGTGTTGATCACAGATTTACGCCATTTTGTTCTTGCGAGAATGTAATCGAGCTGTTTCCTGTAGGTGGAGGCTCTGTTTTTGTATGTCCACAGTTTACCAGCTCGCTTCTTGAATTGTATGTTGGCGACAATGAGATTGTGTTCCTGGATGAAATCAGCTAGATATTGTCCATTTATGTTGGTAAAGTCTCGGTATGAGTATGGAACATCTTCCAGTATGACCTGGGCATTAAAATCGCCGAGCACAGCCAGGAAATTAGGTGCCAGTATTGAAATGACAACTTCGTGAAGTTTACTGTAGAAGCCCTCCACCTCCTTCTCCTCGCTGCAGTTATGCTTGTCATGCTGAACTTAGAAGGAGTGAAACAGATGAGCTAAGAGACAAGTTCAAGGCAACAAAGAAGAATCTCTTTGCCACCTACGACCCACTGAAGGAAGATGAACTAGCTGAGAGGATTAGAGAGGTAGAGGCTACTAATGAAGACAAGCAGCATGGAGAAGCATGGCGCCTAGTCAATGAGATCAGTAGAAGGAAGAAGTCCCCATCAGGTCAAATAAGTGGTAAAACAGCAGAGGACCATGTCCAGACATGGTTTACCCATTTTAAGAACCAGCTGAGAAGCCCTACCATGATCACAGAAGAAGAAGAGGACATACCCACGATACTAATGCAAGTCGACATGGATGATGGCCCATTCACCATTGAGGAACTGAAGAAGGCCAAATATGCACTCAAACAGGGCAGGAGCGCTGGACCAGATAGGATACCACCAGATGTCCTGAAGAACTGCGACCTGGACAACATCTTGCTGGACATACGTAATACGGAACTGATGAAAGGCGAAAAACCAGAACGGTGGTCACTCTCAATCCCAGTCTCCAAGTCTGGATCCCTCACAAAGACAGATAACTACCGCGGTATCAGCTTGACCTGCATCTTAGCAAAGCTGTACAATCGGATGATCTTGAACAGGATTCGCACCGCCATTGACCCTAAGCTAAGATTCAATCAGAATGGTTTTCGGCAGAAGCGCACAACAGTAATGCAAATACGTGCTGTCCGTAGAATCATCGAGGGAGTCAAGAAGAACCACCTACCAGTCGTGCTTACTTACATCGATTTTTGCAAAGCTTTTGACTCCATTCACCAAGGTAAAATGCTGAAGATCCTGAAAGCTTATGGAGTGCCAGACTATCTACTGAGAGTGGTAGAGTCCAGCTATACCAAAACCATGGCGAAAGTTGTATCACCAGACGGAGAAACAGCAGTGTTCGAGCTCCTAGCTGGTGTGCGGCAAGGAGACACTCTGGCACCCTACATCTTTATAATCGTCCTTGATTACGCTCTGCGTCAAGCTACCAAAGATCATGACAAGCTTGGTTTTACCATAAAACCAGGGCGAACCAAAAGGGTCAGACCAGTTACACTCACAGATCTCGATTTTGCAGGTGACATAGTCCTGCTCTCTGACCAGATGGAGGAAGCACAGTAGCTACTGACAAAAGTGGAAATTGAGTGCAATAAAGTTGAACTTTACCTAAACGCTAAAAAGACATGGTGTTTAACTGCGACGAAGGTACTCTCAAGACCATAAAGAATGATACCATTAAGAAAGATTTTGACTACAAGAACCTAGGGTCGAGAATGATGAGTTTGGAGAAGGACATAAAGATACGGAAGGCACTGGTGTGGAGGGCTATGAACGACATGAAGGAAATCTGGAAGTCGATCCTAACCAGTGGGCTTAAAAAGAGGACTTTCATAGCAGTCATAGAGTCCATTTTCACGTACAGATGCGAAATGTGAACACTCTCCAAGACTATGCAAAAGTCTCTAGATGTTTGCTATACACGAATGCTCTGGATGGCTCTTGACGAGAGTTGGCAACAGCACATGACAAGCGTTGAGCTCTATAACAACCTACTGATGCTCACCACTAAAATCGAGGCGAGAAGACTGCAAATAGTGGAGCACTGTCTATGCCACCCCGAGCTACCTGCCAGCCTAGTCATCATATGGGAGCCCAAGCACGGGAGGATGAACCCTGGGTGCCCTCCCAAGACTATGGTCAACATGCTCCTGGAAGATAGTGGTGCAGCTAATGTAGATGAATTGAACACACTGATAAGGAAGAAGGAGAAGTGGAGAGTCCGTCATCATGCCCGATACTGGCCCCTTAGGCCTGAGACGATGTAGTAGTAGTAGCATTTTGCCCTCTACCTTCACAAGCCTTCCAGGGCCTGCTGCAGTGAAGCATCCCCGCAGCATGATGCAGCTACCTCCATGCCCCCCGGTAGGGATGATGTTTTTTTGATGATGTGCGGTATTTGTCTTACACCAAGCATAGCGTTTAGTCGATGACCAAAAAGCTCAATTTTGGTTTCATCAGACCATCGGGCTTTCTTTCAGCTGACTTTGTAGTCTCCCACGTGCCTCTGGCAAACTCTAGCTGAGACTTCATGTGAGGTTTTTTCAACAGTGGCTTTCTCTTTGCCACTCTCCCATAAAGCTGTGACTGGTGAAGCACCCAGGGAACAGTTGTAGTATGCGCAGTCTCTCAAATCTCAGCCACTGAAGCTTGTAACTCCTCTAGAATAGTCATAGGTCTCTTGGTGGCCTCCCTCACTAGTCCCCTTCTTGCACAGTCTCACAGTTTCTGAGGACGGCCAGCTCTAGGCAGATTTACAGCTGTACCTTATTCTTTACATTTCTTGATGAATGATTCAACTGTACTCCAAGGGATATTCAGTGACTTGGAAATTTCCTTGTATCTATCTCCTGACTTGCGCTTTCCAATAATATTTTTGCAGAGTTGTTTAGAGTGTCCTTTTGCCTTGACGGTGTAGTTTTTATCAGGATACTGACTCACCAGCAGTTGGACCTTCCAGATACAGGTGTATTTTTACTAAAATCAATTGAAACACCTTGACTACACAGGTCTCCAACAACATTTCCATTTAACTAATTATATGACTTCTAAATCCAATTTGCTGCACCAGTGATTCTTTGGTGTGTCATATCAAAGGAAGGTGAATACTTGCAAATTATTTTGTGTTTTCTATTTGTAATTAGTTTAGTTCACTTTGTAGAGATCTGTTTTCACTTTGACATGAAAGGTTTTTTCTTCTGTTGATCAGTGTTCAAAAAAAAGTAGATTAAATCCACTCCACTTCCAAGAGGGTGACTACTTTTTATAGGCACCATTTATCAAGAGGTTGAGCTGTTTTCTTTGGAGCAGTGGAGGCTGAGGGGAGATCTGATAGAGGTTTATAACATCATTAGAGGCATAGGTAAAGTAGATAGGGAGTATCTGTTTCCCAGGGTTGAAATACCTAATACCAGAGGGCATGAATTTAAGGTGAGAAGAGGTAATTTCAAGACAGATATGAGGAGCAAGTTTTTTACACACGAGTAGTGAGTGACTGGAACTTGCCGACCATGATGCTGGTAGAGGCAGAATACATTTCTTTAGGGACTTTCAAAAGACGTTTAGATCAGCACATGAATGTGAAGATATAGATATTTTGTAGGCAGAGGGGATTAATTTAGTTGGCCACTTGATCACTAATTTAATTGGTTCAGCACAATATTGTGGGCCAAAGGGCTTGCACCTGTGCTGTAGTGTTCTATGTTCTAAAGATCCAATTTTTAGAACTTAGATAACAGCATGTGATTCGAATTGTTGCAATGAATTCCATATAGTATTTACAATGGCTGGACACTGTAACTGCCAAGGCACCTCTAAATTTTCAAACACCTTTGCTCTAAAAGTTTAGACAGCAGAAAATGTTGACACACAAGATTGTTGTGGTGAGGGCTGACTCACTGTGTACAGAAATATCCCTATTATTTATAGACAGAACAAATATGCCTTTGACAATATTTGATGATTAGTGATAATTTTTCAAAACTCGTTAGATTCTGGACTAGTTCCTGAGGATTGGAGGGTGGCTAATGTAACTCCACTTTTTAAAAAAGGAGGGAGAGAGAAACCAGGGAATTATAGACCGGTTAGCCTAACGTCGGTGGTGGGGAAACTGCTGGAGTCAGTTATCAAGGATGTGATAACAGCACATTTGGAAAGCGGTGAAATGATCGGACAAAGTCAGCATGGATTTGTGAAAGGAAAATCATGTCTGACGAATCTCATAGAATTTTTTGAGGATGTAACTAGCAGAGTGGATAGGGGAGAACCAGTGGATGTGGTATATTTGGATTTTCAGAAGGCTTTTGACAAGGTCCCACACAGGAGATTAGTGTGCAAACTTAAAGCACACGGTATTGGGGGTAAGGTATTGGTGTGGGTGGAGAATTGGTTAGCAGATAGGAAGCAAAGAGTGGGAATAAACGGGACCTTTTCAGAATGGCAGGCGGTGAATAGTGGGGTACCGCAAGGCTCAGTGCTGGGACCCCAGTTGTTTACAATATATATTAATGACTTGGATGAGGGAATTAAATGCAGCATCTCCAAGTTTGCAGATGACACGAAGCTGGGTGGCAGTGTTAGCTGTGAGGAGGATGCTAAGAGGATGCAGGGTGACTTGGATAGGTTGGGTGAGTGGGCAAATTCATGGCAGATGCAATTTAATGTGGATAAATGTGAAGTTATCCACTTTGGTGGCAAAAATAGGAAAACAGATTATTATCTGAATGGTGGCCGATTAGGAAAAGGGGAGGTGCAACGAGACCTGGGTGTCATTATACACCAGTCATTGAAAGTGGGCGTGCAGGTACAGCAGGCGGTGAAAAAGGCGAATGGTATGCTGGCATTTATAGTGAGGATTTGAGTACAGGAGCAGGGAGGTACTACTGCAGTTGTACAAGGCCTTGGTGAGACCACACCTGGAGTATTGTGTGCAGTTTTGGTCCCCTAATCTGAGGAAAGACATCCTTGCCATAGAGGGAGTACAGAGAAGGTTCACCAGATTGATTCCTGGGATGGCAGGACTTTCATATGAAGAAAGACTGGATGAACTGGGCTTGTACTCGTTGGAATTTAGAAGATCGAGGGGGGATCTGATTGAAACGTATAAGATCCTAAAGGGATTGGACAGGCTAGATGCAGGAAGATTGTTCCCGATGTTGGGGAAGTCCAGAACGAGGGGTCACAGTTTGAGGATAGAGGGGAAGCCTTTTAGGACCGAGATGAGGAAAAACTTCTTCACACAGAGAGTGGTGAATCTGTGGAATTCTCTGCCACAGGAAACAGTTGAGGCCAGTTCATTGGCTATATTTAAGAGGGAGTTAGATATGGCCCTTGTGGCTACGGGGGTCAGGGGGTATGGAGGGAAGGCTGGGGCGGTGTTCTGAGTTGGATGATCAGCCATGATCATAATAAATGGCGGTGCAGGCTCGAAGGGCCGAATGGCCTACTCCTGCACCTATTTTCTATGTTTCTATGTTCTAAGTGACAAAATAAATCTGGAATCTTCCTTGATCTCTATCAAAGTAATACAAAATAATGAAGCTGAATGTGTTTGATACAGGCCAATTAACATGCTCCGTTATCTAATGTTTAGTTGACATATAACAGGATGTCTTACTGTCAAGTCCGTTTGCAGAAAATATCTCCTGAGTAGCCCCCTGCTGTCAGTCAATAGACTGTTCTTTGTAGACGTTTCTGTGTACATCTAAAGCTGTTAATTTAATTTCCAAACTGATTTCTGCTTGTGATCTACATTTGCACAGGTTGCTTTGAAGGCTGATTCTCGTTCTAATTAACTAGCTGCTTCCCCACTCTATAAGTCTTCTAGTCATTTACTGCCATATGCACGAGTACATGTATGCACAGGTGCGATTAAAAACTTATTTGCAGCAGTAGATGACACATGGCATCTGAAGCACAGCACTTGCTGGAAAAACATAAACATACATTATGCAAATTTATATCAGAAGGAAAATGATCAGAATAAAACAGATAAAGTGCATTGTAGTGCAAAATGGTCAAATTGTTGCTATACTGAGGTCGTGATTAAGGATGTACAGTTTGGGTCAAGAACCTAATGGTTGAAAGGATGTGGCTGTTCTTGAACTTAGTGGTGTCGGACTTCAAGCTTTTGTATCCTCTGCCCGTTGGTGGTGTAACACCCTGGGAAAGGTTTCTCTGTAGAAGCAGTGTTTGGGTTGTGGTTAGAGATAATGGGTGCATTGGAATGTGAGCCGTCCAATGAGGGGAGTGTGTTTTTGTGCTGTGTGCCTGACACCGAGGTAATCTGCGTCTTCTGTTTGGTGGAAAATGGACAGAGATGTCAGAAAGGGGAGGTCGTAGACACCAGAAAGGAGTGGTCTTGGACGAAGCCTGAGGAAATCGACGAGGATCGGAGAAAGGAAAACCGTGAGCTCCAACTTGTGCACATTAGACTGTTTCATTAAAATGGGCCCTTTCCTTTTTGCTTTACTTTACTAACCCTTTAGTCAAATTAAGAATTATAAAGCTAAATAGTTTGATTGCATATGGTGTACTATCTGTTATTTCGTGGTACTGATTTGTCATGGCTTTGCTTCGTGAACAAAGATTTAGGAAGGGGCTGCCACGTCTTCTGCAGGCTCACTGGTGGCTGACAAGGCCAATACAGGACAGGCAGGCCCGGCCACAGCAGGAGGATTGTTGTAGATGTGGGCATGTCCTTCAGCCTGCGCAATGGTTTTTTAGGTGGAGTGCAGTGTGCGCGGTACTGGCCCCACTCTTTATACCCAGGGTTCATCTGCCATAGCCTAGCTAGCTGGGACGGTGACAGTGAGGTCCTTGGGTCGTAGGATTTACGTCAGAGTGTCCTTCTCTGAGGTGGATGGCCTGACAAGGCCAACGAGCTCTACCTGGCCAGGTTTGGATTCAGAATTGTCCTTCTAACGAGCTAACGAGCCCAGCCTACCCATCTAGTTATACCGCCAGACACTTGGTAACAAATCACACAGCATCCACACAAACAGAAGGTTTTGCACCTCAATCTCACACACTTGGTGGGGCCAGAGATTGTCTTCCCAAGACTTACTCAGCCGTCAGAACCTGACGGGTCACAATGACATGGCCCGGATGATGGTCATTTTTGATGATGAGGGCAGTCCCCCCTATAGACACTGCCAATGGTGGAAAGGACTGCATCTGTGATGTACTAGGCAGAATCTACTACTCTCTGTGACTTTTCACACTCTCGTACATTCAAATTGTCATACCAGACCATGATGCAACTAGTCAGAATACATTTAACGGTACAACTGTAGGAGTTTGTTAGATCACTTGATGATAAGCTGAACCTCCTTATCCTCCTAAGAAAGTAAATATACCCTTGATTGCGTCTCTGTGCCAGTCAGGACAGGAGTACCCAGGAAGTTAAAGCAGTCTCACCACTACTGATCCTCCAGTGTAGATTGGCACATGTTTGCCCTCTTTCCCATTCCTGAAGTCAGCAATCAGCTCTTTAGTTTTGCTGACACTGAGTGAGAAATTGTTATTGCCCCACCACATAACCAAGTATCCCATCTCACACCAGTAAGCTGACGTCACTTTCTGTGGTCTGTCCAAGACCAGTAATGACATTAGCGAGTTTGAACATAGCATTGGAGTTGTGCTTAGCCACACAGGCATGTCTATTTAGAGACTAGAGGAGAGTCTAAGCTGGCTGCCTTGAGGTTCACCCAGGTTGATGATCAGCAATGAGGACATGTTGTCACTAATGCTTGCTGATGAGAAAGTAGAGTATCCACTTGCACAGTTAAGTAGAGAGGCCCAGGTTTTAAAGTTTAATTCTTTCTTTAGACAGGAAAGATAGGCCCACATAATCCCTAACAATGGCAACGTGATTTACTTTGAACTAACCTCTAAAATCCAGTAATCATCATCTACTTTCAGATGGTAAGTACAGATGGAGCATAAAACTTGCCTTGTCAGCGACGTTCCAATCCAACAAACAAATAGCAAGATATTATTGGCTACGAAGCGTCGTCAGCATCTGGAATATTATGGAATTATTCATGCCTCTCCTTGTGTTTGCTCCTTCATTCAGTGAGATCGTGGCAATCTTCTCTTTGATTTCAATATCAACACTAGCGTGGGCAACTGAAAGGTAAAAATCATGCAGATTCAGGAATTTTCGAAATAAAAATAGATGATTCTGACAATACTCAGCAGGTCAGGTAGCACATGTGGAGAGACAAACAGAATGATTTATTAGATTAGATTATGAGGACGTTCAGTCCTCGTTTATAGTCATTTAGAAATGCATGCATTAAAAAATGATACAATGTTCCTCCAGTATGATATCACAGAAACACAGGACAGACCAAGACGTAAACTGACAAAAGACACATAATTATAACATATAATTACAACTGTGCAAGCAATACCGTAATTTAATAAGAGCAGACCATGGGCATGGTAAAAGAAAAGTCTCAAAGTCCTGATAGCCCCAACATCTCACGCAGATGGTAGAAGGAGAAACTCTCCCTGCCATGAGCTTCCAGCGCCGCAAACTTGCTGATGCAGCATCCCAGAAACACCCGACTACAGCTGACTCTGAGTCTGTCAGAAAACTTCGAGCCTCCAACCAGCCCTCCGACACTGAGCACTGAGCACCATCTCTGCCGAGCGCTTCGACCCCGCCCCGGCCACCGAGCAACCAGCAAAGCCGATTCGGGGCCTTCCCCTCCGGAGATTTTGGATCACACAGTAGCAGCGGCAGCGAAACAGGCATTTCAGAAGTTTCACCAGATGCTCCTCCATGCTCTCACATCTGCCTCCATCAAATCAGAATTTTGCACGGCACCCTACTTGACAAATAACAGATACTCATCAATGGAGTGGCTGCGTGCGCTGCATCGCGCCACCATCTTCTCCTCCCCTCTTATTTTTCAAATTGTAAGCTTTTAATAAAAAGTTAGAAATGAAACAATTTTAAATTACAGCATAAGGTGCAGGAGGGGAGAGTGATTAGAGCTATAGATTTATTCAGCAGAGAAACAGGTGCATGAGTTCCTCTTGTACTACCTCAAAGCACTAGGTAATGAATTGATCTGTGTGAACAGTATGTAAGACAAGTTTTTCACCAATCCGCAGTATGTTTGTTATTTAGGTATCATGTTCTATGACGTACTCAGTCATAGATTTTCCACGACCATGATTGTTCTTGGCAAATTTTTCAACAGAAGTGGTTTGCCATTGTCTTCATCTGGGCAGTACCTTTACAAGATATGGTGACCCCAGCCATTATCAATACTCTTCAGAAATTGTCTGGTGGCAGTGGTCACATAACCAGGACTTGTAATATGCACCAATTGCTCATACGACTATCTACCACTTCTCTCATGGATTCATGTGACCGTGACTGGGGGCGGGGGCTAAGCAGGAGCTATACCTCACCCAAGGGTGACCTGTAAGCTAGCAACGGGAAGAGCACCTTATACCTCTTTTGGTAAAGGTGTATTTTCACCCTGTTACACAGTTCTTCAGTAAAGGTGACAAAAATAAACTAATTATCAATTTACTAAATTTGTCCATGCTGACAAAGTTGACTAATTGTGTTAGCCAATCTTGTCCATGCCAACCAAGTTCCCACCTGAACTATTCCAATATACATGCATTTGGCCCCATATCCCTTGAAGTCTTTCATATCTCAGTACCTGGTTAAATGACATTTCAACATTGGACCCACCTCTATCACTTCCTCTGGCAGCTCCTTCCACATATTCACCATTCTCTTTGTGAAAAGTTTTCACTTTCAGTATTTCCCCTAGATCCTTAAATCTGTGTCCTCTGGTTTGGACTCCTCTACCCTCTGAAAATTTTTTGGCCATCCACCTTATCAATCCTTCTAATGAGATTAGAATTCTTCTAATTTATACACTGCTGTAAGACTCCTTCATTCTAGGGAAGGAAAAAACACATTGTCATGAGAGGTGTTGCTTTGTAGAGGCAGTACGGTGCAAGATCTAAAATGTACAATAAGATACAAATAAATGAATAAGTAAATAAATGGAATTACAAGATGGTGCTCATGAGTTTATGGAATGTTTAGAAATCTGATGACTGAGTGGAAAAACCTCTTCTTCAAACATTGAGTGTGGGTCTTCCGGCTCCAGAACCTCCTCCTTGATGGTAGTAATGAGAAGAGGGCAAGTCCTGGATGCTGAGGGGCTTTCATGATGTATGTCATCTTCTGGAGGCACTGCCTCTTGAAGAGGTCCTCGGTGGTGGGGAGGGTTGTGCCCGTGATGGAGCTGGCTGAGTCTACAATTGGGCACACTGGAGCCACCATACCAGGCAGTAATGTAATCAAACACAATGCTCTCCACAGTAAATTTATAGGAATTTGGAAATATTATCTAAGTGAAGCCATTGTTATAATATAGGAATCACAGCAGCCTATTTTTGTACAATAAACTCCCGCATAGTGACTTAACAAACTGTTCCAGTGATGTAGACAGAAGAATAAATATTATTTTTGGCATTAAGGAGGCTTCTGCACGGATTAAAATGCACTAGTTTATTTCAAATCAGCTAAGCATCAGGCCCATGCTGTGGAACCTAAGCTGCCCCTAAGCAATGGTAGAGCAGTTGCTATCAGAAACAAATTCAGCAATAAATGAAAGGATCAAGTTCTGAGAGGATAGCAAAATGAAAAGATTTGTTTCATGTTTCTATGGATATACCCTAGAAATGTGAGTGAAATCTGAATCTTGGGGCAAGGCGTTCTCTCAGTTGTGTGATTAATCAGCTCCTCCGTTACTGGAGATATAGCCTCCAACCTTTGGGCATGTTTGATAGATTCACTGGGTTGCTATTCAGTCTTCTAGATGCATGAAGGAGGTACGAAGGTCAGTAGCCAAGATAAGAGAATAACTGAGGGCAAAATGAGTTACAGAGTGGCAATAAACAGGATTTTTTTTAACAAACTGTAATGAAAAGCCAAATATATTATAAACAAATTGTCTGAAAAAGAAGGAAACTAAATGAAAATAGATTTATTTTTTGTGTACTGTATTACTTGGACTGAAAATATAAACCTTCAGCAAGACTTTCAAATTAATTCAATAGAAGGGCTAGCTGGCAAAAAAGATTAATGATAGTGAATTTAACCCATGTTGATAGGATGTATGCCATCACTCTCTGTTGGTTACAATTGATTTGAATAAAATGCATTTTGACATCACTAAACTAAATCCCAATGAACTTTCCAGCATACCCAACATGTTCATAAAGGCAATGAGCTTGACTTGGCAAAATTCTTTGATGAAATTAAGTGTGTAATTGGAGAAGGCCTGGACAGAGTGGATGTGGGGAGGATGTTTCCTGTAAGGGGTGAGACTGGACCAGAGGGCACAGCCTCAGAATAGAGGGACATCAATTTAGAACAGAGATGAGGAGGAATTCCTTTAGTCAGAGGGTAGTTAATCTGGGGAAATTATTGCCACAGATAGCTGTGGAGGCCAAGTCATTGGGCATATTTAAAGTGGAAGTTGATAGTTTCCTGATTAGTTAGGGTTTCAAAGGTTACAGGGAGAAGACAAGAGAATGGTGTTGGGAGAGATAATAATAAATCATCCATCATGGAATGGCAGAGCATTCTCTATAAGCCAAATGGCCGAATTCTGCTCCAATGTCTTACGGTCTATGGAGAAGCAAAAATCTTGTTTATTTTGAATATATGCAAGAGATGAGAAATTACTATAAATTTAAAACAAAATATGAAATACAGAAAACTATGCGCAAAAGGAATAGAGGTTATGTACATCAGTTCATAGACCAATCAGAAATCCTATAGAAGAGGAAAGGAAACTTGTTCCTAAAATATCGAGTCTGGGTCTTCAGGTTACTGTACCTCCTCCTTGATAGCAGTAATGAGAAGAGTGCTTGCTTTAGATGATGAGACTCCTTAATGATAGATGCTGCCTTCTTGAGGCATCATCTTTTGAAGATGTTCTTGGTGGTGGGGAGATCTGTGGTGGAGCTAGCTGGGTCTACAGCCCTCCAAAATTTTTTCAGTCCTAGGCTCCATGCAGGCAGTGAGGAACTAGTTAGAATGTATGTACATCTGTAGAAATTAGATAGAGTCTTTGGTGATACAGTTTTAAGATAATTATGGTTGAAGAACTGGACTTGTCAGGTTGAGATTCTCAACTGAAGAAAGGCCATTTTTAATAGCATCAGAAAAGATCTGGCAGGTGTATACTGGGATAGGTTGTTTTCTGACAAAGGGAAGCTTAGTAAGTGAGAAGCATTGCAAAGTGAAATATCAAGATACAGAATCTATATATTCCAGTTGGAATAAAAGGTAATGCTATCATGTTTATGGAACCTTGGTCGTAAACATCAAACAGTTAAGCACAGTCCAGGTCCTTTGACCCATGATGTTCTGCCAACCTTCTAACCTGCCCTAAGATCAATCTAACCCTCCCTGGTGTCACGTACCCCTTGACAGGTTAAAGAACCAGCAGAAATGGAAAACACTTTGGAGTCCAGTATTGCTATTAACTAATATTATTTATTAGTAACTACGCAATACAGTAATTTATAAACATAAATGCAGATAAATCAAACAGGTTAGCAATGATCATATATAAGTAAGTGTGGAATATATATATATGAAAACCAAGCTTCTTCAAGTCTAGGGGTAAATAGATAGTCTTACGACAATGAGTAAAGTTCAATTCAGTTCGTGATATTGAGTTGAGTGGTGATGAAGAGAGAGAGAGAGGGAGAGATCTGAGTCTTCAGTTGAGCTGACGCCATCGATCTTCTCGTTGTCCTCTGAAATCCTTTAAAAGTCACCAACTAAGACTTCAACAAAGGAGACCGTTTTTCTGTGGTGGAGCTATCAACCCAGGCAAGGGTTGGACACATGGACAACTCCCCACCGGTCAATCCCTTTCCTCACTGCAAGAGCCACTGATCGATCCACCTAATCGATCCTCCAAAAAGCCACTTTTTCTGTGGGCACAACAAAGCTCATTCAGTGTCCAAAAACATGTGCCTGAGGTCTATCATTTGACCTTCTATTTATCTCAACATACTGAGTACCAACTGTCTCTCAAATAACTCCTCCTTCCTTTGTCTGTGTAAGATGTGCACTAGCATGTCATGTTCTTGGGAAGTATGAACACGCTGCTGAAAAATCATAACATCGATTGTACATCAAATAATGCCGCCCTTGGTCACTATAGCGACTTACGAGCTGCTCGGTGCTCTCTCTCTCTCCAGCTCAGCAGAAATCCAAAAGTTACTCCCAGTTCCTCCTCATGCCTTAAAGTGACAGTCCAAAAGTTAGACTTCGTCTCTCTCTCTCTTTTCAAAACACAGATGTCGGGGTCAAATAACTCTCTCTCTCTCTTTTCAAAAGCGCAGTTCATAGGGATAATCGAGCACAGTCTATATGGGCAATTTAGGACCCCGTCACACTGGTCATCAATCAATTCCCCAGCCTTTCTGGTGTTGAGTGCAAGGTTGCTGTTGCAACAGCATTCAACCAGCTGATCTACCTCACTGCCATATGCCTCCTTGACACCATATAAGATTCTGTCAATAACAATGGTGTCATCAGAAAATTTATAGATGGAATTTCAGCTCCATCTAACCACATAGTCATGACTGTAGAAAGGTTAGAGCAGCGGACTAAGCATGCATCCATGAGGTGCATCTGTGTTGTTTGTTCATGATGAGGAAATTGTCTTGATCATCTTGATGAGAAAGACCTTCTTCGGATCTCCTCAGAACCTTTTGCCTTTACCAACATCTGCATCCTTTAGCTTTAAACAGCTCTGTTAAGTGAGAAATAAAAATCGTTACAATCTACTCCCATACAAATCCAACTCCCAGCCTCCTCCGCTCTAAGGAAAGCCAACCCTAGACTATCCAGTCTCTTGTCAGTCACCTTATGTACAGACACACGTGCCTAGCATCACTTTATGGACATACAGTCAATCTATGTATATAAGCTATATGATGTGTTTATAGTTATTGTGTTTTATTATTATTATTGTGCTTTTAGCTTTTGCTTTTTTTTTGCACTGTGTTGGATCCAGAGTAACAATTATTTCATCCTCCTTTACACTTGTCTACAGGAAATGACATTAAAGAATCTTGAATCTTGATTATTCATAACTGAAACATCAGGGTGAATCTCCTCTATTCTCTTCTATTGCTAGTTTAGTTTCTGTAGATTAAATTGTATCTGTTGGGAACAGGCAATGATTCCTGCCTACTCCAGTTTAGCAGCTTTGAGCAAGCCTTGTGGCACTTTTGTGTTAACAATTGTAGCCTTGACAAAAATGTGCCACTGACTCTGAATTACTTTGATCCAGAATCAGAAGAAACCCATTGTTTAAAGGGCAAGTTACTTTGATCTTACTCTACTCTGACCTGGGCTTTTGAAAGCAAACCATCTAACACAGATCGACATGAAGAGGTGTGGCTTTCTAAAGAAAAGTGCTTACCTCTGGTGAAACCTTCAGGCAGAAAGCACAGGTGGAGATCAGCCAGATAGCTCCCTCCGCATGTGGCCTGTTCTACTGTAGCTTGAAGTGCCAGTTAGCTTATATATTTGGTGATGACTGACAACTTCAAAAAGGAAATTCTACATCCAGCATTGAGGAACTATTTCAAAGTTTGCACCATGAAGTGAAAATAGTTTCTCACTCTTTGCTTGCAGGCAAGATGTATTTAGTAACTAAAAAAATAATCACTTGCATTTCTTGCAAACTGCTGTAGTACTAAAAATGAATATCATGTTTAAAGATTTGACAGCCACTAATTGTGGTTATTATGAACTTACCTTCTGAAAACTCAGCCTAATTGTGCTGCCACATTTATCACCTTTTTATTCTTATGGATCATGGAGGGGCATGTGTTGACATAAGCTATAACTGCTTCCTGTTAGAGTCTGATTCATTAATCAGTAATAACTGTATGTAAATTACTTAGTGACTGGAAGGGATATTTTTTTTATCAGACTGACTCAGAATCAAGTTTGTTTCACTAACATAATTTAAAAAATTTGTTGCTTTGTGGCAGCATAATAAATTACAATTTACAATAAATCATGGAAGAAAAGGACTGATAAGGTAATGTTCATGGAAGATCCTTAAATCAAATGGCAGAGTGGAAGAAACTGGTCTAAAAGATTGAGTGTGCATCTTCAGGCTCCTCTACTTCCTCTCTGATAGTAGTGTTAAAAAGAGGGCCTGTCCTGGATGGTGAGTATGCTTCATGATGGAAACTACATTTTTGCATAAAGCAAGACTGCCTTTAAATTACCCTTTGGGTCCTGATGCCGTGTATCGACCAAAATTATTGAAAATACCGTTCCTCCCACTGGTGTTGCTCAACCTGCTGAGTTCTTCTAGCAGACAGTTTCATGCTAACAATTTAGTAGATTGTCAATGAGGCAATAGATTTGTAGAGATCATGGAAATATAGATACTGTTGACAAGAAGGCAACATCCAATATCAAAGATCCCCACCAGCTAGGCAATACTATCTCCTCTCAGCTACAACCAGCAGGAGGTACAGAAGACTGAAGTGCCACTCTATCAGGTTCAAGAATAGCTACTTCTCTTCAACTATTTGACAGTACATGGGTTCTCTTCTAGTGAAGGCATCACCGTACAAAGAAAAAGATTTCAGGGTTTCACCTAGACTCAAGGGTGGGGGCAATATCCTTGTGGACAGGTTTGGTAGAGATATTGGGGAGGGTTTAAACTAGTTTAACTGGGGATGGGAAACAGAGTACTAGGTCAGAGATGGAGCTGTTTGTCTAAAAGTAGTGCAGTGCATAGAGAGATTGTGAAGAAGGATAGGCAGTAGATGGGGCATAATAGCTGTCAGTGTGAGGATTGAAATGTGTCTACCTATGTCAGTATGCCATTTATTCACTGTAGCTCAGCACTTAACTCCAACATTACAACAGTTCTGATTGAAAAGCTGCAGAACCTGGGCCTCTATACGACCCTCTACAAATGGATCCTCAACTTCCTAACCGGCAGACCACAATCTGTGCGGATTGATGATAACATCTTCTCCTCGCTGACTGTCAACACTGGCGTACCTCAGAAACATGTGCTTAGCCCACTGCTCTACTCTCTATACCTGAGACTGTGTGGGTAGGCATTGCCGAAATGCCCTCTATAAATTTGCGGATGACACGACCATTGTTGGCAGAATCTCAGATGGTGATGAGGGGGTGTACAGGAGTGAGATGTACTAGCTAGTTGAGTAGCAACAACATTTGGTGTCAGGAGTAGGATACCTTCGTGACCCATCGTGTGGCCAGTGACCTTAGCAGTCTAAGTGGATGAGATTTTTTTTTAAATTAGCACTCACACTTGGATCTGTTCAGGTCAATGGACAACGGGAGCACGAGGTATCATGAACACGGAGAGCTGAACTGGTAGATATAAAGGTGATGTGTGCGCGTGCATGTGTGCTAATCTAAGTGACTAAACTTCGGCCTTTAAATTGGTGAGACAGAGCCATCACTTGTGAAGGGTGGGTACTGAGGCTCGAGCTGCCACAGTGGGGTGTGTATATTCATTTGGGAAGCTGCATTTTAGCATATATGTTTTGTGAATGTGATGCAAAGGAATACAGCAGGCATCATGAATTCAGGTACTCGAAACTGGTAGATTGTGGAGTACATACTCTACGGTTTTAAATGTGTGCAGTTTAACTGGTACCCATCATTTATATTTTGTGCAGTGTGGGGATCAGTGTGGAAATATTTCAGGGAGAGGTTTTATCCAGATATATCTGTCAGGATGGCACCTATTCAGGTCAGGCAATGTCAGGTCGAGAACCCTGATGATTCAAGCCAGCCTGTGACTCTGATTACAACCATTCATGAGCCCTTCACCCCCGGGGAGAAACAGCACTTTGTCAGAGTTGTCCACACTTAAAGTCGCATGTGGGAATTCAGAATTCTGGCACAAGCTCGAGGAAATGGTTGAAATTCACCAGATACACCTAAACATATACATATGTTGTAAAAGCGAAGTGCTCGAGGAATGTGTTGGAGAGTATGGCCAGGGGGTGCGGATGGTACATGGGCAACTACCGGGAATGCCGATGATGAAGAAAGATATCGCTCTTTTAATGAGGAAGTGAGGCAGGGATTGGGGGGAGGTGAGAGTAACTGGGGAACGATAATGGCAGTGATTCAAAGAGCTGATGAGACAGCTATGGATTATGCAGAATGTAAATGTTGAGCATATAGGGAGCAGTCAGGGTTGGATAATCCAGCGATGGACAACCCAGTCTTCCTGAAAATGTTGAAGGAGAGCCTGAGCTCAGCCCACCAGGAAGTTTTAGATTTAGGCATAGCGGTAGGGCCGATCTATTCTGCGACAGTTTCATAGACCAGTCAGATACACCAAAGAAAGTACAAGAGAAATAGTAAAGTGGCTACAGTGGATGCAGCTGCCATGATGTCCCAGAGGGTTTGTTTTGCTTGCTGGTGACCAGGACATGAAACAAGGAACTGCTGGAGTAAACATGGGAGGGCAAAGGAGTTGATATGCTACAGGTGTGACTTACCGGGACCTGGTTGGAGGCAACGTGTAAAACAAAGGACAGAAGTAGGTGAGATTCACTGCTGACACACAATCTCTCACCCCATCAGTGACCAGTCTGACTAAGTGACCAATTCGACTTGCCATCAGATTATAGAGCTGGTGAAGATGGCTTCTGGGTCAGAAAAGATTTGGCAGCTCTGCCAGTGCTGGTGACCCACAGATGTCCTGAACAGTGGGCCGGCAATTCGATAAGTTAGTCGACACAGGGGCACCGGTATTGATAACTGACCTACCCTTGCCAACAATCGGACAGGCTATTCATATTACCGGTGTAGAAGGGAAAACAGTGAAAGCAGAAAGAAACGAGTCAAAAATACTAGAAATACTAAAACACTACGGGATACTCAGAGAAACTGCATCAACTCTTAACTCACCTGGATGGCCAATAAAGAAGGCCGATGGATAATATTGATTAACAACAGTCTATATCACCCTTAATAGACATAGACATAGTCATAGACATACTTTATTGATCCCGAGGGAAAATGAGTTTCGTTACAGCTGCACCAACCAAGAATCGAGCATAAATATAGAAATACAAAAAACCACAAACAATCAAACAACAAAATGCAAACTATGCTAGAAGGAAATAAGTCCAGGACCAGTCTATTGGCTCAGGGTGTCTGACCCTCCACGGGAGGAGCTGCAAAGTTCGATGGCCAGAGGCAGGAACAACCTCCCGTGATGCCCAGTGTTGTATCTCGGTGGAATATGGCCGGCATCCAACAGCAAAAAGTTCAATATCAGGTCTACAAACACGTTCCTCGATCGTAATATGACCAGGATTGTACCATCCGTGTTAACAGAACAGCAAGCCCCCAACTCCTTTACGCTTACCACTCTCAGTGCACTTCCGGTCAGCCCAAACAGTCTGGAAGCCCTCCATGAAAAAGTTTTGGTCAGGTATGACCACGTGCAGTCCAAGTGGAGAACTCTTCTTCTCCATAAGTCTCTGTTGTCCTCTTTCCTCGCCTTTTTGATCCCCCTCTGCACCCTCTGTGTGTTTTCCTCCAGACTTCAGCCGGTGTGTCCGCCGTTCTGTTCACTAAACCGGCCGGCATAAACGCAATCAGCTGGTCCCTGGAATAAACAATGCAGCCATCCTGCTGCCACGCTAATGAGACGTGTCGGAATGTAACTATTTCCAGCGCTAAAAACCCAAATAAAACTCTCTCCACCAGCATGTTAGAGAGGGCGCAGCTTCAACGTGTTACCGTGAAAAAAATACAACAAATAACGTAAGTTAAAAAAGTAAGAAAACTGGTCGGAACGGCTGTAACAGGCTGCAAGCACGACCGGCGCATGCGCACTAGAATGAGAACATGCTGAGATTGCATCCCATTGTGGGGAGCCCTGCAACAATCCTGAATGGTCTGTCTCCAGAACAGAATGTTTTTTCAATCCTGGATATCAATAATGGATTTTGAGGGCTCTCCTTAGCACCGAGTCCCTTGACTGATTCGCCTTCGTCCTGGGTATTCAGCAATATACATGGACCAGACTTCCCCAGGAATTCCACGGCAGCTCTGCCATTTTTCATAAGGTCATAGCGCAGACTTTGGAAAGCCCTACCGGTCGACCAGTTTACAATATGCAGATAATCTACTGATTGCTTTGGAAGATGAAGCAGGTGATTTAGGGCGATAGGGATACTGCAACATGAAGGGTTTAAAATCAGTGCACACAAGGCTCAGATAGGAAAGCTAACCATACAGTACCTAGGCTACACAATTTCCAGGGGGAGGAAGGACATGTCAGATGACAGGTGTTCAGCAATCAGCCTCATGCCCGCCCAGTAAATGTGAGCAAAATAATGAGTCTGTACAATTACTGTCGTAATTTCATACCAAGTTTTCAGCATTAGTGGCCCCGAAACAAGCTTTGATTAAAGGAGGGAAGCTCCCTTGGGAGAAAGTAAGATGGGGCCAGATAAAGAAAAAGCCTTTACAGATATCACGAAAAGGATGGTCTCCGCACCACGCTAGAATTACCAGGGGTGGCTCACACTTTCTCCTATACGGCAGTGTTGGGGGAGAGTATTATAATGCAGTAGTGGCGAAGGACCATGCAGACACGAGAAGGCCACTGGCATATTATTCAACAAAACAGACACTGGTTGTAGCAGACTTCCCTGCTGCATCGCAGCTTTAGACTGTCCACCTCGGGCAGTGCGGGATTCCCGATGTGTTATAGCATTAGACTGTCCCTCCGGGCAGCGCGGGATTCCCGCTTTGTCACAACTTTAGGCTGTCCCCCACGGGCAGTGCGGGATCCCGCTGTGTTACAACTTTAGAATGACCACAGCGGCAGTGCAGGATTCCCGCTGTTACAAGTTTAGACTGTCCCACGGTCAGTGCGGGATTCACGCTGTCACAACTTTCGACTGTCGCCCACGGGCAAGACGGGATTCCCACTGTGTTACAACTTTAAACAGTCCCCCACGGAAAGAACAGGAATTCTGCAGATGCTGGAAATTCAAGCAACACACATCAAAGTTGCTGGTGAATGCAGCAGGCCAGGCAGCATCTCTAGGAAGATGTACAGTCGACGTTTCAGGCCGAGACCCTTCGTCAGGACTAACTGAAGTAAGAGATTTGAAAGTGGGAAGGGGAGTGGGAGTGGGAGATCTAAAATGATAGGAGAAGACAGGAAGGGGAGGGATGGAGCCAAGAGCTAGACAGGTGATTGGCAAAGGGGATATGAGAGGATCATGGAACTGGAGGTCCAGGGAGAAAGACAAGGTGGGGGGGGGAACCCAGAGGATGGGCAAGGGGTATAGTCAGAGGGACAGAGGGAGAAAAAGGAGAGAGAGAGAAAGAATGTGTGTATATAAATAAATAACGTATGGGGTGTAAGGAGGAGGTGGGGCATTAGCGGAAGTTAGAGAAGTCAATGTTCAGGCCATCAGGTTGGAGGCTACCCAGACGGAACATAAGGTGTTGTTCCTCCAACCTGAGTGTGGCTTCATCTTTACAGTAGAGGAGGTCGTGGATAGACATGTCAGAATGGGAATGGGATGTGGAATTAAAATGTGTGGCCACTGGGAGATCCTGCTTTCTCTGGCGGACAGAGCGTAGGTGTTCAGCAAAGCGGTCTCCCAGTCTGCGTCAGGTCTTGCCAATATATAGAAGGCCACATCGGGGTAGTCTGTTGTAGTCTGGCATACTGACCTCTACCTTGCCGAGGCACAGCAACAACTCACGGATACCTCCTCTTATTTACCCCTCGATCGTGACCCCACTGAGGAGCACCAGGCCATTGTCTCCCACACCATCACCGACTTTATCTGCTCAGGGGATCTCCCATCCACTGCTACACACACCTCCCGTTTCTACCTCCTACCCAAGATCCACAAACCTGCCTGTCCTGGCAGACTTATTGTCTCAGCTTGCTCCTGCCCCACCAAACTCATTTCTGCATACCTCGACACGGTTTTATCCCCCGTTGTTCAATCCCGTCCTACCTATGTTCGTGACACTTCTCACGCTCTTAAACTTTTTAATGATTTTAAGTTCCCTGGCCCCCACTGCTTCATTTTCACCATGAATGTCCAGTCCTTATATACTTCCATCCCCCATCAGGAAGGTCTCAAAGCTCTCCGCTTCTTTTTGGATTCCAGACCTAATCAGTTCCCCTCTACCACCACTCTGCTCCGTCTAGCGGAATTAGTCCTTACTCTTAATAATTTCTCCTTTAGCTCCTCCCACTTCCTCCAAACTAAAGGTGTAGCTATGGACACCCGAATGGGTCCTAGCTATGCCTGCCTTTTTGTTGGCTTTGTGGAACAATCTATGTTCTGTGCCTATTCTGGTATCTGTCCCCAACTTTTCCTTCGGTACATCGACAACTGCATTGGCGCTGCTTCCTGCATGCATGCTGAGCTCGTTGACTTTATTAACTTTGCCTCCAATTTTCACCCTGCCCTCAAGTTTACCTGGTCCATATCCGGCACCTCCCTCCCCTTTCTAGATCTTTCTGTCTCTATCTCTGGAGACAGCTTATCCACTGATGTCTACTATAAGCCTACTGACTCTCACAGCTATCTGGACTATTCCTCTTTTCACCCTGTCTCTTGCAAAAATGCCATCCCCTTCTCGCAATTCCTCTGTCTTCGCCGCATCTGCTCTCAGGATGAGGCTTTTCATTCCAGGACGAGGGAGATATCTTCCTTTTTTAAAGAAAGGGGCTTCCCTTCGTCCACCAGCAACTTTGCTCTCAAACGCATCTCCCCCATTTCACGCACATTTGCTCTCACTCCATCCTCCCGCCACCCTACTAGGAATAGGGTTCCCCTGGTCCTCACCTACCGCCCCACCAGCCTCTGGGTCCAACATATTATTTTCCTTAACTTCAGCCACCTCCAACTGGATCCCACCACTAAGCACATCTTTCCACCCGCCCCCCCCGCTTTCCGCAGGGATCCCTCCCTACGCGACTCCCTTGTCCATTCGTCCCCCCCATCCCTCTCCACTGATCTCCCTCCTGGCACTTATCCTTGTAAGCGAAACAAGTGCTACACATGCCCTTACACTTCCTCCCTTACCACCATTCAGGGCCCCAGACTGTCCTTCCAGGTGAGGCGACACTTCACCTGTGAGTTGGCTGGGGTGATCTACTGCGTCCGGTCCTCCCGATGTGACCTTCTATATATTGGTGAGACCCGACGCAGACTGGGAGACCATTTTGCTGAACACCTGCGCTCTGTCCGCCAGTGAAAGCAGGATCTCCCAGTGGCCACACATTTTGATTCCACATTCCATTCCCATTCTGACATGTCTAACCACGGCCTCCTCTACTGTAAAGATGAAGCCACACTCAGGTTGGAGGAACAACACCTTATATTCCATCTGGGTAGCCTCCAACCTGGTGGCATGAACATTGACTTCTCTAACTTCTGCTAATGCCCCACCTCCCCCTCGTATCCCATCCGTTATTTATTTATATACAGACATTCTTTCTCTCACTCTCCTTTTTCTTCCTCTGTCCCTCTGACTATACCCCTTGCCCATCTTCTGGGTTTCCCCCCCAACTTGTCTTTCTCCCCGGACCTCCAGTCCCATGATCCTCTCATATCCCCTTTGCCAATCACCTGTCCGGCTCCATCCCTCCCCCTCCTGTCTTCTCCTATCATTTTGGATCTCTCCCTCCCCCTCCCACTTTCAAATCTCTTACTAACTCTTCCTCCAGTTAGTCCTGATGAAGGGTCTCAGCCTGAAACGTCGACTGTACCTCTTCCTAGAGATGCTGCCTGGTCTGCTGCATTCACCAGCAACTTTGATGTGTGTTGTCCCCACAGAAAGTGTGGGATTCCCGCTGTGTTACAACTTCAGACTGTCCCCATGGGCAGTGTGGGATTCCCGCTGTTTTACAGATTTAAACTGTCCCCCACGGGCAGTACGAGATTCCCACTATGTTACAAATTTAAACTGTCCCCCACGGGCAGTGCGGGATTCCCGCAGTGTTACAACTTCAGACTGTCCCACCCGGGCTTGCGGGATTCCCGCTGTGTCACAGATTTAGACTGTCCCACACGGGCAGTACGAGATTCCCACTATGTTACAAATTTAAACTGTCCCCCACGGGCAGTACGAGATTCCCACTATGTTACAAATTTAAACTGTCCCCCACGGGCAGTGCGGGATTCCAGCTGTGTTACAACTTCAGACTGTCCCACCCGGGCTTGCGGGATTCCCGCTGTGTCACAGATTTAGACTGTCCCACACGGGCAGTGCAGGATTCGCACTGTGTCACAGCTTTAGGCTCTCCCCTGCGGCCAGTGCGGGAGTCTCTCTGCGTTATAATTTTAAACTGCCCCTCAACGGCGGTGCGGGATTCCCACTGTGTTACAACATTAGACTGTCCCCCATGGGCAGTGCAGTATTCCCACTGTGTTATAACTTTAGACTGTCCCACACGGGTAGTGCGGGATTCCCGATGTGTTGCAACTTTAAATTGTCCCACAAGGGCAGTGTGGGATTCCCGCTGTGTTACAACTTTATACTGTCCCTCACGGCAGTGCGGGATTCCCGCTGTATTACAACTTTAGACTGTCCCACGTGGGCAGTGGGGGATTGACGCTGTGTTACAAGTTTAGACTGTCCCTCACGGGCGGTGTGGGATTCCTGCTGTGTTATAAATTTAGAGTGTCCCTCACAGGCAGTGCTGGAATTCCACTGTGTCTCAGCTTTAGACTGTTTCCCACGGTCAGTGCGTGATTCTCGTTGTGTTACAACTTTAGACTGTCCCACACGGGCAGTGCGGGATTCCCGCTGTGTCACAGATTTAGTCTGTCCCCCACGGGCAGTGCCGATTCCCGCTGCATTACAGCTTTAGACTGTCCCTCACGGGCAATTTGGGATTCCCACTGTATCACAACTTTAGACTGTCCTACGGGCAGTGCGAGATTCCCACTCTGTCACAACTTTAGACTGTACCCCACGGGCATTGCGGGATTCCGGCTGTGTTACAACTTTGGACTGTCCCACGTGGGCAGTGCGGGATTCCCACTGTGTTACAACTTTAGAATGACCCCAGCGGCAGTGCGGTATTCCCGCTGTTACAAGTTTAGACTGTCCCACGGTCAGTGCGGGATCCCGCTGTGTCACATCTTTAGACTGTCCCCCACGGGCAGTGCGGGGTCCCACTGTGTTTCAAGTTTGGAGTGTCCCACGGTCAGTGCAGGATTCCGGCTGTGTCACAACTTTCGACCGTCGCCCACGGGCAGGTCGGGATTCCCGCTGTGTTACAACTTTAAACATTCCCGCACGGAAAGTGTGGGATTCCCGCTGTGTTACAACTTCAGACTGTCCCCATGGGCAGTGCGGGATTCCCGCTGTGTTACAGATTTATACTGTCCCCCACGGGCAGTACGGGATTCCCACTATGTTACAAATTTAAACTGTCCCCCACGGGCAGTGCGGGATTCCAGCTGTGTTACAACTTTAGACTGCCCCCACGGGCAGTGTGGAATTCCCGCAGTGATACAACTTTAGACTGTTCCACGTGGGAAGTGCAGGATTCCTGCTGTGTTACAACTTCAGACTGTCCCCATGGGCAGTGCGGGATTCCCGCTGTGTTACAGATTTAAACTGTCCCCCACGGGCAGTACGGGATTCCCACTATGTTACAAATTTAAACTGTCCCCCACGGGCAGTGCGGGATTCCAGCTGTGTTACAACTTTAGACTGCCCCCACGGGCAGTGCGGGATTCCCGCAGTGATACAGCTTTAGACTGTTCCACGTGGGAAGTGCAGGATTCCTGCTGTGTTACAACTTCAGACTGTCCCCATGGGCAGTGCGGAATTCCCGCTGTGTTACAGATTTAAACTGTCCCCCACGGGCAGTGCGGGATTCCAGCTGTGTTAAAACTTTAGGCTGTGCCCACGGGCAGTGCGGAATTCCCGCAGCGTTGCAACTTTAGACTGTTCCACGTGGGAAGTGCAAGATTCCTGCTGTGTTACAACTTCAGACTGTCCCACACGGGCTTGTGGGATTCCCGCTGTATCTTGGATTTAGACTGTCCCACACGGGCAGTGCAGAATTCCTACTGTGTCACAGCTTTAGGCTCTCCCCTGCGGCCAGTGCGGGATTCTCTCTGTGTTATAACTTTAGACTCTCCCTCAACGGCAGTGCGGGATTCCCACTGTGTAACAAAGTTAGACTGTCCCACACGGACAGTGCGGAATTCCCACTGTGTTACAACTTTAGACTGTCCGAGGGCAGTATGGCATTCCCAGTGTGTTACAACTTTAGATTGTCCCCCACTGTCAGTGCGGGATTCCCGCTGTGTTACAACCTTAGACTGTCCCCCACGGGTAGTGCGGAATTCCCACTGTGTTACAACTTTATATTGTCCCACACGGGCAGAGCGGGATTCCAGCTGTGTTACAGCTTTAGACTGTCCCCTATGGGCAGTGCCGGATTCCAGCTGTGTTACAGCTTTACACTGTCGATCACGGGCAGTGCGGGGTTCCCGCTGTGTTATAACTTTAGACTGTCCCACACTGGCAGTGCCGGATTCCCGCTGGCGTTACAGCTTTAGACTGTCCCTCACGGGCAATGCGCAATTCCCGCTTAGTTATAACTTTAGACTGTCCCCCACGGGCTGTGCAGGATTCCCGTTGTGTTACAACTTTAGACTGTCCCTCACGGGCGGTGTTGGATTCCTGCTGTGTTACAAATTTAGACTGTCCCTCAAAGACAGTGCTGGATTCCGACTGTATTACAACTTTAGACTGTCCCCCACGGACAGTGCGGGATTCCCATTGTGTCACAACTATAGATTGTCGCACAAGGGCAGTGCGGGATTCCCGCTGTGTTACAACATTAAACTGTCCCTCACTGCTGTGCGGGATTCCAGCTGCGTTATAACTATAGACTGTCGCTCACGGGCAGTGCGGGATTCCTGCTGTTTTACAACTTTAGACTGTCCTACGTGGGCAGTGCGGGATTCCCGCAGTGCTACAAGTTTAGACTGTCCCCGACGGGCAGCGCGGGATTTCCGCTGTGTTACAACTTCAGACTGTCCCCCACGGGCAGTGCGGGATTCCCACTGTGTTACAACCTTAGACTGTACAACGTGGGCATGCGGGATTCTGTCTGTGTTACAACTTTAGACTGTCCCTCACGGGCAGTGCGTGATTTCCCACTGTGTTACAAGTTTAGTCTGTCCCTCTCGGGCATTGCAGGATTGCCGCTGTACTTTATAAACTTAGTCTGTCCCTCACGGGTAGTGCGGAATTCCGTCTGCGTTACTACTTTTGTCTGTCCCTCACCGGCAGTGCGGGATTCCCGGTGTTGTACAACTTTAGACGGTCCCTCGGGCAGTGGAGGATTCCCGCTGTGTTACAACTTTGGACTGTCCCACAAGGGCAGTGCGGGATTCCCGCTGTGTTATAAATTTTGTCTGTCTCCCACGGGCAGTGCGGGATTCCCGCTGTGTTACAATTTTAGACTGTCCCCCACGGGCAGTGTGGGATTCCCGCTGTGTTACAATTTTAGACTGTCCCACACGGGCAGTGCGGGATTCCCACTGTGTTACAACTATAGATTGTCGCACAAGGGCAGTGCGGGATTCCCGCTGTGTTACAACATTAAACTGTCCCTCACTGCAGTGCGGGATTCCAGCTGCGTTACAACTATAGACTGTCGCTCACGGGCAGTGCGGGATTCCTGCTGTTTTACAACTTCAGACTGTCCTATGTGGGCAGTGCGGGATTCCCGCAGTGCTACAAGTTTAGACTGTCCCAATGGGCAGTGCGGGATTCCCACTGTGTTACAAATTTGGACAATCCCACACGGGCAGCGCGGGATTCCCGCTGTGTTACAACTTTAGAATGACCCCAGCGGCAGTGCGGTATTCCCGCTGTTACAAGTTTAGACTGTCCCACGGTCAGTGCGGGATCCCGCTGTGTCACATCTTTAGGTAGTCCCCCACGGGCAGTGCGGGATCCCACTGTGTTTCAAGTTTGGAGTGTCCCACAGTCAGTGCAGGATTCCGGCTGTGTCACAACTTTCGACTGTCGCCCACGGGCAGGTCGGGATTCCCGCTGTGTTACAACTTTAAACATTCCCGCATGGAAAGTGTGGGATTCCCGCTGTGTTACAACTTCAGACTGTCCCCATGGGCAGTGCGGGATTCCCGCTGTGTTACAGATTTATACTGTCCCCCACGGGCAGTACGGGATTCCCACTATGTTACAAATTTAAACTGTCCCCCACGGGCAGTGCGGGATTCCAGCTGTGTTACAACTTTAGACTGTTCCACGTGGGAAGTGCAGGATTCCTGCTGTGTTACAACTTCAGACTGTCCCCATGGGCAGTGTGGGATTCCCGCTGTTTTACAGATTTAAACTGTCCCCCACGGGCAGTACGAGATTCCCACTATGTTACAAATTTAAACTGTCCCCCACGGGCAGTGCGGGATTCCCGCAGTGTTACAACTTCAGACTGTCCCACCCGGGCTTGCGGGATTCCCGCTGTGTCACAGATTTAGACTGTCCCACACGGGCAGTACGAGATTCCCACTATGTTACAAATTTAAACTGTCCCCCACGGGCAGTACGAGATTCCCACTATGTTACAAATTTAAACTGTCCCCCACGGGCAGTGCGGGATTCCAGCTGTGTTACAACTTCAGACTGTCCCACCCGGGCTTGCGGGATTCCCGCTGTGTCACAGATTTAGACTGTCCCACACGGGCAGTGCAGGATTCGCACTGTGTCACAGCTTTAGGCTCTCCCCTGCGGCCAGTGCGGGATTCTCTCTGCGTTATAATTTTAGACTGCCCCTCAACGGCGGTGCGGGATTCCCACTGTGTTACAACATTAGACTGTCCCCCATGGGCAGTGCAGAATTCACACTGTGTTACAACTTTAGATTGTCCCACACGGGCAGTGTGGGATTCCAGCTGCGTTACAGCTTTAGACTGTCCCCCATGGGCAGTGCCGATTCCCGCTGCATTACAGCTTTAGACTGTCCCTCACGGGCAATTTGGGATTCCCACTGTATCACAACTTTAGACTGTACCCCACGGGCATTGCGGGATTACGGCTGTGTTACAACTTTGGACTGTCCCACGTGGGCAGTGCGGGATTCCCACTGTGTTACAACTTTAGAATGACCCCAGCGGCAGTGCGGTATTCCCGCTGTTACAAGTTTAGACTGTCCCACGGTCAGTGCGGGATCCCGCTGTGTCACATCTTTAGACTGTCCCCCACGGGCAGTGCGGGGTCCCACTGTGTTTCAAGTTTGGAGTGTCCCACGGTCAGTGCAGGATTCCGGCTGTGTCACAACTTTCGACTGTCGCCCACGGGCAGGTCGGGATTCCCGCTGTGTTACAACTTTAAACATTCCCGCACGGAAAGTGTGGGATTCCCGCTGTGTTACAACTTCAGACTGTCCCCATGGGCAGTGCGGGATTCCCGCTGTGTTACAGATTTATACTGTCCCCCACGGGCAGTACGGGATTCCCACTATGTTACAAATTTAAACTGTCCCCCACGGGCAGTGCGGGATTCCAGCTGTGTTACAACTTTAGACTGCCCCCACGGGCAGTGCGGAATTCCCGCAGTGATACAACTTTAGACTGTTCCACGTGGGAAGTGCAGGATTCCTGCTGTGTTACAACTTCAGACTGTCCCCATGGGCAGTGCGGGATTCCCGCTGTGTTACAGATTTAAACTGTCCCCCACGGGCAGTACGGGATTCCCACTATGTTACAAATTTAAACTGTCCCCCACGGACAGTGCGGGATTCCAGCTGTGTTACAACTTTAGACTGCCCCCACGGGCAGTGCGGGATTCCCGCAGTGATACAGCTTTAGACTGTTCCACGTGGGAAGTGCAGGATTCCTGCTGTGTTACAACTTCAGACTGTCCCCATGGGCAGTGCGGAATTCCCGCTGTGTTACAGATTTAAACTGTCCCCCACGGGCAGTGCGGGATTCCAGCTGTGTTAAAACTTTAGGCTGTCCCCACGGGCAGTGCGGAATTCCCGCAGCGTTGCAACTTTAGACTGTTCCACGTGGGAAGTGCAAGATTCCTGCTGTGTTACAACTTCAGACTGTCCCACACGGGCTTGTGGGATTCCCGCTGTATCTTGGATTTAGACTGTCCCACACGGGCAGTGCAGAATTCCTACTGTGTCACAGCTTTAGGCTCTCCCCTGCGGCCAGTGCGGGATTCTCTCTGTGTTATAACTTTAGACTCTCCCTCAACGGCAGTGCGGGATTCCCACTGTGTAACAAAGTTAGACTGTCCCACACGGACAGTGCGGAATTCCCACTGTGTTACAACTTTAGACTGTCCGAGGGCAGTATGGCATTCCCAGTGTGTTACAACTTTAGATTGTCCCCCACTGTCAGTGCGGGATTCCCGCTGTGTTACAACCTTAGACTGTCCCCCACGGGCAGTGCGGAATTCCCACTGTGTTACAACTTTATATTGTCCCACACGGGCAGAGCGGGATTCCAGCTGTGTTACAGCTTTAGACTGTCCCCTATGGGCAGTGCCGGATTCCAGCTGTGTTACAGCTTTACACTGTCGATCACGGGCAGTGCGGGGTTCCCGCTTAGTTACAACTTTAGACTGTCCCCCACGGGCTGTGCAGGATTCCCGTTGTGTTACAACTTTAGACTGTCCCTCACGGGCGGTGTTGGATTCCTGCTGTGTTACAAATTTAGACTGTCCCTCAAAGACAGTGCTGGATTCCGACTGTATTACAACTTTAGACTGTCCCCCACGGACAGTGCGGGATTCCCATTGTGTCACAACTATAGATTGTCGCACAAGGGCAGTGCGGGATTCCCGCTGTGTTACAACATTAAACTGTCCCTCACTGCAGTGCGGGATTCCAGCTGCGTTACAACTATAGACTGTCGCTCACGGGCAGTGCGGGATTCCTGCTGTTTTACAACTTTAGACTGTCCTACGTGGGCAGTGCGGGATTCCCGCAGTGCTACAAGTTTAGACTGTCCCCGACGGGCAGCGCGGGATTTCCGCTGTGTTACAACTTCAGACTGTCCCCCACGGGCAGTGCGGGATTCCGTCTGCGTTACTACTTTTGTCTGTCCCTCACCGGCAGTGCGGGATTCCCGGTGTTGTACAACTTTAGACGGTCCCTCGGGCAGTGGAGGATTCCCGCTGTGTTACAACTTTGGACTGTCCCACAAGGGCAGTGCGGGATTCCCGCTGTGTTATAAATTTAGTCTGTCTCCCACGGGCAGTGTGGGATTCCCGCTGTGTTACAATTTTAGACTGTCCCACACGGGCAGTGCGGGATTCCCACTGTGTTACAACTATAGATTGTCGCACAAGGGCAGTGCGGGATTCCCGCTGTGTTACAACATTAAACTGTCCCTCACTGCAGTGCGGGATTCCAGCTGCGTTACAACTATAGACTGTCGCTCACGGGCAGTGCGGGATTCCTGCTGTTTTACAACTTCAGACTGTCCTACGTGGGCAGTGCGGGATTCCCGCAGTGCTACAAGTTTAGACTGTCCCAATGGACAGTGCGGGATTCCCACTGTGTTACAAATTTGGACAATCCCACACGGGCAGCGCGGGATTCCCGCTGTGTTACAACTTTAGAATGACCCCAGCGGCAGTGCGGTATTCCCGCTGTTACAAGTTTAGACTGTCCCACGGTCAGTGCGGGATCCCGCTGTGTCACATCTTTAGACTGTCCCACACGGGCAGTGCGGGGTCCCACTGTGTTTCAAGTTTGGAGTGTCCCACGGTCAGTGCAGGATTCCGGCTGTGTCACAACTTTCGACTGTCGCCCACGGGCAGGTCGGGATTCCCGCTGTGTTACAACTTTAAACATTCCCGAACGGAAAGTGTGGGATTCCCGCTGTGTTACAACTTCAGACTGTCCCCATGGGCAGTGCGGGATTCCCGCTGTGTTACAGATTTAAACTGTCCCCCACGGGCAGTACGGGATTCCCACTATGTTACAAATTTAAACTGTCCCCCACGGGCAGTGCGGGATTCCAGCTGTGTTAAAACTTTAGGCTGTCCCCACGGGCAGTGCGGAATTCCCGCAGCGTTGCAACTTTAGACTGTTCCACGTGGGAAGTGCAAGATTCCTGCTGTGTTACAACTTCAGACTGTCCCACACGGCCTTGTGGGATTCCCGCTGTATCTTGGATTTAGACTATCCCACACGGGCAGTGCAGTATTCCTACTGTGTCACAGCTTTAGGCTCTCCCCTGCGGCCAGTGCGGGATTCTCTCTGTGTTATAACTTTAGACTGTCCCTCAACGGCAGTGCGGGATTCCCACTGTGTAACAAAGTTAGACTGTCCCACACGGACAGTGCGGAATTCCCACTGTGTTACAACTTTAGACTGTCCGAGGGCAGTATGGCATTCCCAGTGTGAACAACTTTAGATTGTCCCCCACTGTCAGTGCGGGTTTCCCGCTGTGTTACAACCTTAGACTGTCCCCCACGGGTAGTGCGGAATTCCCACTGTGTTACAACTTTATATTGTCCCACACGGGCAGAGCGGGATTCCAGCTGTGTTACAACTTCAGACTGTCCCCGACGGGCAGCGCGGGATTTCCGCTGTGTTACAACTTCAGACTGTCCCCCACGGGCAGTGCGGGATTCCCACTGTGTTCTAACCTTAGACTGTCCCACACGGGCAGTGCGGGATTCCAGCTGCGTTACAACTATAGACTGTCGCTCACGGGCAGTGCGGGATTCCTGCTGTTTTACAACTTCAGACTGTCCTACGTGGGCAGTGCGGGATTCCCGCAGTGCTACAAGTTTAGACTGTCCCAATGGGCAGTGCGGGATTCCCACTGTGTTACAAATTTGGACAATCCCACACGGGCAGCGCGGGATTCCCACTGTGTTACAACTTTAGAATGACCCCAGCGGCAGTGCGGTATTCCCGCTGTTACAAGTTTAGACTGTCCCACGGTCAGTGCGGGATCACACTGTGTCACATCTTTAGACTGTCCCCCACGGGCAGTGCGGGATCCCACTGTGTTTCAAGTTTGGAGTGTCCCACGGTCAGTGCAGGATTCCGGCTGTGTCACAACTTTCGACTGTCGCCCACGGGCAGGTCGGGATTCCTGCTGTGTTACAACTTTAAACGTTCCCGCACGGAAAGTGCGGGATTCCCACTGTGTTACAACCTTAGACTGTACAACGTGGGCATGCGGGATTCTGTCTGTGTTACAACTTTAGACTGTCCCTCACGGGCAGTGCGTGATTTCCCACTGTGTTACAAGTTTAGTCTGTCCCTCTCGGGCATTGCGGGATTGCCGCTCTACTTTATAGACTTAGTCTGTCCCTCACGGGTAGTGCGGAATTCCGTCTGCGTTACTACTTTTGTCTGTCCCTCACCGGCAGTGCGGGATTCCCGGTGTTGTACAACTTTAGACGGTCCCTCGGGCAGTGGAGGATTCCCGCTGTGTTACAACTTTGGACTGTCCCACAAGGGCAGTACGGGATTCCCGCTGTGTTATAAATTTAGTCTGTCTCCCACGGGCAGTGCGGGATTCCCGCTGTGTTACAATTTTAGACTGTCCCACACGGGCAGTGCGGGATTCCCACTGTGTTACAACTATAGATTGTCGCACAAGGGCAGTGCGGGATTCCCGCTGTGTTACAACATTAAACTGTCCCTCACTGCAGTGCGGGATTCCAGCTGCGTTACAACTATAGACTGTCGCTCACGGGCAGTGCGGGATTCCTGCTGTTTTACAACTTCAGACTGTCCTACGTGGGCAGTGCGGGATTCCCGCAGTGCTACAAGTTTAGACTGTCCCAATGGGCAGTGCGGGATTCCCACTGTGTTACAAATTTGGACAATCCCACACGGGCAGCGCGGGATTCCCGCTGTGTTACAACTTTAGAATGACCCCAGCGGCAGTGCGGTATTCCCGCTGTTACAAGTTTAGACTGTCCCACGGTCAGTGCGGGATCCCGCTGTGTCACATCTTTAGACTGTCCCCCACGGGCAGTGCGGGATCCCACTGTGTTTCAAGTTTGGAGTGTCCCACAGTCAGTGCAGGATTCCGGCTGTGTCACAACTTTCGACTGTCGTCCACGGGCAGGTCGGGATTCCCGCTGTGTTACAACTTTAAACATTCCCGCATGGAAAGTGTGGGATTCCCGCTGTGTTACAACTTCAGACTGTCCCCATGGGCAGTGCGGGATTCCCGCTGTGTTACAGATTTATACTGTCCCCCACGGGCAGTACGGGATTCCCACTATGTTACAAATTTAAACTGTCCCCCACGGGCAGTGCGGGATTCCAGCTGTGTTACAACTTTAGACTGTTCCACGTGGGAAGTGCAGGATTCCTGCTGTGTTACAACTTCAGACTGTCCCCATGGGCAGTGCGGAATTCCCGCTGTGTTACAGATTTAAACTGTCCCCCACGGGCAGTACGGGATTCCCACTATGTTACAAATTTAAACTGTCCCCCACGGGCAGTGCGGGATTCCAGCTGTGTGAAAACTTTAGGCTGTCCCCACGGGCAGTGCGGAATTTCCGCAGCGTTGCAACTTTAGACTGTTCCACGTGGGAAGTGCAAGATTCCTGCTGTGTTACAACTTCAGACTGTCCCACACGGGCTTGTGGGATTCCCGCTGTATCTTGGATTTAGACTGTCCCACACGGGCAGTGCAGAATTCCTACTGTGTCACAGCTTTAGGCTCTCCCCTGCGGCCAGTGCGGGATTCTCTCTGTGTTATAACTTTAGACTCTCCCTCAACGGCAGTGCGGGATTCCCACTGTGTAACAAAGTTAGACTGTCCCACACGGACAGTGCGGAATTCCCACTGTGTTACAACTTTAGACTGTCCGAGGGCAGTATGGCATTCCCAGTGTGTTACAACTTTAGATTGTCCCCCACTGTCAGTGCGGGATTCCCGCTGTGTTACAACCTTAGACTGTCCCCCACGGGCAGTGCGGAATTCCCACTGTGTTACAACTTTATATTGTCCCACACGGGCAGAGCGGGATTCCAGCTGTGTTACAGCTTTAGACTGTCCCCTATGGGCAGTGCCGGATTCCAGCTGTGTTACAGCTTTACACTGTCGATCACGGGCAGTGCGGGGTTCCCGCTTAGTTACAACTTTAGACTGTCCCCCACGGGCTGTGCAGGATTCCCGTTGTGTTACAACTTTAGACTGTCCCTCACGGGCGGTGTTGGATTCCTGCTGTGTTACAAATTTAGACTGTCCCTCAAAGACAGTGCTGGATTCCGACTGTATTACAACTTTAGACTGTCCCCCACGGACAGTGCGGGATTCCCATTGTGTCACAACTATAGATTGTCGCACAAGGGCAGTGCGGGATTCCCGCTGTGTTACAACATTAAACTGTCCCTCACTGCAGTGCGGGATTCCAGCTGCGTTACAACTATAGACTGTCGCTCACGGGCAGTGCGGGATTCCTGCTGTTTTACAACATTAGACTGTCCTACGTGGGCAGTGCGGGATTCCCGCAGTGCTACAAGTTTAGACTGTCCCCGACGGGCAGCGCGGGATTTCCGCTGTGTTACAACTTCAGACTGTCCCCCACGGGCAGTGCGGGATTCCCACTGTGTTCTAACCTTAGACTGTACAACGTGGGCATGCGGGATTCTGTCTGTGTTACAACTTTAGACTGTCCCTCACGGGCAGTGCGTGATTTCCCACTGTGTTACAAGTTTAGTCTGTCCCTCTCGGGCATTGCAGGATTGCCGCTGTACTTTATAAACTTAGTCTGTCCCTCACGGGTAGTGCGGAATTCCGTCTGCGTTACTACTTTTGTCTGTCCCTCACCGGCAGTGCGGGATTCCCGGTGTTGTACAACTTTAGACGGTCCCTCGGGCAGTGGAGGATTCCCGCTGTGTTACAACTTTGGACTGTCCCACAAGGGCAGTGCGGGATTCCCGCTGTGTTATAAATTTAGTCTGTCTCCCACGGGCAGTGTGGGATTCCCGCTGTGTTACAATTTTAGACTGTCCCACACGGGCAGTGCGGGATTCCCACTGTGTTACAACTATAGATTGTCGCACAAGGGCAGTGCGGGATTCCCGCTGTGTTACAACATTAAACTGTCCCTCACTGCAGTGCGGGATTCCAGCTGCGTTACAACTATAGACTGTCGCTCACGGGCAGTGCGGGATTCCTGCTGTTTTACAACTTCAGACTGTCCTACGTGGGCAGTGCGGGATTCCCGCAGTGCTACAAGTTTAGACTGTCCCAATGGACAGTGCGGGATTCCCACTGTGTTACAAATTTGGACAATCCCACACGGGCAGCGCGGGATTCCCGCTGTGTTACAACTTTAGAATGACCCCAGCGGCAGTGCGGTATTCCCGCTGTTACAAGTTTAGACTGTCCCACGGTCAGTGCGGGATCCCGCTGTGTCACATCTTTAGACTGTCCCACACGGGCAGTGCGGGGTCCCACTGTGTTTCAAGTTTGGAGTGTCCCACGGTCAGTGCAGGATTCCGGCTGTGTCACAACTTTCGACTGTCGCCCACGGGCAGGTCGGGATTCCCGCTGTGTTACAACTTTAAACATTCCCGAACGGAAAGTGTGGGATTCCCGCTGTGTTACAACTTCAGACTGTCCCCATGGGCAGTGCGGGATTCCCGCTGTGTTACAGATTTAAACTGTCCCCCACGGGCAGTACGGGATTCCCACTATGTTACAAATTTAAACTGTCCCCCACGGGCAGTGCGGGATTCCAGCTGTGTTAAAACTTTAGGCTGTCCCCACGGGCAGTGCGGAATTCCCGCAGCGTTGCAACTTTAGACTGTTCCACGTGGGAAGTGCAAGATTCCTGCTGTGTTACAACTTCAGACTGTCCCACACGGCCTTGTGGGATTCCCGCTGTATCTTGGATTTAGACTATCCCACACGGGCAGTGCAGTATTCCTACTGTGTCACAGCTTTAGGCTCTCCCCTGCGGCCAGTGCGGGATTCTCTCTGTGTTATAACTTTAGACTGTCCCTCAACGGCAGTGCGGGATTCCCACTGTGTAACAAAGTTAGACTGTCCCACACGGACAGTGCGGAATTCCCACTGTGTTACAACTTTAGACTGTCCGAGGGCAGTATGGCATTCCCAGTGTGAACAACTTTAGATTGTCCCCCACTGTCAGTGCGGGTTTCCCGCTGTGTTACAACCTTAGACTGTCCCCCACGGGTAGTGCGGAATTCCCACTGTGTTACAACTTTATATTGTCCCACACGGGCAGAGCGGGATTCCAGCTGTGTTACAACTTCAGACTGTCCCCGACGGGCAGCGCGGGATTTCCGCTGTGTTACAACTTCAGACTGTCCCCCACGGGCAGTGCGGGATTCCCACTGTGTTCTAACCTTAGACTGTCCCACACGGGCAGTGCGGGATTCCAGCTGCGTTACAACTATAGACTGTCGCTCACGGGCAGTGCGGGATTCCTGCTGTTTTACAACTTCAGACTGTCCTACGTGGGCAGTGCGGGATTCCCGCAGTGCTACAAGTTTAGACTGTCCCAATGGGCAGTGCGGGATTCCCACTGTGTTACAAATTTGGACAATCCCACACGGGCAGCGCGGGATTCCCACTGTGTTACAACTTTAGAATGACCCCAGCGGCAGTGCGGTATTCCCGCTGTTACAAGTTTAGACTGTCCCACGGTCAGTGCGGGATCACACTGTGTCACATCTTTAGACTGTCCCCCACGGGCAGTGCGGGATCCCACTGTGTTTCAAGTTTGGAGTGTCCCACGGTCAGTGCAGGATTCCGGCTGTGTCACAACTTTCGACTGTCGCCCACGGGCAGGTCGGGATTCCTGCTGTGTTACAACTTTAAACGTTCCCGCACGGAAAGTGCGGGATTCCCACTGTGTTACAACCTTAGACTGTACAACGTGGGCATGCGGGATTCTGTCTGTGTTACAACTTTAGACTGTCCCTCACGGGCAGTGCGTGATTTCCCACTGTGTTACAAGTTTAGTCTGTCCCTCTCGGGCATTGCGGGATTGCCGCTCTACTTTATAGACTTAGTCTGTCCCTCACGGGTAGTGCGGAATTCCGTCTGCGTTACTACTTTTGTCTGTCCCTCACCGGCAGTGCGGGATTCCCGGTGTTGTACAACTTTAGACGGTCCCTCGGGCAGTGGAGGATTCCCGCTGTGTTACAACTTTGGACTGTCCCACAAGGGCAGTACGGGATTCCCGCTGTGTTATAAATTTAGTCTGTCTCCCACGGGCAGTGCGGGATTCCCGCTGTGTTACAATTTTAGACTGTCCCACACGGGCAGTGCGGGATTCCCACTGTGTTACAACTATAGATTGTCGCACAAGGGCAGTGCGGGATTCCCGCTGTGTTACAACATTAAACTGTCCCTCACTGCAGTGCGGGATTCCAGCTGCGTTACAACTATAGACTGTCGCTCACGGGCAGTGCGGGATTCCTGCTGTTTTACAACTTCAGACTGTCCTACGTGGGCAGTGCGGGATTCCCGCAGTGCTACAAGTTTAGACTGTCCCAATGGGCAGTGCGGGATTCCCACTGTGTTACAAATTTGGACAATCCCACACGGGCAGCGCGGGATTCCCGCTGTGTTACAACTTTAGAATGACCCCAGCGGCAGTGCGGTATTCCCGCTGTTACAAGTTTAGACTGTCCCACGGTCAGTGCGGGATCCCGCTGTGTCACATCTTTAGACTGTCCCCCACGGGCAGTGCGGGATCCCACTGTGTTTCAAGTTTGGAGTGTCCCACAGTCAGTGCAGGATTCCGGCTGTGTCACAACTTTCGACTGTCGTCCACGGGCAGGTCGGGATTCCCGCTGTGTTACAACTTTAAACATTCCCGCATGGAAAGTGTGGGATTCCCGCTGTGTTACAACTTCAGACTGTCCCCATGGGCAGTGCGGGATTCCCGCTGTGTTACAGATTTATACTGTCCCCCACGGGCAGTACGGGATTCCCACTATGTTACAAATTTAAACTGTCCCCCACGGGCAGTGCGGGATTCCAGCTGTGTTACAACTTTAGACTGTTCCACGTGGGAAGTGCAGGATTCCTGCTGTGTTACAACTTCAGACTGTCCCCATGGGCAGTGCGGAATTCCCGCTGTGTTACAGATTTAAACTGTCCCCCACGGGCAGTACGGGATTCCCACTATGTTACAAATTTAAACTGTCCCCCACGGGCAGTGCGGGATTCCAGCTGTGTGAAAACTTTAGGCTGTCCCCACGGGCAGTGCGGAATTTCCGCAGCGTTGCAACTTTAGACTGTTCCACGTGGGAAGTGCAAGATTCCTGCTGTGTTACAACTTCAGACTGTCCCACACGGGCTTGTGGGATTCCCGCTGTGTCTTGGATTTAGACTGTCCCACACGGGCAGTGCAGAATTCCTACTGTGTCACAGCTTTTGGCTCTCCCCTGGGGCCAGTGCGGGATTCTCTCTGTGTTATAACTTTAGACTCTCCCTCAACGGCAGTGCGGGATTCCCACTGTGTAACAAAGTTAGACTGTCCCACACGGACAGTGCGGAATTCCCACTGTGTTACAACTTTAGACTGTACGAGGGCAGTATGGCATTCCCAGTGTGTTACAACTTTAGATTGTCCCCCACTGTCAGTGCGGGATTCCCGCTGTGTTACAACCTTAGACTGTCCCCCACGGGTAGTGCGGAATTCCCACTGTGTTACAACTTTATATTGTCCCACACGGGCAGAGCGGGATTCCAGCTGTGTTACAACTTCAGACTTTCCCCGACGGGCAGCGCGGGATTTCCGCTGTGTTACAACTTCAGACTGTCCCCCACGGGCAGTGCGGGATTCCCACTGTGTTACAACCTTAGACTGTACAACGTGGGCATGCGGGATTCTGTCTGTGTTACAACTTTAGACTGTCCCTCACGGGCAGTGCGTGATTTCCCACTGTGTTACAAGTTTAGTCTGTCCCTCTCGGGCATTGCAGGATTGCCGCTGTACTTTATAAACTTAGTCTGTCCCTCACGGGTAGTGCGGAATTCCGTCTGCGTTACTACTTTTGTCTGTCCCTCACCGGCAGTGCGGGATTCCCGGCGTTGTACAACTTTAGACGGTCCCTCGGGCAGTGGAGGATTCCCGCTGTGTTACAACTTTGGACTGTCCAACAAGGGCAGTGCGGGATTCCCGCTGTGTTATAAATTTAGTCTGTCTCCCACGGGCAGTGCGGGATTCCCGCTGTGTTACAATTTTAGACTGTCCCACACGGGCAGTGCGGGATTCCCACTGTGTTACAACTATAGATTGTCGCACAAGGGCAGTGCGGGATTCCCGCTGTGTTACAACATTAAACTGTCCCTCACTGCAGTGCGGCATTCCAGCTGCGTTACAACTATAGACTGTCGCTCACGGGCAGTGCGGGATTCCTGCTGTTTTACAACTTCAGACTGTCCTACGCGGGCAGTGCGGGATTCCCGCAGTGCTACAAGTTTAGACTGTCCCCGACGGGCAGTGCGGAATTCCCACTGTGTTACAACTTTAGAATGATCCCAGCGGCAGTACGGTATTCCCGCTGTTACAAGTTTAGACTGTCCCACGGTCAGTGCGGGATCCCGCTGTGTCACATCTTTAGGCAGTCCCCCACGGGCAGTGCGGGTCCCACTGTGTTTCAAGTTTGGAGTGTCCCACGGTCAGTGCAGGATTCCGGCTGTGTCACAACTTTCGACTGTCGCCCACGGGCAGGTCGGGATTCCTGCTGTGTTACAACTTTAAACATTCCCGCACGGAAAGTGTGGGATTCCCGCTGTGTTAGAACTTCAGACTGTCCCCATGGGCAGTGCAGGATTCCCGCTGTGTTACAGATTTAAACTGTCCCCCACGGGCAGTACGGGATTCCCACTATGTTACAAATTTAAACTGTCCCCCACGGGCAGTGCGGGATTCCAGCTGTGTTAAAACTTTAGGCTGTCCCCACGGGCAGTGCGGAATTCCCGCAGCGTTGCAACTTTAGACTGTTCCACGTGGGAAGTGCAATATTCCTGCTGTGTTACAACTTCAGACTGTCCCACACGGCCTTGTGGGATTCCCGCTGTATCTTGGATTTACTATCCCACACGGGCAGTGCAGTATTCCTACTGTGTCACAGCTTTAGGCTCTCCCCTGCGGCCAGTGCGGGATTCTTTCTGTGTTATAACTTTAGACTGTCCCTCAACGGCAGTGCGGGATTCCCACTGTGTAACAAAGTTAGACTGTCCCACACGGACAGTGCGGAATTCCCACTGTGTTACAACTTTAGACTGTCCGAGGGCAGTATGGCATTCCCAGTGTGTTACAACCTTAGATTGTCCCCCACTGTCAGTGCGGGATTCCCGCTGTGTTACAACCTTAGACTGTCCCCCACGGGTAGTGCGGAATTCCCACTGTGTTACAACTTTATATTGTCCCACACGGGCAGAGCGGGATTCCAGCTGTGTTACAACTTCAGACTGTCCCCGACGGGCAGCGCGGGATTTCCGCTGTGTTACAACTTCAGACTGTCCCCCACGGGCAGTGCGGGATTCCCACTGTGTTCTAACCTTAGACTGTACAACGTGGGCATGCGGGATTCTGTCTGTGTTACAACTTTAGACTGTCCCTCACGGGCAGTGCGTGATTTCGCACTGTGTTACAAGTTTAGTCTGTCCCTCTCGGGCATTGCGGGATTGCCGCTCTACTTTATAGACTTAGTCTGTCCCTCACGGGTAGTGTGGAATTCCATCTGCGTTACTACTTTTGTCTGTCCCTCACCGGCAGTGCGGGATTCCCGGTGTTGTACAACTTTAGACGGTCCCTCGGGCAGTGGAGGATTCCCGCTGTGTTACAACTTTGGACTGTCCCACAAGGGCAGTGCGGGATTCCCGCTGTGTTACAACATTAAACTGTCCCTCACTGCAGTGCGGGATTCCAGCTGCGTTACAACTATAGACTGTCGCTCACGGGCAGTGCGGGATTCCTGCTGTTTTACAACTTCAGACTGTCCTACGTGGGCAGTGCGGAGTGCTACAAGTTTAGACTGTCCCAATGGGCAGTGCGGGATTCCCACTGTGTTACAAATTTGGACAATCCCACACGGGCAGCGCGGGATTCCCACTGTGTTACAACTTTAGAATGACCCCAGCGGCAGTGCGGTATTCCCACTGTTACAAGTTTAGACTGTCCCACGGTCAGTGCGGGATCCCGCTGTGTCACATCTTTAGACTGTCCCCCACGGGCAGTGCGGGATCCCACTGTGTTTCAAGTTTGGAGTGTCCCACGGTCAGTGCAGGATTCCGGCTGTGTCACAACTTTCGACTGTCGCCCACGGGCGGGTCGGGATTCCTGCTGTGTTACAACTTTAAACGTTCCTGCACGGAAAGTGTGGGATTCCCGCTGTGTTACAACTTCAGACTGTCCCCATGGGCAGTGCGGGATTCCCGCTGTGTTACAGATTTAAACTGTCCCCCACGGGCAGTACGGGATTCCCACTATGTTACAAATTTAAACTGTCCCCCACGGGCAGTGCGGGACTCCAGCTGTGTTACAACTTTAGACTGCCCCCACGGGCAGTGCGGGATTCCCGCAGTGATACAGCTTTAGACTGTTCCACGTGGGAAGTGCAGGATTCCTGCTGTGTTACAACTTCAGACTGTCCCCATGGGCAGTGCGGAATTCCCGCTGTGTTACAGATTTAAACTGTCCCCCACGGGCAGTACGGGATTCCCACTATGTTACAAATTTAAACTGTCCCCCACGGGCAGTGCAGGATTCCCGCTGTATTACAACTTTAGACTGTCCCCCACGGACAGTGCGGGATTCCCACTGTGTTACAACTATAGATTGTCGCACAAGGGCAGTGCGGGATTCCCGCTGTGTTACAACATTAAACTGTCCCTCACTGCAGTGCGGGATTCCAGCTGCGTTACAACTATAGACTGTCGCTCACGGGCAGTGCCGGATTCCTGCTGTTTTACAACTTTAGACTGTCCTACGTGGGCAGTGCGGGATTCCCGCAGTGCTACAAGTTTAGACTGTCCCAATGGGCAGTGCGGGATTCCCACTGTTACAAATTTGGACAATCCCACACGGGCAGCGCGGAATTCCCGCTGTGTTACAACTTCAGACTGTCCCCAACTGGCAGCGTGGGATTTCCGCTGTGTTACAACTTCAGACTGTCCCCCACGGGCAGTGCGGGATTCCCACTGTGTTACAACCTTAGACTGTACAACGTGGGCATGCGGGATTCTGTCTTTGTTACAACTTTAGACTGTCCCTCACGGGCAGTGCGTGATTTCCCACTGTGTTACAAGTTTAGTCTGTCCCTCTCGGGCATTGCGGGATTGCCGCTCTGCTTTATAGACTTAGTCTGTCCCTCACGGGTAGTGCGGAATTCCGTCTGCGTTACTACTTTTGTCTGTCCCTCACCGGCAGTGCGGGATTCCCGGTGTTGTACAACTTTAGACGGTCCCTCGGGCAGTGGAGGATTCCCGCTGTGTTACAACTTTGGACTGTCCCACAAGGGCAGTGTGGGATTCCCGCTGTGTTATAAATTTAGTCTGTCTCCCACGGGCAGTGCGGGATTCCCGCTGTGTTACAATTTTAGACTGTCCCACACGGACAGTGCGGGATTCCCACTGTGTTACAACTATAGATTGTCGCACAAGGGCAGTGCGGGATTCCCGCTGTGTTACAACATTAAACTGTCCCTCACTGCAGTGCGGGATTCCAGCTGCGTTACAACTATAGACTGTCGCTCACGGGCAGTGCGGGATTCCTGCTGTTTTACAACTTCAGACTGTCCTACGTGGGCAGTGCGGGATTCCCGCAGTGCTACAAGTTTAGACTGTCCCAATGGGCAGTGCGGGATTCCCACTGTGTTACAAATTTGGACAATCCCACACGGGCAGCGCGGGATTCCCACTGTGTTACAACTTTAGAATGACCCCAGCGGCAGTGCGGTATTCCCGCTGTTACAAGTTTAGACTGTCCCACGGTCAGTGCGGGATCCCGCTGTGTCACATATTTAGACTGTCCCCCACGGGCAGTGCGGGATCCCACTGTGTTTCAAGTTTGGAGTGTCCCACGGTCAGTGCAGGATTCCGGCTGTGTCACAACTTTCGACTGTCGCCCACGGGCAGGTCGGGATTCCTGCTGTGTTACAACTTTAAACATTCCCGCACGGAAAGTGTGGGATTCCCGCTGTGTTACAACTTCAGACTGTCCCCATGGGCAGTGCGGGATTCCCGCTGTGTTACAGATTTAAACTGTCCCCCACGGGCAGTACGGGATTCCCACTATGTTACAAATTTAAACTGTCCCCCACGGGCAGTGCGGGATTTCAGCTGTGTTAAAACTTTAGGCTGTCCCCACGGGCAGTGCGGAATTCCCGCAGCGTTGCAACTTTAGACTGTTCCACGTGGGAAGTGCAAGATTCCTGCTGTGTTACAACTTCAGACTGTCCTACACGGCCTTGTGGGATTCCCGCTGTATCTTGGATTTAGACTATCCCACACGGGCAGTGCAGTATTCCTACTGTGTCACAGCTTTCGGCTCTCCCCTGCGGCCAGTGCGGGATTCTCTCTGTGTTATAACTTTAGACTGTCCCTCAACGGCAGTGCGGGATTCCCACTGTGTAGCAAAGTTAGACTGTCCCACACGGACAGTGCGGAATTCCCACTGTGTTACAACTTTAGACTGTCCGAGGGCAGTATGGCGTTCCCAGTGTGTTACAACTTTAGATTGTCCCCCACTGTCAGTGCGGGATTCCCGCTGTTTTACAACCTTAGACTGTCCCCCACGGGTAGTGCGGAATTCCCACTGTGTTACAACTTTATATTGTCCCACACGGGCAGAGCGGGATTCCAGCTGTGTTACAGCTTTAGACTGTCCCCTATGGGCAGTGCCGGATTCCAGCTGTGTTACAGCTTTACACTGTCGATCACGGGCAGTGCGGGGTTCCCGCTGTGTTATAACTTTAGACTGTCCCACACTGGCAGTGCCGGATTCCCGCTGGCGTTACAGCTTTAGACTGCCCCTCACGGGCAATGCGCAATTCCCGCTTAGTTACAACTTTAGACTGTCCCCCACGGGCTGTGCAGGATTCCCGCTGTGTTACAACTTTAGACTGTCGCTCATGGGCGGTGTTGGATTCCTGCTGTGTTACAAATTTAGACTGTCCCTCAAAGACAGTGCTGGATTCCGACTGTATTACAACTTTAGACTGTCCCCCACGGACAGTGCGGGATTCCCACTGTGTCACAACTATAGATTGTCGCACAAGGGCAGTGCGGGATTCCCGCTGTGTTACAACATTAAACTGTCCCTCACTGCAGTGCGGGATTCCAGCTGCGTTACAACTATAGACTGTCGCTCACGGGCAGTGCGGGATTCCTGCTGTTTTACAACTTCAGACTGTCCTACGTGGGCAGTGCGGGATTCCCGCAGTGTTACAAGTTTAGACTGTCCCAATGGGCAGTGCGGGATTCCCACTGTGTTACAACTTCAGACTGTCCCCGACGGGCAGCGCGGGATTTCTGCTGTGTTACAACTTCAGACTGTCCCCCACGGGCAGTGCGGGATTCCCACTGTGTTACAACCTTAGACTGTACAACGTGGGCATGCGAGATTCTGTCTGTGTTACAACTTTAGACTGTCCCTCACGGGCAGTGCGTGATTTCCCACTGTGTTACAAGTTTAGTCTGTCCCTCTCGGGCATTGCGGGATTGCCGCTCTACTTTATAGACTTAGTCTGTCCCTCACGGGTAGTGCGGAATTCCGTCTGCGTTACTACTTTTGTCTGTCCCTCACCGGCAGTGCGGGATTCCCGGCGTTGTACAACTTTAGACGGTCCCTCGGGCAGTGGAGGATTCCCGCTGTGTTACAACTTTGGACTGTCCCACAAGGGCAGTGCGGGATTCCCGCTGTGTTATAAATTTAGTCTGTCTCCCACGGGCAGTGCGGGATTCCCGCTGTGTTACAATTTTAGACTGTCCCCCACGTGCAGTGCGGGATTCCCGCTGTGTTACAACTATAGATTGTCGCACAAGGGCAGTGCGGGATTCCCGCTGTGTTACAACATTAAACTGTTCCTCACTGCAGTGCGGGATTCCAGCTGCGTTACAACTATAGACTGTCGCTCACGGGCAGTGCGGGATTCCTGCTGTTTTACAACTTTAGACTGTCCTACATGGGCAGTGCGGGATTCCCGCAGTGCTACAAGTTTAGACTGTCCTAATGGGCAGTGCGGAATTCCCACTGTGTTACAAATTTGGACAATCCCACACGGGCAGCGCGGGATTCCCGCTGTGTTACAACTTCAGACTGTCCCCGACGGGCAGCGCGGGATTTCCGCTGTGTTACAACTTCAGACTGTCCCCCACGGGCAGTGCGGGATTCCCACTGTGTTACAACCTTAGACTGTACAACGTGGGCATGCGGGATTCCCTCTATGTTACAACTTTAGACTGTCTGACGGGCGGTATGGGATTCCCAGTCTGTTTCAAGTTTAGACTGTCCCCCACGAGGAGTGCGGAATTCCCGCTGTGTTACAACTTTAGGCTGTCCCTCGCGGCAGTGTGGGATTCCAGCTGTGTTACAACTGTAGACTGTCCGCATGGGCAGTGCGGGATTCCCGCTGTATTACAATTTGGACTGTCCCACACGGGCAGCGCGTGATTCCCGCTGTGTTACAACTTCAGACTGTTCCACGTGGGCAGTGCGGGATTGCCGCTGTGTTACAAGTTTAGACTGTTCCCCATGGGCGGTGTGGGATTCCTGCTGTGTTACAAATTTAGAGGGTCCCTCACAGGGGTAGTCTGTTGTAGTCTGGCGTACTGACCTCTACCTTGCCGAGGCACAGTGACAACTCGCGGATACCTCCTCTTATTTACCCCTCGATCCTAACCCCACTGAGGAGCACCAGGCCATTGTCACCCATACCATCACCGACTTTATCTTCTCAGGGGATCTCCCATCCACTGCTACCCACACCTCCGTTTCTACCTCCTACCCAAATCCACAAACCTGCCTGTCCTGGCAGACTTATTGTCTCAGCTTGCTCCTGCCCCAACGAACTCGTTTCTACATGCCTCGACACGGTTTTATCACCCGTTGTTCAATCCCTTCCTACCTATGTTCGTGACACTTCTCACGCTCAACCTTTTCGATGAGTTTCAGTTCCCTGGCCCCCACTGCTTTATTTTCACCATGGATGTCCAGTCCCTGTATACTTCCATCCCCCATCAGGAAGGTCTCAAAGCTCTACGCTTCTTTTTGGATTCCAGACCTAATCAGTTCCCCTCTACCACCACTCTGCTCCGTCTCGCGGAATTAGTCCTTACTCTTAATAATTTCTCCTTTGGCTCCTCCCACTTCCTCCAAACTAAAGGTGTAGCTATGGACACCCGTATGGGTCCTAGCTATGCCTGCCTTTTTGTTGGCTTTGTGGAACAATCTATGTTCCGTGCCTATTCTGGTATCTGTCCCCCACTTTTCCTTCGCTACATCGACGACTACACTGGCGCTGCTTCCTGCACGCATGCTGAGCTCGTTGACATTATTAACTTTGCCTCCAATTTTCACCCTGCCCTCAAGTTTACCTAGTCCATTTCCGACGCCTCCCTCCCCTTTCTAGATCTTTCTGTCTCTATCTCTGGAGACAGCTTATCCACTGATGTCTACTATAAGCCTACTGACTCTCACAGCTATCTGGACTATTCCTCTTTTCACCCTGCCTCTTGCAAAAATGCCATCCCCTTCTCGCAATTCCTCCGTCTTTGCCGCATCTGCTCTCAGGATGAGGCTTTTCATTCCAGGACGAGGGAGATGTCTTCCTTTTTTAAAGAAAGGGGCTTCCCTTCTTCCACCATCAACTCTGCTCTCAAACGCATCTCCCCCATTTCACGCACATCTGCTCTTAGTCCACCCTCCCGCCACCCTACTAGGAATAGGGTTCCCCTGGTCCTCACCTACAACCCCACCAGCCTCCGGGTCCAACATATTATTCTCCGTAACTTCAGCCACCTCCAACGGGATCCCACCATTAAGCACATCTTTCCCTCCCCCCCCCCCGCTTTCCGCAGGGATCGCTCCCTACGCGACTTCCTTGTCCGTTCGCCCACCCCCCCCCCATCCATCCCTACTGATCTGGCACTTATCCTTGTAAGCGGAACAAGTGCTACACATGCCCTTACACTTCCTCCCTTACCACCATTCAGGGCCCCAGACAGTCCTTCCAGGAGAGGCGGCACTTCACCTGTGAGTCGGCTGAGGTGATATACTGCGTCCGGTGCTCCCGATGTGGCCTTCAATATATTGATGAGACCCGACGCAGACTGGGAGACCGCTTTGCTGAACACCTACGCTCTGTCCGCCAGAGAAAGCAGGATCTCCCAGTGGCCATATACTTTAATTCCACATCCCATTCCCATTCTGACATGTCTATCCACGGCCTCCTCTACTGTAAAGATGAAGCCACACTCAGGTTGGAGGAACAACACCGTATATTCCGTCTGGATAGCCTCCAACCTGATGGCATGAACATTGTCTTCTCTAACTTCTGCTAATGCCTCACCTCCCCTTAGTACACCATCTGTTATTTATTTATATACACACATTCTTTCTCTCACTCTCCTTTTTCTCCCTCTGTCCCTCTGACTATACCCCTTGCCCATCTTCTGGGTTTTCCCCCCAACTTGTCTTTCTCCCAGGACCTCCAGTCCCATGATCCTCTCATATCCCCTTTGCCAATCACCTGTCCAGCTCCTGGCTCCATTCCTCCCTCTCCTGTCTTCTCCTATCATTTTGGATCTCCCCCTCCCCCTCCCACTTTCAAATCTCTTACTAACTCTTCCTTCAGTTAGTCCTGATGAAGGGTCTCGGCCTGAAACATCAACTGTACCTCTTCCTAGAGATGCTGCCTGGCCTGCTGCATTCACCAGCAACTTTGATGTGTGTTGTCCCCACAGAAAGTGCGGGATTCCCGCTGTGTTACAACTTTAGACTGTCCCCATGGGCAGTGTGGGATTCCTGCTGTTTTACAGATTTTAACTGTCCCACACGGGCAGTGCAGGATTCCCGCTGTTTTACAGATTTAGACTGTCCCACGTGGGCAGTGCGGGATTCTGTCTGTGTTACAACTTTAGACTGTCCCTCACGGGCAGTGCGGGATTCCCGCTGTGTCACAACTTTAGACTGTCCCACACGGGCAGTGCGGGATTCCCGCTATGTTACAACTTTAGACTGTCCCCCACTTGCAGTGTGGGATTCCCGCTGTGTTACAACTTTAGACTGTCCCCCATGGGAAGTGCGGGATTCCCGCTGTGTTACAACTTTAGACTGTCCCCCATGGGCAGTGCGGGATTCCCGCTGTGTCACAACTATAGACTGTCCCTCACGGGCAGTGTGGGATTCCCGCTGTGTTACAACTTTAGACTGTCCCCCATGGGCAGTGCGGGATTCCCGCTGTGTTACAACTTTAGATTGTCCCCCATGGGCAGTGCGGGATTCCCGCTGTGTTACAACTTTAGATTGTCCCTCACGGGCAGTGCCGGATTCCCGCTGTGTTACAACTTAAGACAGTCCCACATGGGCAGTACAGGATTCCCGCTGTGTTACAACTATAGATTGTCCCACACGGGCAATACGGAATTCCCGCTGTGTTACAACTTTAGACTGTCTCCCATGGGCAGTGCAGGATTCCCGCTGTGTTACAACTTTAGACTGTCCCACGGGCAGTGCGGAATTCCGTCTGCATTATAATTTTAGTCTGTCCCTCACCAGCAGTGCGGGATTCCCGTTGGTTTACAACCTTAGACTGTCCCACACGGGCAGTACGGAATTCTCGCTGTGCTACAACTTTAGTCTGTCCTACGTAGGCAGTAGAGTGAACCCACCGTAATGATGGGAAAACTCATACTACACACACCCCATAGCATTGTAGAGCTCCTGAATACCGGGAAGCTGAGCAGTCACTGGCAGCAGAAGGGCCGGTATTCAGCACAGGCATCGAACACAACTGCTGAAAGCAAAGAGTCTGACCGCAGAGGTGACATTAGTTAAAATAAAAGCTCAGCAGGAGGGGAATGGTAAGGAGCAGGAAGGGAATGAGTGGAATGACATGTGTGGAGAAGGCAGCAGAGGAACAAGAGGCAATGGAAATTGCAAGTGTGCAGGAAGAAACGATGGAACCCAGTTTAGTAAAACTAAATGAAGAGGTAAGAACACAACATAAGAGCAGGAGTCGGCCATTCAATAAGATCATGGCTGATCTGGTCATGGACTCATCTCCACTTACCTGCCTTTTCCTTTGTGGTACTGTTGGGATCACGTCACTGCTTTGAAGAAGTCAGACTTCAGAAGTTCTAAAGTCCAGGTGCAAACAAGGGAAGGCCATCATAAGAGAGAAAAGTGTGAACATCATAAGTGTGAACTTAGAGACACATTTAGATGCATAGCAGCTGTGATCAGGTTTGCATGACATTACCTCCTATAAGGAAAAATCTAGCAGCATAAAGGGCATGATGCTTCACTGCCCAATCTTTTATGCTTACTTTGAAAAGGCAAGTGAATGCACACTGTGCAAGTTGTGACCTCATGACCTCTGTCTCAGAGGCCGATGGCGGAGCATCCTTCAAGAGGGTGAACCCCTGCAAGATGTCAGGTCCTGAGCAGTTTCAGCTCCTGCGTGATAACGTCTCCGAGGTTCTTACTTGGGCCCAGCATGTTGATGCAATCAAGAATAAGGCTATACATTACAAGTTTAAAAATTAGCATGTCATCGCGTAGTCTAGAAAATCTCTACATATGTAGTGTGAAGTGCATTGTGGTTAGTTGCATTACCAGCTGGTATGGAGACACTAATGCACAGGAGCAGAACAGGCCTCCGACAGTTGTAGACTCAACCAGCTCTGTCACAGGCTCCAGCCATCCCAAAATCAAGGGCTCCTTCGAGCATTGGATCCCCACAAGGCTGTGTGCTTAGTCCATTGCTGTTTACACTGCTAACACATGACTGTGCAGCCAGATTCAAGGAGAACCTGATCATTAAATTTGCAGATGATACCACAGTGCTGGGCCTCGTCATCAAAAATGATGAAACAATGTACAGGGAGGAGGTCAAACACCTACAGAGCTGGTGCAGGGATAACAACTTGATGCTTAATGTCACCAAAACCAAGGAGATGATCATCGATTTAAGACGGTCTCAGCTTGAGCACACACCCCTCAGCATCAGCAGCTCCACAGTGGAGAGAGTGGAAAACATCAAGTTCCTTGGGGTGCAGATCTTGGACAATCTCACCTGGTCCAGGAACACCACTGGGATTGTGAGACGGGCCCAGCAGAGATTGTACTTTCTGAGGAAGCTTAAACAAGCATCACTCCCCACTAACATCTTAACTACGTTCTACAGAGGCGTGGTTGAGAGTGTGCTGACCTTTTGCTTCACAACCTGGTACTCCAGCTGCAGTGCTATCGACAAAAAAGCCTTGCAGAGGGTGGTTAGGGGAGCAGAGGAGGTATTGGGGTCTCCCTACCTTCTGTCCAAGACCTCTTTCAGAGTCAATGCCTCCAGAAGACACAGTACATAATTAAAAACCCTTCGCGCCCTCTCCATGAACTGTTTGTTCTTCTGCCATCAAGCAAACGTTACAGGAGCATCAAAACTAAAACCACAAGGCTACTAAACAGCTTCCTCCCACAGGCAGTCAGACTGCTAAATAGCTGCTCCACCTGACTCTGCTTTGGACACTTTTAACTTGCACTGGACACTTATAACTTGATTTTAACTGACATGTGGCTGCTGTGTTTTACTATTTATTGTTATGTTTATTATTTAGTGTTGGGTTTGTTATGTTATGATTGCGCTGCTCCTGAGAAACGTTGTCTCATTTTGCCCTGCAGAGCTGATGTTACGGTTAGAAAGACAATAAAGTTTTTTTGAATCTTGAATCTTGAATCTTGAAAAGGTGCTGCCTCAAAACCATAGCATCCATCATTAAGGACCCACGGAAAATTACCTCTTCTCAATAATACCAACCGATAGGAGGTACAAGAGCCTCGAGATACACCCTCAGCATTTAAGGAACAGCTTCTTCCCCTCTGCCATCAGATTTCTAAAAGATTCATAAACTCATGACACTATGTCACTAATCTTCTTTTGCACTATTTATTTATATTGTAACTTACAGGAGTTTTATGTCTTACGCTATGCTGCTGCCACAACACAATATATTTCACAATATATATCAGTTATAATAAACCTGATTCTGATCAACTTCTATACCTAGAGGAAGCAAAAAGATGGAGGTACACAAGATGGCTTTAGGGCCACTATCAACGAGTCTATTTTTTTAGATAGAGACACAGACTGAAAATCCTGGAATCTGCAACAAGGCGCTGGAGGCAATCAGTGAGAAGAGCAGCATCAATGCGAGGAAAATGGAAATTGACATTTTGAATCAAGACCCTTCATCTCCTAAGTTACAGAGAAAGGTTGAACAAGTTAGGTGTTTATTCTTTGGAGTGTAGAAGGTTGAGGAGGGACTTGATAGAGGTATTGAAAATTATGAGGGGGATTGATAGAGTTGACGTGGATAGGCTCTTTCCATTGAGAGTGGGGGAGATTCAAACAAGAGGACATGAGTTGAGAGTTAAAAGACATAAGTTTAGGGGTAACATGAGGGGGAACTTCTTTACTCAGAGAGTGGTAGCTGTGTGGAACGAGCTTCCAGCAGGAGTGGTTGATGCTGGTTCGATGTTGTCATTTAAGGTTAAATTGGATAGATATAAGGACAGGAAAGGAATGGAGGGTTATGGGCTGAGTGCAGGTCGGTGGGACTAGGTGAGAGTAAGTGTTCGGCATGGACTAGAAGGGCCGAGATGGCCTGTTTCCATGCTGTAATTGTTATATGGTTATATGGTTATATTTGGACTTAAGAATAGAGGGGAGATGGCCAGTGTAACAATGTGAAGGGAAGGGGGTGGAGCAACAATTGGCATGGAATAAGATATATCCAGGCATAGAGCGGTGATTTGCAAATGGAGGAGGAGAAAGTGGAAATCATGACAGAAGCTGGGAGGTGATGGGTGAAGTTGACAGTGGACTAAAGATGATGGAATCTGAGAGGAGAAGAAGGCGGAACATGGGATCAAGAGAGGGAGGTGAGAGGTAAACAATGAGGGGAGGTGAGAGGTAAACTATGAGGGGAGCAGCACTAGTGGGAGGAATATCTGGGTTATAGCAGGTGGCATGAGTGTTGATGGGGAAGAAAGTAGGATGCTTGGGTGGGGAATGCTGGATTTTTAGATATTAAGCAGTCAAGGGATGTAAGGTGAACATTGTTCCCTCTAATTTGTAAAGACTAGTATGTGCAAAAATCTAGTGTTGTGCAATTCTTTGTCCAGTGACAAAAATATGTGCACACTGAAATTTATATATAGAGGTACTCATTTTAACAGTTAGCAAAACACAGACAACATGAACTTTTATCTCCTCTGGGTCTTATTGTTTTTGCTCATTCATCTGCACTCTGACAAAGTGTACATAGCAGGCCTGCAGTGGGTAATGTAGGATTTTCTCGACAGAGCTTTTGCACACTGTCTGTATGCGATTTTCTTGCTAATTGATGCTTCAAAAAGTGAAGTTTCCAAATATCACAGCACTTCTTTCCACTTGCAAATTCTCCAGCATCTTTTGTATCGCCACAATACACATAGGTTAACACCAGTTTCTGTATTGTACATAAATATTTCTCGGATCTGCACATTCCTGACCTCATGAGCTTTCGGTGTAGCAGTTTCTACTGTTTCATTAAGCCAGTCCACTTTAAATGAACTAGCAGCTCCTTTGTGCTTCAGCCCTTTGCTTCTCTGGAATTCAACATAGTGCATCAATAAGCCAGTTCTAAAGTCTGCAGGCAAATCATACAAGCTCCATATTATCAACATTGCCCGCATCAGAAACCGGAAAAGGAAATATGATTGCATACGATGATGAAATATACTTCATGTGCCAACAAGGCAGAGGGTGATATCCTTTTGTGTGCAGTTTAAATTCTTTTGTACGCTAGTAGCAAAATAGGGAACATTGGTGGTGGATGTACCCTTCTCCAAGGAATGTCACCTTGTTGTAGTGGAAAGGCTTATGAATTCCTGAAATCCCAAGAGTGGAGTTTAGTCATCTGGAGCTTGGCTCTTGGTCGAGTCACTCATGGCAGTAAGGTCAAAAGAGAAGTTCTAGACAGAGGGTGACCCAACCAAGACCTCAACACTGGAGCTGATGGAGGGTGATGACACATCACAACAGCAGTGAAGGTGGAGAAAGGCCGCAGCAGTGAAGGGTTCCCAGTTATTTTGCATTCCATGTCACGGACCCCGATCCCATTTTGTCAAGGCCTGTGTGGTGGCTGTCTGTGCATCAGCCTCCCCACATTAAACAAAGTCACGCAAGATGTTCTCCATTTACGTAGACCCTGGATCAGCCTCTACAGCCACCTGAAGACACACCAATAGACAACCTCTTAGGAGACTTGACTCCAGGGATCACACAACCAGGTGAATGTACAGAATTGGCATTCAGTAAGATATCAGTAGTAAATTTATTGAATAACCAAGGGCCACAAGGGCAATCTGTGCTCTATTTCTTAAGTTCTTAAGCCTTATAAATTAGTGACTTTGGCAGCAAAGGAGAGCAGTAATTTATTACTGATGCGCTTCGTGTCCATATTAAAGTACAACTTCAGAGGAAGGTCCATGTAACATGTTGAACATGTAATTAGGTCCAAAAGCATGGTCCTCGGGCAGAATTTAGTATAAATTTCTGGTTTAAAATGGCACTATCGAACACATGTGACAACTAACTGGCAACAAATTTGACTAAGAACATTACTAATAATACCTTTTCTGAAGTAAATTGTAGTAAATTATCACCACAAACAACAAAGGGGCGAGTGAATTCAAAGGATGACTCATGCTGGTACATTGCAGAATTGTTGCGGATGGACTGAGCCATTCGGAGAGTTGAGGCAGAGGAGATCTGATGTCTGTACAACTAGCCCAGGGGCGATGTGGGATCACTCTGAGAGTTGAGCTGATTTGGAGAAATTGAGAGCGCTTTGGACGGGAGACGAAGTCTCGGCCCACAGTGAGTCACTGGGTGGCGTGTTCTGCGCCAAGAGCCTTTTGCTGCCGCAGTGCTGGGTCCTAGTGTGATGCTGTTTGGTCAATTTAAACACTAGTTCCGATTTACTGGAAAAATAGTGTGTCAGGAATGGAGGTGAGAGCCGATTTTGTGTGCTCTTCTGTGATGTTCACTCCTCCCTCCATGGCGTTGAGGCGATGAAGGCTGCCCCGGCTGCTGTGCTTCGTACCTGCTATTATGATGGACTGATACCAAGGCCTGGGCCTACTTCGGGCTGCTCAGGGATTCGGATCTAAGGACTCCGTTTTGTTTGGAATACTGTTGCTCGCTTCTGCAAACGTATTTGCCTGCATGGTTTGTGGGTTTTTTTGTGCATCAGGTGTTGGTCTTTATTTTATTTTTATTTAATTGGGTTCTTTCGATTTTCTTGCTTTGCGGCTACCTGTAAGCAAATAAATCTCAAGGTTGTATAATTTATACGTTCTTCGATAATAAATGTACTTTGAAACTTTGAATTGCCAAATGATGTCTTGCTGCTGACACAGTCCTTTTCAATGAGCGAAAGATGCAGTCTCACAATGTTTGTGACTACTCTTGGGTTAATACAGCTATTCGGTGAACAGGAATCAACTGTTCTCCACGATCACACAGTCTCAAAGTAAAAGTTTATTGTCATATGTACTTGTATGCACAGTGCAATGGAAAACTTACTTGCAGCAGCACTACAGGTACATAGCATCAGATGAGTAGCATTCACAAGAAAAACAGCTTAATCATCAATTATACACAATTTTGCAAAAATAGCATAGTTAGAACAAAATGAGTCCGTTGTAGTGCAATGTGATCAAGGTGGTCCAAATGTTGATTAGGGTTGTGCATTCTGACTGACAAATTGAATAATTAAAAAGAGTCATATCCAACATGTATTCCTCTCCCAATATAATTACAATAGATGATCTCATTATTACTTATTTGCGGGAGCTACACGCGTTGTAATTGTCTACTATATTTCCCATGCTATGACTGAAAGCTATTCAAAATTACCTCCCTAACTATAAAACATTATGTAATGTCTTAAGATTATTGACAGGTACCATATAAATTTACATTCCCATTTTCTTCCATATCATAAGTGCCCATTTCTCAATATTACAACATTTGGGCATGACAGAATGTGAATGACAGAAATATTGCCAAACTGCAATCAAACTTCTGTTTATGCACTACTTCTTTTAATTTAATATACATATATAAACTTACTGTAATTCAGATTTTTTCTATATGTAAGGGGGTTTCGTCTTTTATGTTACTGCGGAGGCTAATTAAAATGGCTTCTTTGTTATGCTATAATCGGGAATGCTTCTTTGTTATGTTAAATGCTGAGAAAGTCTTTAGCTAGACATTTGCTTGGGTTAATACAGATAGCGGGGTGCTATTAACCAATTGGGATAGTTGTTATGATTTTGGTGTATCTGGAAGATTTGTATGCGCGGGGTTTTGAGGCAGAAGGCGGGAGAGCGAGACAGAGGATGGACCAGGTGCTGTGATGTCCGCTAACGGGGTCGGACCCCGAGGAGGGCGTTTGGCGAGGAGACAGAGACGGACTCGTGTGGAGCGTCTGGTCGACCACCGTTGTTGGTCCCAGGCGGCCGGTCGAGGTGGTCCAAGGGGTTGCAGGGTGAAGAAGAAGGTTCTTGAGCTCCAACTGTTTTGTGCACGAAGAGATTGAACTTTGATAAGTGTGGCGCCTTTTATTTTCCTTTTATATTTTATTCTCTATTAATTATATAGTTCCAGTAATATCTATAAACTGTAAATCATTTAATCGTATCTGGTGTATTGTCTGTTATTTGGGTGGGGTGGGGTACATCACACAGCATCCACACAAACTAATTACCCAGTTTGGCGGGGCCAAGGCTGTTTCCCTAGACAACAGCGAGCCGAGAGACCCTGAGGGTGGCCGGGGGGCTACATTGTGTGGGCTTTGTCTGAGATTGAGTCTGCTGGTACGCTGTGTGGGTGCCCTGTTTAAATCTGTAATGTGTGTCTCTGTGGGTTATTTGCTGGTGATTGCTGTATGCGTGGTGGGTGAGGTCTTTGTTCGAGTTCAGGCTGGCATTGACGAGTTGGAGGTGGCACTCAGGGCTGTCCATGCGGTTGGGAGAGAGAGGAAAGAGTGGTCTGATTTGGAGGTAGGGTTCTAAATGTTCTAGCTCTGGCAGGCTCCGCCTGGCGCTTGGGATAGTGTCCACCCCAAGAGGGGCAGAGGCGTGTGAGACGTGGGCGGAGCGGATCTCTCAGTTGTTAGATGAGTGGCAGTGCTCGGTTGAGGGAGAGCGACAGGGATTGGTTGAAAGTTTGAGTAGGCGGGCTGGTGACGGTGTTAGAGCTGTCAGGTTCACTTACACCGTAGTGACAGCTGCCAGTTATTTGAAAGAGGAGGGAAAGTTTTTAGTGTGTCTTCTCTGGCTAGGAGGGCGGCTAAATTGCTTGCAGTGCCGGGGGATCATTTCAGGGGATCAGCCCCTCCCTCAGTTGTTCAGCTGATCAGAGAGGTGTCGGGAAACTTAGTGGAGGCCCAGTGGGGGAACGGCTTGGAGTCTCTGGGGAAGCACGTTCCCAGCAATGTACCAATGAACTTCCGCAAGGAAAAAACCCTATTCCTGAAGGCTTAGAGGGACCATGCCCCAGGGTGTCGTTATGGATAGAGGGAAGCGATGCTAAAGCTATCCTCAACCCCGGGGCACAGATCAAGTTGTTGTACAGTTCGTTTTACAACCGGTGTCTGAAGCATTTATCCTTGACAACCGCAAGGGCACCGAAGGCAGTGGTTATCCAGAAGACGATGATTGGTTGGTGACCCTGGAGTTTATGGGGGCATTGTCTGGGCACCCAGCGTGTCGAACTGCTTCTGAGGACGTGTGTAACAGCCTTGAGCCAGTAACAAATTTAAACAAGACCCAGTGGTGGTACGGCCTGGGGAAAGTATCTGAGGGTGAGATCCTCTTAGTAGATGCTTCGAACTACCACGAGGGAGGGGAGTTGTCCGCTGAAGACACCTCAGTGAGAGAGAGGTCGCGGCAACTGGACCCTAGCGGTGTGGAAGATGAAGGCAGCGTGTGTGTGGATTATGCGATGTGGTTTAATGTGCTACATCTGAGGAGTGGATGTTGCCAGATCCCGAGGAGTGCGGCTGTCGAGCCGACGACGGCCATTATTAGTTCCCTAGGATTCTTCCGATCCGAAAAGATGCCCAGGGGCATATCCGGAGCCCCTGCATCCTTCCCGCAGAGCATGATGAAGACCATGGGGGAAGTGAAGATGTGTGGAGTTTTGGCGTATGTGGATGACCGCCTAGAGCTTGGATTCGCCTGGGGGGACTATGAGGCGAGGCGAGTGGCTGAGCCCAGGCAACCGAAGCGAAGTGTCAAATGTGGAGGAGTTTTTGGCCAGAGGAGTTTGGTGCAATGTGACAAAAATGACCCGACATACCAGTTGAACTTCCTGGTGTTGGAACGGACGGTGGTGGACCTGGGGATGGAAACCCGGGTCGTCAATCTGAATGAGACACAGGGGAGAGAGGGGATTTGCTCCGCTGAACTGAGTGCTCAGAAATGCCAGCCGGAGACTGAGTGCCACGTTTGTAGGACGACCATTGCAGACTTGGAATTCACGCTCGTCAACGTGGAGAAGGAGCAACGGAATTCCGAGCCGACACTGCGGTCATGTACTGATGAATTAATCCAGCGAGAAGAAACAATGACCCACCTTCGAAGGGATCAGTGGAAACTCAAGACGGCGATTTAGGAAAGATTGGAAGACGTACAAGTTGGGGAAGATCAAGGAAGTGTTCTGACTAAGGCCAGCCGAAGACCGAGAGCCCAGGGAGGGGAGTTTGACTACACTCCGGGAGAGATGAAGAAATGGAGGACAGATCTTGGAAAAGGGAGGCGGACGCTTGAAAGGAACCTGAAGATGACTATCACGAGTTTAAATGAAGTGGAAAAACTGAAAGTTGACCTGGAAGACGTCATTAGGAAGAAAAAACTGGAGGCTGAACATCCTTTAACTGCTGCTTTTCAGGTCAGGGTTTTAGAAGCTGATGGGGTAACTGCGTCCCAGATTGAGATGGTCAAGAACCCTAAGTCAGAGCTGCTGAGGCTGTGGCGAGAGTTGAAGGAGTCCCCGAAGAAGCTGACGTCTCGACTGCAGGAGGCTGAAGGGGTAGTCCCGGCTAAACGTTTCAGTTGGGAGAAACTTAAACAGCAGCTACCGATCGAGGGAATGAGGAAGAATACGGATTCGAAGGATGATGTGCTGCACATGTGGTACATGCTGCCTTTCGCTAACTTCCCTGTGATTGAGAAAGAGACCTTTGGCCCTTCTGCCACTGAATCAGGTGTAGTGGGGAGAGCTAGCTGTGGGCAGTCTGAGTTACGGCAGGATCAGGGAGGAGGAGAGGCGGGGCCCCGGACACGGGACTGGGGGCTCCGAGCTGTAGGGTGGCCTGAGTGAGAGAGGAGTTGGCAAGCAGGCCCGAGGTATCCCTAGTAGTGTCTGAGCCTTTTCGGTTCAGGTGAGGTGGTACGGAGGTCTCAGAGGGTTAAGAAGCTCCCAGATAGGTTAGCCTACGTAGCGCCCGTGGGACGAGCGTAAGGTCCACTGTTTGGGGAGCACTGCCACTGTGCGTATCTGTGTATGTGTGTGTTGTGTGTTTGCAGGACTGGTTGGCGAGTTATTTAGAAGTCATGAGGACATGACTTTATTTGGTGGGGGGAGAGTGTAAGGGGGAATGGTTCTTTGTTACGTTAAATGCTGAGAAAGTCTTTAGCTAGACATTTGCTTGGGTTAATACAGACAGCAGGGTGCTATTAACCAATTGGGATAGTTGTTATGATTTTGGTGTATCTGGAAGATTTGTATGCGCGGGGTTTTGAGGCAGAAGGCGGGAGAGCGAGACAGATGATGGACCAGGTGCTGTGATGTCCGCTAACAGGGTTGGACCCTGAGGAGGGCGTTCGGCGAGGAGACAGAGATGGACTCGTGTGGAGCGTCTGGTCGACCACTGCTGTTGGTCCCAGGCAGCCGGTCGAGATGTTCCAAGGGGTTGCAGGGTGAAGAAGAAGGTTCTTGATCTCCAACTGTTTTGTGCACGAAGAGATTGAACTTTGATAAGTGTGGCGCCTTTTATTTTCCTTTTATATTTTATTCTCTATTAATTATATAGTTCCAGTAATATCTATAAACTGTAAATCATTTAATTGTATCTGGTGTATTGTCTGTTATTTGGGCGGGGTGGGGTACATCACACAGCATCCACACAAACTATTACCCAGTTTGGCAGGGCCGAGGCTGTTTCCCTAGACGACAGCGAGCCGAGAGACCCTGCGGGTGGCCAGGGGGGCTACATATATTTATTATTATTGCATTGTACTGCTGCTGCATAGTTATCAAATTTCACAACATCTACCGATGATATTAAACCTGATTCTGATTCAAAATAGAAAGGCTTTGTTTAGGGCCCAACACGAAATCCTTGCCAGTTCCAGTTAAAACCTCTGTGGACCAGGTTTAACATTCCATGGAACACAGAGCCAGGGAATTGAATGACTAATCTATTACACTCTTTTTAACCATTTCATAGAATCAAAGAGTGATAAAGTAGAGAAGAACATTGCTAGACAAGTAAATCCAGAGGTCTGCACTAATGACCTAAGACAAGATTTCAAAACCCCTGTCAGTGGCTGATGAAATTTAACTTAATTTAATCAAATAATCTGCAATGGGAATCTAGTGACCATGAAAGCCCATCTGTTTTATTAATGTCCCTTAAGGGAAGGAAATCTTCAGCCTTTATTTGGATTGGTTATAGATAACTTAGATGTGGTTGACACTGGATTGCAAGCCTCTCAATTCTATGAAACCACTATGAGGCAACATATTGACCTGTATCATGCCAGCAGCATTCATGCATTTGTGACTGTGTACTGCAATATGCAAATATGAGAACAGATGGCGGTGTGTTCAAAATACCTCTCCTCTTCTGGACTCACCACTGACTCTAACAGTTTTCTGTAATAATACAGAGCTACTTTGCATCCTGCCCTTAACATTACACTGACCAGAGCTGGCGTATCCATGAAGATGGCACTGCTGAGACATGGCAATGCTTTGCAGGCAGCAAACAAAATTATTAGCAGTTGTACTTTTTCGGTAACAGAATCACTGTAATACTGTATATAGCTTGTAATTTCCCACTACGTGGTATGCTGATGACTTCTCTAGGCTTGTCATTTCTGTGTATCCTGAAATGGTTGGTGAACTGGTTTCTGGAGAATGCAGGTATGGCCTCGGTGGACATTGCTAGAGTGGACTTGTAGCCAGAATGAAACACTGGGCTGGCCACTGGTGTAGTGCCATCAACACTAGACTTGAGACCAGTGGTCCAAGGTTTAAATCTGGCCATCTATTTGAACAATCTCCATCCGTGTTGGGTTGAATGTCAAGGCAGCAACTCAGCTTCAGGTTGCTGTCCAATGCACCACAAGGAACACAAAATCTCAAAAAGAGTGGGAGAACCCAAGTCTGAGAGTGGAAAATGAACTAATATTTGGCCAAATTAAGCACCAAACCAGTTTAAAGTGATTAAGGTGTCAAGGCCAAAGGCAGAGGAAAAAGTTCAGGTCACTACTGTGTAAGGCTTTACTCACCTCAGCCCTGAAGCTGGCTCCATGGCTGTGGTCTGCAGCCATCAGGCATCAGGCTCCCGGACTGGCTGCAGTACTGAACTGTCTCTGCAGCTGTGGACTTACTTTCACGGAATCTGTGGATCATGTTCTGTGGATTGTTTATTTGCATTTTTTATTGTTTGCATGATTTGATCTTTCTTTTGGATGTATGACTGTCTTTGTGGTGTGAGGTTTTTCATGAATTTTATTGTGTTTCTTGTTTTGTGGCTGCCTGTAAGCAGATGAGTCCCAGGGTTGTATATGGTATGCATACCTTGATATAAAAGTGCTCTGAATTTTGAACTTTGAGCTTTATCCAGTTATAACCACCTGAATGGGGTCTACAAACTTCAATTTTAGCCAAACATCTTGAAAATCAAACATAAAATCTGCATACATAGTCTGAAAGAAAAACAGAAAATACTAGAAAACTTAGCATTCAGTTGTAACTTTCTTTGCTACTAAGAAGAAATTGTTCTTTTACTTGAAGTTCAGAAGTTCAAAGCTCAAAGTAAATTTATAATCAAAGTGCTACCCTAAGATTCATTTTCTTCTGGGCATTCACAGTAGGATAAAAGAAATATAAAAAAGTATTCAACCCCTTGGAAGTTTTCATGTCTGACAATATTGAAATACAGTGGATTTAATTTGGCTTTTTTTGAAACTAATCTATAGAAAGACTACTTCCTGTCAAATTGAAAACAGATCTCTACAAATTAATTACAAAAATAAAGCACGAAATATTGATTGCACAACTATTCATCCCCTTTAATATAACGCAACAAATCATCACTGGTGCAGCCAATTGGCTTTAGAAGTCGCATAATTAGTTAAATGGAGATCATTATGTATAGTCAAGGTGTTTCAATTGATTGTAGTAAAAAGGTCCAACTGCTGGTGAGTCAGTATCCTGGTAAAAACTACACCATGGAGACAAAAGAAAACTCCAAGCAACTCGGCGAGAAAGTTTGTTGAAAAGCACAATTCAGGAGATGGATACAAGAAAACGTCCAAGTCACTGAATATCCCTTGGGTACAGTTAAGTCAATTATCAAGAAATGGAAGGAACATGGCACAGGAGTAAACCTGCCAAGAGCAGGCTGTCCTCAAAAACTGAGAGACTGTGCAAAAAGGGGACTAGTAAGGGAGGCCACCAAGAGGCCTATGACAATTCTGGAGGAGTTAGAAGTTTCAGTGTCTGAGGTGGAAGAGACCGTACATACAACGACTGTTGCCCAGGTGCTTCACCAGTCACAACTTTATGGAAGAGCATCAAAGAGAAAGCCACTGTTGAAAAAAACTCACATGAAATCTTGGCTAAAGTTTGCCAGAAAGCATGTAGGAGACTTTGAAGTCACTTGGAAGAAGGTTTTATGGTCTGATGAAACCAAAATTGACCTTTATGACCATCAGTCTAAATGTTACGTTTGGTGTAAGCCAAACACCACTCATCATCAAAATCACACCATCTCTACTGTGAAGGATGGTGGTGGCTGCATCATGCTGTGGGGATGCTTCACCGTAGAAGGCCCTGAAAGGCTAGTGAAGGAGAGGGTAAAATGAATGCAGCAAAATACAGGGAAATCCTGGAGGAAACTTGCTGCAGTCTCCAAGAGAAGTGCAACTTGGGAGAAGATTTGTTTTCCAGCAAGACAGTGACCTCAAGCATGAAGAAAAAGCTACTACAGGAATGGCTTAAAAACAACAAAGTTAATGTTCTGGAGTGGCCAAGTCAGAGTCCAGATCTCAATCCAATTGAGAACATGTGAATGGACTTGAAAAGGGCTGTTCACTCATGATTCCTGTGCAGTCTGACAGAGCTTGAGCAGTTTTCTAAAGAAGAATTGTCTAGATGTGCAAATCTGATAGAGACCTATTCACACAGACTCAAGGATGTAATTGCTGACAAATTTGCATCTACGAAATACTGACTTGAAGGGAGTGAGTAAATATGCAATCAATTATTTTGTGTTTTATAATTGTAATAAATTTAGATCAATTTGTGGAACTTTGTTTTCGCTTTGTCATGAAAGAGTCTTTTCAATTGATTGGTGTCAAAAAAGCCAAACTAAATCCAATGTAATTCGATGTTGTAAAACAATAAAACATGAAAACTTCCAGGGGTGGGTGGTGGGTTAATACTCTTTATTGGCACTATACAATAGAATCAATGAAAAACTACACACAAAGAGAGACAATCTGTGCAAAAAGAAAAAAACAAATAATAATAATAAATAAATAGTAAATATAAATGTACTGAGAATATGAGTTGAAGATTCCTTGAAAGTGAGTCCATAGGTTGCAGAATTGGTTCAGTGATGAGGGAAATGAAGTTATTCATGAAGTTACTCAAAAAAGGTATGTGATCTGAAATGTTTTATTTATATTCATTTAATTTATGATAAACATCTATTTAATCAACTGAAGATTAATGCTTTATAATATTTTTAATGAATTATTTATGTCACCTTTGATTATTTTAAATATTAGATTAGATTAGATTCAACTTTATTGTCATTGTGTCGAGTACAGGTACAAAGCCAATGAAATTATCTTCTGACCAGAAATGCAAAGAATAGTGTTATTTACAAAATAACTGTGAATAAAAAGTAAGTGCTACAGCACCCAAATATAAAAGTACTGAGATAGTACAATATGGGTGCAATATTGCTTAGCACTGTGATCTGAGGTTCAGCAGGGTCACAGCCTCAGGGAAGAAGATCTTCCTGTGCCTGCTGGTGCAGGAGCAGAGGCTCCTGTAGCACCTACCAGATGGGAAGAGGGTAAAAAGTCCATGGTTAGGATGAGATGCATCCTTGATAATGCTTTTCGCCCTGCTCAGGAAGCGTTTATGGTAGATGTTCTCAATGGTGGGTAATTGGGTGTCAATAATCCGCCGGGCAATTTCCATCACACGCTGGAGTGTTTTGCAGTCTGATACGGGACAATTGCCATACCACACCGAGATGCAGTTGGTGAGTATGCTCTCAATGGTACAGCGGTAAAAGTCCATCAGTATCCTGGGACAGACATGAGCTTTCTTGATGCTTCGCAGGAAATAAAGGCGCTGTTGCGCCTTTTTGTTCAGGATGGAGGAGTTCAGGGACCAGGTGAGGTCCTCAGAAATGTGGACACCAAGGAATTTGAAGCTTGATATACACTCCACTACAGCTCCGTTGATGTAGATGGGGACATGAGTGTGGCTCCTAGCATGCCTGAAATCCACAGTGATTTCCTTGGTCTTCTGGGTGTTAAGGGCCTGGCTGTTGTCCGCACACCACACAGCCAGGTGCTGAACCTCAATGCCTGTAGGCCATCTCGTCATCCCCTCTGATCAGGTCAACCACCGTGGTGTCGTCTGCGAACTTGATTATGGAGTTAGAACCATGTACAGGAACACAGTCATAGGTGAAAAGGGAGTATAGAAGAGGGCTCAGCACACAGCCTTGAGGCACGCCGGTGTTCAGGGTAAGAGTGGAGGAGAAGAGGTTGTCTAACTTAATTGATTGAGGTCTGTTAGTCAGAAAGTCCAAGGTCCAATTGCAGAGGGATGAGCTGACACCAAGCTGGTGAAGTTTGGCGATCAGCTTGGAGGGGATCACAGTATTGAATGCCGAATTAAAGTCAATGAACGGCATTCTGACTAAGAGTTGGGGCTGTCCAGATGGGTCAGGGCAGCGTGAAGTGCCGCGGACATGGCATCCTCTGTTGACCTGTTAGTACAATAGGCAAATTGATGGGGGTCCAGGGTAGTGGGCAGACAGGATTTCAGATGTGATGGAACCAGTCTCTCAAAGCACTTTGCAATGATGGGGGTGAGTGCAACTGGACGGAAGTCATTCAGGCCCGTGGCAGTGGAATGCTTCGGCACTGGTACGATGGTGGCAATCTTGCAGCTTGTGGGGACAACTGCCTGGGCCAAGGACAGATTAAAAATGTCCGTGAAGACCCCGGCCAACTGCCCTGCACAGACTCTGAGCACACAACCAGGTATTCCACCCGGACCAGCTGCCTTCCGTACATTCACCCTACTCAGGGTGGCGCAAACATCGGAGGTGGAAAGTGAGAGAGGCAGTTCACCAGGTGGGAGATCCGCTTTGAGGGTGACCTCCTTGTTCTCTCGGCCAAAGCAAGCGTAGAAGTGATTGAGCTCATCAAGGAGGGAAGCAGAGCTGGAAGGAGGCACAGTTTCAGGTAGTTTGAAGTCTGTAATGACCTGTACGCCATGCCACATGCTCTGGGGGTCCGAGGAGTTGAAATACTCCTCAATTCTCTGTTTGTGTTTAGGCTGAGAGATTCCCCTCCTCAAGTTGGCCCTGGCTGAGCTGTAAGCCTCCCGGTCTCCAGGCCTGAAGGCTGAATCTCTGGCTTTGAGCAGGAGGCGAGCTTCTCTGTTCATCCATGGTTTCTGATTGGGGAAAACTTTTATTTGTTTTTGTGATGTCACTCTATCTACACACTTGTTGATGTGCTCAAGGACAGAGTTGGTATATAAATCAATGTTAATCTGAGATTCTGTGGTAGTGTGGGCAGACTGTGTGCTGGAATTGGTGCAGAAGAGCAGAGTCAGCACCCTTCAGCCAGATCTTAATAGCCTTATTAAGGTGTTAATATGTATGATTCCTTAAGGTTCTTATAGCCGGGGTGGTAACGGGCACAAGCTCGCATTGCATACTAAATGCTCCCAGTGTCGTGCACCTCAACTAGCCTCTGACAACCAAGTTAGCTACTAAGCCTGGTGGAACTGTTTCTACTGACAGGAGAAAGGGCAAAAGTGGGTTACTGATGCCTCAAAACCAGGGCAGATGGGGCTCATCAGCCATGGTTGGCAGCTCATCTAGGAGAAAGAAAACTCCTATCTCAAACATTCCTTGCATTGCAGCTATACCCACTCATGCGGAAGGCTTTGGGAGTAAACCCCAAGGTAAAAATATGGAGCTGGACTCTACTATAGAGGTAGGGTTCAAACTTCTATAATTTCCTGGTTTATTCCTAGAGCCTTTCTTAAACAGCTAGACATTAGCTATCCTTCTATCATCCTGCACCTCACCTGTAGCAAAAGATATCTTAAAAATTTCTGCTATTGCCCTACAGTTTCTGCACTAGCATCCAGCAGGGTGCGAGTGAACTAATTGTCAGGCCTTGGAGATTTAAAGATAAAGGAGGCCTTTCAGTACATCAGCTTGTCATCACTTGCAAACTATTTCATTTTAACTTGTTACTGATGCTTTGAGAACTTTGGCATCCATATGTGGGTGGGCAAGAGGAGCATGATTTAATATGGCTCTTTGGATAAATACCACATTCAGTTAAAGATGAAATTTGTCCTGATCCCCTGCTCCTTCCACAGTGTCATACAAATGGTTGACTTTGTGCCAAGCATGGCTCTCCACTGGCAACAAAGAGATCTCTCAAATTCAAGCCAACCCCTTCTTCTTTGGGTTTTCCCTCCCTAATATGGTAAGATTCAATTCCTCAACCAAAAATGTTCTCACAGTACAGTCTAGTCATGGACGTAGTATTGTCTACATGAGGAAGTTAATGTGAAAATGGGTCTTTCAATGTGAGTAATCTTAATGAGGGTTATTCTCCCATTCTATTAAGAAATTCTAGCATTTAGTTTGCAAAACTATTTTTAAAGAAAGTATTATCATAATTTACATAATAATTATATGCAAACATAGCCCATTACCATTTTAAAGTGGATCGTTTTTCATGCTGTGGTAAATAAGCTGATTTGATGTTGGTTCTATTTGTTTATATGAATTCATTACAAATACTGTATGTATAGTTGAATACAGCATACAAAATATAGCTAGCTCATTATTAGATTTTAGTGTTATTTTATTAACTGATTGGTTACTATAGTTATTTGACCACAGGGCTGCAATCATTTATACCTCTGTTCTCACCATAGAAAATGTTCTTTCAGAAAAAGGACACTTGCAAATAAATCTGTGAAGCTCTCAAAACAGATTACAAGTAAAAAATGCAACCCCGGTTATATCACCGACTGTGAAAGACTGGGAACCTTGAATGATTTAAAAATGACTGTCCTGCTGTTTTCATAAAGCATACATAAGCTGAAGAGAAATGGTAAGATGAGGCAGAATCACTTATCTGGTAGAGAGATAGACACAGAAATGTACTACCTGAGAATTAATAATTATCAGATTTAGGAATCTGTCTGGTTAATCTCATGAGAAGCTGAGCTGGTAGAAAAAGATAGACTACTTATTCCTGAATCTTCTCAGTAGTTTCCCAGCATCTTGAGCATTGGTCACACCAATGAGCCATGAAAAGAATATTTGGAATGAAGTTTTGGTCTCTGTGTATGTGTTACTATAATTACCAAATATTATGAAGTGGGCTTATGCTTTCATAGGGCAGATCTTTCAAATCATTGCAAGGAATTGTGGCTATGATGTATTTGCCATCAATGTCAGACATTATTAAATTGTTACGCTCTACACAGGAAGGATTAAGGAAATACCCAAGGCACCCTGCATGAAGAATGAATAGAGTGAGGGTAGAATTGCTCATTAAAAAAGGGGCTACTCAGGGATAAAATGCGATCTCAAAGAAGGCATGATAACACTCATGTTTTCTTAGAGGTTTGTGTAGATTTGATACTTCACCAAAAAAATTGACGAACTTCTATAGATGCACAATGGACAGAGTCTTAACTGGTTGCCTCATGGCCTGGTATGGAAACACCAATGCCCTGGAATAAAAAAAAGTCTACAGAAAGTGGTCAATACAGCCAAATGGAAATTTGCTTGTGTGGATTGAGAGATGGCTTGTCATCAGGAAATAAAGGGTGATAGTAGATAGAGTTTACTTTGCTTGGAGGTCAGTTGCCAGTTGTGTTCTATAAGGACCTGCTGTGGGAACCTTGCGTATTATGAATGACTTGGATAAAGAAATGGAGGGACGGATTAGTAACTTTGAAAATGGCATGAAAATTGGTGGTGTTATGGATAGTGTAGGTTACAATTTGACATAGACAGGATGCAGATTTGAGCAGATGAGTGTGAAGTGATCACTTTGGAGGATCAAACTTGAAGGTGGAATACAATGATTAATTTATTTACTTATTTTATTTAGAGATAGGCCTGGAATATGCCCTTCCAGCCCCTCGAACCACAAATCCAGCAACCCACTGATTTAACCCGAGCCTAATCACAAGTCGATTTACAATGACCAGTTTATCTACCAACTGGTATATCTTTGAATGGGAGGAAACCGGAGCACCTGGAGAAAACTCACGAATTCCATGAAGAGGACATGCAAGCTCCTTACAGAGGACACTGGAGTTCAACTCTCAGCTCCAATTCCCCAAGATGTAATAGCGTTGCACGAGTCACAACATTTTTTTGCAGTTTGAGGAACAGAAGGATCTTGGGGTCCAAGTCCGTAGATCCCTCAAAGTTGCCAGCCAAGTTGATAAGGGAATGTGTGCTGGCTATCATCAGTTAGTGACTTAAGGTCAAGAGCCATGAGGTAACATCCTGCAGATCTATAAAAGTCTGGTTTCACCACATTTGGAGTATTGTGCACTGTTTTGCTCACCCCATTACAGCTTTAAAGATGGTGCAGAGGAGTTTTGCTAGGATATTGCCTGGATTAGAGTATATAATTTATGAGGAATTGTTGAGCAAGCTAAGGCTTTTCTCTTTGGAGTGATGGAAAATGAGAGGTGACTTGACGTAGTAGGCAGCAGTCGATCCCAGGGGATCTTGAGTTTGCGCCTCTGGTAGACTGTGTCCTTTCCAGAGCTCAAGCCTGGGTGGGAGGATTTGAAGAACCGGCTCTTGCCCAGGCGGCAGATTCTCCCTCTCTGCAAGGGAAAGGCAAGTGCCAATACAGCTTAGCACCGGTGTCATCGCAGATATTGCCAAAGTGAAGTTGTAAACAACATCAAACTGCCTCAGGGACTCTGGCTCCGGATTTCTTCTTCGGGGTTTACTCCCAAAGCCTTTCCCATGGGTGAGTATGACTGCAAGGCAGCGGAGGTTTATAATCAGAGTTTTTCTTTCTCCTCGGTGGGCTGCCATCCAAGGCTGACGAGCCCCACCTGCCCAAAGCAACTGGTTTTGAGGTGCCAGTGGTCCGCCTTTACCCCTTCTCACGTGAAGGCCAAGAGTTGGACTTGGTTATCAGAGGCTATTAGAGGTGCATGCCATTCGGAGCAATTTATAAGTAGTGGGAGCTCATCCCCACTACCACCCCCACCCCCCCTCCGGCTATGACGACCTTAAGAACCAGACAGAGGTGTACAAAATTATAACAGTCATAGCAGAGTCCTTGTTTTCCAAAGCAGCAATGGCTTTATAGAAAGGGGACATCCTTTTAAAAGTGAATAGATGAAAGTTTAAGGGAGACGTCAGAAATAGTTGTTTTTTTTTACATACAAAATGGTGTATGCCTGGTGTGCATTGATGCGGTTGGTGGTAAAGGCTGGTATAATAGGAATATATAAAAGAACCTTAGATATACACATGGATGAAAGAAAGAAGAGCCTGGTTTGTTCTGTGCTGCTTCCTGTTCTATATTCTATTATTTTAACAACATGGGAGGGTTATAGCCTAAGTTGGAGGGATGCATTAGATTAATTTTAGAGTCAATTATTTGAGGGTGGTACAATATTGTGGGCCAAATAGTCCATACCGTGCTGAATAATCAACTTTCTATGTTAAGTTCTCAGCAACACACACAAAATGCTGGAGGAACTCAGCAGACTCGGCAGCATCTATGGAAAAGAGCCCAGTCGATGTTTCAGGGCCGAAGCCCTTTCAACCTCATTCTCTCGACTTTGCCCCATAAACCTAGATGCCCATCACAACTCGCCTCCGTGTCCCAAGAGTTGTGGTTTAGGTTTTCCCTCACCTGGATAAAAAACGCTGAGGAGTAGATTTAAAATGTGGGGGGAGGGCAGTGTGAAACACCAAGTGACAGGCAAAACCCGGAGAGGGAGGGACGAAGTAAAGAGCTGGGAAGCCAACTGGCGAAAGAGACAGAAGACTGTGGAAGAAAGAATAAGGGGTGGGTGGGATGAGCACCAGAGGGAGGCGACGGGCAGGCAAAGAGATAAGGTGAGAGAGGGAAAGGGTGAAGGAGGGGTCTGCTCTCAGGATGAGGCTTTTCATTCTAGAGCGAAGGACATGTCCTCCTTTCTCGAGGAGGGGGGCTTCCCATCCTCCGCCATCGGCGCTGCCTTCAGCCACATCTCTTCCATTTCACACGTCTTCTCTTCCTGCCACCCTGCCAGGGATAGGGTTCCTCTTGTTTCTCTGGGCGGAATCCCACTAACAAGAACATTCCCCCCCCTCCCCACTTTCTGCTTTCTGCAGGGATTGCTCCCTATGCAACTCCCTTGTCCATTTGTCACTCCCCACTGATCTCCCTCCTGGCACTTATCCTTGCAAGCTGAACAAGTGCTACACCTGCCCCTACACCTCCTCCCTCACTACCATTCAGAGCCTCAAACAGGCCCTCCAGATGAGGTGACACTTCACCCGTGAGTCTGTTGGGGTCATATACTGCGTCCGGTGCTCCTGGTGTGGCCTTCTGTATACCAGTGAGACCCACGTAGACTGGGACACTGCTTCGCCGAGCATCTATGCTCCCACCACCAGCAAAGCGGGATTTCCCAGAGGCTACCCATTTTAATTCCATTTCCCATTCCCATTCCGATATGTCCATCCATGGCCTCCTTCACTGTCATCATGAGGCTACACTTAGCTTGGAAGAACAACACCTTATATTGAGTAGCCCCAACCTGATGGTAGGATCATCGATTTCTCAAACTTCCGATAATGCCGCCCCCATCCCCCTTCACCATTTCCCATCACCTTTTCCCTCTCTCACCTTATCTCCTTGCCCGCCCGCCAGTTGCCTCCCTCTGGTGCTCCACCCCATTTTTCTCTTTCCCATGACCTTCTCTCCTTTCACCAATTGGCTTCCCAGCCTCTTGCTTCATCCCTCCTCCTCCGGGTTTCGCCCGTCGCCTGGTGCTTCTCTCTGTTCTCCACCCCTCCCCCTCCACATTTTAGGTCTACTCAGTTTCTTTCTCCAGTCCTGATGAAGGATCTTGGTTCAAGACATCGACTGTGCTTTTTTCCATAGATGCTGCTTGGCCTGCTGAGTTCCTCCAGCATTTTGTGTGTGTTACTCGGACTTCCAGCATCTGCAGATTTTCTCCTGTTTGTGATGTTAAATTCTCAGCTTTGATGTTTGTCTTCAATGAGATTTATTCTGTAAATAGCATGTGAAGTTGAAACAAGACTTTGATGGATAAATTTCCAAGTGCATTTTATTTCTCTCTGCTCTGAAATATATGACAATATTTTTTTTTGGAGTCCAGTTGTTTCATGGAGGAGTGACACTTCATGCAATGTTGTGAAGTGATTGTGTTGAACTTATCAAGAATCTGCAAGTAACCTTACAAGATCGGTCTTGCTGTTCAGGAGACACCTTTCAATAATAAATTGCATTGCTGCTATTGTATATTTAATGCAGATCTTTGTAGCTGCATCATTGGAACCAGATAGTCTATGGCCGTGTGAACATGATAGGACAGGATAGAATGTTGATGTGAAAAATGGCTTGCCTGTCACTTTTGTCACTTTGCCCTTGGATGGTGCTGTGTTTCATTGCTTGAACACTCATCTGGGCAAGCCAGGGGTTCATTCTACCAAATGTTTGAATTATGTCTTATAGCTAATGGAAAGGCTTGGGAAGATATTTTCCATTGGACACCTTGCTGCTGGTTATATAGTGAACAGGTTTGGCTAATCCATTGACTGTAACTCCACAAGTGTTAATGGTGGGAGAGCTGGAAATGATTATACCAGCAGGGAAAAGGCTATTTTCTCTGACACGCAAACAATAGTTATAGCATAGAATAAGATCATTCAGTCCATTGCATCCACTCTGGAACTATAACAGAATCATAAAACATAGGAGCAGAATTAGGTCATGTTAATGGGCATATTTAAAGCAGCAGTTGATAGGTTCTTGATCAGTAAAGGTTACGAGAAGAAGGCAGGAGAATGGGGTTAAGAGGAATAATTTATCAGCCGTTTACCCACCTCATATCACTGCAAATTAGATCCTGGGCGATATTCAGTTGCTTTTAATACTAAACATGAATCTGCCTTCTGTACTCTCTTTGGCTGTGCTTCTCAAGTCTCATCCACAGATTTTTTTTCAACCACTTTTGATTCTTTTCACGTGACTTTCATTCTATGCTCCCTGGTTCTTACACAAACAAGAGAAAATCTTCAGATGTTGGAAATCCAAGCAATGTACACAAAATGTTGGTGGAACTCAGCAGGCCAGGCAGCATCAATGGAAAAGAATAAACGGTCGATGTTTCAGGCCGAGACCCTTCAGTTCTTCCAGCATTCTGTGTGTTCCCTGGTTCTTAGCCAGATTACCAATTCATAGTCATAGTCATAGTCATACTTTATTGATCCCAGGGGAAATTGGTTTTCGTTACAGTTGTACCATAAATAAATATATAGTAATAAAACCATAAATAGTTAAATAGTAATATGTAAATTATGCCGGGAAATAAGTCCAGGACCAGCCTATTGGCTCAGGGTGTCTGACCCTCCAAGGGAGGAGTTGTAAAGTTTGATGGCCACAGGCAGGAATGACTTCCTATGACACACTGTGTTGCATCTCGGTGAAATGAGTCTCTGGCTGAATGTACTCCTGTGCCCAACCAGTTCATTATGTTGTCCAAGATGGTATGCAACTTGGACAACATCCTCTTTTCAGACACCATCATCAGAGAGTCCAGTTCCATCCCCACAATATCACTGGCCTTACGAATGAGTTTGTTGATTCTGTTGGTGTCTGCTACCCCCAGCCTGCTGCCCCAGCACACAACAGCAAACATGATCATTAGAGTTTCTGTCCACCTTGCCTCTTTACGTCCCTTAATGTCTTTAAATATCACCGTCAGATCCGTATGCAACCCTTCTTTGTTCCAAGTTCCAATGAGAAAACCTTATTTTCTGCACCATTCTCTGTAAGCTCTTGAGAGTGTTGTGTGTGAAAATCCCAGGAGATCTGCAGTTCCTGAGATATTCAAACCATCCTGTCAGGTACCAACAATCATTCCATATTGAAAGTTACTGAAATCACTCTTCCTCATTCTGGTGTTTGATCTGAACAACAACTGAATCTCTTCACCTTGTCTGCTTATTTTTATGCTTTGAGTTGTGTAAGGAAACATATTTGTCCTACTCTCATCAGGGAGGAGGCTATGTCAGGACCACCAGACTCAAAAACAGTCACTTTCCCCCAAAAGTAGAATTGATCAACATCTCCACCCACTGAATCCACCACTAAGTTTTTATTTTCTGTTAGTCAGCTCATGTACTGACAAGTGTCACTTTATGGTCATACAATCAAGTATATCTATGCATATACATTATTTTATGTATTTATATTTATTGTGTGTTTTTTTAGTTTTATTATTGTGTTATCTTTTGTGATTTTTGTTTTGTGCTGCATCAGATCCTGGGTAACAATTATTTCATTCTCCTTACAATTGTGTACAGGAAATTACATGAAACAATTTTGAATCTGGAGTGTACAGGGAGTGGAGTAGTGGCTCAGGACACGTCCTTGTGAAGGACCAGTGCTAAGAATAATTCTGGTAGAGGTGTTGCCATGTATTCTTACTAACTGTCGTCTGTTGGCCAGGAAGTCAAGGATCCAATTGCAGAAAGAGGTGTTGTCATCAAAATGTTGGTTATAATTGATACCTATACCTGGCTGGAAATCTGAGAAGAGTCGGTGGATGGAGATGTTGTCTTACTTTTGGGAGAAAGTAACTGTTTTTGAATCTGGTGGTCCTGACATGCTTGCTACATAGCCTCCTCCCTGATGAGAGTAGGACAAATATTTTTATTTATGCAACGCAAAGCATAAAAATATTCAGACATGGTGAAGAGATTCGGTTGTTGTTCAGATCAAACACTAGGTTGCAGAGATGGTGATGAATTTGCTTGGAATTATAGTATTGCAGTTGAAGCTGCAGATGTTTTTATTGTCCTGATGTACCAGAGGTGAGTGTGAAGCCATGGCGATGGCATTTGCCATAGACCTATTTCAGTGGTAAGTGGATTGCAGTGGGTTGACATTGTCTGAAGGCTGCAGTTAATGCTTGCATGCATTTTAAGTGCATTTCTGGGATGCAAGGACAACACAAAATTAAAATCATGATTTCTAACATTAATGCAGTGTACTTGTAGTAAAACTGCAGATATCTAGATAGCCTTTTCACTGACCAAACAAGCTTATGAATGCAAGCAAGTTTAAAAAGTCCCCCAAGAGGAATAAACTCTTCTCAGATTTCCAGCCGGATATAGGTATCGATTATAACCAAAATTTTGATAACAAACTCCGCCATCTTTATTTGTTATATATATCTGGGAAAGAAATGGATCCTTTTCTCCCCAGGAAATTAAATTACACTTAATCTCCATTGTGTGAGTCTCTCACTGTTCCTCCAGGTGCTCAGTTGAGACCCAGACTCATCGTAGCACAAGAATTAACTTTCACATGGACATCAGAGCCTGCGCTTGCAATGGAAGCTGAGATTCTTTAACATAAGTCATTTGTAAGACAGGTCTTCTCTTAAAAGAATATAGTTCTGGAATTTCTTACTTCTCAGCACTTAGAAAAAGAGTGTATATATTATTTGGCAATCCAGAATTAACAACTTGTGTCAAATTAAATCTAATCTGCAAATTGAAGGAAGATTAATTTAGAACTGACTTCCACAAAGTTATAATTAATCTGACATTGGTGATCATAATTAGATAAACTTTTTATTCATTACTATTTTGAGATTGGATACCAGTGCCAATAGCACCATTTATTACCTAAATATCCGCAAAGAGGTAGTGGTGAGGCACTAACCTGACCAACTGCAGTTCTTCTCTTGGTTTATTATTGTCATATGTACTAAGGTACAGCAAAAAGCTGAAAAGCAGTGCACTTTCTTTACCGTTAAAACAGATTAAGTCACTACACAGTGCATTGAGTAAGAATGCAGTAACAATGCAGAATAAAGTGTAAAAGCTACTGAAAAAGTACAGAGTGGGTTAATGATAAAAGGTGTTAGATCATAATGAGGTAGTGCCCATCTCATTGTACAATAGATTCATTCAAAGTCTGATAACAGAGGGATAAAAGCTGTCCTTGAGCTCATGGTACAAGCTTTCAAGATTCTGTATCTCTTGCTCACTGAGGCAGTGAGAAGTATAGAGTGAACAGAGGGGAGGCTGTTTCCTGTGATGTGCTCAGCTGTGTCCACAACTCTCTGCAGTTTCTTGTGGCCACAGTTAGAGCAGTCGTCATACCAAGCCATTATGCATCCAGCAGAATACTTTCCATGTTGCATTGATAAAAATTGGTAAGTCAATAAACACATGCTGAATTTCTGTAGTTTCCTGAGGAAGTAGAGATGCTGTGACATCAACATGTTTGGAGCAGGGCAGGCTATTTGTGATGTGCATTCCGAAGACCTTGAAGCTCTCAGCGCTCTTGAATGCAATACTGTTGATGTAGGCAGGAGCATGGACACTGCCTCTTCTGTAGTGCATTCCCTTAATGTACTTTTATAATCTACTGAATTAAGAAAGCCAGGATTTAAATCGAATGATATTAAAGGTGGGCAATATGTTTTTGAGTCAGAATAGAGTATATCTGGAAGATAAATCTGTAGGTAACAGTGGTCTCAAGCACCCTCTGCCCTTGGTTCCTTTTTGACAGTGGAGGTCATGGGTTTGGGAAAGGATATGTAAGTATTGGGAATTATTTTTTAGGCAGCTGAATGAAGTGCCAATTACTTTGATCTCAATGTTGTCAAGTTTGTTATGGGCTGTTGGTGCAGCACTTACCCAAGCTAGTGTAGTATTCACACTTCTAACTCGTGCTTTGTAGATTACAAAAAGGAATTGGGATGCCTAGTCAAGGCCAATATACCCCCAGATACACAAACTGGTGAGATTGCAGTTCAAGGACTAGTGTTTAGGGTGCCATCAACAGTGAGTCTGGAGTTTGAGGCCTTGTGTCTGGTGATTGGTGGGTCATGGGGTCAACGCCAGGGATCGAAGCTCAAAGGTTGATCGGGAACTGAAAGTTAAGGCCCAATGGCCAGAACGCCGAGTCTGTGAATCTCTGTGAGTTCGCTGGGGAGGTTGAAGGCCCAATGTCTGCGAGTCAGATTCAGGGTTCACTGGGGAGGCTGAAGGCCCAATGTCTGTGAGTCACATTCAGAGTTCGCTGGGAAGCTGAAGGCCCAATGTCTGATTCAGATTCAGAGTTCGCTGGGGAGGCTGAAGGCCCAATGTCTGATTCAGATTCGGAGTTTGCTGGGAGGCTGAAGGCCCAATGTCTGATTCAGATTCAGAGTTCGCTGGGGAGGCTGAAGGCCCAATGTCTGATTCAGATTCGGAGTTTGCTGGGAGGCTGAAGGCCCAATGTCTGATTCAGATTCAGAGTTCGCTGGGGAGGCTGAAGGCCCAATGTCTGAGACAGATTCAGAGTTCACTGGGGAGGCTGAAGGCCCAATGTCTGTGAGTCAGATTCGGAGTTCGCTGGGGAGGTTGCAAGCCCAATGTCTGCAAGTCGGAGTCTGGTTCCACTGGTGCTTGGAGGACTGTGTATGTGCATGGGGAGGTTAGGTGGGAGAAATAGGCCTTGTTTTGCTCTTGCTGGTTTGTTGCTTGTATTCTGTGTAGTTCTCATGAGTTTTGTGGGCATGCTATGTTGGCGCCAGAATGTGTGGTGATGCTTGCGGTCTGTCCTCAACACATCCTGGGTGTGTTGGTTGTTATTGCAGGCAATACATTTTGCTGTGGTTTTCAATGTACATGTGAAAAATAAATCTGAATCCTGATTTTGATTTTGAATTTTGTGGCTGCTGCATTCATGTCAACTATATTTTTGATCAATGACATTTAAGATTTGTTGGGAGAGCTTTTTCAGCACATTAGTCAATGCCTTGGTTCTGCATGTTGATGATAAAAAATCCAAAATTCAAGATTGTTTATTGTCATTGTTCAGTACAAGTGTAAGGGGAATAAAATAATTTTTACTTCAAATCCGATGCAACATAAAAAAACGCAATAAGTGTAAATAACACAATAAAAAAACAAAAAATTGAAAAATACACAATGAATATAAATATAAGGCAATCCTATAAAACATATAGTAACTTAAATATTTATGTGGACTGATTGTAAGTACATAAAGATTCAAGATTATTTAATATCATTTCTAGTAAACAAATGTAAAGAAGAACAAAATAATTGTTACTCCAGGTCCAATGCAACACAATAAAGTAAAGAACACAATTCTAAAAAAAATCAATAAATAAAAATACATAAGATAGCTTAAGTACACTGATTATACATCCATAAAGTAATGCCTGACACAGGAGTGTGTGTACAGAAGGTGACCCTGATAGGAAATGATAAAATAGTGGTGGTGAGGATGTGGAGGGATGTTAATGGGTGGAGGTGTTGATCAGCCTTACTGCTTGGGGAAAGAGCACTTCCATTAAGACAAAGGCAAATCATCTATTGATTTGGGTCTAGTGGTCCTGGCATGGATCCCATTCTTCCTTGATGGGAGTGGGTTGAACAGTCCATGGGCAGGGTGTGTCGGAACCTTTATGATATTGCTGGCCCTTTTGCTGCACCTTTCTGTATATGTGTCATTGATGGTTGTTAGGTTTGGTGTTAGTGATGAATTAAACAGTTTTTTGCCCATTATAGAGCCCTCCCACCTACCACAGTATAGTTTCCATTTCACACAGGAGCTTGAAGAGAACTGCTTTCTGCTCGTAAGCACTCGTGACCTTGTAGAGATGTGCATCAGAAGCATCCTCAGATATTGGTGATATTTCTTGTGCGAGATGAGCACTCCAAGAGTTTGAAACTGCTCGCAGTTTCTACAGCTGTGTCGCCAATGTGAAGTGGTATGACTTCTCCTGAAGGCAGTAGCAATCTCCTTTGAAGAGTATAAAACAATGATGGTATTAATATTGAATGCAACAATATATGATTTGCCTTTGCCTTAGTGGAAGTGCCCTTCCTCTGGTTCTTTCATAGCTTAAGTGCTACTTGCCATTTATCAGCCCATGTGTGAATGTTGTTCAGATCGCATTGTATGTGGGTATGGAGTGCTTCATCTGCTGAGAGGTTCCGAATGGAATTCAGCATTGTGCAATCACCAATTCACAGTTCAAAGTAAATTTATTATCAATGTACACATATGCCACCACATACTACCTGGAGGTCCATTTTCTTGGAGCTGTTCTCAACAGAACAATGAAATACAACAGTATCAATGAAAGACTGTGCACAAAGAACAACAAACCATCAATCAAAGAAGACAAACCGTGCAAATACTAAAAAAAAAGATAGATGAATAGATAGATAGATAAATCTGAGAACATGAGTTGTAGAGACCTTGAACATGAGTTCATCGTTTTTGGAATCAGTTCAGAGTTGAAGTGAGTGATGTTATCCACTCTGGTTCAGGAGGCTGATGACTGAAGAATAATAACTGAAACATGACACACCACTGGTGGAGGGTAGGTCATTGATGAAGCGGTAATGATTGGACCTAAGAGTCTGTCTTGAAGAACTCCTGCAAGGAAATTGAGGGGGTAGTGTATCCATTGAGGGTGCAAGGAAATTAAAAAAATAAAGCGATAATAAACTTTATATTCTGGAAGAATGAATCAGCCTGTCAAAGTCAAAGAATTCTTCTCAAAGATCTATTAATGTATTATAATATCACAGAGTTTTAATGAAGCATTATTGAAATTGCTCCATGAATACAAATGTGATTTAAAGATCAATGTTCAATGGATGAAATCATGCTTGTTGAGAACACCAGAAAAGTGCGTGTCAGTATTAGTGCACAGGAGAACTGAGGTTAACAGTCAAATTTTATTGGAGAAAGCTTTTCACATCAAGTGCACTAATACATGGCACTTGCTGATTGTTAAGTATATACATAAAAGATTCAAAGATTCAAGATTTAAAAAAACTTTATTGTCATTCTAACCGTACATCAGCTCTGCAGGGCAGAATGAGGCATCGAACCTGCCTCAACCACTTCTGCTGGAAGCTCGTTCCACACAGCTACCACTCTCTGAGTAAAGAAGTTCCCCCTCATGTTACCCCTAAACTTTTGCCCTTTAACTCTCAACTCATGTCCTCTTGTTTGAATCTCCCCCACTCTCAATGGAAAGAGCCTATCCATGTCAACTCTATCAATCCCCCTCATAATTTTCAATACCTCTATCAAGTCCCCCCTCAACCTTCTACCCTCCAAGGAATAAAGACCTAATTTGTTCAACATTTCTCTGTAACTTAGGAGATGAAGGATCTTGATTCAAAATGTCAATTTCCATTTTCCTCGCATTGATGCTGCTCTTCTCACTGATTGCCTCCAGCGCCTTGTTGCAGATTCCAGCATTTTCAGTCTGTGTCTCTATCTAAAAAAATAGACTCGTTGATAGTGGCCCCAAAGCCATCTTGTGTACCTCCATCTTTTTGCTTCCTCTAGGTATAGAAGTTGATCAGAATCAGGTTTATTATAACTGATATATATTGTGAAATATGTTGTGTCGTGGCAGCAGCATAGCGTAAGACATAAAACTCCTGTAAGTCACAATATAAATAAATAGTGCAAAAGAAGATTAGTGACATAGTGTCATGAGTTTATGAATCTTTTAGAAATCTGATGGCAAAGGGGAAGAAGCTGTTCCTTAAATGCTGAGGGTGTATCTCGAGGCTCTTGTACCTCCTATCGGTTAGTATTATTGAGAAGAGGTAATTTTCCGTGGGTCCTTAATGATGGATGCTATGGTTTTGAGGCAGCACCTTTTCAAGATTCAAGATTCAAGATTCAAAAAAAATTTATTGTCATTCTAACTGTACATCAGCTCTGCAGGGCAAAATGAGACAGCGTTTCTCAGGAGCAGCGCAATCATAACATAACAAACCCAACACTAAATAATAAACATAACAATAAATAGTAAAACACAGCAGCCACATGTCAGTTAAAATCAAGTTATAAGTGTCCAGTGCAAGTTAAAAGTGTCCAAAGCAGAGTCAGGTGGAGCAGCTATTTAGCAGTCTGACTGCCTGTGGGAGGAAGCTGTTTAGTAGCCTTGTGGTTTTAGTTTTGATGCTCCTGTAACGTTTGCTTGATGGCAGAAGAACAAACAGTTCATGGAGAGGGTGTGAGGGGTCTTTAATGCTGTACCGTGTCTTCTGGAGGCATTGACTCTGAAAGAGGCCTTGGACAGAAGGTAGGGAGACCCCAATAACCTTCTCTGCTCCCCTAACCACCCTCTGCAAGGCTTTTTTGTCGACAGCACTGCAGCTGGAGTACCAGGTTGTGATGCAAAAGGTCAGCACACTCTCAACCACGCCTCTGCAGAATGTAGTTAAGATGTTAGTGGGGTGTGATGCTTGTTTAAGCTTCCTCAGAAAGTGCAATCTCTGCTGGGCCCATTTCACAATCCCAGTGGTGTTCCTGGACCAGGTGAGATTGTCCGAGATCTACACCCCAAGGAACTTGATGTTTTCCACTCTCTCCACTGTGGAGCTGCTGATGCTGAGGGGTGTGTGCTCAGGCTGAGACCATCTGAAATCGACGATCATCTCCTTGGTTTTGGTGACATTAAGCATCAAGTTGTTATCCCTGCACCAGCTCTCTAGTTGTTTGACCTCCTCCCTGTACATTATTTCATCATTTTTGCTGATGAGCCCCACCACTGTGATATCATCTGCAAATTTAATGATCATGTTCTCCTTGAATCTGGCTGCACAGTCATGTGTTAGCAGTGTAAACAGCAATGGGCTAAGCACACAGTCTTGTGGGGATCCAGTGCTCAGCGTGATGGAGTCAGAGATGTTCCTGCCAACATGGACTGACTGTGGTCTCTCTGTCAAGAAATCCTGAATCCAGCAACACATGGCAGTGCTAAGGCCAAGCAGCGACAATTTCTCCACTAGTCTCTGCAGGATGACGGTATTGAATGCTGAACTGAAATTAATGTACAGGATTCTGGCATAAGTGTCTTTGTTGTCCAAGTGAGAGAGAACTGTGTGCAGTGTGGTGGATATTGCATCCTCCGTAGAGCGATTTGGACTATATGCAAACTGTAGAGGATCCAGTGATGAGGGGAGGCTGGCTGTGATATGAGGCTTGACAAGCCGTTCAAAACATTTCATCACTATGGGGGTCAGGGCAACGAGATGGTAATCATTTAGACAGGCTACAACTTCAGTGGCCACTTAAATTAGGTACACCTATACACTTGTTCAAAAATGCAAATATCCAATCAGCCAATCATGCGGCAGCAACTTGATGCGCAAAAGCATGCAGACATGATCAAGAGGTTCAGGTGTTCAGATCAAACAGCAAAATGAGGAAGAAATGTGATCTAAGTGACTTTGACGATATAACATAGAACATAGAACATAGAATAGTACAGCACAGTACAGGCCCTTCGGCCCACAATGTTGTGCCAACCCTCAAACCCTGCCTCCTATATAAGCCCCCACCTTAAATTCCTCCATATACCTGTCTAGTAGTTTCTTTAACTTCACTAGTGTATCTGCCTCCTCCACTGACTCAGGCAGTGCATTCCATGCATCAACTACTCTATGAGTAAAAAACCTTCCTCTAATATCCCCCTTCAACTTCCCACCCCTTACCTTAAAGCCATGTTCTCTTGTATTGAGCAGTGGTGCCCTGGGGAAGAGGCACTGGCTATCCACTCTATCTATTCCTCTTACTATCTTGTACACCTCTCTCATGTCTCCTCTCATCCTCCTTCTCTCCAAAGAGTAAAGCCCTAGCTCCCTTAATCTCTGATCATAATGCATACTTTCTAAACCAGGCAGCATCCTGGTAAATCTCCTCTGTACCCTTTCCAATGCTTCCACATCCTTCTTATAGTGAGGTGACCAGAACTGGACACAATACTCCAAGTGTGGCCTGACCATAGTTTTATAGAGCTGCATCATTACATCGCGACTCTTAAACTCTATCCCTCGACTTATGAAAGCTAACACCCCATAAGCTTTCTTAACTACCCTATCCACCTGTAAGGCAACTTTCAGGGATCTGTGGACATGTACCCCGAGATCCCTCTGCTCCTCCACACTACCAAGTATCCTGCCATTTACTTTGTACTCTGCCTTGGAGTTTGTCCTTCCAGAGTATACCACCTCACACTTCTCCGGGTTGAACTCCATCTGCCACTTCTCAGCCCACTTCTGCATCCTATCAATATCTCTCTGCAATCTTTGACAATCCTCTACACTCTCTACAACACCACCAACATTTGTGTCGCCTGCAAACATGCCAACCCACCCTTCTACCCCCACATCCAGGTCGGTAATAAAAATCACGAAAAGTAGAGGTTCCAGAACAGATCTCTGTGGGACACCACTAGTCACAATCCTCCAATCTGAATGTACTCCCTCCACCACCACCCTCTGCCTTCTGCAGGCAAGCCAATTCTGAATCCATCTGGCCAAACTTCCCTGGATCCCATGCCTTCTAACTTTCTGAATTAGCCTACCATATGGAACCTTGTCAAGTGCCTTACTAAAATCCATATAGATCACATCCACTGCACTACCCTCATCTATATGCCTGGTCACCTCCTCAATGAACTCTATCAGGCTTGTTAGACACGATCTGCCCTTCACAAAGCCATGCTGACTGTCCCTGATCAGACCATGATTCTCTAAATGCCTATAGATCCTATCTCTAAGAAGCTTTTCCAACAGCATTCGCCTCCCTCCAATCCTCCGGTACCATTCCCGTGGACAACGAGGACATTAAGATCCTAGCCAGAGGCTCAGCAATCTCTTCTCTTGCCTCGTGGAGCAGCCTGGGGAATATTCCGTCAGGACCCAGGGACTTATCTGTCCTAATGTATCTTAACAACTCCAACACCTCCTCTCCCTTAATATCAACATGCTCCAGAACATCAACCTCACTCATATTGTCCTCACCATCATCAAGTTCCCTCTCATTGATGATTACCAAAGAGAATTATTATTGGTGCAAGACAGGGTGGTTTGAATATTTCAGAAACTGCTGATCTGGTGGGGTTTTCACACAGAATAGTCTCTAGAGTTTACAGAGAATGGTGCAACAAACAAGAAAAGAAATCCAGTGAGCAGCTGTTCTGTGGAAGATAATGCTTTGTTAAAGAGAGAAACCATAAGACCATAAGCTATAGGAGCAGAATTAGGCCATTTAGCCCATCAAGTCTGCTCTGCCAGTTCATCATTGCTGATCCAATTTTTTTCTCAGCCCCAATCTCCTGCCTTCTCCCTATATCCCTTCATGCCATAACCAATCAAGAATCTACCAACCTCTGCCTTAAATATACATAATAGTCTTGGCCTCCACAGCTGCATGTGGCAAAGAATTCCACATATTCACCACTCACTGGCTAAATAAATTCCTCCTCATCTCCATTCTAAAAGGATGCTCCTCTATCCTGAGCCTGTGTCCTGTGGTCTTAGACTTTTCCATTATAGGAAACATCCTCTCCACATCCACTCTATCAAGGCCATTCATCATCTGATAGGTTTCAATAAGGTTAGGCCTCATTATTCTGATTTCCAGTGAATTCAGGCCCAGTACCATCAAATGCTCTTCATATGATAAAGCATTCAATCCTGGAATAATTTTTGTGAACCTCCTTTGAACATTCTCCAGTTTCAGCGCATTCTTTCTAATATAAGGGGCCCACAACTACTCACAATACTCCATGTGAGGCCTCACCAGTGCTTTCTAAAGTCTAATCATTCAATCCTTGTTTTTATATTTTAGCCCTCTTGAAATGAATGCCAACATCACATTTGCCTTCCTCACCACTGACTCAACCTGCAAAGTAACCTTTACGATTTCCTGCACAATAACTCCCAAATCCCTTTGTGTCTCGGTTTTTTGTACTTTCTCTTCATTTAGATAATAGTCAACCTTTATTTCTTCTACCAAAGTGCATGACCATACACTTCCTGATACTGTATTTCATCTACCATTTCTTTGCCCTTTCTCCTAATCTGTCTAAGTCCTTCGGTAGCCTCTCTCCTTCCTCAAAACTACCTGGCCCTCCACCTATCATCATATGGTCTGCAAATTTTGCAATAAATCCATCAATTCAGTTATCCAAAGCATTGGCATATAACATAAAAAGGAGTGGTCCCAACATAGATCCTTGTACAACACCACTTGTCATTTGCAGCCAACCAAAAAAGTATCCCCTTTATTCCTACTCTTTGCCTCCTGCCAATCAGCCAGTGCTTTATCCATGCTAGAATATTCCCTGTAATACCATACGCTCATAGCTTGTTAAGCAACCTCATGTGTGGCACCTTGTCAAAGGTCTTCTGAAAATCCAAGTACACAACATCAACCAATTCTCCTTTGTTTATCCTGCTTGTTATTTCTTCTAAGAATTCCAACAGATTTGCAAGGCAAGATTTTCCCTTGTGAAAACCAGGCTGACTATGGCCTATTTTATCATATGCCTCAAAGTACCCAGAATAATTAATAATTTAATAAGTAAATAATTGACTCCAATATCTTCCCAACTACTGAGGTCAGACTAACTGGCCTATACTTTCCTTTCTTCTGACTCTCTCCCTTCTTGAAGAGTGGAGTGACATTTGCAATTTCCAGTTTTCTGGAACAATTCCAGAGTCTAGTGATTCTTGAAAGATCATTACCAATCCCTCCAGGATCTCTTCAGTCATCTCTTCAGAACTCTGGGCTATACACCATCTGGTCCAGGTGATTTATCTACCTTCAGACCTTTGAGTCTCCCAAGAACCTTCTCTCTGTTTATGCTAACTTCACACACTTCATGACCCCTGACACCTGGAACTTTTACTACACTGTTAGTGTCTTCCACAGTGAAGACTGATGAAAAATAGTTATTTAGATCATCTGCCATTTCTTTGTCCCCCATTACTACTTCTTCAGCATCGTCCTCCAACTCGAACCTCTTGTTTACATTTTTAGTATCTTCTTTAATATTATTGGCTAGCTTAATTTTGTATTCTATCGATACATTCTTAATTACTTTTCTTCCTGCCTTCTGTTGGTTTTTAAAAGTTTCCTAAACATCTAACCTCCCACTAATCTTTGCAAAGGCAGGTTTCTGACACCTTAAAAACAGTCACTTTGGGCAAATGGGGTTCATTAGCTATGGTGGGCAGCTCATCCAGAAGGAAAACTCTGATCTCAAACCTCTGGTGCCTTGCAGCTATACACACTCATGGGAAAGGCTTCGGGAGTAAACCCCAGAGGTAAATTCAGGAGCTGGAGTACCCAAGGCTGTCCTACATTGAGTTTAATGTTGATAGCAACTCTGTGATGCCGTTGGTAACAAACTATATCAGCCTCTGCTATTCCTTTGGGTTCATCAGTTGCATGGAGAGGAGGAGCTTGCTACATGGGCAATAGATTGTTCTCCATATCGTACTGCCCAGGATTGTGTATCTGGACAGCTAGGACACAATATCCATGGTCAGCTCTGACCCACAGAGGCCTTCCCCTCACTATATGCCCTCTCTTTGGCTTTTATGTTGGCTTTGACTTCTTTTGTCAGCCATGAGAGAGGCCAGAAGAGAATGGCCAGACTGATTCAAGCTAACAGGAAGGTGACAGTAATGCAAATAACTACACGTTACAACAGTGGTGTGCAGAAGAGCACCTCTGAATGCACAGCACATTGAACCTTGAAGTTGATGGGCTACAGGAGTAGAAGACCCTGAACATACACTTACTGGCCATTTCATTAAGTACAGGAGTTTTCCAATGAAATGGCCATCATTTACATAGTCTCACAATTGGTAACATGATAATGACAAAAAAGTCTGGTTTATTTATGTCAATTAAGAAACATGTACTGAATGAGAACATGTACTATGAGAACTCTCTCACTCTTTGAATAATGTCATGGTGTATTTTATTTCCAATTAAAAATCTAGAATGAGTTTAGTACATTAAAATACTAGTCCAGACAGAGCTACTGCCTTATTGCTTCCAGAAAATTGCATTCAATCCTGACCTCTGATACTGTCTGCATGGAGCCTGCAAATTTTTCCTGCTGTCAGACTGCACTTGGGATATTATATCCCTTATCTAAGAAAGGATGTGCTTCCGTTTGAGAAAGTCCAGAGGAAGTTCAGAAGAATGATTCTAGGAATGAAAGGGTTAAAGTATGAGGAGCCTTTGATGGCTCTGAGCCTATACTCACTGCAGTTTAGAAGATTGACGGGGGATCTCATTGAATCCTATTGAATACTGCAAGGCCTAGATATTGTGCACATGGACAGGATATTTCCTATATTCCAGGACCAGAAGGCACAACTTCAGAATAGAAGGATGTCCCTTTAGAACAGAACTAAGGAGGAATTCCTTGGCTGAGCCTATGGAATTCATTGCAACAGATGGCTGTGGTGACCCAAGAAGAAGAAGAAGAAAGCTATTAACTCCGAGTGGAGTCATCGGGACGCAGTTATGACAGCGTTTTTAAGCAGGCTTTCTTATTTTTATGAGTTGCTAGCTCGACGCTCAACCCAGCACAGGTGGAAAGCGTGTGAGAGAGCCGGCTGGATTCGGACTCAGAAGCCTTCGCTCTGATGCCACTACGCCACCAGCCGGCATGGTGACCCAAGTCATTTGGTAAACTTAAAGTGGAAGTTGATAGGTTCTTTATTAGTAAGGGCATCAAAGGTTATGGGGAGAAGACAGGAGAAAGGAGTTGAGAGGAATAACAAATCAGCCAGGATGGAATGGTGGAGAAAACTTGAAGGGTTGAATGGCCTAATTCTGTTCCTACATCTTATGGCCTTATGGACCAGAAGCATTTCTGTTTGTTTCCATCCATATCCCAAAGACTATTTTGTGGATTAATTGTCTTCAGTAACTACTATCAAATGTGGCAGCAATAGGAAGTGGGGTGTGTTTAAACAAAATGGGATTTATAGATTAGTATATATGTGTGATTGATGGTCAGTGTCAGATCAGTGGGCTGGGAGGTCTGTTCCTGTCTTGTATAACTCTCGGACTCTATTCTGTTTCATCTAGCAATTAATCCATTCAATTTGTTCCGGTACCCTTCTTTCAATAATGAACGGGTTTATTTAGACACTGTACCAATTCAACAAAGATAAATAAATAAATCTTGCACGAAGAATTCATTTCAAATCACAAGCAAGTAAATATTCACGGCAAACCAGTCATTACTTTAACTGCTCTAATTTGAGAGTGTCCTCTCTTGAACTAACTGCTCAATCTATGGGAGACTGTGAAGTTTGCTTTGCATTCTACAGAAGGAGAATTTATTTGTAGGGCACTGCATCTCTCTGGCATTCCCTTCCTACAACTTCTTTAGAATTTCATATATACTATTGTTTCCCTGAATGTGATTTGAATGTGGTTGTCCATGATTCCATATTATAGCCAGCACTAAATAGTTGCTCTTTATTCGACTGATAATGATTAATACTTCATCAGTTCTCTTATTATTGGAGAATATTTCATTTAATTCACTGAGTAGGAAATTGTGAGAAGAGGATCATAATTTTATTCGTAATCTATCATAACTCATTGGTTCCTTGAGATTGTTATAGCTGGGGAGGGGGCGGGTTTAAGGTAGTGGAGATGAACTCCCACTAACTATTAACTGCTCACAATGGCATGTGTCTAAAATAGCCTCTGACAATCAAGTCCAGATCATGGCCTTCACAGGAGCCCTAGCTACGAAGCCCAGTAGAATCAATTCTACTCATATGAGAAGGGGCAAAGGTAGGTTACTGGTGTCATAAAATCAGTCACTCTGGGCAGATGGAGCTCATCTGCCATGGCTCGCAGCTCATCAAGGAGAAGGATCTGAACTCTGATCTCAAACCTTCACTGCTTTGTGGCTGTACCCATTTGTTGGGAGAAAGCTCAGAGGAAAAATCCAGAGGCAGTCCTAAATTGTGTTGATCTCTGAAGGGCAACATCTGCTGGTGCCAAACTGTGTTGGTCTCTGGTGTTCCGTTGGATTCATCACTGTGTGGAGAGAGGGAGCCTGCTGCATGGGCAGCAATTTGCTCTCCATATTGTACTGCCCTGCGTTGTGTACTGGCTTACGTATTGACTGATCATAGACAGCCATAAAGTAACATCCATGATTGACCTCGACCAATGGAGGGCCTGACGTATAACTCATCATCAAAGGAATAAAATCAGGTTTAAATTTAAGGATATTTGTTTGCCTAAGTGTGCTGGAAGTTAAGTGTATGTTTATGGTTTTCTGCAGCTGTAGCCCATCCGCTTCAAGGTTCAAACTGTCGTGAGTTCAGAGTTGTTCTTCTACACATTGCTGTTGTAACACATAGATATTTGAGTTATTGTTGCCTTCCTGTCAGCTTGAACCAGTCTGGCCATATGCCTCTGACCTCGTTCATTGACAAGGCACTTTTGGCCACAGACCTGCTGCTCACTGAATGTTTTTCTTTGCTTCTTTCTCATACCATTCTCTATAAATTCTAGAGACTGTTGTGTGAGAGAATCCCAGGAGATCAGCATTTTCTGAGATTCTCAAACCACCCTGTCTGGCACCAACAATCATTCCAAAGTCAGAGTCACTTAGATCACATCTCTTCCTCATTCCCATGTTTGGTCCAAACAGCTGAATGTCTTGATCGTGTCTGTATGTTTTTTATGCATTGTGTTGCTGCCAAAAGATTGGCTGATTAGATAACTGCATTATCGAACATGTACATCAAGCATTCTGGCTAGGATGTAAAAATAAAATAAGCCATTCATAGAAGATAGAACATTACAGCACAGTTGAGGCCCTTTGGCCCATAATGTTGTACCGACATTTTAACTTGCTCTAAAATGAATTTCCTCCCACGTAGCGGTGTGAGTGAATGTCTTGGACATTTCTTTTGGAGTTGCAAGACTCTGTTGGAGATTGGTAACACAGAATGCTGCAAGTCTGGTTCACTGGTTCATTGGCGAAACTAATAGCAGGGGAATTGTTTTGCACGGTTGTGGCATGGATTAGGGCCAAGCTGCATGCTCACTTGTTGCAGTCACCTAGTGGAAGAGATGCCTAGCTGGTGTGGGACAGCTATTGTGGGGCATGCTTGGGTCCATACTAGGCTGCGGCCTGGGCCTTCCTGTCAGTATAACACTGTGGGGCATGCTGAAATCCATACTAGGCTGGGGCCTGGGCCTTCCTGTCAGTGCTGCCCTCCAGCTTTCGCTTGGTGAAAAGAATTGTAAACATCTGTGCTGTGTTGTTAGTAATGTGTGATGCACCTTGGACCCAGAGGAATGTTATTTTGTTTGGCTGTATTCATGTACAATTGAATGATAATTAAGCTTGAACAAACATTTTCCTATCATCCAGTTGCCTATCTAAGAGTCTCTTAAATGGCCCTGATGTATGTGCCTCTACCATCACCCCTGGCAGCATGTTCCTCGCACTGAAAACTCTCCTTGTAAAAAAACTTAGCCCTGACATCCACCCTCCACCTTCCCCCAATGCCCTTAAGATTACTCCCCCTCGTATTAGCCATTTCCACACTGGGAAAAAAGTCTCTGGCTGTCCACTCGATCTTGTACACAAAACCTCTGTCATTACTTCTCATCCTCCTTTGCTCCAAAGAGGAAAATGCCTTAGATATCTCATGCTATGATTTCCTATCCAAGTAGCATTCTGGTAAAACCCCCTTTAAAACCTCCATACTTTTCCAATAATGAGGTGACCAGAACCGAGCACAATATTCCAAATGTGGTCTAACCATTGTTTTCTAGAGCTGCAACATTTTCTCATGGCTCTAGAGCTCATCCCCTTGACTACTAAAGACTAATGAAGGACAACACATCAGACACTCGCTTAACAACCCTATCAATTTGCATAGCACCTTTCAGAGATTTGTTGAAATCGACTCCGAGATCCCTGTTTTACCACACTGCTAGAATCTTGCTATTTACCCTATATTCTGTAATTGAGCTTCTTAAGTGTACCACTTCATACTTATCTGGATTGAACTCCAGCTGCCACTTCTCAGCCCAGCTCTGCATCCTGTCAACGTCTCATTGTAACCTACAAAAGCTTCCAAAACACAACCAGCCTTCACATCATCTGCAAACGTACCAAGCAACTCTTCCATTTCCACATCCATTTATAAATATCACGAAGAGCGGGGATCCCTGTGGAACTCGACTGAGGCAGAAGACACTACATCTACAACCATCCTCTGGCTTCTACTGGCAGCCAATTCTGAATTGCCAAAGCCAAGTTTCTCTGGATCCCATGCCTCCTGTATATAGATAAGCCAGCAAACTTATCCTCATGGCCACCCTGTAAGGGAAGCAAGCCCGTGTCAAAGCAAAGTTTGTACTGTGTGTGTGCATGTGAGTGTGCGCGTGTGCGCAAACAAAGAGACAGAGAGAAGCCCTAATGATTTAAAACTGGCATTAAATTAACTTTATTTGAATTTCTATTGTTCACAACAAAGCTTATTTCAATTGTTTGGAATAATGTAACTCTTGTGAGATGGTTCATATTGTAACCTTTCAAGTGCATTAAATGAGAGTACCGGTCCTGTAATTATTTTTGCTTTGTGTGAGGTTTTATTTCATTCATTTTGCTGCTATATGCTAGCATCAGTTTTAGTTTCTAATGATGTTGCTGGAACATTGAGAGAGCTGAAAAATACAACTGGTCAGCCCTTCTAAAGTAGTTAACGAAAGAGATAAAAATAACTGAGTGGGAGAGGGCAGTTAAGAGTCAGAAGCGAGATTGGGAGGGAAGCCTAGTAACAAGTAAAATACATTTACTTGCAGATCCACATTCGGACAATCAGAACACAGGACATGAACAAGAAGAACTGAAGTAGATATAATTTCTTTGTGCATGATGGCTCTGGGTCTGTACTCACTAGAGTTTAGAAAAATTAGGGGGAATCTCACCAAAACCTATAGAACGTTGAATGGGCTGAGTAGAGTGGACATGGACATGATGTTTATTGGGGGAGTTGAGGACCAGAAGGGCCAGCCTCACAATAGAGGAATGACTATTTAGAATAGAGATGGGGAGGAATTTCTTTAGCCAGAGGGAGGTGAATCTGTGGAATTCATTACCACAGACTGTTGTGGAGGCAAAGTCATTGGGTATATTTAAAGTAGAGTTTGGTAGGCTCTTGATTAGTAAGGGCATCGGAGGTTACAGGGAGAAGGCAGGAGAATGGGGTTGAAAATAGAACATAGAATAGTACAGCACAGTACAGGCCCTTCAGCCCACAATGTTGTGCCAACCCTTAAACCCTGCCTCCCATATAACCCCCACCATAAATTCCTCCATATACCTGTCCAGTAGTCTCTTAAGTTTCACTAGTGTATCTGCCTCCACCACCGACTCAGGTTGTGCATTCCTCGCACCAACCACTCTCTGAGTAAAAAACCTTCCTCTAATATCTCCCTTGAACCTCCCACCCCTTACCTTAAAACTATGTCCTCTTGTCTTGAGCAGTGGTGCCCTGGGGAAGAGGTGCTGGCTGTCCACTCTATCTATTCCTCTTTTAATATCTTGTGTACCTCTATCATGTCTCCTCTCATCTTCCTTCTCTCCAAAGAGTAAAGCCCAAGCTCCCTTAATCTCTGATCATAATGATCTCTAAACCAGGCAGCATCCTGGTAAATCTCCTCTGTACCCTTTCCAATGCTTCCACATCCTTCTTATAGTGTGGCAACCAGAACTGGACACAGTACTCCAAGTGTGGCCTAACCAGAGTTTTATAGAGCTGCATCATTACCTCGCGATTCTTAAACCCTATCCCTCGACTAATGAAAGCTAACACCCCATAAGGTTTCTTAACTAACCTATCTACCTGTGAGGCAACTTTCAGGGATCTACGGACATGTAACCCCAGATTCCTCTGCTCCTCCACACTTCCAAGTATCCTGCCATTTACTTTGTATTCTGCCTTGGAGTTTGTCCTTCCAAAGTGTACCACCTCACACTTCTCCGGGTTGAACTCCGTCTGCCACTTCTCAGCCCACTTCTGCATCCTATCAATGTCTCTCTGCAATCTTCGACAATCCTCTATCTACAACACCACCAACCTTTGTGTCTGCAAGCTTGCCCACTCACCCTTCTACCCCAACATCCAGGTCATTAATAAAAACCATGAAAAGTAGAGGTTCCAGAACTGATCCTTGTGCAACACCACTAGTCACAATCCTCCACTCTGAATGTACTCCCTCCACCACGACCCTCTGTCTTCTGCAGCCAAGCCAATTCTGAATCCACCTGGCCAAACCTCCCTGGATCCCATGCCTTCTGACTTTCTGAATAAGCCTACAATGTGGAACCTTGTCAAATGCCTTACTAAAATCCATGTTTGAGAGGGATGACAAATTAGTTCTGATGGAATGGCAGAGCAGACTTGATCAGCTGAATCGCCTAAATCTACTCCTTTGTCTTAGGGTCTTGTTTAATAGAATCATTCATCATATCTTTCATTTTAGTTTATATTGGTTTAGTTCATGGAATCACCTAAGAAACATAGCACAAAAAGTCAGGTTCTTTCAGCCAGCTAGTCCATGCTGACGGTGATGCCTATCTGCATTAATGCTATTTGCCTGTATTATGAACATATTCCTCTACCTTTTTCCTAAATACATGTCTGACTGTCCTTTACACATTGTGATTGCAACTACTTCTACTACCTGAGCTCATTCCAGATAACCACCAAATTTCATAAGAAAAATGTACCCATTAGACCTTTAAATTTCACCCTCCCACCTTAAACACATAACTTTTAGTTCTACTCTCCCTTCCTCTGGGAAAAACACCCAAATTATCTGTCCTATCTATGTTTCTCATTACCCCCCAACTTCTGCATTCCAGTGAGAATAATCCTAGCCTATCCAATCTCTCATACAGTTATTGACCATAAAACCAGAAGACGTAGGTCCATTGAATTTGCTCTGCGATTCCATCATGGCTGATTTATTATCCCTCTCAACCCCAGTCACCTGCCTTCTGCCCATAACCTTTGACAACCTAACTAAACCAGAACCTATTCACCTATGCTTTAATTATACTCAATGGGTTGGCCTCCACAGCTGTCTTTGGCAATGAATTCCACAGTTTCATCACCATCTAGCTTAAAAAATTCCTTCTCATCTCCATTTTAAAGGGACATCCTTGTACTCTGAGGTTGTGCCCTCTGTTCCGAGACTCCCTCACCATAGAAACATCCTCTCCATAGCCACTCTATGTATGCCTTTCAATATTTGATAGGTTGTCTTCCATGCCAGGCAACATCATGGTGAACTTCTGTACATTCTCTCTATTGGTACCATGATCTTCCAGCAGTTTGGTGACCAGAATTGTGCACAATATTCCAAATGTGGGTTAACTAATGAATTGTACAGTTGCAATACAACATTCCAATTCTTACACTCAATGTTCTCACCTTTGAAGGCAATAAAATCAAATGCCTTCCACGCTCTGTATCCAACTGTGTCACTGCTTTCATGAGATAGAAACCATAGAAACCATAGAAACTACAGCGCAGAAACAGCCCTTTTGGCCCTTCTTGGCTGTGCCGAACCATTTTTTTGCCTAGTCCCACTGATCTGCACACGGGCCATATCCCTCCATACACCTCCCATCCATGTATCTGTCCAATTTATTCTTAAATGTTAAAAAAGAATCCGTATTTACCACCTCGTCTGGCAGCTCATTCCATACTCCCACCACTCTCTGTGTGAAGAAGCCCCCTCTAATGTTCCCTTTAAACTTTTTCCCCCTCACCCTTAACCCCTGTCCTCTGGTTTTTTTCTCTCCTTGCCTCAGTGGAAAAAGCCTGCTTGCATTCACTCTATCTATACCCATCATAATTTTATATACCTCTATCAAATCTCCCCTCATTCTTCTACACTCCAGGGAATAAAGTCCTAACCTATTCAACCTTTCTCTGTAACTGAGTTTTTCAAGTCCTGGCAACATCCTTGTAAACCTTCTCTGCACTCTTTCAACCTTATTTATATCCCTCCTGTAATTTGGTGACCAAAACAAAACACAATACCCCAGATTCAGCCTCACCAATGCCTTATACAGCCTCATCATAACATTCCAGCTCTTATACTCAATACTTTGATTAATAAAGGCCAATGTACCAAAAGCTCTCTTTACGACCCTATCTACCTGTGACACCACTTTTAGGGAATTTTGTATCTGTATTCCCAGATCCCTCTGTTCCACTGCACTCCTCAGTGCCTTACCATTAACCCTGTATGTTCTACCTTGGTTTGTCCTTCCAATGTGCAATACCTCACACTTGTCTGTATTAAACTCCATCTGCCATTTTTCAGCCCATTTTTCCAGCTGGTCCAAGTCCCTCTGCAGGCTCTGAAAACCTTCCTCACTGTCTACTACACCTCCAATCTTTGTATCATCAGCAAATTTGCTGATCCAATTTACCACATTATCATCCAGATCATTGATATAGATGACAAATAACAATGGACCCAGCACTGATCCCTGTGGCACACCACTAGTCACAGGCCTCCACTTGGAGAAGCAATTCTCTACAACCACTCTTTGGCTTCTTCCATTGAGCCAATGCCTAATCCAATTTACCACCTCTCCATGTATACCTAGGGACTGAATTTTCCTAACTAACCTCCCATGCGGGACCTTGTCAAAAGCCTTACTGAAGTCCATGTAGACAATATCCACTGCCTTCCCTTCATCCACTTTCCTGGTAACCTCCTCGAAAAACTCCAGTAGATTGGTCAAACATGACCTACCATACACAAAGCCATGTTAACTCTCCCTAATAAGTCCCTGTCTATCCAAATGCTTGTGGATTCTGTCTCTTAGTACTCCTTCCAATAACTTACCTACTACCGACGTTAAACTTACTGGCCTATAATTTCCCGGATTACTTTTTGATCTTTTTTTAAACAACGGAACAACATGAGCCACTCTCCAATCCTCCGGCACCTCACCTGATCTGAATTTGTATCCCAAGGTCTCGTTGTACATCAGTGCTATTAAGGCCCCTGCATATAAGGCTATGTCTACACTCCGCCGGATAATTTTGAAAATGCCGGTTTTGAGTAAAAACGACAGGCGTCCATACTAAGCGTTTTTCAAAATATCTCCGTCCACATTAAGCAGATATTTGGGCGAATCTCCTCCTACTGGACATGCACAGGACACACAGAAAACAAGCGAAAAGGAAATGGTATATTTGGTGCGCGTTTGTTCAGTTACAGAGTAGAAAAACTTTAAAGGAATTGCTCTTGGCTCTCATGCAGGAGGACTTAAAATTAAAAAAAAAATACTGGAGCATATGGAGGCAACCAACAGGGAGTTCACGGACAGTATGACCCAGCTGATGACGAACATTGAAATACTGACTAACTCTGTTGCATTAATAAAGCACCTTGTTAAATGTATAAAACATGTCTGCATCAGTGTTATCTTGTATTTCCATACAACGTTACACATCTATTGTCAGAGAAGTACTTGCATAAATAGGTAAACCACCCTCATACAAGCAAGGACAGAAAACAGGGCAAAGTGAGTATACTTATTTATTCAGTAAGCTATGGGTCAAAGTATTTGGTGAGTACATTTCTAACTCTTCTGGCTTCAGTCTCGTCGCCATCTGTTCTGAAATTGTTAGGTATGTGGGGGGTTGCGTTCAAGAAAACAACAAAATGCCGCGCTGTGGCCATCTGTTCCGGCACGTCATGACAGCGTTTTTAAATAGTCAAAAAAGCTCACTTTACAATTCAACTCTCACACCGTTCACACCGACTGCGTGTTATAACAGCTGTACGGCAGTGTTTGCGCAGTATCAAGCAGAAGCAAAAAAGCATTGTTGTTGTGGTGTTGTTGTCATGACAGCTTTTTTAAATCTCTCCATTTACCACGTACACACTACAACGGATATTAGGTGTTTTCAGATTTATTCACTCAGGAGACCGTTTCTGAAAATCTCCGTTTTCGGGGGATAAAAACGCTGTTTTAATGTGGACAGAGGGTCAAAACAAAGAGAAAAAGCTTTGTTTTCAAAATTATCCGGTGTAGTGTGGACGTAGCCTTAGACATGTATGTCTACATATTAGACCAGACTTTGACTTCCAAAATTTAATTAATTCACTCTTGTCTTGATTTGGAATTTCTCTGCCCAACATTCCAGCTGGCGCATGTCTTCAGAATCAGAATCAGGTTTATTATCACCAGCATGTGATGTAAAATTTGCTGACTTAGCAGCAGCAGTTTAATGCAATACATAATATAGAAGGAAATGAATAAATCAATGAATATATCAATCAATCAATTACAACACACATATATTGAATAAATTAAATAATCATGCAAAAGAACCAGTAATACTGTATATTTAAAAAAAGGTGAGGTGGTGTCCAAGGGTTCAATGTCCATTTAGGAATTGGATGGCAGAGGGAAGAAGCTGTTCCTGAATTGCTGAGTGTGTGCCTTCAGGCTTCTGTAACTCCTATCTGATGGTAACTATGTGAAAAGGGTGTGCACTGAGTGCTGGACGTCCTTAATAATGGATGCTGCCTTCCTGAGACACCGCTTCCTGAAGATGTCCTGGGTGCTTTGTAGGCTAGTACCCAAGATGGAGATGACTAGGTTAATAACCCTCTGTGGCTTCTTTTGGTCCTGTGCAGCAGCCCCACCCCCATACCAGACAATGATGCAACCTGTCAGAATGCTCTCCATGGTACATCTATAGAAGTTTTTGAGTGTATTTGTTGACATGCCAAATCTCTTCAAACTCCAATGGAGTATAGCCGCTGTCTTCCCTTCTTTATAACTACATCGATATGTTGGGACCAGGTTAGATCCTCAGAGATATTGACCCCCAGAAACTTGAAAATGCTCACTCTCTCCACTTCTGATCCCTCTATGAGGATTGGTATGTGCTCTTTCATTTTACTCTTCCTGAAGTCCACAATCAGCTCTTTCGTCTTACTGTTGTTCAGTGCCAGGTTGTTGCTGCGGCACCATTCCACTAGTTGGCACATCTCACTTCTGTATGCCCTCTCATCACCACCTGAAATTGTATCAACAGTGGTTGTATCGTCAACAGATTTATAGATAGTATTTGAGTTACGCATAGACACACAGTCATGGGTATATAGAGAGTAGAGCAGTGGGCTAAGCACACACCCTTGAGGTGCACCCGTGTTGATGATCAGCAAGGAGGAGATGTTATCACCAATTTGCATGGGCTGTAGTTAGGAAGTTGAGGATCCAATTGCAGAGGGAGGTACAGAGGCCCAGGTTCTGCAACCTCTCAATCAGGATTGTGGGAATTATGGTATTAAATACTTAGCTATAGTCGATGAACAGCATCCTGACATAGGTGTTTGTGTTGTCTAGGTGGTCTAAAGCCATGTGGAGAGCCATTGAGATTGCATCTGCCATAGACCTATTGTGGTGATAGGCAAATAGCACTGGGTCCAGGACCTTGCTGAGACAGGAGTTCAATCTAGTCATAACCAACCTCTCAAAGCATTTCGTCACTGTTGATGTGAGTGCTACCGGGCGATAGTCATTTAGGCAGCTCACATTATTTTTCTTAGACACTGGTATAATTTTTGCCTTTTTGAAGCAAGTGGGAACTTCTGCCTATAGCAGTGAGAAGTTGAAAATGTCCTTGAATACTCCTACTAATTGGTTGGCACAGATTTTCAGAGCCTTACCAGGTACGTCATCAGGAACTGCTGTCTTGCGAAGTTTCACTCTCTTTAAAAACAACCTAACATCGGTCTCTGAGACAGAGATCACAATGTCATCAGGTGCAGCTGGAATCTTCACAGCTGTTATGTTCTCTCTTTCAAAGCGTGCATAGAAGGCATTGAGTTCATCTGGTAGTGAAGCATCACTGCTATTCATGCTATAGGGTTTCACTCTGTAGGAAGAAATGTCTTGCAAACCCTGCCAGAGTTGCCATGCGTCCAATGTTGCCTCCAACCTCGTTCTTCATATGACATACAAATTTTGCAACAAAGCCGTCAATTCCATCATCCAAACAGAGAGCAATGGTAAGGTGGTATACATGGGTTCATTGTCTGTGGAAAAATCTGATGGTGAAGGGGAAAAAGCTGCTTCTAAAATGTTGAGTGATCTGGATTCAGTTCTACCACTATCTGCAAGGAGTTTGCGCATCCCCTCCATGACCACTTGGATTTCCTGTTACCATGTTGTGTCTCTAAATAAAATAAATCAATAAATAAATAAGTCCTGATGAAGGGTCTCAGCCCAAACCATTGTCTGTTTACTTTTTCTATAGATGATGCCTGACTTGCTGAGTTCCTCTAGCATTTTGTGTGGTGTTGTTTAAGACTTCCAGCATTTGCTGATCTCATCATGTTTGTTGATAATAAGACTAATGCATCTTCCTTGACAGGTCACATAGCTGCTCAGAAAATAAATACACAGATAGCATTTCACTTTGAAGATCCTTCATCTGAACGGATCCGGCATTTTTTTCTTATATTTTCTGATTTCCAACCTTGGCACTTGGTTTTCAGTTTGTCTTCCTAATGTCTAAGCAAACATTATTCCTTCAACCAGAGGTACCAACAACATCATGGAGACACAAATAACTGCAGATGCTGGCATCTGGAGCAAAAAATAAATGGCTGAAAGAGCTCAATAGGTTGAGCAGCATTTATGGAGACAAAGCGACAATCCGTACACCAATATTGATGTGGGGTCTCAACCAAGAGCTTTGACCATCTTTGAGCCTTAACAGATGCTATTTGACTTCCTGAGCTCTTTGAGAAGTTTATCTTTTGTTACCAACAGTAACACTGGACAACAAAGATTTTGCTTCCTGAATACTTTTAAGACCATAAGATAAAGGAACAGAATTAGGCCATTTGGCTCATCGAGTTTGCTCTGGCATTTCATCATTGCTGAAGCAATTTTCCTCAGTCCCAACCTCCTGCATTCTTCCCATATCCCTTCATGCCCTGAACAATCAAGAATCTATCAAGCTCTGCCTTAAATATATTTAAAGACTTGGACTGCATAATGTCTGTGGCAAAAAATTCCACAGATTCTCCACTCTTTGGCAAAATATATTCCTCTTCATTTCCATTCTAAAGGGGTGCCACTCTATTCTGAGGCTGTGTCCTCTGGTTGTAGACTCTCCCACCATAAGAAACATCCTCTGCACAAGCGCTCTATCAAGGCCTTTCACCATTTAATAGGTTTCAATTAGGTCACCCCTCATTCTTCTGAATTCTAGTGAATACAGGCCCTGAGCCGTCAAATGCTCTTCATATGACAAGCCAATCAATCCTGCAGTCATTATCATGAACCACCTTTGAACCCTCCCCAGTTTCACCAAATCCTTTCTCTGACATAGGGACCCAAAACTGCTGCAATACTCCAGTCCTGCTGAAGGGTTTCAGCTCGAAATGTCAGCTGCACTCTTTTCCATAGAGTTCCACTAGCATTTTGTTTGTGCTGCTTGGATTTCCAGCATCTACAGATTTTCTCTTGTTCACAATATTCCAGGTCATGCCTCACCAGTTTATAAAGTCTCAACATTCCATTCTTGCTTTTATATTACTCTTGACTTCCTCAACACAGACTCGACCTGCAAATTATTCTTTAGGGAATCCAGCACAAGGACTTCCAAGTCCCTTTGCACTTCAGTATTTGTATTTTCTGTCCATTTAGAGTGTAGTCAACTCTTTCATTTCCTGTACCAAAGTGCATGACCATATACTTCCTGACACTGTATTCCATCTGCATTTCCTTGCCCATTCTCCTAATCTGTCTGACCTTCTGGAGCCTCCCTACTTCCTCAAAACTACCTGAGCCTCCACCTATCTTCAATCATCTGCAAACTTTGCAACCATTCCAGAATCTAGTGATTCTTGAAAGATCATTACAGCTTCATGTTCTCTTCAGCTCCCGCTTTCAGAACTCTGGGGTGTACACCATCCGGTCCAGGTGACTTACCTACCTTCAGACCTTACAGTTTCCCAAGAAATTTTTCTCTATTTATGGTATTCCCAATATACCTGCATATTGAATCCCCCATGGTTACTGTAACATTGCCTTTTTGTCATGCATTTTCTATCCCCCATTGTAATTTGTAGGCTACATCCTTACTACTTTTAGGGGGTCTGTATACAACTCCCACCATGGTCTTTTTACCCTTGTAGTCCCTTAGTTCTATTCACAATAATTCAAAGGTTTCAGAGGTATATTTAATGTCAGAGAAATGTATACAATATACTTTATACTTCATTGTCACCAAACAATTGGTACTAGAACGTACAATCATCACAGCGATATTTGATTCTGCGCTTCACACTCCCTGGATTACAAACATCAAATATTAAAAATAGTTATAATTAGTAAATATTAAAAATTTAAATTCTAAATCATAAATAGAAAATAGACAAATGGGAAGTAAGGTAATGCAAAAAAACCGAGAGGCAGGTCTGGATATTTGAGGGTACGGCCCAGATCCGGGTCAGGATCCATTCAGCAGTTTTATCACAGTTGGAAAGAAGCTGTTCCCAAATCTGGCCGTATGAGTTTTCAAGCTCCTGAACCTTCTTCCGCAGGGAAGAGGGATGAAGAGTCTGTTGGCTGGGTGGGTCGTGTCCTTGATTATCCTGGCAGCACTGCTCCGACAGCGTGCGGTGTAAAGTGAGTCCACGGTGGAAGATTGGTTTGTGTGATGTGCTGCGCCGTGTTCACGATCTTCTGCAGCTTCTTCCGGTCTTGGACAGGACAACTTCCACACCAGGTTGTAATGCACCCTAGAAGAATGCTTTCTCCGGTGCACCTGTAAAAATTAGTGAGAGTTTTAGGGGACAGGCAAAATTTCTTTAGTTTTCTCAGGAAGTAAAGGTGCTGGTGGGCCTTCTTGGCAGTGAACTCTGCTTCAGGATGCAATATACGTCCTGAAGTGCTTTTTCTTCACAACCATCCACAAAAGCAGAGAAGTGCCCCCAAAGAATGAATGACAGTTAAATGTTAGAACCCCGAAGTCCCCCCCAGCTCCGCTCCCCTCCCTCCCGCGTGTAAGTGGCAGCAAGCAATAATCTTCCCTCCCCGCACTGGAAAAAGAAGCATCGGCACCCGCCACCAAGCAGTCAAGCGTGAGCAAAGCAACAGCAAAGACACAGACTTGCAGTAACCCCAAGACTGCTAGTTCACCCAGTATTTGACACACCACAGGTTCTCTCTCTCCCTAATAAGGGAGAAAGAGATGTCTCCATTTCGTAGCGAGAGGGGAGACATAACAAAAAACTTGTTGGTTTACGATGTTAAAACGTCAGTTGTGTCATCTTTCCTGAGCTCTGTGCACACAGCCGTAGATCTTCCACCTCCCGCGAAACACCAGTCTTCTACCCGGATCCCCATCTCCAGAACCATGAAATCTCAGCCCTTCGAAGGCGAGCAAAGCTCTGAGGCCGAGCCCTTAGTGTGCCGAATAACGGCCATTCGTGAAACCCCGAGAGCAGGTCACATTCCCACAAAGAACCGAAGTCAGCAAGTAACTCCAGGTCAGGGTCTTCAAAAGAACCATGAAAGGGAAAAATAGAAATATTAAAGATGGAAATGGAGCTGTTTCTGAAGATGCAAGCAAAGGAGTAGCCGTTAGGCGCCATTCCACCATACCAGAGGTTCAAACCTACAGGATTGTGACAAGTGTTGGTCATATTCAGTAATCAATACGCTTGACTTGGGAGTAGATTTCCCCTTATTTTCCCACAAACCTTCCCATTAGGATTCAACACCTTCTGACCCCATATCACCTCTTTGTAGTGATCTGATTTCATTTTTTGCCAACAGAGCAATGCCACCCCCTCTGCCTTCCTTCCTATTGCTTCGATACAGTATGTATCCTTGGACATTAAGCTCCCAGCTATATTCTTTCAGTCACGATTCAGTGATTCCTACAACATCTTGCCTGCCAATCCGCAACTACGCTGCAAGTTCATCTACCTTATTCCATATAGTGCACACATTCAGATACAGCACCTTCAATGATGTATTCACCCTTTTCGATTTTGTCCACCTTTTGTGTTGCAACTTATCCTGATCACTGCAATTAGCTATATTAGCAGCCTCTGTTTGTAAAACAGCTTCATTATCTTCAACACTATTATCTGCCTTTCCATGATACTTCTTGAATTGAAAAATAGGCAGCTCAGGACACCAGTTACACCATGCTCACCCTTTGATTCCTAACTTTCTCTGAGGTCTTACCAACATCTCCACTAGCTGTTTTGGTTCTCTAGTTTAAACCCCATTGTGCAGCATTAACAAAACCCTAGGATTTTAGTCCCCCTCCGGTTCAGGTGCTCTCTTCCCTGGAAAAGAACCCAATGATCCAAAACTCTTATGCCCTCCCTCCTCCACCATCTCTCTAGCCATGAATTAACCTGTATAATCTTCCTTGTTCTAACCTCACTAGCGCTTTTGGGCGTATCTATGGACTGTGGACTGCTGATCATGAAAATCACCAGAAATTCCCCTATCACATAATATTTTTTTAAAAATCACCTATATTTGTTATTTTAATTCATATTTCAAGCCAGAATAATTGATGCCAAAATTAAAAAAGTCATTTTTGCTGGTCGATAAATGAAAAACATCATCAATGACAGGCAATTCGAAGAACTTCTAGTTGGACCAGAGAAAGTCTCAGGGAAGCCATTCAAGGATGTTGTTGAAAATATTTTTGGTAACTACAAAGACCAAAGTACATGCAGCTGATTGATTAGACCATAAGATACAACGGCAGGATTGGGCCATTTGGCCCATCAAGTCTGCTCTGCCATTTCTTTATGGTCAATCCAACCTCTCAACCCCAATCTCCTGCCTCCCCTCCCATCTGTTCATGCTCTGACCAATCAGGAATCTATCAACCTCTGCCTTAAATATAGATAAACACAGGCCTCCACAGTGCCTGTGGCAACAAATTCCATAGATTCAGTATTCTCTGACTAAAGAAGTTCCTCCTCTTCCCTGTTCTAAGAGGATGCCACGTACTTCAAACATACAAAACTAAGAAGTGCAACATGTCACTAAAGGTTTCTTTTCTGCCTTCCCATTTGGACTTCTTCCCTACAAGTCTTGGCACTCTCATTGATGAGGATGGTGAGAGGTTTCACCACGACATTCTGGTCATAGAGAAACGGTATCAGGGCAACTGGAATCCATCAATGCTGGCTGATTATTGTTGGACACCTAAGTCAATTCAATTTAATTTAAGTTTAATTTTCATTTAACCATACCTGAATACTCATGAATACACCCATATAAGACAGCATTACGATGGGATCAAGGTGCAAAGACACAATACCAACAGTCACGTGCAGTAAGCACACACAAAATCACAATCACATAATAAGAGTCCCAATGCCCACCTCCCCCCTACCCCCAACAATGCCACGGCTTAATGAATGCAAGTCAGCAAACCCATATAGAATATCAGTAACAATACAATGATGCAGAATATGTGTGTGTCTATACATATATTAGTCCAGAACCCCAGCCCACCGATATCATCTGTCGAATGTCCCCTGACGATCACTAGGCCACACCATGGTTTTGAGGCCCAGTTAGCGCCCCAATGACCAACTCCAGCTGAGTGAATCCATGGCTTTGAGGCCCAGACCTCGCATATTCAAGCACATATAGATTAGCAAAAACACAACCAGACAAATATATACGTATATATCCAAGTGCAAGGGCTTGGACACCTCACCTCGACGCCTCTTCTCCAGCGGCTGAAAAGCAATTGACCCCACAGCTTGAGGCCCAAGTCCATTGAGTGCCACAACAGAGCCCTCCGCCAAGCAAATCTCTGGGAGGGTAGCTCCGACTCTGTTCTCGACACAATGCCACACCGACCCAGTGATGTGCAACAGCTTCCTCCCCTCATGCTGAGCAGCTACAAGCAGGTGACACCATGGCTTCAGGCCTAGTCTTTGTTACAACAGAGGAATAGGCTCCCTCCATCCATCCCTGCTCGCATCTAATAAAACGGTGAATCTAACCTGCGGCGTATCACATTTACAACGTTCTAAGGGGTCTTGCGATCAGAAGGAAAGTGACTGTGATGGCCACTCGCTATCTGACTGTGAGCCTCCATCGACTCAGGCAGCAGCATGTTGCACAGCTCCTTTATTATTTCTGCCAGCAGGCAACTCTTGATGGTGTAGACCTGCAGTCCTTTGAGTTCTTAATGTACAGCAGGATCTTGCGATCATTTGATGTACGTTTAAGTAGAACAGTAGCACCTTAGAAGCCGCTGTGACCGGTCACACTGCCATCTTGCTGGAAGGAACCTAAGTGAGAAGCCTCAGACACTGAGTACAAATGAAAATCGTCAACAAAACATTTTTAGCTTTATTGAACTATTGCAAAGTATCAACACGGTTATGCAATTAAACAATTTATATACTCAATAAAAGTTAATTTCTTGTTTCTTCAAATTCCTATGGGTAGGTAGTCTGAAATCATATTTGTGTTTGACTCCGTCGTCTATCATAAATAAAAAATAGTTCTGAGGAAGTAAAACTTTTGAAAATATTTGCCTTCCAGTGTATTGCAGTAGTCTCTTCAGCTAAGACCGTAAATAAAATATTATACTGACTCATTGGTTATTGGCATTCAATAGGTCTATATTGTCACCTGTTGATGGTTACCCTTACCTTTATATTTTGTACCAATGACAACTAACAGATAAATTATAAGGTGTGCATGCAATGGATGGGTGCTCCTCTAAGCATCTTCTTAGTATTAACCAAAAAAACCATTGATGAAATCAGAGTTTGCATTTGTATTTCAATATGAGCAAAGTTTCTCACTGAAAAATTTGGCTTTACAGAAATTCTGAACTTACTCTAAAGCCCAATTCAGGACATGAATTATGCTTCTCGTTAAAGGCAATCTGCCTCAATTTTATTCAAAAGCTACATGTCTTAGCAAACAGATTTTAGCTTGAGTCCCACAATCACTTCAAATTATTTTCTGTTGGCTCCTCGCTATAGTAGGTTGGTAATTCTATATCTTCAAGCCCAAAATAGGAGAAAAAGTGGGAATGTGTGCCAAGAAATGAGGCTTAAGTGTCACCTAAATTTAGTCCTCTGGTTAATTCAGCTTACTGACAGTGAGCTTTGTTAGCCACACAAGAATAAAATGAAACTGGCTGCCTTTCCAGAGTTCCATTCAGGCAAATCACAAAATGGATAGCAACACATACAAAATGCTGGTGGAATTCAGCAGATCAGAAATAAACAGTGAATATTTTTGGCTGAGATACTTCGACAGGACTGGAAAGGAAAGAGAAAAGAGTCAGATCAGGGTGGACGGAGGGGAAGGAGTAAAAGCTCGTAGGTGATAGGTGAATCCAGATGGGTGGGGGAGTGGGATAAAGTGAAAAGCACAGAGGTGATGTGTTATAAAGGTAAAGGACTGAAGAAGAAGGAATCTGAAAGGAAAGGAGAGTAGACCATAGGAGAAAGGGAAAAAACAAACTGGATAAGATTTGAATTATAGAGTGATGTCATCATAAAAGGAAACATTTCAGCTACTGTGTCTGTGCCATTTCTCTGCTAGAGGAACTCATTAGTTTCATTATTGGCCTCTTCTGTCAACTTTGGAAATAGTTCCTCACTGTATTGGAGGAAAGTATAGCAGGGATGTCAGAGATAAGATTTTTTTTATGCAGTGTATTATGCAGAGTGGTGGTAGCGGCAGGTACATCAGAGACATTTAAGAAACTCTTAGATAAGCATATGGATGTTAGAAAAATGAAGGCCTATGTAGAAGAGAAAGGTTAAATTGATCTTATAGTAGGTTATAAGGTCAGTGTTGCGGGCCAAAGGGCCTGTATTGTGCTGTAGAGTTTACGTTCTATGGCTTCAGATCATCCCTAATCATATTTTGCAGAGTAATTTGTTCAGGTCTAACAGATTGTAATTTACAGTGTCTAATTCTAGTTCAACATCTGTCCATAGATTATTTTACTTATATGTGCTGATGATATCACTGGCAAATTTATCTGTTGTTTTCCAGGTTGTGCCAGAGGGCAGCTAGAAGTTAAACTCTTGCTGCAGTTTCAGAGTAAAGTGCAACCAGACTGCAAAAAAAATCTGATTTTCATCTCCGAAGGATGTTAATGAATCAAAAACTTCACCAATCTGGTCAATTCAACATGAAATAAAAATTTTTAGCTTCCAAGTGTCATGGTCTGGTCCGTGAAATCCGCATTCAGGTTCACAATCCTTATTCCATGTTCCTTATTCCAGGTTTTCCGTTTTTTCCCAGTTTCTGTTGAGGCACCTGATTCTCGTTTGGGCTGGCTTCATAAATAGCTTCAGGATTCAGCCTCTGGCTGCTGGATTGTTCCTGTCTGTACCCCCTGTCTGAATCCCTTCCCTTCCCCTGCATTTGTTGCTACTCCTTGCCTCGTCTGAAGCCTTGCCTTGCCTGTAACCCTTGCCTGCACTGCTGTCAAGTTCAACCTCTAGAGCAAGATAAGGAACTGTCTCTGTGTCCATGCCTTTGCTAGGTAGGTCTGGCTGTTTGCTGCTACCTAGTGTTGGGAACAGTCTGTATCCACGCCTTCGCTAGGTAGGTCTGGCCATTTGCCGCTACCTAGTGTTAGCAACTGTCTGTATCCATGCCTTTGCTAGGTAGGTCTGGCTGTTTGTCGCTACCTAGTGTTGGGAACTGTCTGTGTCCATGCCTTCACTAGGTAGGTCCGGCTGTTTGCTACTATCTTGAGTAGAGAACTGTCTCTGTGTTCTGTGTATGAGTCACAGCCCTATGCCCTGTTTCCAAGGAGGAGTCCTGGCTCTGTGTTCCATGTTCCTGTCTCTCCCTTGACCAAGGCTCTGCGTTCCTGTCTCTCCCTTGACCAAGGCTCTGTCCTCGCCTAGTTCTTGAGTCCGAGCCCAAGTCAAGTCCTAGGTTCTGGGTCCTTGCCCAGTCTCTGGCTTCGAGTCCATACCCAAGCCTTGAAGAAACCCAAGCCATGTCCAGTCCTGTAGCCATGTCATGGCCTCACCTAGTTCCAGGGTCCGAGCCCGAGTCAAGACCCACGTTCTGGGCCCTTGTCCAATCTCTGGCTCGGAGTCCAAGCCCAGGCTCCTAGTTCCCAGTTCCATGTCCTGGTTCCGCCATCCCAGTCAAGTCCTAGCCCAGGCCCTTAATCCTTGTCTCGTCCAGGGCCTGTGTCAATGTCCAGCGTCATTTATTCCCCTCTTCCCTTGCTTCCTTGTCACGCCTAGTCCTGTTCTTAGTGCTTCTGTGTCTTGCATTTGGATCCGCCACCAATGCCCTCCCCGTATGACACCAAGTTTAGTCTTTTTAACTTGCTGTTTGTAGGATATACAGCATAGAAGCAGCCCCTTTGTCCACCAGTGAACTATTTGCTTCACAAGCTCAAGTAATTGAGCAGTATCCATAGGGGGAAGAAACCATCCATGTTTCAGGCCAGAATGCAGGTTTTCAACCCAAAATATTGACAATTTCTTTCCTCCTAATGGATGCTGCTCGACCCGCTGAGTTCCTCCAAAAGGTTATTATTGCTGCAAATTCCAGCATTTGCAGTCTCTTGTGTTTCCTTTAGCCAGCAAGACTGAATCAGTGATAAAGCATCTGATTTCTTAGTAAAATTATACTAATCAATTTAATTCTTCCCTCATTCTTATCAGTTCCCACCAGACCCCACACATCTACATATTAAGTACAATTTGCACATTTACAGTGGCTAATTCACCTCCAGACCCACACATCCACACATTAAGTACAATTTGCACATTTACAGTGGCTAATTCACCTCTAGACCCACACAGCTCTGGGACCTAGAATGAAAGCAGAACATAAGGAAGAAATGCAACAGTCACAGACAGAATGTGGAAACTATGCACAGAGAACAGTGAAGGTCAGCATACAAGCAACACACATCAAAGTTGCTGGTGAATGCAGCAGGCCAGGCATCATCTCTAGGAAGAGGTACAGTCGACGTTTCAGGCCGAGACCCTTCGTCAGGACTAACTGAAGGAAGAGTGAGTAAGAAATTTGAAAGTTGGAGGGGGAGGGGGAGATCCAAAATGATAGGAGAAGACAGGAGGGGGAGGGATGGAGCCAAGAGCTGGGCAGGTGATAGGCAAAAGGGGATATGAGAGGATCATGGGACAGGAGGTCCGGGAAGAAAGACAAGTGGGGGGGGGGGAACCCAGAGGATGGGCAAGGGGTATATTCAAAGGAACAGAGGGAGAAAAAGGAGAGTGAGAGAAAGAATGTGTGTATAAAAATAAATAACAGATGGGTTACGAGGGGGAGGTGGGACATTAGCGGAAATTAGAGAAGTCAATGTTCATGCCATCAGGTTGGAGGCTACCCAGACGGAATATAAGGTGGTGTTCCTCCAACCTGAGTGTGGCTTCATCTTTACAGTAGAGGAGGCCATGGATAGACATGTCAGAATGGGAATGAGATGTGGAATTAAAATGTGTGGCCACTGGGAGATCCTGCTTTCTCTGGCGGACAGAGCGTAGGTGTTCAGCAAAGCAGTCTCACAGTCTGCGTCGGGTCTCGCCAATATATAAAAGGCCACATCGGGAGCACCGGACGAAATATACCACCCCAGCCGACTCACAGGTGAAGTGTCGCCTCACCTGGAAGGACTGTTTGGGGCCCTGAATGGTGGTAAGGGAGGAAGTGTAAGGGCACGTGTAGCACTTGTTTCGCTTACACGGATAAGTGCCAGGAGGGAGATCAGTGGGGAGGGATGGGGGGACGAATGGACAAGGGAGTCGCGTAGGGAGCGATCCCTGCGGAAAGCAGAGAGGGGTGGGGGAGGGAAAGATGTGCTTAGTGGGGGGATCCCGTTGGAGGTGGCGGAAGTTATGGAGAATAATATGTTGGACCTGGAGACTGGTGGGATGGTAGGTGAGGACCAGGGGAACCCTATTCCTAGTGGGGTGGCGGGAGGATGGAGTGAGAGCAGATGTACGTGAAACGGGGGAGATGCATTTAAGAGCAGAGTTGATGGTGGAGGAAGGGAAGCCCCTTTCTCTAAGAAAGGAAGACATCTCCCTCGTCCTAGAATGAAAAGCCTCATCCTGAGAGCAGATGCGGCGGAGACGGAGGAATTGCGAGAAGGGGATGGCGTGTTTGCAAGAGACAGGGTGAGAAGAGGAATAGCCCAGATAGCTGTGAGAGTCAGTAGGCTTATAGTAGACATCAGTGGATAAACTGTCTCCAGAGACAGAGACAGAAAGATCTTGAAAGGGGAGGGAGGTGTGGGAAATGGACCAGGTAAACTAGAGGGTAGGGTGAAAGTTGGAGGCAAAGTTAATAAAGTCAACAAGCTCTGCATGCGTGCAGGAAGCAGCGCCAATGCAGTCGTCGATGTAGCAAAGGAAAAGTGGGGGACAGATACCAGAATAGGTACGGAACGTAGATTGTTCCACAAACCCAACAAAAAGGCAGGCATAGCTGGGACCCATACGGGTGTCCATAGCTACACCTTTAGTTTGGAGGAAGTGGGAGGAGCCAAAGGAGAAATTATTAAGAGTAAGGACTAATTCCGCTAGACGGAGCAGAGTGGTGGTAGAAGGGAACTGATTAGGTCTGGAATCCAAAAAGAAGCGTAGAGCTTTGAGACCTTCCTGATGGGGAATGGAAGTATATAAGGACTGGACATCCATGGTGAAAATAAAACGGTGGGGGCCAAGGAACTTAAACTCATCGAAAAGTTTAAGAGCGTGAGAAGTGTCACGAACATAGGTAGGAAGGGATTGAACAAGGGGGGATAAAACCGTGTCGAGGTATGCAGAAACGAGTTCGCTGGAGCAGGAGCAAGCTGAGACAATAGGTTGGCCAGGACAGGCAGGTTTGTGGATCTTGGGTAGGAGGTAGAAACGGGAAGTGCGGGGTGTGGGAACTATAAGGTTGGTAGCAGTGGATGGGAGATCCCCTGAGTGGATATAGTCGGTGATGGTGTGGGTGACAATGGCCTGGTGCTCCTTAGTGGGGTCACGATCGAGGGGTAAATAAGAGGAGGTATCCGCGAGTTGTCGCTGTGCCTCGGCAAGGTAGAGGTCAGTATGCCAGACTACAACAGCACCCTCCTTATCGGCGGGTTTAATAATAAGGTTAGGATTAGTGCGGAGGGAGTGGAGAGCAGAGCATTCCGAAGGAGTGAGGTTGGAATGGGAACAAGGTGCGGTGAAGACGAGACGGTTGATGTCCCATCGGCAGTTAGCGATAAAGAGATCTGGAGCAGGCAGAAGACCAGAGCGGGGTGTCCATGAAGAAGAGGAGGGTTGAAGACGGGAGAAGGGGTCATCGGTGGGGGTGGAAGAATCCTTGCTGAAGAAGTAGGCTGAGAGACGGAGACGGCGGAAGAAGTGTTCCGCATCGTGGCGAACACGGAACTCGCTGAAGTGTGGGCGAAGGAGGACAAAGGTGAGGCCCTTACTGAGAACAGAGCGTTCTGCCTCCGACAGTTGAAGGTCGGAGGGGATGGTAAAGACCCGGCACGGATGAGAGCTGGGATCAGAGGGGGGAGAGGGGAGACTGGGGGTGTCAATGGAGAGGGGAGGGTTGGGCTGAGAGGAAGATGGAGCCTCTGAGGACCCAGGAGCTGGTCAGCATACAAGCTTGGTTGCTGAAAGTGTAAGGCAGCAGTTCTACCTGCACCAGTGCTTCCCCATGCTCCTCATTTATTAACTCTTTAAAAATTACAGCTGCCATCGTGGGGTTTGAACTTTAATCAACAAATCATCAATGCAGGAATTTGGATCACAGAAACAGAGGTCAAACCACAGTGGTGCAATGCCTTTTTACAGATCACCTAACAGGTTTCAACCCCCCAATCAATGTCAATAAGAATAAGGAACTGATTGTAGACTTCAGGAGAGAGAAACCAGATGTCCATGAGCCAGTACTCTTCAGAGAATCAGTGGTGGAGAGGGCCAGTAACTTTAAATTCCTGGGTATCACTACCTCAGAAGACCTCTCCTGGAACTATCATATAAATATAAGTGTAAAGAAAGCTTGACAGCACCTCTACATCTATAGGAGTCTGTGGAGATTCAGCATGTCATCAAAAACCTTGGCAAACTTCTGTAGAACTTACGTGGCACTGTAGATCAGAGATAGTGTCACGGCTGCAGAAAAGGAGGAAGTCATGGAGCGGTTGTCTATGGAGTCTCTGTAGGTGGAGGTTAGGAATAGGAAGGAGTTAATAACTCTACTGGGTGTTTTTTATAGACCACCCAATAGCAATAGGGACATCGAGGAGCAGATAGGGAGACAGATTCTGGAAAGGAGTAATAATAACAGGGTTGTTGTGGTGGGATATTTTAATTTCCCAAATATTGATTGACATCTCCCTAGAGTGAGGGGCTTAGATGGGGTAGAGTTTGTTAGGTGTGTTCAGGAAGGTTTCTTGACACAATATGTAGATAAGCCTACAAGAGGAGAGGCTGTACTTGATCTAGTATTGAGAAATGAACCTGGTCAGGTGTCAGGTCTCTCAGTGGGAGAGCATTTTGGAGATAGTGCTCACACTTCTATCTCCTTTACCATAGCATTGGAGAGATATAGGAACAAACAAGTTAGAGAAATATTTAATTGGAGTAGGGGGAAATATGAGGCTATCAGGCAGGAACTTGGAAGTATAAATTGGAAACAGATGTTCTCAGGGAAACGTATGGAAGAAATGTGGTAAATGTTCAGGAGATATTTCTGTGGGGTTCTGAGGAGGTACATTCCAATAAGACATGGAAAGGATGGTAGGGTACAAGACCCATGGTGTACAAAAGCTGTTGTAAATCTAGTCAAGAAGGAAAGAAGAGCTTACGAAAGGTTCCGAAAACTAGGTAATGATATTATTCTAGAAGATTATAAGGCTAGCAGGAAGGAGCTTGAGAATGACATTAGGAGAGCCAGAAGAGGCCATGAGAAGGCCTTGTTGGACAGGATTAAGGAAAACCCCAAGGCATACTAGAAGTATGTGAAGAGCAAGAGGATAAGATGTGAGAGAATAATACCAATCCAGTGTGACAGTGGAAAAGTGTGTATGGAACTGGAGAAAATAGCATCATCAATGAAGACAGGAGAGGTTCCGGAGGCTTGAAGGGTTGTGGATGTTGTTCCTTTATTCAAGAAAGGGAGTAGGGATAGTCCAGGAAATTATAGGCCAGTGAGTCTTACTTCAGTGGTTGGTAAGTTGATGGAGAAGATCCTGAGAGGCAGGATTTATGAAAATTTGGAGAGGCATAATATGATTAGGAATAGTCAGCATGGCTTTGTCAAAGACAGGTTGTGCCTTATGAGCCTGATTGAATTTTTTGAGGATGTGACTAGACACATGGATGAAGGAAGAACCGTAGATGTAGAGTATGTGGATTTCAGCAAGGCATTTGATAAGGTACCCCATGGAAGGCTTATTGAGAAAGAGAAAGTAAGGAGGCATGGCATCCAAGAAGACCTTGCTTTGTGGATTCAGAACTGGCTTGCCTACAGAAGGCAAAGAGTGGTTGTAGATGGGTCATATTCTGCATGGAGGCCGGTGACCAGTGGTGTGCCTCAGGGATATGTTCTGGGTCCCCTACTCTTTGTGATATTTATAAACAACCTGGATGAGGAAGAGGAGGGATGGCTTAGTAAATTTGCTGATAACAAAAAGGTTGGGAGTGTTGTGGATAGTGTGGAGGGCTGTCAGAGGTTACAATAGGACATTGATAGGATGCAAAACTGTGCTGAGAAGTAGCAGATGGAGTTCAACCCAGATAAGTGTGAGGTTGTTCATTTTGGTACGTCAAATATGATGGCAGAATATAGCATGAATGGTAAGACTCTTGGCACCGTGCAGGATCAGAGGGACCTTGGGGTCCGAGTCCATAGGACATCCAAAGCTGCTACGCAGGTTGACTCTGTGGTTAAGAAGGCATACGGTGTATTGGCCTTCATCAATCATTGGATTGAATTTAAGAGCCGAGAGTTAATGTTGCAGCTATATAGGACCCTGGTCAGACCTCACTTGGAGTGCTGTGCTCAATTCTGGTCGCTTCACTGCAGGAAGGACATTGAAACTATAGAAAGGGTGCAGAGGAGATTTACAAGGATGTTGCCTGGATTGGGGAGCATGCCTTATGAGAATAAGTTGAGTGAGCTCAGCCTTTTCTCCTTGGAGCGACGGAGGATGAGAAGTGACCTGATAGAGGTGTATAAGATGAGCTGAAATGGCTAGCACAAGAGAGCATAGTTTTAATGTGCTTGGAAGTAGGTACAGATGAGATGTCAGGGGTAAGTTTTTTACGCAGAGAGTGGTGAGTGCGTGGAATGGGCTGCTGGTGGTGTTGGTGGAGGCAGAAATAATAGGGTCTTTTAAGAGACTCCTGGAAGGATACATGGAGCTTAGAAAAATAGAGGACTATGGGTAAAGCCTGTGTCATTCAAAGGTAAGGACATGTTCGGCACAGCTTTGTGGGCCGAAAGGCCTGTATTGTGCTGTATGTTTTCTATGTTTCTAGATGTGTGGTGGAAAGTGTGCAGACTGGCTGCATTATGGCCTGTTTAGGGAACACAACTGCATTTGAGCAGAAAATCTAACGAAATATACTGGAATCAGCCCAGTATACCATGGGTAAAACATTTCCACCTGTTGAAAATAAGAACATAAGACTTAAGAGCAGAATTCGGCCATTCAGTCCATCGAGTCTGCTCCACTATTCCATCATGGCTGATCTTGGATCCCATACACCTGCCTTCTCATCATATCCCACGATGCCCTGACTGATCAGGAAATGATCAACTTGCGCCTTAAATATACCCGTGGACTTGGCCTCCACTGCAGTCTGCAGCAGAGCATTCTACGGATTTACTACTCTCTGGCTTAAATTATTCCTCCTTACCTCTGTTTTAAAATGCCACGCCTCAATTTTGAGGCTGTGGTCTCTAGTTGGGGATACCCCCACCATAGGAAACATCCTCCCCATATCCACCTTATCTAGTCCTTTTAACATTTGGTAGATTTCAATGAGCTCTACCTGCATTCTTCTAAATTCCAGTGAGTACAGGCCCAAAGCTGTCAAACACTCCTCATATGTTAACCTCTTCATTCCTGAAATCATCCTCGTGAACCTCCTCTGGACTCTTTCCAATGACAACACATCCTTTCTGAGATATGGGGCCCAAAACTTTTGACAATACTTCAAGTGTGGCCTGACTAGAGTCTTATAAAGGCTCAGCACTATCTCTTTGCTTTTATATTCTATTCCCCTTGAAATAAATGCCAATATTGCATTTGCCTTCTTTGCCACAGACTCAACCTGTAAATTAGCCTTTTGGGAGTCTTGCACCAGGACTCCTAAATCCTCTGCACCTCTGATATCTGAACCTTCTTCACATTTAGATAATAGTCTGCACCCTTGTTCAATTTACCAAAATGTATTATCATACATTTCCCAACACTGTATTCCATCTGCCACCTTTTTGCCCATTCTTCCAATTTGTCTAAGTCCTGCTGCAATCCTCAACACTACCTACCCCTCCACCTATCTTCGATTCATCTGCAAACTTTGCCACAAAGCCATCAATCCACTATCCAAATCATTGACAAACAATGTGAAAAGTGGTGGTGCCAATTCTGACCCCTGAGGAAAACAACTAGTCACTGGCAGCCAATCAGAAAAAGCCCGTTTTATTCCCACTCTCTGCCTCCTGCCTGTCAGACATTCCTCTAGCCATGCCAGTATCTTTCCTGTAATGCCATAGGATTTTATCTTGTTAAGCAGCCTTATGTGTGGCACATTATCAAATGCCTTCTGAAAATCCAAGTATATGACATCCACTGCCACTCCTTTGTCCACCCTGCTTGTTACTTCCTCAAAGAACTCTGACAGATTTGTCAGGCAAGATTTCCCTTCACAGAAACCATGCTGACTTGGACTTATTTTATCATTAGTCTCCAAGTACCCCAAAACCTCGCTCTTAATATTAGACACCAACACTTTCCCAACTACTGAGGTTAGACTAACTGGTCTATAATTTCTTTTGTTTTGCCTTCCTCCCTCCTTAAAGAGTGGAGTGAAATTTGCAATTTTCCAGTCTTCTGGGACCGTCAGAATCAAATGGTCATGACCAATGCATCCATTGTCTTCAGCAACCTCTGTCAGGACTCTGGGATGTAGTTCCATCTCGGCCAGATGACTTATCTACATTAAAACCTATCTGTTTGTCCAGAACTTTTTCCTTTGTAACAGCAATGGCACACGCTCCTGCTCCCTGACACTCTGGCATGCTGCTAGTGTCTTCCACAGAGAAGACTGAAGCAAAGTACCCATTAAGTTCATCTGCCATTTCTTAGACCCCATTACTATCTCACCAGCATCATTTTCCAGTGGTCCAATATCAACTCTCATCTCCCTTTTATTTTTTATGTAACTGAAAATACTTTTGGTATCATGCTTTATATTATTGCCTCGTTTTCCATCAAATTTCATCTTTTCCCTTCTTATAGTTTTTATAGCTGCCTTTGCTTGGATCTTGAAAGCTTCCCAATCATCCATCTTTCCACTAACTTTTGCTACCTCATATGCCCTTTCCTGCAGTCCTTAACTTCCCATGTCAGCCTGGGTTACCTAGCCCTGCCCTTTGAGAATTTCTTCCTCTGTGGGACATATCTATCCTACACTTAATGAACTATTCCCAGAAACTTCAGCCATATCTGTTCTGCTGTCATTCCCATCAGTATCCTCCTCCAATCCACCTGGGCAAACTCCTCTCTCACGTCTCTGTAATTCCCTTTATTCCATTACGATACTGGTACATGTGACTTATGGCTCTCCCTCTCAAACTTTAGTATGAATTCAACTATATTATGATCACTGCCTCCTAAGTGTTCCATTACGTTAGCTCCCTAATAAGATCTGGGTTATTATGCAACACCCAATCTAAGACAGCCTTTCCCTGAGTAGTCCCAAGCAGAAGCTGCTCTAAAAAGCCATCTCATAGGCATTCAACAAATTCCCCCCCTTGTGATCTGTCACCAACCTCATTTTCCTTTCTCCTTGCATATTGAAGTCCCCCATTACAATTGTGACATTACTCTTATTACATGCCTTTTCTAGCTTCCTTTGCAAACTCAGCCCCACATCTTGGCCACTATTTAGAGGTCTATATATGGATGCCATAATGGCTTTTTCATGCTTGTATTTTCTTAACTCCACCCACAAAGATTCAACATTCTCTGATCCTATGTCACCTCCTTCTAAAGATGTAATTCCATTTCTTACCAACAGAGCTACACCACCACCTACGCCTTCCTGCCTGTCCTTTGATGTTAAGCTCCTGACTATAACCTTCAGTGATGCCCACAACATCATGCCAACCAATCTCTAATTGCGCCAAAAGTTTGTCCACCTTTTTCTGAATGCTATGTGCGTTTAAATCCAGCATCTTCAGTCCTGCATTCTTCGCCCTTATACACTTTGCTTCTGTGGTACAATTTAACTCTTTACTCTGTCTGCATTTGTAACCAATCATTGGTTTGTCCTTCCTTACATTCATGTTACAACCATCATTTACTTGTAAACATGCTGGATCTTCCTCAGCTCTATCATACTGGTTCCCATCCTCCTTACATATTAGACTACAGCACATTGCCGTAGAAAAGCAGCATCCATCGTCAAAGGTCCTCAGCACCCAGGACATACTTTTTCTCACTGCTGCCATCAGGTAGAAATTACAGGTGCCTCAAGAGACACACCACCAGGCACTAGAAGTGTTACCACTTCTCAACCATCAGACTCTTGAACAAAAGGGAGAACTACACTCATTTACGGATCATTTAACTTGTAATTTCATACTCGTTATTTATTGTTATTTATTTATATTTGCATTTGCACAGTTTGTTGTTCATTGATTTTGTTTACAGTTACTGTTCTATAGATTTGCTAAGTATGCCCACAGAAAAAATAGTTTCACAGTTGTATGTCATTACATGTATGTATTCTGATAATAAATTTTACTTTGAACTTTGGTTCAAGATTCGAAATTGTTTAATGTCATTTCCAGAACACAAGTGTGAAGAAGAACAATATAATTGTTACTCTGGATATAATGCAATACAAAAAGAAAAATGATATATAATAAAGATCTCAATCATTTAAAAAGAACAAGAAAGATGAATGTGTAAGATACCTTATCTGTATAGATTTATTGTATGTTCATAAAGTGACCATCAGCACAGGAGTGTTTGTACATAAGGTGACTGACTGGAAATGATAAAACTGTAGTGGTTGGGGTTGCGGAGGTCTACGGTTTGTGGGTGAGGTGCTATCAGCCTTACAACATGGGGAAAGTAACTGTTTTTCAGTCTGGTGATCCTGGCATGGATGCAACATAGCCACTTCCTTGATGGGACAATCAGTCCATGAACAGGGTGGCCAGAGTTGTTCATGATGCTACTGGCCTTTTTCCGGGACCTTTCTGTATACATGTCCTTGATGGTGGGTAGGCAGGTGTGGGTGATGTGTTGAATAGTTTTGATTATCTATTGCTGTGTCATTCCATCTGCACCAGTTCAGTTTCCGTACCATACAGTGATGCTGCATGTAAGAATACTCTGCTATTCGTCTGTAGAAGGTCGTGAGCATTGAGGTGCATAGTCCAGCTTTCTCAGCATCCTTGGAAGGTAGAGGTGTTGGTGTGCTTTCTTGATTGTGTAGGATGTGTTCTGGGGCCATGAGAGGTTGCGCTAGATGGTACCCTCCCTAATGGAATTAATGGACAATAACTACAAATCATATTTTCCACACAGTGCTTGAAATAGTCCCTTAAAGCCACAAAGTTATAACTTCTATCTATACACTACTCTGCAACAACGAAACCGAGGTAACCGTAATCTTGTTCCCATCTGCTGGAGCACAATATACAACCTACAGAACCTAGAATGCTACAGCACAGTACAGGCTCTTTGGCTCTCAAGGTTGCAACCTTTAGACCGACCCTTCCTTCTTACATAGCCCTCCTTTTTTATCAACTATACACCCATATAAGAGTTTCTTAAATGTCCCCAGTGTATCTGTTTCTACCACTGTTGGCAGGTGATTCCTTGCACCAACTACTCTCTGTGTAAAAGGCTTACCTCTGCACTTCCTCCCCATCACCTTCTTGTATTAGCTATTCCTGTTCCGGGAAAAAAATTCTTTGGCTATCTACTTGATCTATACCTTTTGTCATCTTGTACATCTCTATCAAGTTCCCTCTCATCCTCTTTCTTAATAAAGAGAAAAGCCCTATCTCATTCAGAGTATCCTCGCAAGACTTGCAATGTTCTATATGCTTGTGTTCATCATTCCAACTCTTTGAGGAAAAAAGCTTCCTTGGGTATAAATTTTTGAAATAGTAATTAATTAGATTTTGTTAAAATATAACCACTTAATATTTGGTATTTTAATGAGACTTCCAGTCATTTGGTCAAAGAGTTTAGTCTTATTATTCAATAATAAGCTTGTTATAAACCTTGGGAAGGTTTGTGTGTGTCGTTTGCTCTGTAATGATGATCTTCCTCATGACCTTTGAAACACCGCTATTAAAACACTCTGTGTGTGGCTTTTGTCATTTGCTACCAGTAATGGCTTCTTTCTGTTCCCTGATTTGCACTGGCCTTCCCTTGCTGCAGTCTGGCTTTTAAGAGTGCATGGGTATTATGCAAAGCATGCAGCCCACGCACGCAACTATTTTTCACGAGGGAAGAGTGTATGCTTCAGATCTTGCATCTTTGGCTTGGAACCTTCCGCTGCAGAAGGTGTGATTGCTTGTGACTGCCATCCTTTCCTTAATGAGTGCGATAAAAATACAGCTTAGCAAACAGAATCGAATATCAATAATGAACAAGCTTTGGATGATTTAGCAATCTAAGGAGAAAGTGCAAAACCAGAAACCACACAACAGAATCGCATGAAACTTAATCTGCAGAGTCCTGGAGCCAAACTACTGCATATATTTAAGAGACCATAATTTGAAGGACATTGATCTGAGCTACCTAAACAAGCTCGGGAATTCTGATAATGATTGCTACATGTGTTGATTAGACTTTAATTGTAGGGAAAAAGCTCTAATTTCAGCAACAAGCCTCAAAAAAAGTACTAAGTAATTGTTGCATTATCTGTAATGAACAATTCAGACTCATAGGACCACAGTCATTTGGCCCAACAACAGCATGAGTTGGCAATTGTGTTTTCAGTACCTGAACTTTCAGCCCAATTGAACATCTGATTTACAAACTGATCTCTCTCAAACTCCATGTAATATAATTAGCTCAAATAAACCCCTTTAGGAGCTTTCCTTTTCTCTTCCATCCATTGGTCGCATTGGCATCCTATCTCCATAGTTGTCAATCATATTTAATTGGACTGCAACATGATAGATTGCAAGTTAAATTTGAGAATAGGGTGGAGGAGATGTTGTCAACTGACTCGATGTTAATTACAAAAAGTTCATCAGTAGATAAGCAAGTTCCCGAAAAGCATAGAGATGATGACCTGATAAATGTAATGCTCTATTTTCCCCTCACGAGCATCCAGTATCTTGTAATAAGAGAAAACTTTAATGAGATCCACCAGCAGCTGACAAACGATGATGAAACAAGCCTATGGGGGAGCATTTACCAGATTTCACTTGATGTAAGATGCACAATGTAACTTCAACTCTTATAAAAGTCATATTTAGATCCCCAATGCCACAAGGCATCTGGCCCATGTTCTGGTTTTAATTCACTCCCAACTCAGCTTGTGCATCATGAAAATGTAATTGAAGCTCTGGGTCACGATAAATAAAATTGATATCCTAGATACTCTTTTTAAACAGGAAACAAGTTCATCAAATAAGCTGTAGAATAAAAATTAACATGTGCTACATCAGAGGATTCAGCAATGGAACCTGGGGAAAACCCCTGCAGATGTGTTACACTACCCCACCTGTCTCTGAAATACACAGGCACGAAAATACAGATATACTGTCCTTAATGGAATCAGAGCAAACACAGTATATCATAGAAATACATGAAATACATGGGGTGCCACAGTAGCGCAGCAGTTAGCACTATGCTATTATTGCTCGGGGCACTGGAGTTGAGAGTTCAATTCCAGCATCTTCAGGATTAAAGGCAAAGTGAATAGGAATAAGGAACCTTGGTTCTCAAGGGATATTGCAACTCTGATAAAGAAGAAGAGGGAGTTGTATGACATGTATAGGAAACAGGGAGTAAATAAGGTGCGTGAGGAGTATAAGAAGTTCAAGAAAATATTTAAGAAAGAAATCGGGAGGGCTAAAAGAAGACATGAGGTTGCCTTGGCAGTCAAAGTGAAGGATAATCCAAAGAGCTTTTACAGGTATATTAAGAGCAAAAGGATTGTAAGGGATAAAATTGGTCCTCTTGAAGATCAGAGTGGTCGGCTATGTGTGGAACCAAGGGAAATGGGGGAGATCTTAAATCGTTTTTTTGCGTCTGTATTTACTATGGAAATTGGCATGAAGTCTATGGAATTGAGGGAATCAAGTAGTGAGATCATGGAAACTGTACAGATTGCAAAGGAGGAGGTGCTTGCTGTCTTGAGGAAAATTAAAGTGGATAAATCCCCAGGACCTGACAGGGTATTCCCTCGGACCTTGAAGGAGACTAGTGTTGAAATTGCAGGGGCCCTGGCAGAAATATTTAAAATGTCGCTGTCTACAGGTGAGGTGCCGGAGGATTGGAGAGTGGCTCATGTTGTTCCGTTGTTTAAAAGAGGATCGAAAAGTAATCTGGGAAATTATAGGCCAGTAAGTTTAACGTTGGTAGTAGGTAAGTTATTGGAGGGAGTACTAAGAAACAGAATCTACAAGCATTTGGATAGACAGGGACTTATTAGGGAGAGTCAACATGGCTTTGTGCGTGGTAGGTCATGTTTGACCAATCTATTGGAGTGTTTTGAGGAGGTTACCAGGAAAGTGGATGAAGGGAAGGCAGTGGATATTGTCTACATGGACTTCAGTAAGGCCTTTGACAAGGTCCCGCATGGGAGGCTAGTTAGGAAAATTCAGTCACTAGGTATACATGGAGAGGTGGTAAATTGAATTAGACATTGGCTCAATGGAAGAAGCCAAAGTGTGGTAGTAGAGAATTGCTTCTCCGAGTGGAGGCCTGTGACTAGTGGTGTGCCACAGGGATCAGTGCTGGGTCCATTGTTATTTGTCATCTATATCAATGATCTGGATGATAATGTGGTAAATTGGATCAGCAAATTTGCTGATGATACAAAGATTGGAGGTGTGGTAGACAGTGAGGAAGGTTTTCAGAGCCTGCAGAGGGACTTGGACCAGCTGGAAAAATGGGCTGAAAAATGGTAGATGGAGTTTAATACAGACAAGTGTGAGGTATTGCACGTTGGAAGGACAAACCAAGGTAGAACATACAGGGTTAATGGTAAGGCACTGAGGAGTGCAGTAGAACAGAGGGATCTGGGAATACAGATACAAAATTCCCTAAAAGTAGCGTCACAGGTAGATAGGGTTGTAAAGAGAGCTTTTGGTACATTGGCCTTTATTAATCAAAGTATTGAGTATAAGAGCTGGAATGTTATGATGAGGTTGTATAAGGCATCGGTGAGGCTGAATCTGGAGTATTGTGTTCAGTTTTGGTCACCAAATTACAGGAAGGATATTATTAAGGTTGAAAGAGTGCAGAGAAAGTTTACAAGGATGTTGCCAGGACTTGAGAAACTCAGTTACAGAGAAAGGTTGAATATTTAGGACTTTATTCCCTGGCGCGTAGAAGAATGAGGGGAGATTTGATAGAGGTATATAAAATTATGATGGGTATAGATAGAGTGAATGTAAGCAGTCTTTTTCCACTGAGGCAAGGGGAGAAAAATACCAGAGGACATGGGTTAAGGGTGAGGGGGGAAAAGTTTAAAGGGAACATTAGGGGGGGGGTTCCTTCACACTGATTGTGGTGGGAGTATGGAATGAGCTGCCAGACGAGGTGGTAAATGCGGGTTCTTTTTTAACATTTAAGAATAAATTGGACAGATACATGGATGGGAGGTGAATGGAGGGATATGGTCCGTGTGCAGGTCAGTGGGACTAGGCAGAAAATGGTTTGGCACAGCCAAGAAGGGCCAAAAGGGCTGTTTCTGCGCTGTAGTTTTTCTATGGTTTCTATAGTTTATATCTTCTATAAGCAGATTTGTACATCCTTCCTGTGTGCGTGTGCGTTTCCTCCAGGTGCTCAGGAGGTTTTCTCCCACAGTCCACAGACTTAGCGGTTAGGTTATTTGGTCATTGTAAATTGTCCCATGATTAGGCTGGGGTTAAGTTGGTGGTTTGCTGGGTGGTGTGGCTTGAGGGGCCAGAAGGGCCTGTTCTGTGCTTTATCTCTAAATAAATGTAATAGGCCGATGATATTTCCATTATCTATTGAAGAGTCACTTTAGCTTATCTTATGCTCAGTAGCTACTAGAGCAGGGGTTCCCAGCCTGAGGCCCAGGGACCTCTGGGTAATGGTAGGAGTCCTGCACTAGGGTATAGCATGTCAATTATTCATCTGGGTAGTTTTATTTAACAGAGCTTCTGGCTCCACATTTACTCTAGAAACTGAGTATTCAATCCCTCCTTTTTTAATTTAATTGTTTTGCCTTAATTCCTCACTAAGCTCCATGATACCTGCTTTACATCGTAAACATAGAAGATTCTGTAAGATGCTGGAAATCCAGAGCAACACACAAAATGCTGCATGAACTCAGCAGAACAGTCAACATCTATGGAGGTGAATAAACAGTCAGGGTTTGGACTGAAACCTTTCAACAGGATTGATATAGGATCTCTCCCCAAAACATTGACTGTTTATTCTTCTCCATTGATGCCACTTGAACTGTTGAATTCTTCCATAATTTTGTGTGTTACCTATCAATATCAATACCATGGGTTATAACATCACCGCTAAGAGAAAAGCATTGTTCACTCTAGTTAGGCCTCTTAAAATGTTACAAAAATATCTCTTTAGCCTCTTATGATCCAAATAAACCAATTCTAGTCAGACCAGTTTCACTTATTAATGAACATTTTCTAAACTTCAAGTCATCATGAAATCCTCTTGTGTGAAGTCACCCTCTTGAGTAAGTGGCAGCAAGCAGTGATCCACCCTCCCCCCACCGGCAAAAGTAGGTATAAAGAAATATAATCGATTCAATGAAAAACCACACACGACAAAGACCGACAAACAAGCAACATGCAAAAGACAACAAGCTGTGAAAATACAAAAAAAACCTAATAATAAATCAATAAATATTGAGAAGACGAGTTGTAGAGTCCTTAAAGGTGAGTCCATATATTGTGGAATCAGTTCCATATTGAGTTGAGGTTCAAATGTCTTATGGTAAAACTGATGGTGTGGAAATTGAAACTCCTGTACCTCCTGCTTGATGGCAGCTGTGAGAAAAGAGCATAGCCTGGATGGTTTGAATCCATGATGATGGATGCTGCTTTCCTGTGGCTGTGCTCCTTGTAAATGTGAGTGGAGTGTACGCATAAAACAGGAGAATGACTAGAGTGAGCTTTATTATAGGAAGAATATGGAAGCTTTAGAAAAAATGCAGAAGAGATTCATCAGGATGCTACATGGATTAAAGAGCATGTCTTTTGTGGAAAGGTTGAGCAAGCTAGGACGAGTGAAGGTTCGTGAGAAACAACTTGATAGAGGTGTATAAGATGATAAGAGATATAGGTTGAGTGGACAGCAAGCATCTTTATCCTAGACTGGTTATAGATAATGTGAATGGACATACTTTTAAAGTGCTTGGAGGAAAGTATAAGGGGGATGTCAGAGGTGATTTTTTTTTACATGGAGAGTGGCATGTGCATGGAACATACTGCTGGGTTTAATGGTAGAGGTAGATACCTTAAGGACACTTATAAAACTCTTAGATAGGCATGTGGATGAGAGAACAATGAAAAATGAAAGCTCTGTGGAAGCAATGGGTTGGTTAAAAGGCTGGTGCAACATTGTGGGCTGAAAGGCCTGTACAGTGCAGTAATGTTCTGTGTTCTAAAGGATTCCATCATTTGTGATGATAGAATTGGATGGGCAAGAGGAGGAGGTGGTGCATTGCTTGTCACGGAAAATATAACAGCGGTGCTCTGGCAGGATAGATTAGTGGACTCATCTAGGGAGACTATTTGGGTGGAATTGAGGAAGGGAAAGGTGTAGTAATGCTTATAGGGGTGTATTATAGACAACCTAATGGGGACCGAGAACTAGAGGAGCAAATTTGTAAGGAGATAGCAGATATTTGTAGTAAGCACAAGGTTGTGATTGTGGGAGATTTTAATTTACCACATATTGACTGGGAAGCCCATTCTGTAAAAAGACTGGATGGTTTGGAGTTTGTCAAATATGTGCAAGATAGTTTTTTGCAGCAATACATAGAGGTACTAACTAGAGAAGGGGCAGTGTTGGATCTCCTGTTAGGGAATGAGACAGGGCAGGTGACGGAGGTATGTGTTGGGGAGCATTTCGGGTCCAGTGATCACAGTGCCATTAGTTTCAAGATAATTATGGAGAAGGATAGGACTGGACCCAGGGTTGAGATTTTTGCTTGGAGAAAGGCTAACTTTGAGGAGATACGAAAGGATTTAGAAGGAGTGGATTGGGACAATTTGTTTTGTTGGAAGGATGTAATAGAGAAATGGAGGTCATTTAAAGGTGAAATTTTGAGGGTACAGGATCTTTATGTTCCTGTTAGGTTGAAAGGAAACATTAAAAGTTTGAGAGAGCCATGGTTTTCAAGGGATATTGAAAACTTCGTTCAGAAAAAGAGAGGGATCTACAATAAATACAGGCAGCTTGGAGTTAATGAGGTGCTCAAGGAATATAAAGAATGTAAAAAGAATCTTAAGAAAGAATTTAGAAAAGCTAAAGAAGAAACGAGGCTGCTTTGGCAAGTAAGGTGAAAATAAATCCAAAGGGTTTCTACAGTCATATTAATAACAAAAGGATAGTGAAGGATAAAATTGGTCCATTAGAGAATCAGAGTGGACGGCTATGTGCAGTGTCAAAAGAGATAGGGGAGATTTTGAACAATTTCTTTTCTTCAGTATTCACTAAGGAGAAGGATATTGAATTGTGTAAGGTAAAGGAAACAAGAAGGGTAGTTATGGAAAGTATAACAATTAAAGAAAAGGAAGTACTGGCGCTTTTAAAGAATATAAAAGTGGATAAGTCTCCGAGTCCAGACAAAATATTCCCTAGGACATTGAGGGAAGTTAGTGTGGAAATAGCAGGGGCTCTGACAGAAATATTTCAAAGGTCATTAGAAACGGAGATGGTGCCGGAGGATTGGCGTCTTTCTCATGTGGTTCCATTGTTTAAAAAGGGTTCTAAGAGTAAGCCTAGCAATTATCGACCTGTGAGTTTGACGTCAGTGGTGGGTAAATTGATGGAAAGTATTCTTAGAGATGGTATATATAATTATCTGGATAGACAGGGTCTGATTAGGAACAGTCAACATGGATTTGTGCATGGAAGGTCATGTTTGACCAATCTTATTGAATTTTTTGATGAGGTTACTAGGAAAGTTGACAAAGGTAACGCAGTGGATGTTGTCTATATGGACTTCAGTAAGGTTTTTGACCAGGTTCCACATGGAAGGTTCAATCATTAGGCATTAATATCGAAGTAGTGAAATGGATACAGCAGTGGCTGGATGGGAGACGCCAGAGTAGTGGTGGATAACTGTGTGTCAGATTGGAAGACGGTGTGTAACGGTGTGCCTCAGGGATCTGTACTGGGTCCAATGTTGTTTGTTATATATATTAATGATCTGGATGATGGGGTGGTAAATTGGATTAGTAAGTATGCAGATGATACTAAGATAGGTGGTGTTGTGGATGATGAAGTAGGTTTTCAAAGCTTAGAGAGAGATTTAGGCCAGTTAGAAGAGTGGGCTGAAAGATGGCAGAGGGAGTTTAATGCTGAAAAATGTGAGGTGCTGCATTTTGGTAGGACTAATCAAAATAGGACATACATGGTAAATGGTAGGGCATTGAAGAATACAGCAGAACAGAGGGATCTAGGAATAATGGTGCATAGTTCCCTGAAGGTGGAATCTCATGTGGATAGGGTGGTGAAGAAAGCTTTTGGTATGCTGGCCTTTATAAATCAGACCATTGAGTATAGGAGTTGGGATGTAATGTTGAAATTGTATAAGGCATTGGTGAGGCCAAATTTGGAGTATTGTGTACAGTTCTGGTCATCAAGTTATAGGAAAGATGTCAATAAAATTGAAAGAGTACAGAGGAGATTTACGAAAATGTTGTCTGGGTTTCATCTCCTAAGTTACAAAGAAAGGTTGAACAAGTTAGGTCTTTATTCTTTGGTGCATAGAAGGTTGAGGGGGAACTTGATAGAGGTGTTTAAAATTATGAGGGGGATAGATAGAGTTGACGTGGATAGGCTTTTTCCACTGAGAGTGGGGGAGATTCAAACGAGGACATGAGTTGAGAGGCAAGTCGTCGGGTATATTTAAGGCAGAGCTTGTTAGATTCTTGATTAGTCAGGGCATAAATGGATATGGAGATTTGGGCTGAGAGGAAATAGATCAGCCATGATGAAATGGCAGACAAGACTCGATGGGTCAAATGGCCCAATCCTGCTCCTACATCTTTCTGTCTTATAGCGTGGACTACTCCGAAAAGAAAAACTCGGCCCATATTTCATAATCAGTTGAAGGGCAAAAGTTTAGGGGTAACACGAGGGGGAACTTCTTTACTCAGAGAGTGGTAGTTGTGTGGAACGAGCTTCCAGCAGAAGTGGTTGAGGCAGGTTCGATGCTGTTGTTTAAAGTTAAATTGGATAGATATCTGGACAGGAAAGGAATGGAGGGTTATGGGCTGAGTGTAGGTCGGTGGGACTAGGTGAGAGTAAGAGTTCAGCATGGACTAGAAGGGCTGAGATGGCCTGTTTCCATGCTGTAATTTTTATATGGTTATATGGTTATTGTCTCCCTTACCCATCACTATCTGCCAGTCATCTTACACCCCTCCTCAGGCCACTAATTGCTTTGTAATTCTTTCTCACCACTGCTCTTTTCCTCTTTATATTGGCCATCTCACCTCTCCACTCTCAGTCTTGATACATAGTTTCGACATGGAATATTAATGAGTGTTTTCCCCTACTGATTGCTTACTGCTTAAGGTTTTCCAATATGTTGGCATCCACACCTTAATTAATCAAAGCACCCCATATACCATTCTCACCATCTTTTCTGTCTGTTCTGGTATGTTCAGTGGCCTGTTCACCTGCAAATGAAAATCTTCACACTCCTATATTGATTATTCAATGCACAGCCTCACACTCTTACCTGACCAAGTCAGTTATTGATATCTCCTTGTCGCTTCTAACTTTTTTCCTCACTATCAACCCATTCACCAGTTCTGTAATACCTTGAAAATCATGACTCCTACCTATATTCATATCTTTGATGAATACCACATAAAACGTACAGGGTTACCAGTGAGTCCGATGGATATCCACTATATACACAATCAAAGTCATCAAACCTCAGGTCAATTTTTAAACTTTTGTTTGAATTAATATCCCTAAAATCTACATCAATTCATGAACAAACTGACATGATGAAAGAATCCTATTTAGCTGTTATTAGGCTTAATAGCTCTATAAATTGTAATAAAGGGTTATGAGAACGATTGTGAAGAAAATCATTTAGTCAGCATTGTGGAAATAACTAGATAGGGCAGCACAGTAGTGCAGTGGTTAGCACAATGGCTAGCTGTAAAATTGGGGTTCAACTGCACCTACTGTCTGTGTGCTCTTTCCAGATTGTGTGGGTTTCCTCCATGTGCTTTGGGTTTCTTCTACATTCCAAAGACGTACAGGTTTAGGTTAGGGTTTGCAAATTGTGGGCACGCTATGTTGCTGTCAGAAGAATGGCAACAATTGCGGGCTTCAGCACACCCCCAATGCAAGTGGCATGTTGTACCGTATGTTTCGATATTTTGATGTACAAGTAACGAAAATCATATCTATCTTTAGATGACCTTAATGCTCTTATGATCACTGGAACAATATCTAGACAGCTGATTTGTTAACAAGATACAAATTCTACCATGACAGAATTTAGGTAATTTAAATTATATGTTAATTTAAATTAGGTAAATAACCAAATCTAAAAGGTAGATGGTGACCATGAAACTGTTCGGAATATTGTAAAAACTCAACTGGTTCATTATTGTCTTTCCAAGAAACAAATCTATTAAACTCAACTCTCAGGTCTGAAGCAGATTATTGTTGGATGCTGATGTTTTCGATTCAAGGTTCTTTAAGAAGTCAGGAACGAGGCACACAACATGTTGTTTCATGTTTGTTTCATTAAGAGTTTATAGAACAAAGGAAAGTTGAACAGTGATAGAGGTCTACCAAGCAAAGGAACTAAGATGGTGCTGACTATACACCAGCTGTTTTTATACCCAAAAAAAGGAAAATTCAATTCAATTTATAAGTGTTAGCCAGTTAGAAAGCTATTACTGTATTTGAATTATACAGTCCAAAGAAGCTTTCCGAAGTATACTTTGTACAACCATTAGATGTATATTAAACTTGCATTAACATCTAAGAACTAGTTAAAATACAAGCAGATAATTAATTGCTTAACTGCAAAGAAAATAACAATGAAGCAATCTAATCTAAGGATTATACAGTCGAACCCAAGAGTATCAACCTGAAACATTGGCCATTCCTTTGCTCTTCCTTCTCTTTCTTACATGGTCCTCTCTCCTCTCCTATCAGATTTTTTCTTCTCAGGCCATTTGCCTTTTCCATTTCCCAGCTTCTCTCTTCAGTTCCCCCTATCCTACCCACCTGGCGACACCTATCACCTTCCAGCTTGTCCTCCTTCCCCACCCCGACATTCTTATTCTGGCATCTTTCTGCTTCCTTTCCAGTCCTAATGTAAGAGTCTCAACCCAAAACAATGACTGTTTATTCATCTCCAGAACTGTTCCCTGACCTGTTGAGTCCGTCCGACATTTTGTCTATGTTGCTCTGGATTTCCAGTATGTGCAGAATCTGGTGTTTTTTCATTGCTTTCCTCCCACAGATGCTGTTCAGACTGCTGAGTTCCTCCAGCAGGCTGCTTTGTTGCTCCAGATTGCAGCCTTTTCTGATTATTGTTCCTCCAACAGCATCAATGTGACTATTTCCTAAGTATCCTTCAAAGTTCAATTGCACTTGGGGATGAACAATAAATGCTAGCCTGACCGGTGATGGGTATGGTCCAATTTAACAAATATAAACTTTTCCATACAAATATTATTTTATTTTATTCATTTACGGGATGTGGGCATCACCAGCTAAGCCGGCATTTATTGTCCTTAAGAAGGTGGTGATGAGCTGACGACTTGAACTGCTGCAGTCTCTGAGGTGTAGGTACACCCGCAGTGCTGTTAGGGAGGGAATTCCATGATTTTGACCCAACAACAATGAAGAAACAATGAATATGATCTCAGAGGATCAGCATGTAAGTGCAATTACAAAGAAGGCATGGCAGCACTTTCTGAGAAATTTGTGCAGATTTGGCATGTCATCTAAAAGTTTGACAAACATCTGTAGATGCATAGTGGAGAATATTCTGACGGTTGTATCCTGACCTAATATGGAAACAACACTGTACATGAATGGAAAACCCTAAAAAAAAGGAGTGGATATAGCCCTCCCCACCATTGTGCACATCTACAAGGATCACTACCACAAGCAAACAGTATCCATCACAAAGGACCCCCACCATCTAGGCCCTACTTTCTTCTTGCTGCTGCCATCACGGAGGTACAGGAGCCTTAGATCCCACACCACCACATTCAGGAATATTTATTACCCTTCAACTCCTGAACCAGTGTGGATAACTTCACTTACCTCAACACTGAACTAATTCCACAACCTATGGACACACTTTCAAGGATTTTAAAATTCTTGTTTCAATATTATTGTTTACTTATTATCATTATTTGTGTTTTTTTGTATTTGCACAGTTTGTCTTAATTTGTACATTGATTGTCTGTCTTAGATTTTTATGGATTCCATTGTATGTTTTTATATCTATTGTGACTTCCCACAAGAAAATGAGACTCAGGGTAGTATATGGCGTCATGTATTGTACAAACTTTCATAATAGAGTTACTTTGTACTTTGAAGATATTGAACTTACCTATGTGGTCTACTCACCATCTATCTAGGTCTACTCACAATCTATATGATTTTAAAATACTGATCTCATTTCTTCACTCCTTTCCAATCTGCTTCTCCTTTTTCCAACCATGCTTGTGTTTCATTCATGGAAATTTAATTGCAGGAGAAAAAATAAAAATTTCTTCAGGTTTAAGTTATAACACAGCCTCAGTATGTCCTATTCTCTATGCTTATTATCTCATGGGAAAGGGGGACCTACAGGTCAATATTCATCTGAAGTAATCTGCAATTGAAGTAATTAAAATCCACCTTGACAGTTGCAATGATTAATAATGTCACAGTTTGGAGAGGGAGAGAGGGGGAGAATGAATGAAGTGAATGACAACTGGAGGATGAAGTTCATCAAAAAACACTGAAAATTTTGGATTGCTTCAGTCCAATGAAGTGGAAGAAAATGCATAATATGGCAAAATGAATTAGCACATAGACCACACTGAATAATTAAACCAGATCTCAATTGTCAGCTAAATAACTTGGACATACAGCAGTCTCAATAACTCATTTTATCTCAGTCAATGCTGGAGAAATAATAACTGTAGATCAATGATCTCAACAGAGCAACCAAGTTCATTTCCCTTACATAAACGCAAGCATCTGGTATGCTTCACTTTCACACACCAGATATCACTTCTTTCTACAGATGCAAGATATTAGGCGAATAGTTGGTTTAAAGCTCGGTCTTAATTAAGAAGCTGCAATTAATCTCTAACTGGTTTCACCCAAGTGTCAATGAGAACATTTATTTTTAGGTAGCAGAATAATATACAGTGCCTAGAAAAAGGATGTTGCTTTTATAAAATGGCAAATTACTTAATTACTATTTGTATACCATAAGGGGATGTGATCAGACTTTAGGCTCAGCAGAAAGGTTTGTATTTACCTAATGCATTTCACCAGCTCAGAATTTCACATTTAACTAAAATGCATCTTCAAAGCACACATACTCATTGTTTTAGGAACAGCTTCTTCCCCACCACCATCAAATTTCTAAATGGACAGTGAACCCATGTACACTACCTCACTATTTTTTTTTGTTCTGGCTCTGCACAATTTATGTAATTTAATTTTATATATATATATATATATATATATATATATATATATATATACATACACTATATATTGCTGTATTTTATAGTGTTTTAAATTATGCATTGCATAGTACTGCTACCACAAAACAATGTATTTCATGATATATACTTTGATGTTAAAGCTGATTCTGATTGTGATTCTCATAATTAGTAAACGTGGCAGCCAATTTCTACACAGCAAGGTTTCACAATGACCAATGGGATGACTGATCAGATAATCTATTTTTTAATGGTCAGGTAATCATAGAAACACCCCTTTTCTTTGTTGAACAGTGGCACTGGATGATTTATGCTGACCTGACAGTTCAGCTGGAGCCTCTGAAGCTCTTCCAATCTGGAAGGTGATAATCCTCAGAAGAGCACTGCCTCAGTACAACATGTTACTGTCACCTACATTTTTGTGATGTGCCTGTTATTGCACTACCTTCTGTCTTGGAGCTGGGCAGGGTACTATATTGAAATTCTAACACATTATATTGCTCCAGTACAACATTAACTCACTTGGAGAGTTCAGCAAAGAAACAGGCCTCATAACAACTTCTGTGGTCCATTTCTCTCATCAGAAATCATGATCTACGTACATTTTTCTTTCTTTCTCATGTACTGATTTCAACTAATCTGAATAATTTTTGTGTGAAGACATTTCTTCTAAATTCTCTATTGGATTCACTAGTGCCTAGCTTTACTTAGAATCTTTAAGAAGAAATATTTTTGTCATCAATCAGCCTTCTCATCACTTTAAACCTGTAGCAACACACAAGATGCTGGAGGAACCCAGCAAGTTATACAGCAACTATGAAGGGGAATAAGCATTAAATATCCTGGGCTAAGAGCCTTTATCAGGACTGGAAAGGCTTTTTACTTTATTATCTCTTGCTCACCCACACGCTTTCCCCCTCACCTGGTTTCACTTATCTCCTACCGGCTTCCCTTCTCCCTATTGGGCTTCTGAAACCTTCTTTTAGAACTGCTGATGTACCTCAACTGAAAACTTTGAAAACAGTTTATTCCCCTCTATAGATGCTGCCTGACCCACTCAATGTCTCCAGCATCTTGTGGGTTTTGCTCAAGATTTCCAGCATCTGAAGAATCTCTTGTGTTTTTCATTTTAAACCTCTCTTTGGGAAAAATCGATGCCAACCTAATAAATACTTCCTGGTATTTAGACATCACATCATCTTGATCTTGATGATGTCATACTAAATGATGAAGTTCACAGATATACTGTGGAATATCCTCAAAATATTTCAGTATTTGTCAACAACCATCTGTTTGTTGGTTCTTGGCAACCATTATAACTTAACAGTACTGTGTTCTATTATTGAAAATCAAAGTTGTATTTATTGTTCTATGTACAATTACATGTCTGCACAGTACAAACTTACTTACAGCAGCATCCCGGGTACACAATATTAGAGACAGGCTGTTAGTGGTTAGTGTGATGCTATAATAGCTCGGGGCATTGTCGTTCGGAGTTCAAACCCAGTGTCCTCTCAGAAATCTGTCTCCCCGTGGAATGCATGGATTTTCTCAGGATGCTCCAGTTTCCTCCTACATACCGGGTAAATTAATGGATTATTGTAAATTGTTCCACGTTTAGGTTAGAGTTAAATTAGGGTTGTCAGGGGTTGAAGGACCAGAAAGGCTGTCATCTCTAAATAACTAAATAAAAACAATGGGCAGTTTCATTGCCATAGTTTCAGATCATCTCTTTATTCCAGATTTTTGTTTGTAATTCAATGGACTAGAATTTAAAAACACCAGCTGCTGTGATGGGATGTGCATTAATCCCTCTAGATTATCAATTTACTGCATTCCCAGTAAACAGTACTAATGTAAATTGTTCTCACTCAGTAGTCATAATAATTACTGTAAGAAGGAATCTGCAGTAGAATTGCATCATTTTACACCATGCACTGTCCTGTCAGCTCCATAGCTCAGGAAATGATGGGCCAGTGATTTCTGCTTTGCAGACTTATAGTGCACTCTCTCCTGGGAACACTCATATTCAGTATATCCATGAAGCTCAACGTTGAATGCAAATTAATTATCAAAGTCTGAATACATTGCAATTTACTACCTTGAGATTAATTTTCTTGTGGGCATTTACAGGAAAAAAGAAATAAAACAAGAGTTTTACAAGAAAAATATGGCAAAGACCATCAAAGAAATGATTTTCAAAAGAGATAAACTAAACAGGAGATTCTGCAGATCCAGAAATTCAGAGCAACAGACTAAATGTTGGAGGAACTCTACAGATCAGGCAGGACCTATGGAAATAAATGGAGTCAATGTTTTAAGCCATGAACCTTCAGCAAAAGAAGGCAAACTATTCAAATAAAAATAATACTGATAAAATAGATGTAATGAGTCCTTCAAAATAAGCCTGTGGGTTGCAGAATCAATTCAGAGTAGTGTTGAATGAAGTTATCCAAGTATTAAATTGTGCATCTTTAGAAAACCATATGCATGACTCAGTGGAATTACTGTACACAGTTCTAAAGATTGCATCATATGAAGCAAGTTACAGTCTGGGAGAAAAAGAAACAGGATGGCATTATAGGTGTTGAGACACTGAGAAGTTAGGATGCTTCTCTCAGCAGTCTGATAGTTATATTTCACACTCTTGAAATGCACATGTTGTTAATGCCCAGTTGGAATATCCTTCAAGAATCTGTGAGACTTTGCATTAATTTTAGACCACATAATACAGTAACAGGATTAAACCATTCAGGCCATTGAGCCTGGTCCACCATAGCTGGTTTTCTTCTACCCCGTTCTCCCAGCTGCTCCCCACAGACTCAGCCAACAGCATCACAGGCACGAGCCTCCATGGAGTGGTGCCTCCAGAGTGGTGCTTCCATCGGGACTTCCTCCAGGGCATGCTCTCATTGCACTGGAGCCTGAAAACTTACACTTACACTGAAAACTGCCTCTGCCTTCAGGTCTCTGAATAGTCCATGAATCCATGAATCCACAAACACAACCTCATTATTTGTCGTTTGTGTTATTTATTTTTGTAACTTATGTCAATTTTTATGTTTTGCCCTGCACTGCTACTACAAAATAACAAACTTCACAACATGATATAAACCTGATTCTGATCGTGATAACCTTGAATACCCTTACTATTCAAGAAACTATCAATCAATCTCTGATGTAATAAGTACTAAGGAGAAAAGTAAAAGTAAAAGTGGCAGGCCGACAAATCCAGGGCAAGCATTAAAAAGGGCCACTTTTCAGCATAATTGTATAAGGGCTAAGAGAGTTGTAAAAGAGCGCCTGAAGGCTTTGTGTGTCAATGCAAGGAGCATTTGTAATAAGGTGGATGAATTGAAAGTGCAGATTGTTATTAATGATTATGATATAGTTGGGATCACAGAGACATGGCTCCAGGGTGACCAGGGATGGGAGCTTAACGTTCAGGGATATTCAATATTCAGGAGGGATAGACATGAAGGAAGTGGAGGTGGGGTGGCGTTGCTGGTTAAAGAAGAGATTAACGCAATAGAAAGGAAGGACATAAGCTGGGAAGATGTGGAATCGATATGGGTAGAGCTGCGTAACACTAAGGGGCAGAAGACGCTGGTGGGAGTTGTGTACAGGCCACCTAACAGTAGTAGTGAGGTCAGAGATGGTATTAAACAGGAAATTAGAAATGTGTGCAATAAAGGAACAGCAGTTATAATAGGTGACTTCAATCTACATGTAGATTGGGTGAACCAAATTGGTAAAGGTGCTGAGGAAGAGGATTTCTTGGAATGTATGCGGGATGGTTTTTTGAACCAACATGTCAAGGAACCAACTAGAGAGCAGGCTATTCTGGACTGGGTTTTGAGCAATGAGGAAGGGTTAATTAGAAACCTTGTCCTGAGAGGCCCCTTGGGTAAGAGTGACCATAATATGGTGGAATTCTTCATTAAGATGGAGAGTGACATAGTTAATTCAGAAACAAAGGTTCTGAACTTAAAGAGGGGTAACTTTGAAGGTATGAGACGTGAATTAGCTAAGATAGACTGGCAAATGACACTTAAAGGATTAACGGTGGATATGCAATGGCGAGCATTTAAAGGTTGCATGGATGAACTACAACAATTGTTCATCCCAGTTTGGCAAAAGAATAAATCAAGGAAGGTAGTGCACCCGTGGCTGACAAGAGAAATTAGGGATAGTATCAATTCCAAAGAAGAAGCATACAAATTAGCCAGAGAAAGTGGCTCACCTGAGGACTGGGAGAAATTCAGAGTTCAGCAGAGGAGGACAAAGGGCTTAATTAGGAAGGGGAAAAAAGATTATGAGAGAAAACTGGCAGGGAACACAAAAACGGACTGTAAAAGCTTTTATAGATATGTAAAAAGGAAAAGACTGGTAAAGACAAATGTAGGTCCCCTGCAGACAGAAACAGGTGAATTGATTATGGGAAGCAAGGACATGGCAGACCAATTGAATAATTACTTTGGTTCTGTCTTCACTAAGGAGGACATAAATAATCTTCCAGAAATAGTAGGGGACAGAGGGTCCAGTGAGATGGAGGAACTGAGCGAAATACATGATAGTAGGGAAGTGGTGTTAGGTAAATTGAAGGGATTGAAGGCAGATAAATCCCCAGGGCCAGATGGTCTGCATCCTAGCGTGCTTAAGGAAGTAGCCCAAGAAATAGTGGATGCATTAGTGATAATTTTTCAAAACTCGTTAGATTCTGGACTAGTTCCTGAGGATTGGAGGGTGGCTAATGTAACTCCACTTTTTAAAAAAGGAGGGAGAGAGAAACCGGGGAATTATAGACCGGTTAGCCTAACATCGGTGGTGGGGAAACTGCTGGAGTCAGTTATCAAGGATGTGATAACAGCACATTTGGAAAGCGGTGAAATGATCGGACAAAGTCAGCATGGATTTGTGAAAGGAAAATCATGTCTGACGAATCTCATAGAATTTTTTGAGGATGTAACTAGTAGAGTGGATAGGGGAGAACCAGTGGATGTGGTATATTTGGATTTTCAAAAGGCTTTTGACAAGGTCCCACACAGGAGATTAGTGTGCAAACTTAAAGCACACGGTATTGGGGGTAAGGTATTGATGTGGATAGAGAATTGGTTAGCAGACAGGAAGCAAAGAGTGGGAATAAACGGGACCTTTTCAGAATGGCAGGCGGTGACTAGTGGGGTACCGCAATGCTCAGTGCTGGGACCCTAGTTGTTTACAATATATATTAATGACTTGGATGAGGGAATTAAATGCAGCATCTCCAAGTTTGCGGATGACACGAAGCTGGGTGGCAGTGTTAGCTGTGAGGAGGATGCTAAGAGGATGCAGGGTGACTTGGATAGGTTGGGTGAGTGGGCAAATTCATGGCAGATGCAATTTAATGTGGATAAATGTGAAGTTGTCCACTTTGGTGGCAAAAATAGGAAAACAGATTATTAACTGAATGGTGACCGATTAGGAAAAGGGGAGGTGCAATGAGACCTGGGTGTCATTATACACCAGTCATTGAAAGTGGGCATGCAGGTACAGCAGGCAGTGAAAAAGGCAAATGGTATGCTGGCAGTTATAGCGAGAGGATTCGAGTACAAGAGCAGGGAGGTACTACTGCAGTTGTACAAGGCCTTGGTGAGACCACACGTGGAGTACGGTGTGCAGTTTTGGTCCCCTAATCTGAGGAAAGACATCCTTGCCATAGAGTGAGTACAAAGAAGGTTCACCAGATTGATTCCTGGGATGGCAGGACTTTCATATGAAGAAAGACTGGATAAACTGGGCTTGTACTCATTGGAATTTAGAAGATTGAGGGGGGATCTGATTGAAACGTATAAGATCCTAAAGGGATTGGACAGGCTAGATGCAGGAAGGTTGTTCCCGATGTTGGGGAAGTCCAGAACGAGGGGCCACAGTTTGAGGATAGAGGGGAAGCCTTTTAGGACCGAGATTAGGAAAAACTTCTTCACACAGAGAGTGGTGAATCTGTGGAATCCTCTGCCACAGGAAACAGTTGAGGCCAGTTCATTGGCTATATTTAAGAGGGAGTTAGATATGGCCCTTGTGGCTACGGGGGTCAGGGGGTATGGAGGGAAGGCTGGGGCGGGGTTCTGAGTTGGATGATCAGCCATGATCATAATAAATGGCGGTGCAGGCTCGAAGGGCCGAATGGCCTACTCCTGCACCTATTTTCTATGTTTCTATGTTTCTAAATACACCTGATGACTTGACCTCCAGAGCCCTCTGTGGCAACAAATTCAGTACAGGCCTTTCAGTATCTGGTACATTTCAATGAGATCTCCCTTTATCTTTCCGAATTTCATCAGGTACAGGATCAGAAATATAATTTGCTTTTCATATGCTAAAATTTTCATTCCTGAGATCATTTATATGAACCTCCTGTGGATGGCCTCCAGGACCAACACATCCTCCCTAAGACATGGACCCCAAAATTACTCACACTTTTCCCAAAAGTAGTCTGACCAATATACCCATGAAGCCTCAACAGTACATCCTTGTATTTTCAATCAGTGGCCACTTTATTAGATTCACCTGTACAGCTTCTCGTAGCAGACAGTGCCAAGCTGTAACTGCTCAGGGCATCGGAATTTAGAGATCAAACTCTGCACCTTCTGAATGGACTTTGTACGTCCTCCCTGTGGAATGCATAAACTTCCTCCAGGTGCTCTGGCGTCCTCTAAAACATAAAGATATACCAAGTTAGTATGCTGACTGGTTATTGTAAATTTCTGTGATAAGGCTGGGGCTGGTAGACTGGCTCAAGGGGCCCAAAGCACCTGTTCCATGCCACATCTCAAATGAAGTAAATAAAAGCATGCAGACAATGTCAAGAGGTTCAGTTGTTGTTCAGTCCAAGCATCAGAATGGTAAAGACATGTGATCTAAGTGACTTTGACTGTGGAATGATTTTTGGTGCTGAACAGGGTGGTTTGAGTATCCCAGAAAATGCTGATCTCCTGGGATTTTCACAGTAAAGTGCCTAGAGATTACAGAGAATATTGCAAAAGACAAAAAAAAAATCCAGTGTGCTGCAATTCTGTGAGTAAAAACACCTTGTTTCTGAAAGAGATCAGCGGAGATCGTCAGACTGCTTCATGCTGACAGGAAAGTAACAGTAACTCAAACAACCACACATTACAACAGTGGTGCACAGAAGAGTATCTCTGAAAGCACAGCACCTCCAACCTTGAAGTTAATGGGCTACAGCAGCAGAAGAGCATGAACATACACTCAGTGACAACTTTATTAGAAAATACCTAATAAAGTGGCCACCGGGTATATATTCTAGCCCTCTCAAAATGAATGCTTACATGGCACTTACCTTCTATGCTATCAAGCCAACCTGCAATTTTGTCTTACTAAGTTTTTGCTAAGATATCTGTCTCTACCACAACCCATGTTCTGCCCACACTCTGTGTAAAAAAAACATATATTTGACATCCCCAAATCACTTTAAAATAATGGCTCATCGCAGTAGTTATTTCTGTCCAAGGAAAAAGTCTGAGGCTTCCCACCTTATGCCTCTTATTACCTTATACACCTCTATCATGTCACCTCGCACCCTTCTACATTCCAAAGGGAAAAGCCATAATTCGCTTAACCATTTATCTGTGAATAATCAACAGAAATCATAGGATGCATCAAAAAAAATCCAATTTATCAAAGGAACAGAATAAATAAAACCAGAAAAAAGTCAGCTGCTTGGTTCATATAGGTAACTGTCCGGGCAAATTTCCATTTGTAGGATTTCACTCAGAAACTATCAGCTGCACAATTTCCCTGGATAGAATCGCTTTCATGAGACGTTCAAAATTATCATGGTTTTTGATGTAATAAGAAAGCTTTCATTCCTCATGTCACTTTTGGTTCCTTTTCCAATCACTTCAGTTCCTTTGGTTCTAAACATTTCTGTTTGTAGCACTACTAGAGGAGCACTACTTCAGCTTTCATGCAAGTTTACGTAGATTCAGCATGTCATCTAAGATTTTCACGAACACCTATAGATGCACAGTATTGACTGGTTGCATCATGGCTGGTCTGGAAACATCAATAACCAGAAATGGAACCTACAAAAAGTAGTGGACACAGTCCAGTCCATCACAGGCAAAGCCCTCTCCACCATTGAGCACATATACAAGGAAGCATTGTAACAAGAAAACAGCATCCATTGTTAGAGAGCATTCTGGAGTTACGTGTGAATGTAGCAGATAACGATACAAACAAGAACCAGTCTTCAGTTCTTAATGTAAATTGTAAACTGCAAGCAGTAAATTGAAGTTAAACTGGCCGCCCATAGATTAAGAGAGATGGTTTGCAAAATGGTGACCATGAAATGTTTGCATATGCATCAGCTAACCATTAAGACAATAAGGTTGTGTTAATTGGTCTTCATCAATCAAGACAACAAGAGGTTTAAGTAATTTGCACCATTGTAAACAAGATCAAGGCAGGTTGCAGAGAAGGCTTATACTATTACTTAGCTTTATCAATAGTTTGGTGTCTGGCTCTCTGTCATCAGAAATATTTAGGATATCTATGTTAATTAGCTTCTCCAAACAAAGGCATTTGAACCTTCAGAAGTGTTTTATCAATTAAAATGTGCTTCCACTGTAAATATGTAACTCAAAGGAAACATTTCTTAACCCAGTATATTGGAGTAAACAGTATCATTGTAACTATTGAAAATGTATTGAATCATCTACTGTTACCCTTGATCATAAGGGCATAAAAATGTGAAGTACTTATGAATTTGTGGGACCAAGAGGTTTTAGTCTTAGAGATAGCTGTGGGATCCACCTACTCCACAATACTTTCATGGACTAGGAAAATAGACAGAAAGAGAAGGAAGAGGGGTTGTAACATGGCTGTGGTGGAAATTGCTGCTCAAGGGCAGAAAGGACTCGCTTTGTGTGCCAACAGCTAGGACATCTAACAAAGGCCTGCCAGAACAGACATAGAAGGGTAAAGGCAGTCGTTTGTTACAGGTGTGACTTCCCAGGCCATGGTCAGAGGCAATGTCACAAGAAGGAATGAAGGTGTGACAGTTACCTACCAAGACAGGCAGAAGCCATTTGCAGAATCTTCTGCTGACCGGATTATAAAATTAACAAAGACAGCATCCAAATCAGGCAAGCAGCTACAGGCAGCACCCATTATCAGTACTGGTCACCCACAATTGTACACCAGAACTTTAATAGGAGGCTGGCAATACAGCATGTTAGTGAAGAGAGTAGCTTGAGTGTCCATAACAGCCCTACCCTTGTCCATGACTGAAGAAGCTATTTATCTTACAGGTGTAGGGAGAAAAACAATGATGGCAGGAATGAAATGAGCCTCAGGTACTTGAGGTAGAGGGAGTGCACTTTCCAGTGGATTTCTGTGTGTGCCCGAACAATGAGGACACATTTCTGTGGTTAGATGCACTTAGTAAGGCAGATGCTGTCATGAACTCATGTGCAGGAATGAGTGACTGGTTGTCAGTTTATTCTGATAACCGTCTGTCATGGAATGGTATGTGAACTGTTGCCTGTGAACCTGAAACAAAGTAACCCTGCTGATACCCCCTGCTCACAGAGCAACTACTGATAGCCAATTGTTGTGAGTTTCAGTTATCAGAGATTGAAGGTGCAAAGATAATGGTATGATTTAAGTGCAATCGACCAGCAGGGAAGGAAGCAACAAGCATGCATTTTAAAGATAGGTTGAATTCATTGAGATGATAAATATTTCCAAGAAGACGATGTGGCTGAGTGCCTGGAATGTTTTATTGCCATCTCTGCTTAGACCAAGTGTTCCCAAAAAATTTTTATGCCATGGAGCCTTACCATTAACTTACCTTACCATGGACCCCCAGCTGAGAACCTCTGCCTTTGAGTCATGTAGATAGCCATAGGGGGATGATAATATAGATATACAGTCAGTCCATATAGAGACATGATAAGTTAGTAATTGGGGAGGGAATCCGAAATGAAGGGCATTTTTCTTGCCCTGATTAATTCAATTCTCTTTAAAGTTTGGTCTTTCTGGGAAAGAGTTCTGTCCAGGGGCCAAACAGAGTATGTTCTGGAGTATTATGAGTTATGTAAATATATCAGATATTAACTCAACCATGAACAAGGTTTCAGTACTCAATATAAATTATAAATTGCAAGCAGTAAATTGAAGTTAAAAGCATAGGATCCCCCACAAACTTTCAAAGTAGTGACCATGAAATCTTTGCAAATGCATCAGCTATGTTAAAACAATGGGGTTATGTTAATTGGCCTGTATCAACCCAGGCAACTATGGGTTGAAGTAATTAACACCATTGTAGACAGATTCAAGGAATATTGCAGAGCGGGATGGTACTATCAATTAGCTCTATCAATAGATGGGCACCTGGCTGTCTGCAGTCACAGATTATTTAGAATATCTGTGTCAATTAGTTTCTTCACAAAGGTGATTAAACCTTCAGACATGCCTTATCAATTATGATGTGCTTCCACTGTAAATATGTATCTTAAAGGAACCATCTATTAACCCAGAACAATTGAAAATGTATTGAATCACCTCCTATTATCCTTAATCTTAAGGGTATAAAAACATAGAAACATAGAAAACCTACAGCACAATACAGGTGCTTTGGCCCAGAAGTTGTGCCAAACATGTCCCTACCTTAGAAATTACTAGGGTTACCCATAGCCCACTATTTTTCTAAGCTGCACGTATCTATCCAATAGTCTCTTAAAAGACTCTATCGTATCCGCCTCCACCACCATTGCCGGCAGCCCATTTCACAGACTCACCACACTGCCTAAAAAAACTTACCCCTGACATCTCCGCTGTACCTACCCTCCAGCACTTTAAACCTGTGCCCTCTTGTGGCAGCCCTTTCAGCCCTGGGAAAAAGCCTCTGACTATCCACATGATCAATGCCTCTCATCATCTTATACACCTCTATCAGCTCACCTCTCATCCTCTGTCACTCCAAGGAGAAAAGGCCAAGTTCACTCAACCTGTTTTCATAAGGCATGCTCCCCAATCCAGGCAACATCCTTGTAAATCTCCTCTGCACCTTTTCTATGGTTTCCACATCCTTCCTGTAGTGAGGCGACCAGAACTGAGCACAGTACCCCAAGTAGGGTCTGACCAGGGTCCTATATAGCTGCAACATTAACTCTCAGCTCCTAAATTCAATTCCACGATTAATGAAGGCCAATACACTGTACGCCTTCTTAACCTCAGAGTCAACCTACGCAGCTGCTTTGAGCGTCCTATGGACTCGGGCTCCAAGATCCCCCTGATCCTTCACACTGTCAAGAGTCTTACCATTAATGCTATATTCTACCATCATATTTGACCTACCAAAATGAACCAGCTCACGCTTAGCTGGGTTGGACTCCATCTGCCACTTCTCAGCCCAGTTTTGCACCCTATCAATATCCAGCTGCAACCTCTGACAGCCCTCTACACTATCCAGAACACCCCCAACATTTGTGTCATCAGCAAACTTACTAACCCATCCCTCCACTTCCTTATCCGGGCCATTTATAAAAATCACAAAGAGTAAGGGTCCCAGAACAGATCCCTGAGACACACCACTGGTCACCGACCTCCATGCAATACATGAGCCATCTACAACAACTCTTTGCCTTCTGTGGGCAAGCCAGTTCTGGATCCACAAAGCAATGTCCCCTTGGATCCCATGCCTCCTTACTTTCTCAATAAGCCTTGCATGGGGTACCTTATCAAATGCCTTGCTGAAATCTATATACACTAGATCTACTGCTCTTCCTTCATCAACATGTTTAGTCACGTCCTCAAAAAATTCAATCAGGCTCATAAGGCACGACCTGCCTTTGACAAAGCCATGCTGACTATTCCTAATCATATTATACCTCTCCAAGTGTTCATAAATCCTGCCTCTCATGATCTTCTCCATCAATTTACCAACCACTGAAGTAAGACTCACTGGTCTATAATTTTCTGGCCTATCTCAACTCCCTTTCTTGAATAAAGGAACAAAATCCGCAACCCTCCAATCCTCCGGAACCTCTCCCATCCACATTGATGATGCAAAGATCATTGGCAGAGGCTCAGCAGTCTCCTCTCTTGCCTCCCACAGTAGCCTGGGGTACATATCATCTGGGGTCCCGGTGACTTATCCAACTTGATGCTTTCTAAAAGCTCCAGCACATCCTCTTTCTTAATATCTACATGCTCAGGCTTTTCAGTCCGCTGCAAGTCATCACTACAATCACCAAGATCCTTTCTGTAGTGAACACTGAAGTAAACTATTCATTAAGTACCTCTGTAATTTCCTCCGGTTCCATACACACTTTCCCACTGTCACACTTGATAGGTCCTTGATACACTATCAATTACTCCAAAAGACTGGAAGTAGAGTAAATACTGAAAGGCTTTTATTAGCAGTAAAATGTGACCTTGACCATGCTGAGTATCTGTCCTGGACTGAGGGGAGGAGCCAAGGCCCAATCGCCTTTATTCAGGGTTCTGTGGGAGGAGCTATAGGGGGTGTCAGCAGAGGGGCGTGTCCAGACAGGTAACCCAGTTACAACATATATATATGGTTTATTCTTTCAAGTCTTATCCTCTTGCTCTTCATATACCTGTAGAATGCCTTGGAGACTTCCTTAATCCTGCCCACCAAGGCCTCCTCATGGCCCCTTTCTGGCTCTCCCAATTTCCTTCTTAAGCTCCTTCCTGTTAGCCTTGTAATCTTCTCGATCTCTAACATTACCTAGCCCTCTGAACCTTTCGTAAGCTTTTCTTTTCTTCTTTTGAGTTTGTGGAACTCTACTGAGAGGGTCCCTGAGAGAATGTCTGTTTATTGTGATGAATAAAGACTTTTATATCCAAAACTTCTCCATTTTCTCCAGTGACTTAGTCACCATCACAACACCTTTATCAAGGACTCTCATCTTAATGCATGCATTACTAAATGACAATAAAAAAGAACTGCGTGTCCTCATAATCTGATCATCTAGGCAATGCTACTCGATACTACGATCAGGCAGGAGGTACAGGAGCCTAAGGTACCAAAACGCTAGGTACAGCAACAGCTATTATCCTGAACCATCAGGCTCCTGTACGAGTGTGATTTACTCACCTTGACAGTGAATTGATTTCACAAACTCTAGGCTCAATTTTGAGACCTCTACAACTCATGATCTCAGTATTATTTATTTATTTTTATTTATTATTTGCAATATTTGCCTTCGTTTACACATTGGTTGCTTGTCTGTCTTTGTTATTTATACATTTTCCTGCATTCTATTGTACTTCTTTATTTTCCTGTAAATGCTTGCAAGAATATGAATTTCAGGGTAGTATATGGTGCTATATACATAATTTGATAATAAATTTACTTTGATCTTTGATTTCCTCAATCAAAGTCCATTGAGATTTTGAACAACTGAATTAGATCTCCACTAGACCACTTCTAGTCCAAGAAAAATCACTCCAAAAGCTTTCACATAACACTTCTCATTCTTGAACCAATCTGATAAATGTCTTTGGTCTTCTCACTTTCTAGAAATGTGACAGGTCTCAACCAAGACAATTGACAACACACACAAAATTCTGGAGAAACTTAGCAGGTCAGGCAGCATCAATAGAAATGAACCAACAGTTGATGCTTTGGTCTCAGGCCCTTATTTAGGACTGGAAAGGATGAGGGAGATGCTGGAACAAGAAAGTGGAGTGAAGGGAAGGAGAACAAGCTAAAAGGTGATAGGTGAAACAGGTGAGTGGGGGAGGGGAGATAAAATAAGAAGACAAAAGGTTGGAGAAGGAGGAATCAAATAGAAGAGGAGAGTAGACCATCGCAGAAAGGGAAGGAGGTGGGACACCATTGGAGATAGGCAGATGAGAAGAAGAGATAAAAGGCCAGAGTGGAGAACAGAAAAAGAGGAAGGAGAGGGAAAAGATTACCAGAAGGAGAAACTGAAGTTCATGCTATCAGGTTGGAGGATACCCAGATGGAATATGTTTATTAATGTTCATGTTTCATTTGAGAACTCCATCAAATCTTTAAATAGTACTCATCAGGTAGAATCGGGCCATTAAAAATGCTTAGGGGGGTCAGTAGTAGTTGTGAGTTAACTAATGGGTCTACCACAGCAAAGCATTGCTACGTATTCTGTCCATGGTGACGCAGTGCCCACAGCATTGAGAGCCTGAGAGAAGGTTATAATTCTCACAATGGATTTAATAATAAACAACTCTTGTTGTCAGCTTTAAAGGGTCAGTCACAACAATACAGTTCTTTTGCAAGTAAATGAATTGCACTCTTGGAGCACATGATGATTAGACTAGCTTACGTAATTGAGAAACAATAGATTAAGTGAGTTGAATTATTAAGATAAAGACTTGCCAAGATTCAGAGAAAAAATGAAAGTCAATGGATAAAATAAATCATTTCTGACATTTAACCTCAAAGAGTCACACATTACTACTATTATACACACAATACTACTAATATTATTTATTATGGGATTGATTTCCCCACATTTAAAATGTTTCACATTACACTCAGTGGCCACTTTATTAGGTACACCTGTTCGTTAATCCAAAAATCTAATCATCTGATTATGTGCAGCAACTCAATGCATGAACATTTGCAAGCATGGTCAAACAGTTCAGCTGTTGTTCAGACCCAGCATTAGAATGGTGAAGAAATAAGTGACCATGGAACGATCGTTGCTGCCAGACAAGGTAATCTGAATATCTCAGAATCTGCTGATCCCCTGGGATTTTCAAACTCTGCAGACTCTAGAGATTGCAGAGATTGGTGTGAAAAACAAAAATTATCCAGTGAGTGGAAGTCTGTGGGCAAAAACACTTCGTTAATGAAAGAGATTAGATGAGAATGGCCAGACTTCTTCAAGCTGACAGGAAGGTGACAGTAACTCAAATAATCACATGTTACAACAGTGGTGAGCAGAAGAGCATCTCTGAGTGTATAATGCATTGAACCTTGAATTGGATGGGTTGCATACACTCAGAGTTTAGTTCAATTCTGGCATGCGTCCATAAGTTCCTTCTCCTATGTGTGTGGTTTACTCTGGGTGCTCTGGTTTTCTCCCACAGTCCAGAGGTTAAATTTGTCATTGTAAATTTTCCTATCAGTAAGGTGGGGATCAGTAGGGCTGCTGGGTGGCATGGTTCGAAGGTCCAGAAGGCTCCGCTCTGCGCTGTATCTCTAAATAAAGTAAAATAACTTTAAAGATGCAGCTGAGTGTACTCTTGGCCAGCAAGCCACAGAGTCAGCTCTCAATTTTCTTTCTGTTGACGACAGACGTTGCAAATAGGGAAACAATTATGCTCTCCCAAAAATAACATAAGAGACAGCTAGGAAATTTCAGACGATATTTATTATGATTAATGGAAGGATCAGAGTTTTGGACTTAATAAAGGGTTCTAATTATAACTTGATGTTACAGGCATGACGTTCTGAGAAACTTCAAGGTAAGTTCAACATTTCGGTGCGGCATTTAAAGTATCCAGCTCATTTTCATTTACTTTCAGATTTGTCATAGTAATATAGTTAATGAGGACACATATAACTCCAATATTTAAAGGTTCAGGTTGAAGTCAGAAGTAAGAATGCAAAAAGAGATTCATAATTTATTCGTAATCCTATGCTTACTGCTCCCATTGTTTTGTTTCTCTCTGATGTGCTCTCCTGTCATCCGGACTTTCACAGTTAATATTAGGCAGGAGGTACAGAAGCCTAAAGTCCCACACCACCAGGTTCGAAAAGCTACTTACCTTTAATCATTCAGCGTAGGAACTAAATACAGCCCTAATCACTACCCCAGGATAGCAACACTATGGCTACTATGGCTACAATAGACATTATTGTTATAATTCTGCTCTCTCTGGTAAAAATAATCCCTGTATAATTTATAGGATGAAGCGTCTCGGGCGGAAACATTGATGATTTATTCCTGACCATAGATGCCGGCTTACCCGTTGAGTTCCTTTAGCATTTTATGTGTGTTGATCTAGATTTCCAGCAACTGCAGAATCTCTAGGGTAAATTTTATGTTTATTTTATTTTTTTATTGTGAATGCTACTTAACTGATCACAAGAGGTTCTGCAGATGCTGGAAATCCAGAGTAATACACACAAAATATTATGTTGTACTCACACATCATGAATCCTAATGAATGGTCTTGGTCCGGAGTGTTGGTTCTTTTTTTGCTTCAAAAATGCTGCCTAACTTGTTGAGTCCCTCCGGCATTTTATGTGATATTATCCCGCTTTTTCAGCCAAAGTATAGGTGCTCAGCAAAGCAGTCTCCTGATCTATATTGGGTCTTACTGATATACAGGAGGCCACATCAAGAGCACTGGATACAATAGATGACCCTAACAGACACACAGCTGAAGTATTGCCTCAGCTGGAAGGACTCTTTGGGACCCTGAATGTTAATGAGGGAGGAGGTGCAGGGGCAGGTGTAGCATTTTTTCTGCTTGCAAAGGTAAATAGCAGGAGGGAGATCAAGTGGGGAGGGATAAATGGAGAAGGGAGTCGTGCAGGGACCGATCCCTACGAAACGCTGGAAGTTAATGGGGGAAGGGAAAATTGTATTTGGTGGTGGGTCCCATTGGAGATGGTAGAAATTACACAGAATTATGTGCTGGACATGGAGGATAGTGGGGTGATAGTTTCAAAGGTTCAAAGGTTCATTTATTATTGAAGCATACAACTGCGAAATTCTTCTTCTCCAGATAGTGACAAAAGCAGGAAAGAAAAGAAAGGCAGCACGATCATCAACCCTCAGTCCCGCCTCCCCGCAGCAAAAAAACAAACAAACATGGAACAGGCATATCGGCCTCCAAATCCTCCTCCAAAAAAAAATGAGAAAGAACGGGCGAAAAACACAGAATACAAAAAGAATCTCTTAAGACAGAAAAAAAGAAGTCCATAGTCCAAGTCCACATACAGAATGCAGAAAACCTGGGCAACATTCTCCCCCACCAAAGCTGAGCGATCTCACCAGCAATAAAAAGGCAGTCTCCTCTCTCCATAGCAGAGCGATCTCACCAGTGATAAAAAGGCAGTCTCCCCTCTCCATAGCAGAGCCATGTCACCGGCAATAAAAAGGCTGTCTCTCCTTTCCAGCAGCAGAGCAATCACAAAGTGGTGAGAAGGCAAGCAGCCAGCATTTCAATCTCCCTCGTCGCTTTAATCAACAAACAATGGAAGCTATACTTGACAAAATGGAGTCAAACACTGGCTTGCACCCTTCTCGCCACATGGTTTCAATACCCTGCCTGTGCCTCCCAGAATCTCCTCAGAGACTGTAAAACACTGAAACACCCAAACCATCTCTAAACTGTAAATCACAGGCTCCAACAGTTCCAGAGACACATTCAAGATGAAAAACAAAGGTAAAAGATATAAAAGAAGTGAAATATATGATTTCCTGATCTACCCAGAAGATGTTGACTGAAGGATTATTGTACGAAGCTGCCATCTGGACCGGAAGATCAGGTGAGGTCAAGAGGACCCCTATCACTGGTGGGGTGGTGGGAGGATGGGGTGAGGGTAGCGTTAATGGTGGATGAAGGAAATCTTCTTTCTTTGAAGAAAGAGGACATCTCTTTAGCTCTAGAATGAAAAGCCTCATCCTGAGTGCAGTTGCAGTGGAGATGGAGGAATTAACAGAAGAGAGTGGCATTTTTACAAGTAACAGGGTGGTAGGAGGTATAGTCCAGGTAGCTGTGAATGTAATAGACATCAGTGTATAAGCTGTCTCCAGAGATAGAAACAGAGACGGAGAAATCAAGAAAAGGAATTGGAAATTAACCAGGTAAACTTGAGGGCAGGGTGGAAGTTGGAGGCAAAGTGGATGAAATCGACGAGTTCAGCACAGGTGCAGGAAGCAGCACAAATACAGTCATTGATATAGCATAGGAAAAGTGCAGGATGGTTACCAGTGTAGGCCTGGAACATAGACTGTTCCACGTAGCCGACTGAAAGGCAGACATAGCTGGGACCCATGCAATTGCCAATGGTTACATCTTCTGTTTGAAGGAAGTGCAAAGAGTCTGAGGAGAAATTTTTGAGTGAAGACCAGTTCTGCCAGATGGAGGAGAGTGGTGGTGGAGGGGAACAATTTGGGTCTCATCAGGAGGGCCTTAATGCTCTCCACTTCTTTCTTGACAAGAGACCTCCTTTCACTTGTAAAGATGCCATTCTGCTTCTCAGTTCCTCCATCTCCTCCACTTCTACTCTCAGGACAAGGCTTATCATTCCAAAACTAATGAGAAGTCCTCAGTCTTGAAAGAAAGGGGCTTTCCTACCTCCACCATCAACACTGCCCTCACCTGCATCTCTTCCATTTAGCTCACAGCTGCCCTCATCCTATCCTCCCACCACCTGTTCAGGGATAGGATTCCTCTAGTACTCACCTATTGTCTCTTACCCCACTATCCTTCATGTCCAGCACGTAATTCTCTGTAATGTGCCATCTCCAATGAAGTCCCACCATCAAGTACATCTTCCCCTTCTCCCACTTTCAGTTTTCCACAGGGATTGCTCCCTATGTGATTCCCTTCTCAATCCATCTCTCCCCACTGATCTCCTTCCTAGTACTTACCCTTGCAAGCTGAACAAGTTCCACACCTCCTCTCTCACTGACACTCAGGGCCCCAAATAGTCTTTCAAAGTGAGGGGACACTTCACCTGTGAGACTGTTGGGGTCATCTACTGTATCTGGTGCTCCTGTATGTCACTGAGACCTGTCGTAGATCGGGAGACTGCTTTGCTGAGCCCCTAGGCTCCGCCTGCCAGAAAACGTAGTATCTCCCTGTGGCCATCTTCAATTCTACTTCCCAAATGTATTCCAACATGTCAGTCCATGGCCTCCTATACTGCTGCAATGAGACCACACTCAGGTTGGAGGAGCAATACCTTATATTCTGTCTGGGTAGCCTCCAACCTGATGGCACAAACATCAACTTCTTGAACTTCCGGTAATTGCCCCCACTTCTCCTTCACCATTCCCCTTTCCCATTTTCCTCTCTCACCTTCTCTCTATAATTGCTCATCACCTCCCTCTGGTGCTCCTCCCCCTTTTCTTTCTTCAGGGCCTTCTGTCCTCTCCTATCAGATTTCACCTTCTCCAGCTCTTTACTTCCTTAAACAACCAACTTTCCAGCTCTTTACTTTGCCCCCCTCCCAGTTTCACTAATCACCTGTCACCTTATACTCTTCCCCGCCACCTTACTCTGACCTCATCATTTTTTGCAGATCTGATAAAGAGTTTTGGCCTGGAACATTGACTGTTTATTCTTTTCCATAGATGCTGAGTTCCTCCAGTGTTGTGTGTGTGTGTGTGTGTGTGTGTGTGTGTGTGTGTGTCTGTGTGTGTGTCTGTATGTGTGTGTGTGTGTGTGTGTGTGTGTGTGTTACCTAGATTTCCGGTATCTGCAGATTTTCTCGTGTTTGTGAAACTATAAATCAGTTAGCTTGGCATTAGTTAGAAAACAAAGAGAAAAGAAAATGCTGTAGTCTACTATTATAGAAATGGTATAAAACAAAAATAGCATTGGCAGAGTTAAGCAACACAGATAAAAGTTGCTGGTGAATGCAGCAGACCAGGCAGCATCGAGAGGAAGAGGTATAGGCAACGTTTCAGGCCAAGACCCTTCGTCAGGACTAAATGACGTACACCTGATGAAGGGTCTCGGCCCGAAATGTTGACTATACCTCTTCCTATAGATGCTTCCTGGCCTGCTGCATTCACCAGCAATTTTTATGTGTGTAGCTTGCAATTCCAGCATCTGCAGATTTCCTTGTGTTGGCAGAGTTAACATGGTTTATGAAAGGAAAATCATATTTAAGATAAATTTTGGCAAATCTGTTGAAGCAGTAATAAATAGAATAGATTGTGTGAAACTAGTGGATATAATATAGTTCATATTTTCAGAAAGTCATGATTAATACTTATGATTAATGCTCAATATTGATACAACCATACAAGAAATTCTTGAACAAAATTAGAATTCATAAAATTAGGGTTAATCTTTTAATATATTGAGCATTGATGGCCAGTAAAGATAAATGGATCATGTTCAAGTTCAGAAGCTGTGATGAAGGGCCCATGCCAGGTTATTTTTCCAACTGTTCACATCTGTACCAATGATGCAGGTCAGAGTAACAGGTGGACTATTGTGGATTCTAGTTAACTGGGCCATCAGTTAATCAGAGAAGCTGTTTATTTGGGACAACTCTTAAAAACAAAATCTAATTGAGAAAATAGCTGGGATTCCCTTCATTTAGTTTGGACACTATAACCACTTAATTGCGATAGAAGACTATTGTCGCGACTTTCTAACTAGTATCAGTCGTGTGCAGTTGTGTGGCAAACAGTTTTTAAATAACATCAGTTGTGTGTGTTTGTGGTCAAAAAGAAGAGTGTTTTGTTACTTAAAATTACCAATAAATAAGCAGTAAGACAACCTGGACACGAGGAAATCTGCAAAGATGCTGGAATTTCAAACAACACACATAAAAATTGCTGATGAACACAGCAGGCCAGGCAGCATCTATAGGAAGAGGTACAGTCGGTGTTTCGAGCCGAGACCCTTCGTCAGGACTAATTGGTGAACTAACTAACTGACCCTTCATCAGATAACCTGGAACTGTTTCGCTCACTGCAGTTTTAAACATTCAGAACTAGACATCCCAGAAATGGTTGGAATGAAATGATTACATTACTTCAACAAGTTAGGAACTACAAATAATTTTAAGGTATCAATGATCAAATTAAATGTTTCTATCAAAAGGAAGATTTGGATGATGCAATCATTGTATGAAGGAAGTCCATTATATTTACAAGCTAATTTTGTTCATTTACATTTAATCAAAAGAGCATGGCAGCGTACATCCTCTGTCGATAAATATTAGGAACTAATACACAGTTTTATGGTACTGCTGAAGTATTGGTTGTGGTCTAATTTGTTCTGTATTTCATTTAAATTGTTACTCATTTAAATGGTAGTTTTTCTTTATTATACCTTTTTAACAATTTTCATGAATATTTGGCTAATTGAGCCAAAATATACTGGTCCCAATATGTTCCGATTAACTGGAATCCACTGTATATCCAAACTTACACGTTTGTACTTACGATACAAAGCTGGATGACGTTGTGAGTGGGAGGAGGATGCAGAAGGATATAGAGAGCTTAAATGAATGACAGAGAACATGGAATATAAAGTGAGAAAATCTGAAGTCATCCATAGAAACCATAGAAACCATAGAAACTACAGCACAGAAACAGGCCTTTTGGCCCTTCTTGGTTGTGCTGAACCATTTTCTCCCTAGTCCCACTGACCTGCACACGGACCATATCCCTCTACACACTTCCCATCCATGTATCTGTCCAATTTATTCTTAAATGTTAATAAAGAACCCGCATTTACCACCTCATCTGGCAGCTCATTCCATACTCCCACCACTCTCTGTGTGAAGAAGCCCCCCCAATGTTCCCATTAAACTTTCCCCCTCTCACCCTTAACCCATGTCCTCTGGTTTTTTTGTCCCCCTGCCTCAGTGGAAAAAGCCTGCTTGCATTCACTCTATCTATACACATCATAATTTTATATACCTCTATCAAATCTCCCCTCATTCTTCTACGCTCCAGGGAATAAAGTCCCAACCTATTCAACCTTTCTCTGTAACTGAGTTTCTCAAGTCCCGGCAACATCCTTGTAAACCTTCTCTGCACTCTTTCAACCTTATTTATATCCTTCCTGTAATTTGGTGACCAAAACTGAACACAATACTCCAGATTCGGCCTCACCAATGCCTTATACAACCTCATCATAACATTCCAGCTCTTATACTCAATACTTCGATTAATAAAGGCCAATGTACCAAAAGCTCTCTTTATGACCCTATCTACTTGTGACGCCACTTTTAGGGAATTTTGTTTCTGTATTCCCAGATCCCTCTGTTCCACTGCACTCCTCAGTGCCTTACCATTAACCCTGTATGTTCTACCTTGGTTTGTCCTTCCAACGTGCAATACCTCACACTTGTCTGTATTAAACTCCATCTGCCATTTTTCAGCCTATTTTTCCAGCTGGTCCAAGTCCCTGTGCAGGCTCTGAAAACCTTCCTCACTGTCTACTACACCTCCAATCTTTGTATCATCAGCAAATTTGCTGAACCAATTTACCACATTATCATCCAGATCATTGATATAGATGACAAATAACAATAGACCCAGCACTGATCCCTGTGGCACATCACAGGCCTCCACTCAGAGAAGCAATTCTCTACCACCACTCTTTGTCAGGCAAATATAGTTTGGTAGGCAAAAAGTGTTGGGAGTCAGGGACAGGTTCATTAAATTATGAGAGATATAGACAGGGTAGATAGTGAAAATCTTTTTCTCGTGATAATGGTATAAATTACAAGAGATAAATATTTTAAAGGTAGGCAAAGGATTTTTAAGGAGGATTTGAGGCGGTAAGTTCTTTACACAGAGTGGTTGACATCTAGAATGTGCTGCTAGAAGAGGTGATGGAATCAGAAACAATTGCTATGTTTAGGGTAACACTTCCTTAACTAGACAATGCACTGAAGAATATGGTCCAAGTGCGGGAAATGGGATTAGTGCCAATGGACAGAAAAGTCAGGATGGACAGGATGGCTAGAAAAGGGGTGTTTCTGTGCTGTATGACTTTATGAGTCTACGATAACGTCATGGTCTGGATCGGGGTCCCTTTAAATTTAGCTTGTTTATGTTACGATCCGGACTGTTGATTCCCTGTTTTCCCATTTCCCTCGACTTTGGTGATTAGACGCAATTAACGCTCGGCTGAACCGGTAGTTTATAGTCTCCGGCTTTCTGCCGTTCAGCGCGGGAGCATCTGCAAAGTCACGGCGTGCCAATGTCATCTGGCCGGAGCAAGCCTAGTCTCTGCCGAAGCGAGTGACGGTATTTCGCCCTTCCTCACTGGAGCAACCCAGTCCAGTTACCTCGCCGAAGTGAGCCTGCAAAGTTTCCTCATCAAGGTAGGTCCATCAGTTAACCCGCCGGAGGGAATCAAGAACCGCTGTCTTCTGTTCTCGGGCAGAGTTGAGAGCTCGCCACTACCCGGAGGTTCCAAGTCAAGTCCTGGCCCTGGCGGCATTCTAGCACCAAGTCAAGTCCTGGCCCTGGCGGCTTCCCAGTTCTGAGTCAAGTCCTGGCCCTGGCGGTCTGTGATTCCTGTCCTACCCCCTTGTCTGAATCTCTTCTCTGCCCCTCTCGCCTCTATCCCTCGTCTGCAGCCCCCGCCTGCACTTCAGTCTAGTTCCATCACCAGAGCTGGATAGGTACTGTCTGGTGTTCATTCGTGTTGGTCTTGTCTTGTCTTGTCCTTGCCTCCGTGGGGTAGGTCAGGCTGTCTTGCCGTTGCTCTGCTGGGGGTCATGTCTTGTCTTGTCTGGTCCTTGCCTCCATGGGGTAAGTCAGGCTGTCTTGCCGTTGCCCCGCGGGGAGTCATGTTTTGTCTTGTCTTGTCCTCACCTCCGTGGGATAGGTCAGGCCGTCCTGCCGTTGCCCCGCGAGGGGTCATGTTCTGTCTCGTCTTGTCCTCGCCTCCGTGGGGTAAGTCAGGCCATCTTGCAGTTGCCCCATGGAGGGTCATGAGTCCCGGCCCTATGTCCTGTACCCAAGGAGGGGTCCCGGCTCTCTGTTCTGTGTGTGAGTCCCGGCTCTATGTCCTGTACCCAAGGAGGGGTCCCGGCTCTCTGTTCTGTGTATGTGTCTAAGGTTCCATGTACCTGCTCTCCCGAGACCGAGGCTCAGTTTTCCATGTTCCTCCTCTCCCTAGCCCATGTCATGTCCATGCCTGGTTCTGCGGTCCGAGCCCCAGGCAAGACCCAGGTACTGGGTCCTTGCCCAGTCTCGGGCTCAGAGTCCATACCCTAGCCTCTTCGTGTCTCCTCTAGTTCTAGGAGCCAATTCCAAGTCCAAGCCCAGACCCTTGGTCCCAGTGTAGTCGTAGTCCTGAGTCCTTATCCTGTTTGATATTCCTGCTTCTGTCTTGCTCTCCTGGTATCGTACAATAAACTAAACCTAAGTAACCTCACAAGATGTGTCTTGCATTTGGGTCCACCCTTGCTCCCCATGCCCCTGCCATTGTGATAGATAATGCTCCTCGTGATAGTGACATGGGACAGACATCATTAGATACTGCTATTGAAGTTAATATCTTCAATATTATTTCTTAAATGTGTTGTATTTTCACTCTTTTTATATCTTTCAGAGTGCATAATCTCTATGAACTAGAGATTAGTCCGTATCAAGAGATTCCAAGCCATTGAAACAACAATCAATCTACGTTTTTTTAACATCTGAAATCCATGGTCCTAGCAATTCTGCAGGGTATCTTGCAGAACAAAGCATATAATCCCTATGATAGAATCAAATTATAAGCTGCTCATTTGTGGAACATCCCACTGTGATGGTTACAATAGTTGAAGTCAAAGATGAAGAATGAGTTGACTTTTCAGATTAAGGATATTTCAGAACAGAGAAAGTGGATCATTTTTCTTTCTCCTTCCTGGTTCAGTCAAAGTGACTTGATCATAAACAGTAACTTTCTTTCTCCTTCTACTGATGCTGCCTTATCTGATGAGTGTTTCCATCAATTTTCTGCTTTAAATTGGGCTTCTGGTATCTGAAGTTTATTTCTAAGATTGATAGCTAGAGAAAGCATCAGTCTCGGATTGTGAAGTTGTGGGATCGGTTGTTGAAGACCGAGCTGAGGAGAAATTTCTTAATAGGATGCTGAATCTTTGGAATTATTTATCATGGTGTGCAGAGGGGACTTAGTTATTGAGTTAATTCAAATCTGATTGAAAGATCCAAAGATGTATGGTTAAGGTTAGGTTGTAGGCATGCTATGTTGACATCAGAAACTTGATGACACTTGCGGGTTGTGCCCACCGCAATCCTTGCTGGTTTGTTTTGATGCAAAGGACACATTTCACCGTTTGTTTCAACGTACAATGTATGTGACTAGTAAAGCTATTCTTTACCTTTTGATAGATTGCTGATTATTAAGGGAATTGAAGGATTCAGGGATCGTGCTTGAAAACGGCACTGAAATAGAAGTTCAGCCCTGATCTCAATAAATGGTGCAGTAGATCATGTGATCCACCTTATTTTTTTACTTCTTATCTCAGGCCAGCAAGTAACCTTTCAAACACCATTTCCCAAGAACAGAAACGCCTTCAAGAAGTGGTGGATACAGCCCAGTCAGTCACAGTAAAGGCCTTCCACATCCCTGAGCACGTTGAGAAAGAGCACAGCCACAAGAAAGCAGCATCCATCATCAAGGACCACCAAAGCAGAACAGAAGCCATGTCTCTTCTCATTGTTATCATTGAGAAGGAGGCACAGGAGCCTTAGAGTTTCCATGCTAGCAGGTTCAGGAACAGTTCTTACACATTCAACCATCAGGGTCCTGAATCAGTGTGGATAACCTCACTCAGCACAACACTGAATTGATCACTGAGCACAACACTTTTGAGGGCTCTACAACTCAACAAAATCAGAATCAGGTTTAATATCAGTGGCATATGTTGTGAAACTTATATGCAGCAGCAGTACATTGCAGTACAAAATAATACAAACTAACTTACAGCAAGAAATATATATGTATTTAAATAGTTAAATTAAATTAAGTAAGTCACGCAAAAAGAGCAGCAGTGCAAAAAAAAGTAGAGAGGTTGCATTCATGGGTTCAACATCCATTCAGAAATCTGATGGCAGGGGGTAGAAGCTGTTCCCAAATCATTGAGTGTGTGTCTTCACGCTCCTGTACTTCCTCTCTGATGGTAGCAATGAGAAAAGGGCATGTCCTGGGTGCTGGGGGTCCTTAATGATGGATGCACGTTTTTGATGCATCACTCCTTGAAGGTGTCCTGGAAGTTAGTGCCCGTGATGAAGCTGATTGAGTTTACAACTTTCTGCAGCTTATTTCAATACTGTGGAGTGCCCCCTCCATACCAGATGGTGACGCAACCAGTTAGAATGCTCTCCACAGTCCATCTGTAGAAATTTGCGAGAGTCGTCGGTGACATACCATATATGCTCAAACAATGAAATAAGATATTTCACATCACTGAGCACATTGACAAATTAAATATAGCCATTGTCTTTGTAGCTGCACTGATACTTTGGATACAGAATAGATCCTCAGAGATGATGACACACTGGAACTTGACATTGCTAACCTTTCCACTGCTGATTGCTCAATGAGGACTGGCATGTGTTCCTTCAACTTCCCCTTCCTGTAATTCACAATCAAATCTTTGGTCTTACTGACATTGAGTGCAAGGTTGTTGCTGTGACACCACTCAACTAGCTGATCTATCTCACTCCTGTACACCTTCTCATCACCATCTGTAATTCTGCAAAAAATAGTTGTGTCGTCAGCAGATTTATAGATAGTATTTGAACTGTGCCTAACCACACAGTCTTGGGTGTAGAGAGAGTGGAGCAGTGAGATAAGCTCACATTCCTGAGATGCACTAGTGCTCATTATCAGCGAGGCAGAGATGTTATCTCCAATCTGCACAGACTGTTATCTTCCAGTGAGGAAGTGGAGGATCCAGTTGCAGAGGGAGGTAAAGAGGCCCAGGTTCTGGAGCCTTTTAATCAGAACTGCAGGAATGATTTTGTTAAACACTGAGCTGCGGTCAATAAACAGCAGCCTGGCTTAAGTATTAGTATTGACTCAGCATTATTTATTTACTTGTTTATTATTATAAATAATATTATTATTATTTTGCAGTGCACAATTTGTCTTCTATTTTTTGACTTTGTGTTTTGTTTTTCATTGATTCTCTTTATTTCTTTGTTCCACTGTGAATGCCAGCAAGAAAATGAATCACGGAGTACTATTTAGCGACATATATGTACTTCAACAATAAATTGACTTTGAACTCTGATCTTTGAGCTATTTGGCTTCTGAGTATTCTCTTAACAGTTTGCTGACTTGTGGAAGGAACCTTTTCATAATTTAGCTAAGTTATTTTCTGTGTATGCCTGAATTGCAGGGAAACTCAAATTAAGATGTAAAAACAATATTGTTTGACCTTGAGATCAGGTTCCTTGTTATCAATATGAACACTACCACTCACAGCAGTGTTCTGCAAGCTTTTAACCTTGATGATTTAATAGAAAATGGATTCTTCACTTGACCTCATTTCTTCAAGAACATCCCCTTTATGGGAAATGTGGAAGATCCATCCCTCATTTTACTGACATTGCCTGGATTTGCAGTCATCAGTTTCCATATCTCATATTACTGTAAGAAAGGCAAATGAAATATTAGCATTCATTTCAAGAGGACCAGAATATAAAAAAAAGAATGTAATGCTGAGACTCTATAAGGTATTGTCCACACCACATTTTGGAGTATTGTGAGCATCTTTGGGCACCTTATTTGAGAAAGGATGTGCTAACATTGGAGAGGGTCCAGAAAAGGTTCTCAAGAATGATCCCAGAATGAAATGGTCTGTGTATCTGGAGTGTTTGTTGTCTCTGGGCCTATACCTGCTGGAGCTTAGAAGAATAAGAGGGGATATCATTGAAACTATCCTGGACAGAGATTGCTGTCAGGATTGCTACTTGTGCCACGTGCAGGCGAAGGCAAGAATAGTCAGATTAGGCAGATGAATGTGTGGCTAAGAGACTGGTGTAGGGGGCAGGGCTTCAGATTCTTGGATAATTGGGATCTCTTCTGGGGGAAGTATGACCTGTTCAAAAAGGACAGGTTACACCTGAACCCAAAGGGGACCAATATCCTGGCGAGAAAGTCTAATAGAACTGTTAGGGAGGGCTTAAACTAATTTGGCAGGGGGATGGGAACCGGAATGACAGAGCGGAGGAAGGGCAAAACAGAAATAAATCTAAGATAGTGAGCAGTAAAGATGTCAGGATAGACAGGCAGGTGATGGGGCAAAATTGTAGCCATTGGGATGAGTTGCAGTGCAATCAAAGCAAAAAGTATCAAATACTGGTCTTAAGGTGTTGTACTTAAATGCACGCAGCATAAGGAATAAGGTGGATGATCTTGTTGTACAGCTACAGATTGGCAGGTATGATATTGTGGCCATCATTGAGACCTGGCTAAAGGATGCATGCCTCTGGGAGCTGAACGTCCAAGGATACACGGTGTATCGGAAGGATAGGAAGGTCAGCAGAGGGGGCGGCATGGCTTTATTGGTAAGAAATGATATTAAATCATTAGAGAGAGGTGATATAGGATCGGAAGGTGCAGAATCTTTATGGGTTGAGCTAAGGAATAGCAGGGGTAAAAGGACCCTGATGGCAGTTGTTTATAGGCCTCCAACCAGCTGCAGTGATGTGGACTACAAATTAAAACTGGAAATAGAAAAGGCTTGTCAGAAGGGCAGTGTTATGATAATTGTGGGGGATTTTAGCATGCGAGTGGATTGGGAAAATTAGGTCGGCACTGGATCTCAAGAGAGAGAATTTGTAGAATGTCTGCGAGATGGCTTTTTAGAACAGCTTGTTGTTGAGCCCACTAGGGGATCGGCTGTACTGGATTGCGTATTGTGTAATGAACTGGAGGTGATTAGAGAGATTGAGGTGAAGGAACCCTTAGGAGGCAGTGATCAGAACATGATTGAGTTCACTGTGAAATTTGAAAAAGAGAAGCCAAAATCTGATGTGTCGGTATTTCAATGGAGTAAAGGAAATTACAGCAACACACATCAAAGTTGCTGGTGAACGCAGCAGGCCAGGCAGCATCTGTAGGAAGAGGTGCAGTCGACGTTTCAGGCCGAGACCCTTCGTCAGGACTAACTGAAGGAAGAGTGAGTAAGGGATTTGAAAGTTGGAGGAGGAGGGGGAGATCCAAAATGATAGGAGAAGACAGGAGGGGGAGGGATAGAGCCAAGAGCTGGACAGGTGATAGGCAAAAGGTGATACGAGAGGATCATGGGACAGGAGGTCTGGGAAGAAAGACAAGGCGGGTGGGGGGGGGGGACCCAGAGGATGGACAAGAGGTATATTCAGAGGGACAGAGGGAGAAAAAAGAGAGTGAGAGAAAGAATGTGTGCATAAAAATAAGTAACAGATGAGGTACGAGGGGGAGGTGGGGCCTTAGCGGAAGTTAGAGAAGTCGATGTTCATGCCATCAGGTTGGAGGCTACCCAGACGGAATATAAGGTGTTGTTCCTCCAACCTGAGTGTGGCTTCATCTTTACAGTAGAGGAGGCCGTGGATAGACATGTCAGAATGGGAATGGGATGTGGAATTAAAATATGTGGCCACTGGGAGATCCTGCTTTCTCTGGCGGACAGAGCGTAGGTGTTCAGCAAAGCGGTCTCCCAGTCTGCGTCCGGTCTCGCCAATATATAAAACGCCACATCGGGAGCACCGGACGCAGTATATCACCCCAGTCGACTCACAGGTGAAGTGTTGCCTCACCTGGAAGCACTGTTTGGGGCCCTGAATGGTGGTAAGGGAGGAAGTGTAAGGGCATGTGTAGCACTTGTTCTGCTTACACGGGTAAGTGCCAGGAGGGAGATCAGTGGGAAGGGATGGGGGGGACGAATGGACAAGGGAGTTGCGTAGGGAGCGATCACTGCAGAATGCAGAGAGAGGGGGGGAGGGAAAGATGTGCTTAGTGGTGGGATCCCATTGGAGGTGGCGGAAGTTACGGAGAATAATATGTTGGACCTGGAGGCTGGTGGGGTGGTAAGTGAGGACCAGGGGAACCCTATTCCTAGTGGGGTGGCGGGAGGATGGAGTGAGAGCAGATGTACGTGAAATGGGGGAGATGCGTTTAAGAGCAGAGTTGATAGTGGAGGAAGGGAAGCCCCTTTCTTTAAGAAAGGAAGACATCTCCCTTGTCCTAGAATGAAAAGCCTCATCCTGAGAGCAGATGCGGCGGAGACGGAGGAATTGCGAGAAGGGGATGGCGTTTTTGCAAGAGACAGGGTGAGAAGAGGAATAGTCCAGATAGCTGTGAGAGTCAGTAGGCTTATAGTAGACATCAGTGGATAAGCTGTCTCCAGAGACAGAGACAGAAAGATCTAGAAAGGGGAGGGAGGTGTCGGAAATGGACCAGGTAAACTTGAGGGCAGGGTGAAAGTTGGAGGCAAAGTTAATAAAGTCAACGAGTTCTGCATGCGTGCAGGAAGCAGCGCCAATGCAGTTGTCGATGTAGCGAAGGAAAAGTGGAGGACAGATACCAGAATAGGCACGGAACATAGATTGTTCCACAAAGCCAACAAAAAGGCATTAGCATCAAAGCTTATGGGGAGAGGGCAGAAGAATGGGTTGAGAGGGATAATCAATCAGTCATGATGGAGTAGTGGAGCAGACTCGATGGGCCGAATGGCCCAATTCTTCTCTTATGTCTTATGGTTTTATTACATCTTCAAATTATAACTCAAAACTTAATCATGTTATGTACTTAAAATATCTTCCAATAATTTTTTACTATTGCCTGGATAAATACTGCCATTTCCTCCTGTTATTGGTTCTATTTTAAAAACAATTATGGTACATTACAAAGAAATTGAGACCAATTGTTTTGATTGGAACTAGGATTCTGTAATATTTAATTCTTGGTCCTATAACAGAAAGCTGAAATGTGTCACATGACTTCTAACTCAGAGTATAATGTGTCTTTAGAACTATCTAACCCAGAGGTTTACAGAGGACCAACAGCTGAGGCCTTTGAAAGAGAAATTAAAACATTGCTGCTTTTAAATGAATTAAGGGATATGAGGTGGAAAATATTCAGCTCAGCTGAGAGATTATAATTAAAAATAGTAATTGAGAAATTGTCTCCAGCTTGTTGCTGTTTTTTTGGATCTAATGAAAAGTGGATAAAGGACAGCTACTAATGTTCTTGCAGGAGTTAGTTTTCAATTGGTGACCTTAGATTTAACCTAGCTTGGTGGTGTTGGATAAGATCATAAGATATAGGAGCAGTAGTAGTCCATTCGGCCCATTGAGTCTGCTCCACCATTCAATCATGGGGTGATCCAACTCTTTCAATTATCCCCACTGCCCTGCTTTCACCCCATACCCTTTGATACCCTGGGTCTCATGTTTATATCCAAGGTTCTTTCAGAAGTCATGAAAGAGGCACAAAACCTGTGGCTTCATGATAATTAATTGTTAGACTGCAACAAAAATATCCACTAAGCAGGCTAATCTAAAACTTAAACAGGCAGACCTAGCAGTGAGTTAACAATGTGCATATTTGCCTTGGGAAACCCTGTCGGTTCAAGGAAGTAAGCGCAGCTTTGAGAAGAACGGAAGAACATGTTGACATTGTTTATGGGCCAAGCAGGACTGTCTCAATCATGGATTCGGCAGCGCAGTAGATATGGCAATTGTGCTTGTGAATTTGCATGTCTCAGCTAATTATTATTTAATCGTGATAGTATTTAACTCCATACTTGTCATCGTAGTGCTCGTCAAGACTTAGACAGAGCATAGCAACGCTTTGCTGCTGTTTTGCATTTGGCCTTCCCTGAGAAACTGGACTTTCGAGTCAACTGACTCTGAATACTAGCCGTATTCATTTAATGTTTAGATGTATTTTTCAGCCGCAGTGTAGGCTTCGTTTCCCATTTGAGAATTTTAGTTAACGACCCCATCTGGCCTAGTGCTTACCGTTTGTTTTCCCTTTAACACCGTTCACATTTGTGAACTACCGACCTGCTTCAGTGTCTCTCACTCCACACCTGAGTCATTTCCGAACCTGGTGACAGCAAGTCTCGACCACAAAGATGGACCCAGCAGAAAGAGAGCAGACTTGGCTGTGAGATTCATTGGTCAGATAGGAGAAAGCTACAGGCAATGGAATCTGTTCTCAATTAAGTTACGGATGCAATGAGGCAGATAATCTCGTGCCAGCTAGTCCAGTCTCACTTGAAGGAACAGGTATCGTCCCTAGTCGCAACTGTTCAGCAGCTCCCCACAGACAATCGCACTCAGGTGTCTGCGATTTCCGCACTCACGGCCACCATCCACGAACTTACTGTGAACAGCCAGCATCAGCTGACAGCCACTAATTCAGCAGCTTCAGGCCACCTCAGTCCCACTCCCACAATCTCGCAGGTCCTCCTTTTCTGCTGCCCCGACAATCTCTGCTACTAATGCTCCCAAACCAGAGCCAACTCCCACGATTGCACAGGAACCGAGTATTCCACCATCAGGCAGATATTCTGGTGATCCCGATGGTCGCAGGAATTTTATTACCCAATACGAGCTGACATTCCAAGCCCAGCCTGTTCGTTTTGGTGATGATGTGCAAAAATTGGCGTACGTGATCAATCTTCTTGATGGATCTCCTCTCAGCCTGTTCAACGCTTTACGGGAGCAAGGATACCCCGCAGCCCAGTTGTTCCGACACTTTGTGGTGGAGTTAAGGAGGGTTTTTGATCTTCCAGTACGGGGTCAGGAGGCTGTCCGCAGACTTTTGGACCTGCGCAAAGGCAGAGCAACGGTGAGAGCCCATGCAGTTAAATTGCAGTAGAGACAGGATGGAATGAGAGATCCCTCATCACTGCCTTCCAACGTGGACTGAATGCAGGGGTCTGGCATGAGATCACTGTCCGGGACGAGCAGGATAGTCTGGATGACCTGGTTAATCTGGCTATTCGAGTTGACGACCGGGTAACTGAGTGGGGCAGGGAAAGGATGTTTCAAACTTCCTACACGCCATCAGATCACCATCTTTCCTCACCCTCTCCCCCTCCTTCATCTGATCACCATCTCTCCTCGCCCTCTCCCCCTCCCACATCTGATCACCATCTCTCCTCGCCCTCTCCCCTCCCTCATCTGATCACCATCTCTCCTCGCCCTCTCCCCCTCCCCCATCTGATCACCATCTTTCCTCACCCTCTCCCCCTCCCCCATCTGATCACCATCTCTCCTTGCCCTCTCCCCCTCTCCCATCTGATTACTATCTCTCCTCGCCCTCTCCCTCTCCCTCATCTGATCACCATCTCTACTTGCCGTCTCCCCCTCCCTCATCTGATCACCATCTCTACTTGCCGTCTCCCCCTCCCTCATCTGATCACCGTCTCTCCTCACCCTCTCCCCCTCCCTCATCTGATCATCATCTCTCCTTGCCCTCTCCCCCTCCCTCACCTGATCACCGTCTCTCCTCACCCTCTCCCCCTCCCTCATCTGATCACCATCTTCCCTCGCCCTCTCCCCCTCCCTCACCTGATCACCATCTCTCCTCGCCCTCTCCCCCTCCCTCACCTGATCACCATCTCTCCTCGCCCTCTCCCCCTCCCTCACCTGATCACCATCTTCCCTCGCCCTCTCCCCCTCCCTCACCTGATCACCATCTCTCCTCGCCCTCTCCCCCTCCCTCACCTGATCACCATCTCTCCTCGCCCTCTCCCCCTCCCTCATCTGATCACTATCTTCCCTCGCCCACTCCCCCTTCCTCATCTGATCATCATCTTTCCTTGCCCTCTCCCCCTCCCTCATCTGATCACAGACTTTCCTCGTCCTCTCCACCCCCCCCCCGTCACCACCCAGCACCCGGCCCACAGACATGGAGGAGCCTGTAGAAGTGGGGCGCATCACCTGTCTCAGGAGGAAGGAGAGCGGCGCCAGAGAGCAGTTTCCTGCCTCTATTGTGTTGATCCAGGACACCTCTGGGCGGCATGTTCCAAGTGTCCAGTAAAAGAGAATTTCCCGTCAGCAGGCAGGGGAATCCCGACGGGTCGGTTCTCTCTACCGTCAGCTTCCCCTAATTCTGTAATGCTCGCAGCTTTCTTGTCGTGGAGGTCTCAGACCCATGAACTTAAGGCATTTATCGACTCTAGTGCAGCCAGGAATTTTATGGACATCTCTCTCGCTCAAAGATGGGGAGTTCCAACTCAGGAATTAAGAGAAAAGATCAACGTCAAGGTGTTGGACGGTCAACCTCTAGGAATTGGCCAGATCCACCTTTCCACCCAACCCCTCCAACTGGTGCTCGAAGGCAACCATCATGAAGAAATATCTTTCTATCTGGTCAATTCACCTGAATTGCCACTGGTACTTGGTCTCCCCTGGTTATCCCAACATAACCCACAGATTGTTTGGTCTCTGAAGGTACTCCAAGAGTGGGAACCAGCATGCCTGTCTACCTGTCTGAGTCCAGCTCAAGCTCCATTCCATGAATTCCTCCTGTGTTAACCAAGGATTCGGATCTGTCTGGGTTCCCGGCTGAATATGTCGATCTCCTTGAGGTTTTCAGTAAAAGAAAGGCCACCACCCTGCCCCCACAATGGCTGTACGACTATGCCATAGACCTCCTACCTGACACTACTCTTCCCCAGGGCTGGCTTTTTTCCCTCTCTCGTTCTGAAACGGTGGCCATGGAGGAATATATTAACGAGGCATCGAGCATGGGGCTTATCCATCCGTTAACCTCACCGGCAGGAGCAGGATTCTTTGTGAGCAAGAAAGACGGCAAGCTCCATCCCTGCATCAATTATCGGCCCTTGAACAACATCACTGTGAAGAACCGCTACCCTCTTCCTTTGCTGGTGTCTGCATTTGAACAGCTCCAGGGAGCAACAATATTTTCCAAAATTGATCTGTGCAATGCTTACAATCTGATTCTCATAAAAGAAGGGGATAAGTGGAAAACAGCTTTCAACACCTCTAATGGCCACAGTGAATACCTGGTGATGCCTTTTGGTCTGGCTAACATGCCTGCTGTATTCCAGGCCTTGGTTAACAATGTGTTCAGGGACATGTTGAACCAGTTTGTGTTTGTGTATTTAGATGACATCCTTCTCTATTCCCGCTCTCATCAGGATCATGCCCAACATGTCTGGAGAGCACTCAGATTACTTCTTGAAAATAACCTGTATGCCGAGCCTGAAAAATGTGAATTCCATAAAGACCAGGTGTCAATTTTGGGCTATAGATCTTCTTTTTCAGCCTCAGTTAGGCTTTGTTTCCCTTTTGAGAGTTTTAGTTAACGGCCCTATTTGGCATAGCATTTATTGTTTATTTTCCCTTTGACACTGTTCACATTAACGTTTGTGAACTATTGACCCGCTTCAGTCTCTCTCACTTGGCACTTGGGCCATGTCCGAACTTGGTAACGAGGACAGGAAACTTCCCTCCTGTCCCTCAGTCTTCAGGCTGACCACCCCTCCATCACCCTCCTTATTGTTTTCACATCCCTCTTGCAGGGCGGTGTGCTCTATTCCAGATGCTGTAGTTTCGTGCATCTAGAGTATGAAATCCCCAATATTACTATCCATGCCTCGGCCTATTAAAAACAAGTATACTAAATTCCTCCTTCATTACTCTATCCACTTGTGTCAACACTTACAGCAAGCTTTGGACATGTACTCCAAGGTTTCTCCGCACAGCAATGTTCCTAAGGTTCATAAGTTCTATTTCTACTCTATGTATAAGATTCAAAAGATTCAAAAAACTTTATTGTCATTCTAACTGTACATCAGCTCTGCAGGGCAGAATGAGACAGCATTTCCCAGGAGCAGTGCAATCATAACATAACAAACGCAACACTAAATAATAAACATAACAATAAATAGTAAAACACAACAACCATATGTCAGTTAAAATCAAGTTATAAGTGTCCAGTGCAAGTTAAAAGTGTCCAAAGCAGAGTCAGGTAGAACAGCTATTTAGCAGTCTGACTGCCTGTGGGAGGAAGCTAAGTACTTACTCTATGCATCCTATTACAATTCTATTTCAGGAAAGACATAAGATTATAAATTCTGACTTATTAACTACTTTCTCAACTTACTCTCTGTCATGTCAACTCATGCCCCTAGGTCTTGGACCATACGACCATAAGATATAGGAACAGAATTTGGCCATTCAGTCCAATGAGTGTGCTCTGCCAGTCCGGATCCCACTTAGCTCCATACATCAGCTTTCCCACCATATTCTTTGATAGCTTGACGGATCAGGAAATTATCAATTTCCGCCTTAAATATACCTACAGTCTTGGCCTTCACCACAGTCTGTGACAGAGCATTCCATAGGTTCACTACTCTCTTGCTAAAAAAGTTTCTCCTTACCTCTTTTCTAAAAGGTCACCTCTCAATTTTGAGGCTGTGCCCTCTAGTTCTGATAACCTCCACCATCTGAAACATCTTCTCCACATACATGCTATCTAGTCCTTTCAACATTCAGTAGGTGTCAATGAGATCCTCACGCATTCTTCTAAATTCCAGTGAGTACAGGCCCAAAGCTGCCAAATGCTCCTCATATATTAACCCCTTCATTTCCAGAATCATCTTTGTTAACCTCCTCTAGACTCTCTCTAATGACGACACATCCTTTCTGAGATGCAGGCCCAATACTGTTGACAATACTCCAAATGTGGCCTGACTATAGTCTTATAAAGATCCAACATTATCTCTTTGCTTTGATGTTCTATTCCCCTTGAAATAAATGCCAACATTGCATTTGTCTTCTTTACCACAGGCTCAACCTGTAAATTAAACTTCTACGAGACTTGCACAAGGATTCCTAACTCCCTCTTTACCTTTGAACCTTTTCCCCATTTAGATAATAATCTGCACTATTGTTCATTTTACCAAAATGCATTATCGTACAGTTCCCAACACTATTCCATCTGCCACTTTTTGGCCATTCTTCCAATTTGTCTAAGTCCTGCTGCAATTGCATTGCTTCGTCAGCATTACCTACCCCTCCACCTATCTTTGTATCATCCACAAACTTTGCCACAAAGCCATCAATTCCATTATCTAAATCATTGACAAACAATGTGAAAAGTGGTGGTACCAATATTGACCCCTGAGGAACACCACTAGTCACTGGAAGCCAACCAGAAAAGGCCCCCTTTATTCCCTCTCTCTGCCTCCTGTCTGTCAGCCATTCCTCTATCCATGTTAGTATCTTTCCCATAAGACTACAGGATTTTGTCTTGTTAAGCAGCTTCATGTGTGGTACCTTTTCAAATGACTTCTAAAAATACAAGTAAATGACATCAATTGCCTTTCATTTGTCCACCCTACTTGTTACTGCCTCGAAGAACTCTAACAAGCAAGATTTCCCTTGACTTTGAAACTATGCTGACTTTGACTTATTTTATCATTAGTCTCCAAGTAGCCGAAACCTTATCCTTAATATTGGGTTCCAACACTTTCCCAACCACTGAGGTTAGGCTAACTGGCTTATATTTTCCTTCCTTTTGCCTTCCTACCTTCTTAAAGAGTGAAGTGACATTTGCAATCTTCCAGTCCTCTGGGACAATGACAGAATCAAGTGATTCTTGAAAATCATGATCAATGCATCTGTTATCTCGTCAGCAACATTTCCCAGGACTGTGGGATGTAATCCATATGGTCCAAGTGACTTATCCACCTTAAGACCTTTGAGTTTGCCTAGCACTTTTTCCTTTTTAATAGCAATGGCATCACTCCTGCTTCCTGACACTCATGGACCTCTGGCACACTGCTAGTGCCTTCCACAGTAAAGATAGATGCACAGTACCCATTAAGTTCAACTACCAGTTCTTTATCCCCCATTACTACCTAACCAGCATCATTTTTCAGTGATCCAATATCAACTCTCTCCTCCCTTTTACTCTTCATAATACTGAAAATACTTCTACTATCCTGCTTTATGTTATTGGCTAGTTTCCCCTCATATTTAATCTTTTTCCTTCTCATAGCTTTTTTAGGACTTGGGAGTCCTCGTGCAAGACTCCCAGAAGATTAATTTATGGGCCGAGTCTATGGTAAAGAAGGCAACTGTAATGTTTGCATTTATTTCAAGGGGAATAGAATATAAAAGCAAGGAGATAATGCTGAGCTTTTATAAAACACTAGTCAGACCGCACTTGGAGTATTGTCAACAGATTTGGGCCCCATGTCTCAGAAAGCATGTGTTACCATGGAGAGAGTCCAAAGAAGGATCAGGAGTATGATTCCAGGAATGAAGTGGTTAATATATGAGGAGCATTTGGCAGCTTTGGGCCTGTGCTCACTGAAATTTAGAAGAATGAGGGGAGATCTCATTGAACCTCCCCAAGTGTTGGAGGGACTATATAAGGTGGATGTGAAGAGGATGTTTGTTATGGTGGGTGTCTCCAGAACTAGAGGGCACAGCCTCAAAATTGAGGGGCAACCTTTTAGAACAAAAGAAATGAGGAAATTTTTAGCCAAAGAGTAGTGAATCTGTGGGATGTTGTGCTACAGACTGCAGGTGGAGGCCAAGTCCATGGGTATATTCAAAGTGGAAGTTGATAGATTCCAGAATGGTTGGGGCATCAAAGGATATGGAGAGAAGGTAGGTGTATGGGGTTGTATGGGATCCGGGATCAGCCATGATGGAACGGCAGAGCGGACTCTATGGCTGAATGCACTATTTCTTCTCCTATGTCTAATGGTCTTAATTGACTTTAGTTGGATTTTAAAAGCTTCCCAATTATCCAACTTCCCACTCACTCTTGGTACCTTATATGCATTTTGCTTGGTTTTTATGCAGTCTTTAACTTCCCTTGTTAGCCACAGTTGCCTCCCCTGGTATTTCAGAATTTCTTCTTCTGTGGGACATATATATCCTGCATCTTGTGAACTATTCCAAGAAATTTCCGCCATCTTTGCTTTGCCATCATCCCTGCCAGTGTCCTCCTGCAATCCACCTAGACAGGCTCCTCTCTCATGCCTCTGTAATTCCCCTTATTTCATTGCAGTACTGAAACATGTGACTTATGCTTCTCCCTCTCAAATTGGAGTATGAATTCAAGCATATTATGATCACTATCTCCTTAGGGTTCCTTTACATTAAGCTCCCTAGTAAGTTCTGCGTTATTACACTAAGCCTTTCCTTGAGTAGGGTCAAACACAAACTGTTCCAAAAATCCATCTTGTAGGTATTCCTCAGATGACCTTATACCGGTTTTAGTTACCTGCACATGCAGTTCAACTCTTTGAGTGATTATGCAGTAAGTTTGAAGTTAATAACTCATCAGGGGTGATTGATAAGTCCATGGCCAAAGGTAAAAGGAGATGAGTTATCAACTTCAAACTTTCTGCGTATTAACTCAAAGAGTTGAACTGCATGTGCATGTAGCGAGAGCTGCATAGCTCATCTCTTTCTACCTTAGGCCACAAACTTATCAATCACCCTGCTGTGGACACTTCCTGGAGGCCCAAGTTCAGTACATTTCATGACCGCTGGACTAAGTGTGTAAATATAGGAGGGGGCTATGTTGAAAAATAAATGTTCTAGGTTTTCTAAAACTGACTCCTTCTACCTTAAGCCATAAACTTATCAATCACCCCTCGTATATTCTTTGATGTTAAGCACCCAACTATAGCCTTCTTTCAGCCATGACTCAGTGATGCCAACAATGTCATACTGCCCAATCTGTAATTGCACCAAGAGTTTGCCCACCATATTCCGAACACTACATGCATTTAAATACAGCATCTCAGTCCTGCATTTTTCACCCTTATGAATTTTGCCCTTTGGTACAATTTAACTCTTTATTTTGTCTGCATTTGTAGCCAATCATTGTCTTGTCCTTTCTTTCATTCATGTTATGTCCATCATCTACTTGTAAACCTCTTGGTTCATCCTCAGCTTCTTGTTCTTCTTCTTCCTACACCCCATTCTCACTCCAACATTTCTAGCCATGACCATTTCCATTGCCATGATGAGGCCAGGTGCAAGTCTGAGGAGGAACCATCTCATATTCAGTCTTTGAAGGCTCCAAAATCAATGCATCAACATCAATTTCTCTATCTTCTGGCAACTACTCCCTTCTGTTTTCCTTGCTCCCCCCCCATTTGTTTTCCATCATACCAGTGGCCCTCTTACTCTTCCTTTTCTCCTCCCCTGCCCTCATTATCTGATAATTACCTCCTTCTAGTTGCCCACCTCCTTTCGTTTATCCCATGGTACTCTTTTTCTATCAGATTCCTTCTTCAGCTTTTTGACTGTCACATATCACCTCCCATCTTCTCACATTATTCTCCCCCCCACCCCACTCTGTCCTCCTACCTTCCCCCTCTCACCTGGACTAGCTCATTTACTACCAGCTGTGATCCTGCTTCCCTTACCTTTTTTAATCTGGCATCTGCTCCCTTCCTTTCCAGTTCTGATACAGGGTCTTGGCCCAAAGATGTTGACTGTTCATTTCCCTGCACGTATGAGGGGAAATGAAACTGAGTTATAAAGATTGAATCAGATAGGATTCCTTAGACCAACAAAGAATGAGGGGAGATGTATACATATGTACAAAATTATTAGGGTGAATGCATGCATGTTGGGTGAGACTAAGATCAGATGTCATACCTTGGGTTTAGGATGAAAGGTATAATGTTTAAGGGGAAGATGTGGGAACTTCTTAGATGGAGCTCTTTGCCAACAATGGCCGACAGAGAGGAAGTGAAAGAGCTCAAGGAATGTTGCCAGGCAAATAACCTCTTTCTTAATGTCAACAAGGCAAAGGAAATGGTTATCAACTTCAGGAGAACTCATACCACTCACACCCTTCTTTACATCAGTGGCACAGCAGTGGAAACTGGGAGCAGTTTCAAACTCTTGGAAGTGCACATCTCACACAAACTCTCATGGTCCCAGAAACATCCTACGCAGTCATGAAAGCTCATCAATGCCTCTACTTTCTGAAAAGGCTGAAGAGAGCCGGACTTTGCACATTCACACTCATGTCAATCAGCAGGTGTGTATGAGAGAGCTTCATAACAAGATGCATCACTGTTTGGTATGGAAACTGCACTGCAGCGGACAGGAAGGCTTTATGCACCTACGCTGAGCTCGTCAATTTCATCAACTTTGCCTCTAGCTTCCACCCTGCTCTTACGTTCACTTGGTCTTTTTTGACACCTCTCTCCCCTTTCTCGATCTCTCTGTGTCATGGTTCCATTTGGTTGTTCCCCTTTAACGCTCCTTTCTCCCTGATTATGCCCTAATTACAGCCATTAGATTTCCAATTGCTGTTAGTTTACTTAATTGAGGTACACCTGGTTTGCATCAGAGACTGTGGAATAAGTACGATGGTGTCACTACACAGGTCACCAGTTTGTTGGTCTATTCTTGTGTAATACTTCGCACTCTTGTCCGCTTAGTTCTAAGTTTAGTTCCAAGTTCTGCTCTAGTTTCAAGACAGTCCCTGTAGATCCCGTCTCCTTGTCAAGATTCCTCCAGTTTGCTGTTCTACGTTCACGTCTACGCCAGCATCCCCAACTCAGTCGACGTGCCGGTGTCCTGCACTTGAGTTCTCCTCAGTCGCCCCGTGCAACACTGTCTCCATCTCTGAAGACAGACTGTCGACAGACATCTTTTATAAATGCTACCAATTCCCACAGTTATTCCCTCCCACTCCCCATCCCTCCTCTCTATTCCCAACTTGGCCTCCCATCTATTCTCCTCTGCTTATCGCTTTCCCTGGATCCTCTCCTTTTTCTCTTTCTCCAATGGTCCACTCTCCTCTCATATCAGATTCCTTTGCTTCCAGCCCTTTATCTTTCCTCACTACTTGACTTCTCCCTCCCCCCACCTTTTTATTCTACCCCTTTCTTTCCAATCCCGAAGAAGGGTCTCAGTCTGAAACGTCAACTGTTTATTAACTTCCATAGATACTGCCTGACGTTGAGTTCCTTCAGCATTTTGTGTGTGTTGTTTTAAACTTCCAGTATCTGCAGACTTTCTCGTGTTTATATTAACCTGAGGAAGTTCAGTGGCTACTATTTCCTCTCCTGTCATGGTAGAATGAAAATTTGACTTGCTGATTGTTTTGTGTGACATGATAGTACAGCAGCATATCAGTTAGGACAGCTGAATTACAGGTCCTGCAACCTGGGGTGTGATCCTGACCTCTCACGCAAACCATGGAATTTGCATAATCTCCCTGTGACTGTTTACATTTCCCCTGGGTTCTCCTGTTACCTCTCACTTCCAAATGATATGATGGTTGTTAGGGTAATTGGCTACTGTAAATTACCATTGGTGGAGATGGATCCCAAATCCAAAAGACGTGCTAGTTAATAGACAGTGTTAAGTTCTCATTATCTACATGAAATGTCAGAAAGCCCTCGGCACTCAATATACTTCCAGAAAATATAAACCAAATAAGAAGAGAGATTAAAAGTCTGCAGATGCTGGAAATCCAAAGCAACATACACAGGCGGTATCTTTCAATGGGCTTCAATTGTCACAAGCATTGCTTGTTTGGTTATGGTGGTGTAAGGTTTAAAAAGAGCTCGAGGCCTTTCCGGACTTTTCGGTGGACTTTAATCAGAACGATCTAATAGGCAATCCACAAAGGCCGATAAAAAGAAGCGAGGTGTGAGTGGTCAGGCTTTGGCTTTACAGGCTGAGGCAAGAACAGTGAGATGACTGAGGATGGGGTAGCTGGTATACAAATGATGTAGTGTAGTGAGACTATGAGGAAGGATAGGCAGATGAATGGACAAAATTGCAGTCAGTGGGATGAACTAAAGTGTAACAGAAGACTAAAATTAAAAAGGTGATGAATATAAGATTGAAGGTGTTATATTTGAATGCACGCAGTATACGGAATAAGGTGGATGATCTTGCTGTGCTGTTAAGAGGTTGGCAGGTATGATGTAGGTATCACTGAGTCATGGCTTCATGAAGATCATAGTTGAGAGCTAAACATCTAAGGATATATTTTGAAGCAAAAGGATAGGAAGGTAGACAGAAAGTGTGGGGTGACTCTGTTAGTAAAAGATGAAATCAAACCCTTAGAAACAAGTGATATAGGCTTAGAAGATTTAGAATTCTTGTGGGTGTACTTAAGAGACTGCAAGGACTAAAATACCCTGATGAGAGTTATATACAGGCTTGCAAACAGTAGTCTGGATGTGGGGTATAAATTACAACAGGAGATAGAAAAGGCCTGTAAAAAGGGCAATGTTGTGATAGTCATGGGGTATCTCTACATGCAGGCAGATTGGGAAAATCAGGTTGGTGCTGGATCCCAAGAGAGGGAACTTGTAGAATGGTTACGAGATGAAAGTTTGTGGTTGAGCCCACTATGGGAAAGGCAATTTTGGATTGGATGTTGCATAATGAACCAGATTTGATTAGGGAGTTTCAGGTAATGAATCCATAGGAAGCAGTGATCATAAGATAAAATTCACCCTGCAGTTTAAGAGGTAGAAGCTGAAATCTGCTATATTCGTATTACAGTGGTGTTACGTAACAGGCAACAATGAATATCAATCGAGTCAGGTTATATAAAAACAACCAAACATTTACTAAACACGGATAAACAATAAAAAACAAACGAAAACCTTAACCGGAAGTTAACCACCATGCGTCCGTTCAACAAATCGCCACTCGGTACTGGTTCTTAAAGCGATAAATGCGAAAACAGTACTTAAAGCGGTAAATTCAAATACAGTTCCTAAAATGGTAAATTTGGAAGCCCAGCAGATTTATACATTCAATTGGGAGAGACTTCTCTGGAGAAGGATTTCTTCATAGATGCGACTTTCCTGCTGGTTCTGTCCAAAGGATTCACGATGAAGGAAATAAATGGCTTAAAAACAACTGACCTTTATTTCTAGAGAGCAAACCTTGCATGAACTTCCTTGCTGTCTTGGCAGGAGTTATCTTCGATGCAGGTCGCTACTTCTTCAACGAAGACTCAATAAGGTCGATCCTTTATTAAACTGCCGAATGATATCAACTTCTCTTAATCCTTCAGGTCCTGTACTTCGATAAAGTCTTCACTATCCAATACCACTAAAAAGGTATATCAACAAATCTGGCAAAAATAGGTAAACTGCCAGTCCAGCACTATTGTACCTTACAATAGAACATAAAGCTCCGTTTTAAAAATGTAGCTGCGTCATAAAGCAAATACGCAATGGAACGGAGACACTGACTAACGTTCTAGCTGGAAAACTAACTGCGTCACCAGGGGTCTTCCCTTTTATACCCATGTGAACATGTCGTCACGTGACCTCACATCGACAGGAAAATTACATCAGGTGACCTCCAAAAGACTATTACACCATTCTCACAAGAAAGTCGCAAGATCTCCTTGAGGTATGCAAGAGTGGAGTAAAGTGTATTACAAAGGCCTGAGAGAGGAGATGAACAATATTGATTGGAAGGGAACCCTAGCAGGTATAATGGCAGAACATCAATGGCTGGAGTTTCCAGGAGCAAGCTGGAAGGTGCAGGAAAGATACATCCTAAAGATGAAGAAATATTCTAAAGGGAGGATGAGGCAACTGCAGCTGAAAAGGGTAGTCAAAGGCAGCGCAAAAGCAAAAGAGAGAGTATATAATATAGCAAAAAATTGTGGGAAGGTAGAAGATTGCGAAGCTTTCAAAAATCAACAGAAGTCAACTAAAATGTGATAAGGAGCAAAAGGATGAGATATGAATGTTAGCTAGCTAATAATATTAAAGAGAATTTAAAAAAAGATTTTCAATTACATAAAGAGTAAAAGAGAGGTGAGAGTGGATAGCAGACTACTAGAAAGTGATACTGGAGAGGTAGTAATGTGGGACAACGAAATGGGGAATGAGCTAAAAAAATAGAACAAACAGAGAGAGAAGAAATACAAACATAGTAATCTGATGTTTGAAAGGAAGAAGCTGTTCCTGAAACATTGAGTGTGTATCTTCAAGCTCTTGTACCTCTTCCTTGATGTTAGCAATGAAAAGAGGGCATGCCAAGGATGATGGAAGTTCTTAATGGTGGATGCCACTTTTTGAGACATCCGCATTTGAAGGTATCCTTGATGCTGGGGATCTGGCTGAGTTTAGAGTTTTCTTCAGTCTGTTCCAAACCTGTGTAGTGGCCCCCATACCAGTTAGAATGTTCTCCACAGTACTTCTGAAGAAATTTGTAAGTTTCTTCGGTGACGCCCCAATTTTCTGCAAGCTCCTAATAAAATTTAGCTGCAGTCGTGACTTCTTTGTAATTGCTAAATACGTTGGGCCCAGGGTTGATTTTCAGAGATGTTGACATCATTCCACTAATGATCCCTTGATGAGGACCGGGGCATGTTCCATTGACTTCCTCTTGCTGAAGTCACAATCAGTTCCATTGTCTTACTGAATTTGAGTGCATGGCTGTTGCTGCAATACCACTCAATCAGCGGATCTATCTCACTCCAGTACACCTCCTCATCACATCTGAAATTCTGCCAATAGTTGTGACATCGGCAAATTTATGGATGGCATTTGGGCTGTGCCTGGCCACACAATCGCTGGTGTAAAGGAAGTAGAGCAGTGGGCTAAGCACACCAGTTTTGATTGTCAGTGAGAAGGCGATCCGTACAGACTGTTGTCTCCCGAAGAGGAAGTCAAGGGTTCAGTTGCAGAGGGAGGTATAGAGGCTAAGGTATTGGAGCTCGCTGATTCCAACCAAGGGTCAGATTGTGTTTAATACTGAGCTATGGCCACTAAACAGCAGCATCACTGAGGTATTACCACTGTCCAGGTGATTCAAGGCCGAATAGAAAGCCAGAGTGATTGCATCCACTGTGGGCCTATTGCGGGGACAGGCAAACTGCAACGGGGACAGGCACCAGGCAGTATATTACACTTCAGCACATCCTGGCCCATAGAACAAGAACATGTCAAAGTCAAAGTAAATTTATTATCAAAGTACATTTATGTCACCATATACAACCTTTAGATACATCTTCATGCAGGCACTTATTGGAAAACAAAAATACAACAGAATGTATGAAAAACTATAACAAAAGACTGGCATGGAATCAATGTGCAATAGATGAAAAGTTGTGCAAATAATAAAAAAATACTGAGAACGAGTTGTAGAGTCCTTGAAAGTGATTCTATACGTTGCAGGTGTATAGGGTTATCAATAAGAATTCACACATTCAGTACAGAATCTATAAGACCATAAAACATAGGAGCATAATTTGGCCATTTGACCCATCTGAAATAACATATGTATTTTATAAGCACATTGAAACTTAGACTAAGTCTATCACACATAAAAGAGGGAACAGAAGTTTGCCACTACTTTGATAGCCCGTAAGTTACTTATCTGGTGGTGAATTCACATTAAGGGTTGCATGATTTCACAAAATTAGGATTTTAAATTAAAATGGTCCATGAGGCATAGGCATCCATGTGAAAATACCCATGGCCCAAGGACTAATGCAAACCACAACTTATAGTAAATGACATGCTAAAATACTCAGTTTGTCATAATACAATTTAAAAACTGATGGGAATTAAACTTAATGTTTGAAATTGTGATAAAGTTTGGTGAAGTGGAATGAGAGGAATTATACAGAACAATTTAATCCTGACCATGTATCATTGTGCAGACAGTAGAAGAAGAAAACCATTTGCAGAAGCATCCAAGAAGTGAAACTAATGAAAGCTTGGACTTAAATCATCTCCTTCTTGAAATTGAACAAGGGTTTTTGTCCAAATTGTATTCTAGATTATGCAGTGAATCATTCAGATATTTTTTTTTTTTTGCGATAGGATAGTTCTCATCATGCCAAACTGGTAGTGGTAGAGGCAGGTTCAATTAGAAGACATCTGAACAAGTAAAATAACAAGTAATGTTCAGCGGGATGTTGGAATGGGCATTGGAATTGCTTTATTATTGTCGACTGTACCACTTGCAATCATTACACAGTACATTGATGTAGTACAAGGAGAAAACAACAACATAATGCATAATGGTTCCAAGGTTGTCAAGCCGAGGAGTGGTAGTGGGGACAAGCTCCCATCACCTAAAAGTGCTCCTCACGAAATGCGCCTCAAATAGCCTCTGACAACCAAGTCCAACTCCTGGCCTTCTCGTGTGGTTTAGCCTCTAAGCCTGGCGGAACTGTTTCTACTGACAGGAGAAGGGGCTAAGACGGGTCCTGGTGCCTTAAAACCAGTGCTTTGGGTAGATGGAGCTCATCAGCCTGGGGAGGCAGTCCATCTAAGAGAGGGAAAACACTGATTTCAATCCTCCGCTGCCTTGCGGCCACACCCACTGACAGGAAAGGCTTCGGCAGTAAACCCTGAGGTCAAATCCAGAGCTGGAGTCCCTAAGGCAGTCCGACGATACCTTCAATCTCGTCGACACTGGTGCCAAGCTGTATCGGCCCTTTCCCTTCCCTTGGACAACATTGGTGTCGTGGAGAGGGCAGACTTGCTGCATGGGCAACTGCCGGTCTTCCATGCAACCTTGCCCAGTCCTGCGCCCTGGAGAGGACACTCCAGCGTCACCTCACCGCGACGGCACAACACGGAAGACTTTCCAGGTGCAGATCCATGCTCTCGCAAGACTAATGGATGCCACCACCAATGCAGAATAAAGTGAAACAGCTACAGAAGAAAGTGCATTGCAGGTAGTCAATACAGTGCAAAATTATAACAAAGATTGTGAGGTCAAGAGTCCAATTTATGATACTAAGGAACCACTTAATGGTTTTATAGCAATGGTGTAGATGTTCTCTCTGAGTCTGGTGGTGCATGCTTTCAGATTTTTGTATGTTCATCTTAATCGGAGAGGGGAGAAGGGAGAATATCACGAGTGGGTGGGCTGTTTTACTGAGACAGTGGGAAGTTGAGAGTAGGCTGTTTCTGTTATAGTTGAGTTGTGTTTACGCCTCTCAGCAGTTACAGGGAGTGCAGTTACCATACCAAACTCTGATGCATCCAGATAAGATTATTTCTATGGTGCGTCAGGAAAAATTGGTAAGGGTAAAGGTAGATTATGATGCATTCATTATGAAAGACCCTCACTATCCAAGACATGCCGTTTTCTCATTACTACCGTTGGGGAAGAGGTACAGGAGCCTGCAGACCCATATTCAGTGATTTAGAAGCCGCTCCTTTCCCTCCAACATCATATTTCTGAATACACAAGAATCCATGAATGCTGTTATGGTGTGGATGAAATCATCGGAGAAACATAATTACTGGTAGATACAAAGCAGCTTCTTTACTCGACACATCGAGGTACAGCAGGCATCATATGGATGGAGATGCTTTCGGTAGAAAGGTCTGCTAGCCCTATGTGGGCTCAATATTTACAGCTGGCCCTCCTTATCCGTGAGGGATTGGTGCCGGGGCCCCTTGCGGATACCAAAAAATGCGGATGCTCAAGTCCCTTATTCAACCTGTCTTAATACAGTGGATCTTAGGACCCAGCGGAACCCCGGACCTTATTTAACCTATCTCAGTGCTGTGGGCATTAGGATCCAGCGGCGGAGCCCTGAATCCGCAGTGTTTCTGTTCACAAAAATAATCATGATCACGATTTAAAATAAAGTGGAAATAAAAAAGCGATCAGAAAGAGGTGAAATGCCATCGGTCATTGGAAAAGCATTAGGCTACAGTCGGTCAATGATCCGAACAATTTTAAAGGATAAGATGAGAAAGGCCCTGCCCCGATGAAAGCTACAATTATTACTAAGCAACAAAGTGTTTTAATTATTGGGTTTTGGGGTTCTGGGTTTTTGATCCTACACATCAAGCTGGCAGGGATGGAGAGCGCTCGGGAGTGGTCTGTTTCTGGATCGAACTCGGGAACTTCCGGTCCCGAGCCCAGCGCTGAAACATACGTTTCTTAAGTATTTTATTTGCATAGAAAGGTAAAATATATACTATATACTAAGACAAATGTTTGATTAACTGATGCTAAATAATACCTGATGTACCTGTTCCGGCTTACTTAGTAAGAGAACTTCCGTTTTTTATCCATCCTGATCCATGATAACCTACGCACATCCTCCCGTATACTTTAAATCATCTCTAGATTACTTATAATACCTAATACAATGTAAATGCTATGTAAATAGTTGTTAAACTGCATTGTTTAGGGAATAATGACAAGGAAAAAAAGTCTGTACATGCTTGAACAGCAAGTGCTGGAAGAGCACTTCCGGGTTTTCTCGATTCGCGGTTGGTTGAATTCGTGCATGCGGAACTCGTGGATAAGGAGGGCCAACTGTATATGCTAAACACAAAAGGCAATCACTACTTACAAAGTTATAGACAATGCATGGACAATGCTTCCTTTTGAAGCTACATACAAGACATCACACCTTCTGACTTCATCCTTTCCTCCTGATGCCAACATTTCTCGGTTGGTACTCACAGCCTTTGGGAGTGCAAGTCAAATCCACAATACATTTATTTGATATTTTACATGCTAAATTAATACTTATAAAGTATGGATAAGGCTGTCTTCGAAACTACCCATAAACTTCACACCTCCATCTGCAGCATCTGGCTAGTATTCCGATATTTTCTGCTTTTAAGAAATGCATTGCTGTGAACTCAATCCACAGTGCTTCGTCAAACAGAAGGCTGGTGGCCAGAGTAAATTAAGTGTAAATGAATCACTTACCCAAAAACTCACTTTAACAATCCCTTCTCTTGGCCCTCCTGGACAAAAATTAAATTTGTACCTGGAAAGGTCAACATAGGAGGACCTGTTCAAATAGGGCAGCAAAAATGTCCTGTCTTGAAATCCCGACCCCCCCCCGCCAATTTTGTGTGCCTCGATATTTATCCTAGCATTCCCTAATTTCCCTAATCCAGTGGTCCCCAAACTCCAGGCCGTGGACAGATACATTGCCGTGAAGAATGCAGCGGTAGTCGGAATGCACCCAGCACATCTTTAGGAGAAAAAGCCAAAATAAACAAACTAATTAATTAGGTGCCGCCTGGCACATAAATGTCGACCCAGATCAGAGGCGACGCAATCGGCAATCGTCATCATCATCACACTTTAGCAGGCTATTCATAGTTTTCCAACATGCTCTCAACGTTTTCTGCCTTTGCGTTTTCTCCGGGTATGTTTTCATCAGCTGTGGTCAGGTCTGGCATGGCCAGCTGGTGTTCCTCTCTTAGGTTCTCTGTAATTACATGGTTGCTGGGTATACTTGATCCCCCGCTCTGTCTGTGGGAGCCACAAGAGGGTGAGTTGTATGCTTTAACCTGCGTCCAGTGTTTCCACTGGCTGCCTCGCCGAGTCTGTACACAGACACACGTATCATTCGTTAAGAGTACCATCTGTGGTCCTATCCACCTGGGGGCAAACCCCGTCTTTCTGGCAGCACCCTCACCATAACTTGGTCGCCAGGCTGTGGAAGGACGATCCCCTTTCCCTCTGGGTCTTTCTCATCAGCGATTTGCTGTTGTTGTTTCGCTCGGTCCTTCAACACTTTAAGTTGGTTACAGAGGTCTTTCACATATTGGGTCATTCCATCCCTGTAAGCCCCAGGCTCCCCGCAACCAGTAATTACCCCATAAGGGAGTCGCATTGCTCGCTCCATCAATAATTCGTAGGGGCTGAGACCCAACATGCGGTTCAGGGTTGCGTGCAATCTCATTAGGATTCCTGGTAATACATCAACCCATGCCTATCCCGTCTCAGCTATAGCTTTGGCTAATGCATTCTTGATTGTTCCGTTCATCCTTCCTACCATTCCTGAACTCCGGGGGTGGTAGGGTACGTGGAACCATTGTCGAATCCCTAGCAGTCGACACATTTCCTTCATCACTTTCCCTGTGAAGCGTGCTCCCTGATCTGAATCCACCTGAACTAGGGTTCCCCACCTTGGGAGGGTTTCCTGAACTAGGATCCATGCAGTGGTGTGGGCGGTGCAGTCCCTTGTTGGGAAAGTCTCTACCTACCGGGTGAACTGATCCATAATTACTAGACAGTAGCCTTTCCCCCTGCTTTTTGGCAGGGGCTCTGTGAAGTCTATCTGGATGTTTTCCCAGGGCCCCCTCGGCCGAGGCTGATTTGCCAGCTGTAGCTTTCTGCCTTTACCAGGATTATGCTGGGCACAAATGATACAACAGCAGCAGAATTTCTCAACAACCCTGCCCATCCCTGGTCACCACCAGTCCTGCTGGAGGATTGTGATCATGCTCTGCCTTCCCTGATGCATCACCCCATGATATAACTTTAGTAGTATCTGTCTAATAGAGGGTGGGGCCACTGCGACTCTTTCCTCCCCATGTATCCAGCACTCATCTGGTCCCTCCTTTGCTCCTTTTCTCCTCCAATTTTCCTTCTCTTCTGCCTTTACCTCTTCATATAATTTTACTAAGCTGGCTTCTGTCATTTCCTCCTGCACACTTGCAATTTCATTTGCTTCTTGATCCCCTGCTGCCTTATTCGCAGTAATGTCTGCCCTCGGAGGAACTGGGAAAACTTTATGTTCCGGAGCGGCCACAGTCTCTCTGAGTATCCCCTGGTGTTTTTGTTCCTTCGCTATACCCTGAACAGTGGTTAGTGTGGCAGTTTGTATAGGGTCCTGCTTAGGGGGTTTATACAGACCCTCCTTTATTTTAACTGGGTCTATCTTTACTTGACCATAATCTTGCTTGTGTGTAGCCCACACCGCTGGAAATTAGAAATGTGTGCAATAAAGGAACAGCAGTTATAATGGGTGACTTCAATCTACATATAGATTGGGTGAACCAAATTGGTAAAGGTGCTGAGGAAGAGGATTTCTTGGAACATATGCGGGATGGTTTTTTGAACCAACATGTCGAGCAACCAACTAGAGAGCAGGCTATTCTAGACTGGGTATTGAGCAATGAGGAAGGGTTAATTAGCAATCTTGTCATGAGAGGCCCCTTGGGTAAGAGTGACCATAATATGATGGAATTCTTCATTAAGATGGAGAGTGACATAGTTAATTCAGAAACAAAGGTTCTGAACTTAAGGAATGGTAACTTTGAAGGTATGAGACGTGAATTAGCTAAGATTGACTGGCAAATGACACTTAAAGGATTGACGGTGGATATGCAACGGCAAGCATTTAAAGATCGCATGGATGAACTACAACAATTGTTCATCCCAGTTTGGCAAAAGAATAAATCGAGGAAGGTAGTGCACCCGTGGCTGACAAGAGAACTTAGGGAGAGTATCAATTCCAAAGAAGGAGCATACAAATTAGCCAGAAAAAGTGGCTCACCTGAGAACTGGGACAAATTCAGAGTCCAGCAGAGGAGGACAAAGTGCTTAATTAGGAAGGGGAAAAAAGATTATGAGAGAAAACTGGCAGGGAACATAAAAACTGACTGTAAAAGCTTTTATAGGTATGTGAAAAGAAAAAGATTGGTTAAGACAAATGTAGGTCCCCTACAAACAGAAACAGCGGAATTGATTATCGGGAGCAAGGACATAACAGACCAATTGAATAATTACTTTGGTTCTGTTTTCACTAAGGAGGACATAAATAATCTTCCGGAAATAGTAGGGGACAGAGGGTCCAGTGAGATGGAGGAACTGAGCGAAATAAATGTTAGTAGGGAAGTGGTGTTAGGTAAATGGAAGGGATTAAAGGCAGATAAATCCCCAAGGCCAGATGGTCTGCATCCCAGAGTGCTTAAGGAAGTAGCCCAAGAAATAGTGGATGCATTAGTGATAATTTTTCAATACTCTTTAGATTCTGGACTAGTTCCTGAGGATTGGAGGGTGGCTAATGTAACCCCACTTTTTAAAAAAGGGGGGAGAGAGAAACCAGGGAATTATAGACCAGTTAGCCTAAGTTATCCCTTGTGGCTAAAGGGATCGGGGGTATGGAGGGAAGGCTGGTACAGGGTTCTGAGTTGGATGATCAGCCATGATCATACTGAATGGCAGTGCAGGCTCGAAGGGACGAATGGCTTACTCCTGCACCTATTTTCTATGTTTCTATGTTTCTATGTTACGCCAGAATTCTGAATTCCCACAGGCGACTTTAAGTGAGGGCAACTCAGACAAGATGCTCTGTTTCTCCCCGGGGGTGAAGGACTTATGAATTTTCATAATCAAGGTCAAGGGCTGGCTCAGATCACCAGGGTTCTCAACCTGACATTGCTTGACCTCAATAGGTGCCATTCTGGTAGATCTATCTGGGTAAAACCTCTTCCTGAGATATCTCCACACTAATTCTCACACTACGCAAAATATCAAAGACGGGTAGCAGTTAAACAGTACATACTTAAAAAAGCGGAGCATGTGTTCCGCATTCTGCCATTTTTGGGTACCTGAACTCATGATGCCTGCTGTATTCCTTTGCATCACACTTGCAAAACGCGTACACTAAAATGCAACTCCCCGAATGAGTATACACTCCTCTACTCTGGCGTCTTGAACCGTACCGTCGGTTACCACCTTTTGCAACTGGTGGTCCAAGTTAACCAAGTTAACACGTAAAGATTCCTCACTTACATAAACACACATGCACACGCACACACTACTTTTATACCTACCAGATCAGGTCACCACGTTGGTGATAGCTCATGTTCCCATGTACCACCGACCGACAGATCCAAGTGTGAGTGTTATTTTAGAAAAAATACTCACCAACTTAGACTGCTAGGAACACTGGTCACATGACGAGTCATGAAGTATCTCACTCCTGACACCAAATATTGTGGTGTGGATGAACTCACCGGAGTTACTGGTAGATACAAAGCACAAAAAGGTACAGCAGGCATCATACGGACGGAGATACTTTCAGTAGAAAGGTCTGTTAGCCCAATGTGGGCTCGATATTTATTTGCTAAACACAAAGGGCAATTGCTATTTACAAAGTTATAGACAATGCATAGACAATGCTTCTTTTTGAAGCTACATACAAAACATCACACCTTCAGACTTCATCCTTTCCTCCTGACGCCAACATGTCTGGGTTGGTACTCACAGCCTTTAGGAGTGTAAGTCAAATCCACAATACATTTATTTGGTATTTTACGTGCTAACATAGAGGAGAATTCATATTTATAAAGTATAGATAAGGCTGTTTTCGAAACTACCTGTAAACTTCACACCTCCACCTGCAGCATCTGGCTAGTATTCCAATATTCACAGCTGTTAGGAAATGCATTGATGTGATCTCTATCCACAGTACTTTGTCAAACAGAAGACTGGTGGCCAGAGTCGTTTAAGTGTAAATGAATCATCTACCCAAAAACTCACTCTAACAAATGCTACCTCATTACTCCTATTTTGACATTATTTATTCATTTCGTAATTTATAACATTTTATGGTTTACATTGTCCTGATGCTGCAGAACAAAAAAAATCATGTGATATAAAACAGTCATAATAACTAAATCAGGTTCTTTTTCTGAATTGGTCATGTTATAATCAATTCACAGCAAATTTGGGACTTATCCTTAAAGCCTGTGGCTGTGCAGATCTTAAATATTATTTCCATATTTCATTGTAACAGAAATAGGTCAATCATATTTTCCGGCTCACACAGCAATCCCGCTCTCTCACTATATTGCCCTGTAACCGGTTCCATCTATTCCCCAAATTCTGCAATCCGACTACACTAGGGACAAATTGCCTTTAAACCACTTCTGCTCATTTACGCCGAACCTACTCCACTATATATCAGGAATGTTTGAACAATTATTTCCAGCTCCCTTATCCAGATTCCTGATGATGCTTTAATTCACTGTGCTTTAATTTAATTTTATTTTTTAACGTAACATAGAGCTACAGCATGGTACAGGCCCCTCCAGCCGGATAACGCCGTCCTTCACAATTACACCCATATAAGTAATCAACCTACTAACACACACATCTTTTTGGTATGTGAGAGAAAACCACAGTTCCTGACCAAAACCAATGCAGTCACAAGGAAAATGTACAAACTCCTTAAAGACTGCAGTGGGAATTGAACCCTGGTCACCAGCACTGTAATACCGTTATACTAACTGTTACACTACCCATGATTAACCATCTTTATCCATCAGTAACCAGTTACCAAACTGTAGTCACAAGGATTCAATTAATTTACTTTTCAACATGATTGCAAGCTCTTGAAGATAATGATTTTACTTTTGGGTTTGCCATTTCTTGGGTCAATGTTTAAGTTAGTCTTCAGCTTGTAAAATCATATAATTATTATTGCACAGGTGCCTTAAGACTATCACAGTTAGGGAGGAGGGTATTCTCGGGATAAACGCCCAGTACTCATTAAATGCTCTCAATGGCGTATGTCTCAAATAGCCTCTGGCAATCAAGTCCAGCTCCTGGCCCTCACGTGTGGTTTAACTACTAAGCCCAGTGGAACCATTTCCACTGATGAGAGAAGGGGCAAAGGCAGGTTACTGGTCCCTTAAAACCAGTCACTTCGGGCAGATGGGACTCACTACTTATGGTTGGCAGCTCAACTCGGAAAAGGAAAACTCTGATCTCAAACCTCCACTGCTTTACAGCAATATCAACTCATAGGGAAGGTTTTGAGAGTAAACCCCAAGGAAATACCCAGAGCTGGAGTCCCTAAGGCAGTTCTATGTTGAGTTCAATGCTGATTGGCATCTTCTGCAAACTGTATCTGTTTTTTGCCATTCTTTTGGATTTATCAGCTGTGTGGAGAGGGGGAGTCTGCTATATGGACAACAGCGTGCTCTCCATATCGTACTATATTGGTCTGCATATCAACTGAATATAGACAGCTAGAAAGCAACATCAATGATCGACCCTGAACAATGGAGGGTCTCTCTTTGCATAGAAAGCCATTCTGTACATCTGTAGAGCAATGCACTCAGTGTCAGTTCCCCATCCCATCACTGTCATTTTGCCTAATAGCCAAATAACATTCACTACCCGATTTAGCATGATCTTAGTACTCTCTATATTAAGTAACCCTATTTTATCATTGCAGGCTACACTCTCTTCTCACTGCTGCAGTGGGATGATGATACAGGAGCCTTAGATCCTAAACCACCAGGTTCAGGAACAGTTATTACCCTTCACTCATTAGGCTCCTGAATAGGGATAAATCACTTCACTCACCTCAATACTGAACTAATTCGACAACCTATGGTCTCACTTTCAAGGACCCTACAACTCCTCTTCTCAGTGTTATTTATTTATTTATTTATTTATTATTTGCACAATTTATCTTTGCAATTTTCCTGTAGTATGTCACCAGGACAGCCACAATAACCTAGTCATGGCCAAGCAAGCAAATAAGTACAGCACAGAAGTATGGACATCTTTCTGCAACTAGAGAGATAGTTGGTGAGACCCAACTAGAATTCTGCATGCTTTTTGATGTCTTTATCTGAGAAAGGGTATTTTGGCCAAGAGTAGTCTAAAGTAGAAATAGCGACTGTCAATTTCTCTTATCAGATGCTGGGTTTGTCCTGCAGAGCTTGTCCCATATTTTGTATGTTGCTGCAAATTCCAACAATTGCATTCCATATCTTTCCAAATAGATCCTTGACCAATTTGCCAGGATGGCAAGATTGATGTATGATGGGAGACTGAATAGATTTGATTGAGATACACTGGAGTTTTAATAAGTGAGAGATCATACAGAAGCTATTGAAATTCTAATGTGACTTGTGAGATCAGATTTGGGGAGGTTCATTGGGAGAAATCCAGAATCAGGGGTAACTGTTTTAAGAACAGAAGATGGTTAATGAGAGGAATTCGCGTCTAAGTCAATTTCAGGAATGAGGAAGGAATAGGGAGGAATATTTTTTGAAGCTAAAAATCAGCAAGGGGTATGGGGAGAAAGCAGGAAGGCCCTGGGTCTGTACTAACTGGAGTTTAGAAGAATGAGGGGAGGGGGATCACATTGAAAGTAATTGAATATTGAAAGGCTAGGATGGGGTAGACGTGGAGAGGACATTTCCTATAGTAGACGAGTCTAAGGCCAGAGGGCATGGTGTCAGTATAGAAGGACATTCCCTGAGAACAGAGATGAGGAGGAATTTCTTTAACCAGAGGGTGGTGAATCTGCTGAATTCATTCCCACAGGAGGCTGTGGAGGCCAAGTCATTGGGATACTTAAAATGGTGGTTGATAGGTGCTTGATTAATAAGGGTGTCAAAGGTTATGGGGAGGAGGCAGGAAAATTGGGTTAAGACAAATAATAAATCAGCCAGGATGGATTAGTAGAGCAGGTTTGAGGGGTTGAATGGCCTAATCCTGCTCCTATGTCTTATAGTCATTGACTTGTACAGTAGACCCAAAAGGGAACTGGCCAGTTCTTGATTCTATCATTTTCACGTTTCAAGATTCTAAATGGTTTAATGTCATTTCCTGTACAAAAGTATAAGGAGAATGAAATATTTGTTATTCTGGCTCTGATGCAACACAAATAAGCACAAATGATAAAGAACACAGTGATAAACACACAATAAATGTAAGTATATTAGATAGCTTATATACATAGGTTGATTTCATGACCCTAAAGTGATGCTTGGCTGTACATAAAGCGACTGATGGGAAATAATAAAGTATTGGTGGACTTAGTGGGTGGAGGTGTTGATCAGCCTTACTGCTTGGGGAAAGTAATAGTTTTTGAGTCTGGTGGTCCTGGTGAGATGCCACATATCTCCCCCTTGCTGGGAGTGGCCTTATTTCTATTTCTACACCCTATTTTTAAAACATTGAATTCTGTTTTTTTCTTGAAGCATTACTCAATTTGACTTGTCACTTTTAGTGGTTCTATGCTCTGCTGCCCCCAGATTTCTCAATATTCTGCAGCAAACTGTTGGCATTAATTATTTCTCCTTCTCCTCTCCCAACCCATTACTGTCACCTCATCTGGCACTCAATCACAAACACATGAGAAACCAGGAGTGAGGAAGACAAAGTTAGGTATAAGTTCGTTGACATTTTTCGTTAAATCATATTTTCTTTAATGTTCCTAATTATTGAGAAAATGTTTTAAAGTGGTTTTAATTAATTCAGTTCATTTTTAAAGCAATAATTTTCTAAAATATTTTAATTATTTAATTGATTATAGTAGTTTTAGAATGACAAGGATATTAAGCGTTGAAAGTCCTTGGCAGTGTTTCAGCTATAAGATGTAACATATAAAAGCAGAATTAAGCCATTTGACCCATCAAGACTGCCCTACCATCCGATCAATGCTGAGCCAGGAAGGCCTGGGTTTGCAACTTCGTCAGCTGTCAGTTTCATGCCAACATCTCACACGCAGGCTTGTTGCATCCAGCCCATCTCCACGCAATTGTCCTTTTGCAGGCATCATTGGTTATTTTCTAGATGTACTGGTAAGTTGACATTGGGAAACACACAACAGGTTAAGTATAAAGTAGCTTAGCTTTTCAGTATGAGTGGGGGCGACATCACTGACAGCAAGTTCTGCTCAGTATCTCATCTTCCATAAATAAATACACCCAACATTTTACACTATAATACTGCTAGCTTCTATGAAAATAAGTTTTAACAAAGTTGGTTTATGGACTTGATTCATCTTGATCTTTGCTGTATTAAAACTGATAAAAGATATGACTTGAATTTATTTAACACCCCTGTGTGATTGACTTAAAGGACTTTGAGTCGACAAGTTATTTTTGAAGTGTTTTCCATGATGTAAGGTCAGGAAGGCAATGGGGGAAGAAATGTGATCCACGTAACTCTAACCATGGAATGATTATGGGATTTTCATGCATAACAGTCTCTAAAGCTTACAGAGAAAAAGATGATAAAGAAAAAAATTTCTTCCAGTAAGTGGCAGTTCTGCAGGCAAACGTGCCTTGTTAATCAGTGAGGTCCAAAACTAGCCAAATTGGTTCAAGCTGACTGGAAGGCAACAGTAGTTCAGATACCATGCATAACAGAAATGGTGTGCAAAGAGCATCTTTGAATGCACTACACATTAAATCTTGAAATGGATGGGCTACAGACACAGAAGATCACAAACAACCATTCAGTGGCCACTTTTGGATACTGGAGATATCTAATACATTGGTAACTGAGTGTATTTATTAGTCAATGTGGCTTGTGTGTGTGTTTTAACCACATTTTAAATGTCCTCAAACTGAATTCACCCACATGTTGTCTTCCCTCTCCATTCTCTTTTCAAAACAGCTTCATTCTCCCTTCTTCTGCTCATATTCAAACAATTTCTGCATCAGCTAATGTAGTCCAACAACATCACGATAAATGGCAAGTAGACCCGAGGAAAATTATTACACCATTAAATAGTACAGGACGGAAAGCAGACTTTTGGCAAATCTTGCCTGTTCAATTTGTTGTCTTGACCTGGTCTTTCCCTATAATCGTACAAAGCATACTCATTCTACCTGTTTTCAGGTATATGGAGACACTGAATGTAGCAGTAACAACTTGAAATAGACATAATTAGACTGTAGAGGTTTGCTGAATTCATTTGAATGGAATATAACAACTCAGATAAGGATGTTTGGACCCAACAATAGGAAATTCAGTCTTGTGTAAATATTTTGAATACAATAATTGCACGTTTACACATGTAACTGTTAAGAGTAGAATTAGTAGTGAGTATCTTAACCTTACCAATTTGAAACCCTCAGGGTGAAACCCCTGGAGAAGAGACAATAGTGATAAAAGATCCACTACACGTGTACACATGTCATTTTAAGGAGTTTGAATGGAAAATGTGATTATATTAGAATGCTACAAGGAGTTCTTCCTCCCAGGTGACCCTTTGCATATTGTCTCCTGGTATTTATGGAACTGTCTGCAACTGTCAATAAGCAATTTCCATAACAAAATTCCAAATGCTTTGATGACAAGTCCGAACATTCTCAAAAAAAATCAATATTCAAGATTATTTATGTGAAGGAGAATGAAATCATTTGGATCTAATGCATCACTTAAAAAACCATCATCACCATCATCATCAGCGATCACTTGTAGTCACCTATGATTCTTCTCCTGGTGGTTGATCTGGTCTCTTGCGGGTCTTGAGATGACTGAAGAGGCCGATCTGTGATCCACAAGTCCCGTTGCAGCGTTGGCATGTGTAGGTCATTGAAGTTGTAACCCAGGTTAATTAAATCCAAAGATGTAATCTGAGAAAGTTCTACCTGCGGAAGGATGAAAACGAGGTTTACTGATTTAAAAAAGAAGAGAATTAGGGAAAAAAGCACTATGCGGGAAGAGATGTGGCTGATGCAAGCACGGACACAGAGGGGCAGCAACAGTTAGAACCTGAAGGGATGAACTGTTAAGAGTGGAATCAGTAGTGAGTATCTTAACCTTACCAATTTGAAGCCCTCAGGGTGAAACCCCTGGAGAAGAGACAATAGTGATAAAAGATTCATTAAAGCTGTGACTAGAACACACAGCAGCTGTAACAAGACAATATCAGCAGAGACGAGTGTCCAAAATTCTTTAAAATTATACCAAGGGATTTGGTCAAGTTTTTGTACAAGTTTGTGAACTGACCTTCCATAGATGATCAACTATTTCATTCCAATAAACCAAGAAAAAAGATGGCGAGCTGCCCAAGGTTCAATGAACAGCGTGGGGATGAAATGTGTAATGACGCAGAGGATTTAAAACGGTTGGATGTATAAGTTTATTTTCATTCAAAGCATCTGAAATTGATTTTCTGCAAGAACTGATTATTTTTGCAAAGACCTAGATAAGTTACTGAATGAGATTTACTTTGTTTAAAAGTAGTCATTTTGGAGAATTGTCATGAAAGTTAAACAGTGTATATGTAATTTTTGAATTTGAATTTAAACTTGTAGATATACTGCCTGGAACTGAAACTGAAGTTAACTATAATACTTGAGAATAGTGATTATATTTGGTTTTCTAACTAACTAACGATGAGTAAAAAGGGAAATTTAGCCTGTAAACTTTTAAATAGGGAATAACACTAGATTTAATTAATTAGAGAGATTACAGTGATAAAAGAATCTTACTGATTTAAATTAAAAGGGATTTGTTTTGGTTTGATATCTAAGATTTGGAACTGAAACAATGTTGGAATTCTGAATTGTTCTTGTTCATATAAATATTTTGTACGTATTGTTTTCTTATAAACAAACCTCATCTCCAAAAGTGTGTAGTTTCTATTCACTGCCTCCTTTGGATACCTAGAATCTTATGATGGCCTACTAGCATCCAGTGTGATTTTCTCAAAGAGTACGGTGACCAGTCACACACGATAAGACCAGTACTACAGAGGCGTTGCGAAGTGCTGGTGGATGTAACTGGTTGGGCCTTTCCCAGTCTCTCCTTATGATGAAGCCACTTAATCTCAGTGGTGTGGTGGAAGCATTCTTCGAGCTGTGCAGTCCCCTCAGAGACAGCCCTTCCCCAGCTTTTCCTACCCTGTGCTGAAAAAAAGCACAGGATTAAAGAACACAAAAAGAAAAAACAAAAAAATTAAATGTAACTGCAATACTATAATGGACAATGTACAAGAAGCTGAGTGTGGCTATATCAGACGGAGATCGAAACAGATTATGTTAGCCAAGACCCTCCACCTGAATTGGTCCTGTCGGCCTGCGTTTGGGCCATCTCCCTACTTCTCGCTACTACCATCAGGAGGGAGGTGCAGGAATCTTGGGTCCAATGCCACCAGGTTCAGCAATGGCTGTTGCCCTGCAGTTGTCGAGCTCCTGAACGGGCTTCATTCGCCTTAGTATTGGACTGACTCCACAGCTGGGGACTCCCTTTCAGACTCTCTGCAACACATGTTCTATCTTCCATTTGTTTATATTTGCATGACTTGACCTTCTTTGCATGTTGGATCTTTGTTGGCCTTTGTGTGTGGTTTTTCGTGGATTCTGTTTTATTTCTTTGCTTTCCGGTGGGTGTCTGCAAGAAAATGAATCTTAAGGTTGTATATGGTAAACACTCTTTGATAATAAATTTACTTTGAACTTTGATTGCGTGTATATGAAGTGACGCTAGTTGCAGGAGTATCTGAGTATGTGAATACCAGCCAGTTGTCAGTGTTACAAGTATTAATTCATTTGCCGGAGGCCAGCTAATGAAGTTCTTTGGGACTGAGAATGATTTGCTTGCACTGCAGTTCTGTGGATTGCATCCCATGCAAGATGTACAGACGTTCCTGCAAGAATAAGGGAGTAAACCGGAACACCCAGAGTAAATCCACATGGCCACGTTCCTTACAGAGAGTAGCAGCAATTGAACCCTGTTTGCTAGCACTGCAAAGTGATGCACTAACCACTATGCTATCGCGAACCTGGTGATACAGGTTTTCAGGCTACCTTGCTATAACAGAGCTCAGAGCAGAATGCCTTTCTGCAACTTGGTGTGGGGCGTGCAGGTGATATGTTGGTTGAGTGTGATTGAAGCCACGCTATTGGAAATGTCATCCTGGGCACTGTGAACTTGGAGGTATTTGTGAAGGTGTTAATGACTCCCCTCACCCAGCATATGGCCTGTTCGCATTGCTACCATCAAAGAGGAGGAACAGGAGCCTGAAGACACACACTCAGCAGTTCAGGAACAGCTTCTTCCCCTCCAGCATCAGATTTCTGAATGGACAATGAACCCATGAACACTACCACACTGTATTTTCCTCACGTTTTGAACTACGTAATTAATTTACTCTGATATACTCTGGTGGAGATAAATATGAAAAAGGTGTTGCAATCATTTTAGACAAAGAAACATCCAAGATCCTGCTAGGATGCTGGCATATTTGAGACAGAATGATGTTAATCAAACTAAAAGGACAACAAAATAACATCAAGTCAAGTCAGGTCAAGTCACTTTTTATTGTCATTTCGACCATAACTGCTGGTACAGTACACAGTAAAAATGAGACAACATTTTTCAGGACCATGGTGCTACATGAACTATACAAAAACTACACTGAACTACGTAATACAACACAAAACTACACCAGACTACAAAACTACCCAGGACTGCATGAAGTGCACAAAACAATGCAGGCATTACAATAAATAATAAACAAGACATTATTCACAGGAGAGGGCAGTAGGTTGGTGTCAGTCCAGGCTCTGGGTATTGAGGAGTCTGATGGCTTGGGGGAAGAAACTGTTACATAGTCTGGTCGTGAGAGCCTGAATACTTCGGTGCTGTTTGCCAGATGGCAGGAGGGAGAAGAGTTTGTATGAGGGGTGCGTGGGGTCCTTCATAATGCTGTTTGCTTTACGGATGCAGTGTGTGGTGTAAATGTCTGTAATGGCGGGAAGAGAGACCTCGATGATCTTCTCAGCTGACCTCACTATCCGCTGCAGGGTCTTGTGATCCGAGATGGTGCAATTTCCGAACCAGGCAGTGATGCAGCTGCTCAGGATGCTTTCAATACAACCTCTGTAGAATGTAAGAGTTGCTGGTGAACGCAGCAGGCCAAGCAGCATCTCTAGGAAGAGGTACAATCGACGTTTTGGGCCCAGACCCTTCGAAAGGGCTAACTGAAAGAAGAGCTAGTAAGAGATTTGAAAGTGGGAGGGGGAGGGGGAGATCCAAAATTATAGGAGAAGACAGGAGGGCAAGGGATGGAGCCAACGGCTGAACAGGTGATTGGCAAAGGGGATATGAGAGGATCATGGGACAGGAGGCCTAGGGAGAAAGAAAAGGGGGAGGGGCGGAAACCAGAGGATGGGCAAGGGATATAGTGAGGGGGACAGAGGGAGAAAAAGGAGAGAGAGAAAAAGAATGTTTGTATATAAATAAATAATGGATGGGGTACAAGGGAGAGGTGGGACATTAGCAGAAGCTTGAGAAGTTTATGTTCATGCCATCAGGTTGGAGGCTACCCAGATGGAATATAAGGTGTTGTTCCTCCAACCTGAGTGTGGCTTCATCTTTACAGTAGAGGAGGCTGTGGATAGACCTATCAGAATGGGAATGGGACGTGGAATTAAAATGTGTGGCTACTGGGAGATCCTGCTTTCTCTGGAGGACAGAGCATGTGGCCTTCTATATATTGGCGAGACCTGACGCAGACTGGGAGATCGTTTTGCTGAACACCTACGCTCTGTGTGTTATTTGAAATTATAGCACCTGCAAGTTTCCTCGTGTTTGCCTCTGTAGAATGTGGTGAGAGTGGGGGTGGGAGATAGACTTTTCTCAGACTTCGCAGGAAGTAGAGACGCTACTATGCTTTCTTTGCTATAGAGCTGATGTTGAGGGACCAGGTGAGATTCTCCGCCAGGTGAACACTAAGAAATTTGGTGCTCTTAATGATCCCTACGGAGGAGTCGTCGATGTTTAGCGGAGAGTGGTCGCTCTGTGTCCTCCTGAAGTCAACAACCATCTCTTTTGTTTTGTTCACATTCAGTGACAGGTTGTTGGCTCTGCACCAGCCCGTTAGCCGCTGCACCTCCTCTCTGTTTGCTGACTCATCATTCTTGCTGATGAGACCCACCACAGTCGTGTCATTGGCAAACTTGATGATGTGGTTTGAGCTATGTGTTGCAGCACAGTTGTGGGTTAGCAGAGTGAACAGCAGTGGACTGAGCACACAGCCTTGGGGGGCCCCCGTGCTCAGTGTGATGGTGTTGGAGATGCTGCTTCCTATCTGGACTGTCTGAGGTCTCCCAGGATCCAGTGCAGAGGGAGGTGTTCAGACCCAGTAGGCTCAGCTTTCCAATCAGCTTCTGAGGAATGATTGTGTTGAATGCTGAACTGAAGTCTATGAACAGCATTCGAACGTATGTGTCTTTTTTGTCCAGGTTGGTTAGGGGCAGGTGGAGAGTGATGGCAATGGTGTCGTCTGTTGAACGGTTGGAACAGTACGTGAACTGCAGGGGGTCCAGTGAGGGGGGCAGCAGGGTCTTATGTGCCTCATGACGAGCCTCTCGAAACACTTCATCATGATGGATGTGAGTGTAAGGGGACGGTAGTCGTTGAGGCAGGACACTGAAGACTTTTTAGGCACGGGGACGATGGTGGCGGCCTTGAAGCACGTAGGAATGACGGCGCTGCTCAGGAAGATGTTGAAGATGTCAGCGAGAATCTCAGCTAGCTGGTCTGCACATCCTCTAAGAACTCTGCCAGGAATATTTTCTGGTCCAGCAGCCTTCAGTGGCTTGACCCTGCACAGGGTTCTCCTCACATCGGCCACGGTAAGACACAGCAACTGGTCGTTCGAAGGAGGGGTGGTTTTCCTCGCCGCCACGTCACTTTCCACCTGAAAACGAGCGTAGAAGTTATTCAACGCATCTGGGAGGGAGGCATCACCAGCACAAGCAGGTGGTGTTGTCTTGTAGTTGGTGATATCCTGAATGTCCTTCCACATGCGCTGCGTATCGCCACTGTCCTGGAAGTGGCTGTGGATTCACTGGGTGTGTGCACACTTTGCCTTTCTGATGGCCTCGGACAGTTTGGCCCTCGCTGTTGTTAGGGTTGCCTTGTCGCCTGCTCCGAAGGCGGAGTCACAGGTTCTCAGCGGCGCATGCACCTCCACGGTCATCCACGGCTTCTAGTTAGCGTGTGTAGTGATGGTCTTGGCCACAGTGATGTCATCAATGCTCTTGTTGATGTAGCTAGTCACTAATGCTGTGTACTCCTCTAAGTTGGTAGAGTTGCCATTGGTTGCAGCCTCCATCTCTATCATCCAAGTATATGCACCCACAATGGCAAGCTCAGAGGAAGAAATTAATGCCTTCTACCACTCCTTAGACAAAGCACTAGAAGAATGTAAATCACAAGAAGCCATCATAGTCATGGGCGACTTCAATGCAAAAGTTGGTGAGGGAAGAGAAGACAATATTGTTGGAGACCAGGGATTGGGAGAAAGAAATGAAAGAGGAGAAAAACTTATATCATGGTGTAAAACAATCAATCAGGTAATCACCAACACTTGGTTTAAACAATATCCAAGAAGGAAATGGACATGGAGAAGCCCAGATGGGAACAACAAAAATCAAATTGACTACAGAACAATCAATAACAGATTCAAGAACTCGATAACTCAATCTAAAAACTACCGTGGAGCAGACTGTGGAAGCAACCACTTACCAGTCATTTGCAAAATGAAAATAAAGAGAGAAAATTAAAGAAACCAAAAAGATCTGAACCACTGGATTATCAACAACTACAAAACAACCCTCATCTGAAAGCAAAATACACAATCAGATGCTGTTTGGCCTGCTGCGTTCACCAGCAACTTTGATGCGTGTGGCATCAAGGTGAAAAACCATTTTCAATTGCTGCAGGATGAAGGAGGCAAATCTTCCTGGGACATACTGAAGGAATCCATGGTTGAAGCTGCAAAAGAAACCATCCCACGAAAAGAATGGAAAAGTAAGAAGAAATGGATAACAGAAGATATAATACAATGGATGCAACAGAAACAGACCATCAAACTAAGAGACAGTGAAGAATACAAACAACTTGATAAGACAATAAAAAGAAAATGCAGAGAAGCTAAAGGCAGATGGCTAAATGAGAGATGCTTAGAGATAGAAATGCTACAAACCCATAACCATCGGAACAAAGTTGATGCACAATAAGATTAAAGAACTAACGGGGAAATTACCTTGCTCAGCAAGTGGATGCATCAAGACAAAAGATGGCAGCTTAATTATGAGCAAAGAGGAAATCCTGAACACATGGACAGAATATATAAAATAACTTTTTGAAGACCAAAGAGGAGAAAAAGTGAACATAAAGAAGAATCATGAAGGACCTAGAGTCAGAAATTCGAGCAGCCGTAAATAAAACAAAACATAACAGAGCAACTGGTCCAGACAACATCGCTGTTGAAATGATACTGGCCTTAGAAGATTTTGGAATAGAGAAAATAACAGAAATAGCAAATGAAGTCTATGATCATGGGGAGATACCTGATGATTTAAGTAAATCAGCGTTCATCACACTTCCAAAGAAAGAGGGAGCTACAGAATGTGAGTTACATCGTACAACAAGCCTGATGAGCCACGTGGCAAAAATTATTCTCAGAGTCATCATGATGAGAGCAAGATGCTGTATAAAACCAGAATAAAGAACAATGCGACTTTGTGGAAAACACTGGAACCAGAAATGCAATTTTCATGCTACAGATGATCTGTGAACGAGCCATCCAGATACAAAAAGACATCTATCTATGTTTCATCGATTACACAAAAGCTTTTGATACTGTCAGACACCAAGATCTTCTGGAAATGCTTCAAGATCTTAACATAGATGAAAAAGATACATGTTTCTTAAGAAACTTATACTGGGACCAGACAGCATCCATCAGAATAGAAGGAGAAGTGAGTGAGTATGTGAATATCATGAGAGGAGTCAGGCAAGGTTGTGTCTTTTTAACAGACCTTTTCAACCTGTATAGTGAAAATATCTTGAGAAGTATCAAAGACATCAAAGGATTCACAATTGGAGGCCATAATATAAATAACATCAGATATGCTGATGACATCATACTAATAGCTGACTCAGAAACAAAACTTCAAGAACTACTCACTATAGTTGCAGCAGAAAGTAATCACAGAGGCCTCTCAATCAATACCAAGAAGACAGTAAGCATGGTCATCTCCAAAAAGACAAACATCCCACAATGTGTGATCAAGATTGGAAATACAAACATCAAACAAGTCAACAAATTCAGATATTTTGGCTGCCTAATAACAAGTAATGGCAGGTGTGACACAGATATCAAATACAGAATGGCAATAGCGAAAGAAGCTTTCCAAAAATGAAGACCATATTGAAAGAGAGAAAGATAAGCATGCACACTAAAAACAGAATACTGCAGTGCTATATTTATTCTATCCTGACCTATGGAAGTGAATGCTGGACCATTTCCCCAGCAATGGAAAAGAGACTAGAAGCAGCTGAATTGTGGTTCTACAGGAGAATGTTAAAAATACCAGGGACCACACACACATCAAATGAAGAAGTTCTCAGAAGAACCCAAGCAGTTAGATCACTCATACCAACAATAAAAGAAAGACAACTCAGATTCCCATATCACATCATGCGGAAAGATGAACTAGAAAAACTCATGCTCTCTGGAAACATCGAGGGGAGCAAACCTAGAGGAAGACCTCGGCTTATGTACATCAAAAGTCTAGCCAGGTGGCTACAAATCGAGGAAATGGAAGTCATCCAAAGAACGAGGGATAGATCAATATGGAAAACCATGGTCACCAATGTCTGCATTGACTATGGTACCTAGACGGACATTTAATTTAGTTTTTGTTACACTTAGTGCAATTTATATTTTTTTTATTTACTGCTACTGTAGAACAACAAATTTCATGACATATATTAGTAATAGTAAACCTGATTCTGATATGTTGACCATGTCTAGTGTTAAATTGGTGCTGGGTTTAAGACACAACCTCCAAATGCCTCTTCTTTATTCCAAATTTATTTACTTATTGGGATATAATTCATAATAGCCCTTTCCAGCCCTTTGAGGCATGCTGCCCTGATTATTAATCCTAGCCTAATCACGGGGCAATCTACAATGACCAGTGAACCTACCAACCAATATGTTTTCAGAATGTGGGAGGAGACAGGAACACCAGGAGAAACCTACATGATCACAGTACAAACTGCTTACAGGCAGCGGCAGGAACTGAACCTAGCTTGCCTGTACTATAATGTGTAGTGCTATCTGCTATGTTACCATGCTACAAACACCAGCATACATTAATCTGAAAACTGCTGAAGCATGAGGTGTATCAAAAATATGCCAAAAATATTGTCAAAAATAGGTTGACAGTATGTTTAAGAAGGCGTATGGTGTGTTGGCCTTCATCAACCGTGGGCTTGAGTTCAGGAGCCGTGAGATAATGTTACAGCTATATAAGACCTTAGTAAGACTCCACTTGGAGCACTGTGTTCATTTCTGGTCACCTCATTACAGGAAGAATGTGGAAACTATAGAGAAAGTGCAGAGGAGACTTACATGAATGCCTGGATTGGAGAACATGCCTTATGAAGATAGGTTGAGTGAACTTGGCCTTTTCTCCTTGGAGCGGAGGATGAGAAGTGACCTGATAGAGGTGTATAAGATGATGAAGGGCATTGATTGAGCGGATAGCCAGAGGCTTTTTCCCAGGGCTGAAATGGCTAACATGAGTGGGCAGTTTTAAGGTGCCTGGAAATAAGTACCAAGGAGATGTCAGTTTTCACACAGAGAGTGGTGGGTGTGTGGAATGCACTGCCAGTAATGGTGGTGGAAGTGGATACAATAGGGTCTTTTCAGAAACTCCTAGATAGCCACATGGAGCTTAGAAAAATAGAGGGCAATGCACTAGAGAAATTCTAGGCCGTTTCTAGAGTAGGTTACATGGTCGGCACAACATTGTGGGCCGAAGGGCCTGTAATGTGCTGTAGATTTCTATGTTCTATGCAAGAATAGAAATGCATCACAAACTTTTTCCATTATACTTTATTGTCGCCAAGCAATTGATACTAGAATGTACAATCATCACAGTGATACTTGATTCTGTGCTTCCCGCAGTGATACTTGATTCTGTGCTTTAAATATTTACAAATCGATAGTAAATATTTAAAATTTAAATTATAAATCATAAATAGAAAATAGAAAAATGGAAAATAAGGTAGTGCAAAAAAAACCGAGAGGCAGGTCCGGATATTTGGAGGGTACGGCCCAGATCCGGGTCAGAATCTGTTCAGCAGTCTTATCACAGTTGGAAAGAAGCTGTTCCCAAATCTGGCCATAGGAGTCTTTAAGCTCCTGAGCTTTCTCCCGGAGGGAAAAGGGATGAAAAGGGTGTTGGCTGGGCTGGTCGTGTCCTTGATTATCCTGGCAGCACTGCTCTGACAGCGTGCGGTGTAAAGTGAGTCCACGGACTGAAGATTGGTTTGTGTGATGTGCTGTGCCGTGTTCACGATTTTCTGTAGCTCCTTCCAGTCTTGGACAGGACAACTTCCATACCAGGTTGTGATGCACCCTAGAAGAATGCTTTCTATGGTGCATCTATAAAAATTAGTGAGGGTTTTAGGGGACAGGCCAAAGATCTTTAGTTTTCTCAGGAAGTAAAGACGCTGGTGGGCCTTCTTGGCAGTGGACTCTGCTTGGTTGGACCAAGTCAGGTCATTTGTGATATTGACCCCGAAGAACTTAAAGCTATTCCACTTGCGCACCACCGATGTAAATTGGGTCATGCGGTCCGCTACTCCTGCTCAAGTCAACAACCAATTCCTTCGTCTTGCTGACGTTGAGGGATAGGTTATTGTCTTTGTACCATGCCACTAGGTTCTTAATTTCCTCTCTGTACTCAAACTCATCATTACCTGAGACATGGCCTACAATTGTTGTATCAGCAAGCTTATATATTGAGTTCAATGGAAACTTAGCTACACATTCATGGGTGTACAGTGAGTACAGCAGGGGGCTGAGTACACAGCCTTGTGGGGCACCGGTGCTCAGAGTGATCGTAGAGGAGAGCTTGCACCTGTTTTTACAGCCTGGGTCCTGTCTGTGAGGAAGTTGAATATCCAGCTGCAGATCTGAGTGCTAAGGCCCAGGTTCCAGAGATTAGGAATCAGTTTATTTGGAATGATGGTATTAAAGGCAGAGCTGTAGTCAATGAAAAGGAGCCTTACATATGCGTCTTTATTCTCTAGGTGTTCTAAGGAGGACATTCAAACTTTCCAAACTCCAAATTTTCCAGCAAAACATTTAAGTATGCATACAGTATCTTGGAAATCATTAGGTAAAGCATAATCACAAAATGTTAAACTGTCGTTTGGAAAGAAGAATGTTATCATTCAAATCATTTTTGGATTTTGGTGGCACAGTTTAATAGAAAGGATAAATCCCAATGATTCTTCAACATTTTGGCCCTTTTGCTTTATATTAAAGGCTCAATATTACAGCAGGCAATGAATCAAAGAAATCCCTGTGATGTTATTTCAATGAAAGGTCTTATTTACAGATACCACATAGCTTATTCCTTTGTCCCGACTCATAATAATTCCTAAATAACTTCTCAAGCAATTGAAATTGGTTTATTACTGTCGCAAGTAGAGAAGTACGGTGAAAAGCTTGTCTTGCATACTGTTCATACCAATCAAACTATTACACGGTGCATTCACAAGGAAATCTGCAGATGCTGGAATTTCAAGCAACACACATAAAAGTTGCTGGTGAACATGGCAGGCCAGGCAGCATCTCTAGGAAGAGGTACAGTCGATGTTTCAGGCCAAGACCATTCGTCAGGACTAACTGAAAGAAGAGCTAGTAAGAGATTTGAAAGTGTGAGGGGGAGGGGGAGATCCAAAATGATAGGAGAAGACAGGAGGGGGAGGGATGGAGCCAAGAGCTGGACAGGTGATTGGCAAAAGGGATATGAGAGGATCAGAGGACATGAGGCCTAGGGAGAAAGAAAAGCAGGGATGGGGAAACCAGAGGATGGGCAAGGGGTATAGTGAGGGAGACAGAGGGAGAAAAAGGAGAGAGAGAAAAAAAATGTGTGTATATAAACAAATAACGGATGGGGTACGAAGGGGAGGTGGGGCATTGGCCGAAGTTTGAGAAGTCAATGTTCATGCCATCAGGATGGAGGCTACCCAACAGAATATAAGGTGTTGTTCCTCCAGCCTGAGTGTGGCTTCATCTTGACAGTAGAGGAGGCCGTGGATAGACATATCAGAATGGAAATGGGATGTGGAATTAAAATGTGTGGCTACTGGGAGATCCTGCTTTCTCTGGTGCACAGAGCATAGGTGTTCAGCGAAACGATCTCCCAGTCTGCGTTGGGTCTTGCCAATGTATAGAAGGCCACATTGGGAGCACCGGATGCAGTATATCACCTCAGTCGACTCACAGATGAAGTGTTGCCTCACCTGGAAGGACTGTCTGTGGCCCTGAATGGTGGCAAGGGTGGAAGTGTAACGGCATGTGTAGCACTTGTTCCGCTTACACGGATAAGTGCCAGGAGGGAGATCAGTGGGGAGGGATGGGGAGGACGAATGGACAAGGGAGTCGTGTAGGGAGCGATCCCTGCGGAAAGCGGAGGGTGAGGAGGGAAAGATGTACTTGGTGGTGGGATCCCGTTGGAGGTGGCGGAAGTTACGGAGAATCATATGTTGGACCCGGAGGCTGGTAGGGTGGTAGATGAGGACAAGGGGAACCCTATTCCTAGTAGGGTGGCAGCAGGATGGAGTGAGAGCAGACGTGCGTGAAAGGGAGACTTTGAGAGCAGAGTTGATGGTGGAGGTAGGGAAGCCCCTTTCTTTAAGAAAGGAGGACTTCTCCTTCATCCTAGAATGAAAAGCCTCATCCTGAGAGCAGATGCGGCGGAGACGGAAGAATTGTGAGAAGGGGATGGCATTTTTGCAAGAGATAGGGTGAGAAGAGGAATAGTCCAGATAGCTGTGAGAGTCAGTAGGCTTATAGTAGACATCAGTAGATAAGCTGTCTCCAGAGATAGAGACAGAAAGATCTAGGAAGGGTAGGGAGGTGTCGGAAATGGACCAGGTAAACTTGAGGGCAGGGTGAAAGTTGGAGGCAAAGTTAATAAAATCAGCGAGCTCAGCATGCGTGCAGGAAGCAGCGCCAATGTAGTCGTCGAGGTAGTGAAGGAAAAGTGGGGGACAGATACCAGAATAGGTTTGGAACATAGATTGTTCCACAAAGCCAACAAAAAGGCAGGCATAGCTAGGACCCATAGGGGTGCCCATAGCTACACCTTTAGTTTGGAAGAAGTGGGAGGTGCCAAAGGAGAAATTACTAAGAGTAAGAACTAATTCCACTAGACGGAGCAGAGTGGTGGTAGAGGGGAACTGGTTAGGTCTGGAATCCAAAAAGAAGCAGAGAGCTTTAAGACCTTCCTGATGGGGGGATGGAAGTATATAGGGACAGGACATCCATGGTGAAAATAAAGCGATGGGGGCCAGGGAACTTAAAATCATGAAAAAGTTTCAGAGCGTGAGAAGCGTCAGGAACATAGGTAGGAAGGGATTGAACAAAGGGGGATAAAACAGTGTCGAGGTATGCAGAAATGAGTTCGGTGGGGCAGGAGCAAGCTGAGACAATAGGTCTACCAGGACAGTTAGGTTTGTGGATCTTGGGTAGGAGGTAGAAACAGGAAGTGCGGGGTGTGGGAACTATAAGGTTGGTAGCAGTGGGTGGGAGATCCCCTGAGTGGATAACTTTGGTGGTGGCGTGGGAGACAATGGCCTGGTGCTCCTTAGTGGGATCATGATCCAGGGGTAAATAAGAGGAGATATCTGTGAGTTGTCACTGTGCCTTGGCAAGGTAGGGATCAGTGCGCCAGACTACAACTGCATTGCTTGTCCATCATATCCAACAATAAAGTGAGAACTCTGTTGGGAAGGTTTTTAAAAGATTGATAATTTTTGAATGATAATTATCATTCAAAAACAAGTTGTATAAGGAAAGGAGTGATGCTGATGGAAAGGAAAATTTAAAGCTAAACAATTGAAAAACAAGTACTTCTTGTGACTTTTAACAACGCAAATGCAGTCCTAACTACATAAGTACAATGAAGGTATGCAAAGCACCAAGCAAGGAGGAAAACTGATTTGAGCCACAAACACGGGGTTTTCAAATGAGAAAAAAAGCCTGGAGATATAAATAGTGTCTACAGTAAGCACTGCAATACCCATCAAAAATCCCTGCTATCCAGACCATGCCATCTGCTCACAGCTACCATCAGGACAGGCAGTACCGAAGCCTGAAGTCCCACACTACCAGGTTTATGTAAAGCTACTTCCCTTTAACAATTTGATTCTTGAACATTCCACAGCAACCCAGTCATGGCAGTTTGCCAATACAGGTTGACCTTCACTAATCCGACTACCTGTAATCTGTTTCCTTCGATAATCCGGCACTGATTATGCTTAATGTGATCCATCTGTAATTCGGCAATTTCACTGATCTGGCACTCCTCAGGTCCCAATAGTGAAGGATTACTGAAGGTCGACCTGTACTATGATCACCTGGGTCACTTTGCACTAAAATGGGCATCATACCTCTTTTTGTTCCAATTGTGTTCATCCTTGTAAAAACTGTGTTTAAATTATGTTTTTGCTTTCTCTTCTTGTGAATGTTGTTATGTGTCTGTAGAGCTGCTGCAAATAAGTTTTTCCATTGGATGTGTCCATTCACATGCATATGCCAATGAACTTGAATTGATTTTAACTTTGGCACTGGACAAATTATAGGAGTTGTGGAAAAATTATAAACATGCATTTATTTTATAAATGTACAAATGGAGAACCGATTGCATGATATAGCTCACTGGTTCCACTTTCCCAGGAACATTTCATTCTGACTTTGAGATACAACACAATTCCATCATAGTTAAAATGTGTCAAAACCTCTTTGAACACTATTGTGGAATACTTTCACCACAAGGAGTGCAGCAATTCAAGAAAATGGCTCACCTTCACTTTATCAAAATTAAGTAAAGATGGACATTAAATACTGTCCTTGCCAGCAAAGCTAACATACAGCAAATGAATTTTTAAAAAGCTGTTCTATTCTGTTGGTTGGAATAATGTTTAACAGATAAACCATTCAGACAACTGCAGTATCTAATTGATTTCTGTAACAGGAAGATTTAAAGCACCCACTTATACATAATGTTTAATTACATGAAGTGCCAAACATATTTAAAAGTATATTATTCAGTGATATTTAACTCAACCAAAATATTGTCATGTATTTAACGTTGTCACCAGTTTTTGTAATTCTTACACTTAAGGGATTTTTTCCTTCAATTTTGTATAGCATGGATCAATCAACCTTTACTCATTATTTAATAGCATCTATCAGACCATTATTTGCAAGCTGATCACAGTAAATAGATAGATAGATAGATAGATATACTTTATTAATCCCGAGGGAAATTTGATTTTGTTACAGCCGCACCAACCAAGAATAGAGCATAAATATAGCAAAACAAAAAACCACCAAAAAACCACCAAAAAGTTATGGTATGAGAGGAAAATACGAATAGGAGAAGGGAAAGCCCAAAGAGCTCTGCTTGATTTATGATTAAACATTCCATTTTAATCATTTAATTTTATCATACACTTAGTAATTAATTATCCAATGATTTTGCTACATTTTTGAAACTAGCAGGCTAAATCCAATATTTTAAGTCAATTTTGTGAAAACGCTACTTGCCTCTTTTGGTAAACCAAATTAACTTCAGAGTAAAATTGACCAAGTGACACAGCATCAACTGCTTTTTGAGGAAAAGAGTAAAAATATCAACTACCCTTTGTGTGAAGTTAGCATTGCCTATTTATACCATCATTTCAAATTTCCAGCATCAACAGTACTTTTATTTGATGTCACAAGAATCTGCAGATACTGGAATCTGGAGCAAAAAAATAAATAAACTGCTGGTGGAACTCAGCAGGCCAGGATTCATTGTGAGAAATGGACAAGGACAACATGTGTATTGGGTTGAAATATTTCATCCCGGCTGAAAAACCAGAGTGGAGATAGCTAGCACAATGAAGAATTATAGTAAAACTCTTTCCATTTATCTTCAGTTAAAGTGTTTAACATAGGATGTAATCAAATGTACAGTGCCTATAAAAAGTATTCCCCCCACCCCCCAAAAGTTATCATGTTTAATTTTTACAACATTGAATCACAGTGGATTTAATTTGATTTTTTTTTTTGACACTGATCAACAGAAGAAGACTCTTTCATGTCAAAGTGAAAACAACTTTCTACAAGTCGGTCTAAACCTATAACAATTATTAAACACAAAATAATTGATTGCCTAATGACTCATCCACTTCAAGTCAGAATTTAGTAGAAGCAGATTGGACAGCAATTATGGCTTTGAGTCTGCGTGGATAGGTTTCTATTAGCTTTGCAAATCTGGACACTGCAATTTTTCCCCATTCTTCTTCACAAGACTGCTCAAGCTCTGTCATTTTGCTTGGGGATCATGAGTGAACAGCTGTTTTCAAGTCCAGCCACAAATTCTCAGTTGGATTAAGGCCTGGTCTCTGACTTAGCTACTCCAGGACATTAACTTTGTTGTTTATAAGCCCTTCCTGTGTAGCTCAGGCTTTATACTAGTGGTCATTGTCTTGATGGAAAACAAATCTCCCAAGTCGCATTTCTCTTGTGGACAGCATTAGGTCCTTCCTCCAGGATTTCCCTGTATTTTGCTGCATTCATTTTACTCTCTGCCTTCACAAGCTTTCCAAGATTGCTGCAGTGAAGCATTCCCACAGCATGATGCAGCCACACCATACTTCAAGGTAAGAATGGTGTGTTTTTGATGATGTGCAGTGTTTGGCTTATGTCCAACATAACATTTAGTTCAATGGCCAAAAAGCTCAATTTTGGTTTCATCAGACCATAGAACTTTCTTCCTGCTGACTTCAGAATTTCCCACATGCCTTCTGGTAAACTGTAACCGAGATTTTATGTGAGTTTTTTTCAACAGTGGTTTTCCCATTGCCACTCTTTCATAAAGCGGCAACTGGTAAAGCACCCAGGCAACCGTTGTATGCACAGTCTCTCCCATCTCAAACAATGAAGCTTGAAGCTCCTCCAGAGTTGTCATAGGCCTCTTGGTGGCCTCCCTCACTAGTCCCCGATTTTCACGGTCACTCAGTTTTTGAGGACAGCCTGCTCTAGGCAGTAGAGCTACTAGGACTTGATGTTTCAATCCGTATGGTAAGTTGGCACTCTCGATGTTGGCAGTGGGTTTGGAGTGGTGACAAGGAGGGAGGGTAGGTACATCATCGGGGTCATCAGGTGGGCACCCTCCTTCTTTGATGTTTCGTTGATAAGCCCACAACGTCTTCAGAGGGCTCAAAGGTGCTACCTGGCATCCCAGATACACCCCCCTTAGTTCCATACTCTCCCGTCTTCATCTTGCAGCCCAGTTGTCGTCTTTTCTTTTAATTCAAATCCAGTTGCTGCTTTTTTCTGCTGCATTTGACAAGGACTTGATTGCTTGTTGGAAGGAGTGACCCCTCACCCCCATCTTCTTTAATAGACTGGTCGTAGATGTAGCAACAAATCCCCTGCATCCCACTTCTGCAGGGAAAATCTTGGTCTTCCAGCCATTCTGGGCAGCTTCAGTTGCCAGTTCAAAGTACTTGGTCTTTTTCCTCTCATAAGCTTCTTCGACACTATCTTCCCATGGCACTGTCAATTCCACAACATATGCCATTGGCTGTTGTGGACCACAGGACCATGTCTGGCTGGAGTGTTGTAGCTGCAATGTCTGGGGGAAACACAAGCTTTTTTTTCCATGTCCATTTTCCAATCCCGAGCAACCTGCAGAATGCTTACATCTTTTGACGTTATATGGTGCTCTGGAGGTTGGCCTGCTGGTACAAATCGTGTAATGTGGACATTTCCTGCTGATGTTTGTGGGAGAGCATTTGTGGTGATTCGCCTCTGTTCCGAGATAGATGCCAGCTGTCTGAGAACTTGGTTATGCCGCCAAGTGTACCACCCCTGGGTGAGGCTCGTAGTGCATCTTGTTAAAATGTGCCTTAGTGATCTGGGTGCTTGACAAAGAGAACAAGCGGGGTCTTCTCCCCACCACTTGCTCAGGTTCTGGGGTGTGGGTAGGAGGTCATAAGTGGCTCTGATGACAAAATTTAGCCGAGGTCCCTCCATCTCCCAGATGTCACGCCAGCTAAGTTTCCTCTTTTCCAGGTTCTCCCAATTAGTCCAGTGGCCCTGCTTGGTCATTGAGACAGCCTGACATCTCGCCCTGCCTCCTCCTGTCTTCTCAACTCCTCCACCACGAGTCGTCTCTTCTGCACTGATGCTGCCTTGTGCCACTGAGGAGCCTTTGGGACAAGCCCGAGCCCGGCTCTCCCATGTTGGACTTGGCCAACCACATCCCTGAAGCGAAGAGCAGATGTAGCACTCTGAACAGCTTCAGATGGGGTTCACTTCCTCCCCGTTGCCACACGGGGGGGAGGGGGGGGGGGGGCGGCGCTGTTCAAATAACAGTATCTTCAGATTCAGTGAAGGTCATGACCAACCCTGCTTTGGTTCATTTGAATTCTTCCACAATGGCTTGCAATTGGTAATTCCGATTTGCCATTCCCGTACAGTCCAACAGGACTTAAGCATTGTGGAAGTCCAAGCCACTGTTTTACATGTGTGCTGATCGCTCTTTCGAGCTTTTCCACCTTGCTGATGGGGATTTCATACACTGTTAAAGGCCACATGAGTCTTGGGAGTAGGCCGCACTGGAAGCAACACAGCTTGAGTTTCCTGGCAGCAAGGTCTTGTTGATGCGAGCTACGTACATGATGGTATCCTTTTTGAGTTGTTCAACCTGCTCAGTGTCCTTGAGCTTAGCATCATACCATTGGCCCAAGCTCTTCACTGGCATTTCTGAAACAGTTGGGACAGGTGTCCCATCAACCTGAAATCTTTGATCTGTGACTTGACCTTTGACAATGGAGATGGTTCTGCACTTGCTGGGCTTGATCTTCATCCTCGCCCATGTGATGTTTTGATGAAGCTTTTCCAGAAGTCTGTTGGTGCAGGGGACAGTTGTCGTCAGTATCATTATATCATCCATATAGGCTCGTATCGGTGGTAACTGTTGACCAAACTGTAGCCCTTTTCCTCCTGCATGTCATTTTGAGGCTCTGATAATGAGCTCCATTGCCATAGTGAAGGCCAATGGGGAGATGGTGCACCCCGCCATGATGCTTACTTCCAGTGGTTGCCACGCTGTGGTGAAGTTTGATGTTGTGAGACAAACTTGCAGATCCTGGAAGTAGTGTTTTACCAGATTTGTTATTGTTGCAGGCACCTGAAAGAATTCAAATGCAGTCCACAGTAGGGAATGAGGAACTGATCCATAGGCGTTGGCCAGGTCGAGGAACAAGACAAGCAGATCCTTTCATTCTTTCTTAGCCATCTGGAGTGATGCCACATGACGCTGGTATGTTCAAGGCATCCCGAGAAGCCTGCTATGCCTGCCTTTTGGATTGACGTATCAATGAAATGATTTTGTTTCAGATACTTTGTAAGTCTTTGTGACAACATGCTGAAAAAGATCTTGCCCTCTATGTTCAAAAGGTTTATTTGGCGAAACTGCTCGATGGTGGACGAATTCTTTTCTTTTGGGATCAGAACTCCCCCCTCTCTTCTCCAGGCTTTGGGGATAATTTGCTTTTCCCACGCAACCCTCATGTTTTTCCAAAGGAATTTCCGAACATCCGGGGTGTTCTTGTAGACACAATACAGAACACTGTTAGGGCCTGGCGCTGATGCTGATCTTGCCTTCTTCACTGCCTCTTTCACCTCGCTCAGCATGGGAGGGCTGATGTTAAATTGATGTTGTGGGGGTGAGATTGGTGGGATGTCAGCTGGGACAAATATCGGTTCATCTTTTCGCTTATCAGTGTGGATGATTCTGAGATGTCTTTCAACCTCCTCTTTTGATACTTTCAAGGATCTGCTTTTCTCTTTTGTGAAAATGCCGTCCACATATTTAAAGGGATCTTTGTAGAAGTCTGTTCTTGCTTTTTCCTTCTTTTTGTGTTGTTTCCTTAAATTCTCTGCTCGGCACAGTTCCGAGATCCTCTGTTTTAGGTCCAATTGCAGGAGGTTGATGCCCTCCCTTTCTTCTGCTGTTGCTTTTTTCCACAACTTCCTCAGGCCTCTTCTCTCTTTAACAAGTTGTTGGATATCCTGCAGACGACGGGATTTGGGGGAAGGAGGCACATTTTTCCTGCTGACTTCTTCCTTCACTCCAAATTTCTCCTTTCCGTAGCTGTAGATCAGGTCACCCATCCTCTCCAACTTCTTTTCTGCTGATCCCTCGATGCCACTTAAGATCAGGCTCAGATCTGCATTGATGGTTTCCCACTCCTTGCTGTTAGACTTTGGCCATTTCACCAACGGCTTATGTCCTTGCATGTTCTCCATTTTACGATGTGCCTGGCTGTGTCTTGGACTGCTGCTTGTGCCTGAAACTTCTTCCACATCCCGTAGGGTGCTGATACTCTGTGGACTGTGGGTTTCTTCCTGCCACTGAGTTTCATCCAACTGATTTGACCTTCCTCTTAACAGAATCTGGTCAATGCGGGGCCCTGGGTTGGAGATTTTCAAGCATTTCTTCCATCCTTGATGAATTTTTAGACCACGAGTTGATGTTACTTTAGTCCAGCCACACCTACAAGTCTGAAGAACATGTCCAGCTGCTGGTTTCTCAAGAGTATTCCACTTTCTTGATTCATTGTTGTGTCCATGCCAAGGTTCGTTACCAGGTGGTCAGTCAGAGAGTCTTCTTGTGCCCCCGCTCTCAGATTTACAGCTGTTCCATATTCTTTCCATTTCTTGATGATTGTCTTAACTGTACTCCAAGGGATATTCAGTGACTTGGAAATTTTCTTGTATCCATCTTCTGACTTGTTCTTTCCAATAACCTTTTCACAGAGTTGCATGGTGTTTTCTTTTATGTTCATGGTGAAGTTTTTGCCAGGATACTGACTCACCAGCAGTTAGACCTTTCAGTTTCGGTTGTACCTTTACTACAATCAATTGAAACAACTTGATTGCACGTAGGGATCTCCATTTAACTTTAACATGTGACGTCTAAAACCAAATGGCTGCACCAATGATAATTTGGTGTGGTGTCATACTAAAGGGGGGGTCAATACTTATGCAATCAATTAGTGTTTTATATTTGTAATTAGCTTTTATTCCTTTGTAGAGATCTGATTTCACTTTCCAACACAGAAGAGTCTTTTTCCTGTTGATCAATGTCAAAAAAGTCAAGTTAAATCCACTGTGATTTAATGATGTGAATATAAAAACTTCCAAGAGGGTTGAACACTTTTTATAGGTACTGTAGTTTGGAATTTTATATTAATACCATTCCTCTATTTTAATCATTTTTTTATTATGCGCAACAATTAATTATCCAATGCTTTTGGTACATTTTTGCAAATAACCTGCAATATTTTTAAGCTAGTTTTCTGAAATTGCTTTGATGAATAAATTATTTGAATTCCTTCTAATTTTCGATAGGATGGTGGTATGTTGGAGGATGCAGCTGTGGAGGGGAGTAAAGTGTTGAAAGGATGATGCAGAGGTTGTGGGCTGGGTTGTTCAGGGGTGAACGGTGGCTGTATGTGGGAGACGGATGTTTGAGCAGAGGGAAGAAGTCTTTTATTTATCTGTATAGTGTAAACGGTTTTAAACAGGTTTAAGAAAATAAGAGCAACACACATCAAAGTTGCTGGTGAACGCAGCAGGCCAGGCAGCATCTGTAGGAAGAGGTGCAGTCGACGTTTCAGGCCGAGACCCTTCGTCAGGACTAACTGAAGGAAGAGTGAGTAAGGGATTTGAAAGTTGGAGGGGGAGGGGGAGGGGGAGATCCAAAATGATAGGAGAAGACAGAGGGGGAGGGATGGAGCCAAGAGTTGGACAGGTGATTGGCAAAAGGGGATACGAGAGGATCATGGGACAGGAGGTCCGGGAAGAAAGACAAGGGGTGGGGGGAACCCAGAGGATGGGCAAGAGGTATATTCAGAGGGACAGAGGGAGAAAAAGGAGAGTAAGAGAAAGAATGTGTGCATAAAAATAAGTAACAGATGGGGTACGAGGGGGAGGTGGGGCCTAGCGGAAGTTAGAGAAGTCGATGTTCATGCCATCAGGTTGGAGGCTACCCAGATGGAATATAAGGTGTTGTTCCTCCAACCTGAGTGTGGCTTCATCTTTACAGTATATGGATAGACATGTCAGAATGGGAATGGGATGTGGAATTAAAATGTGTGGCCACTGGGAGATCCTGCTTTCTCTGGCAGACAGAGCGTAGATGTTCAGCAAAGCGGTCTCCCAGTCTGCGTCGGGTCTCGCCAATATATAAAAGGCCACATCGGGAGCACCGGACGCAGTATATCACCCCAGTCAACTCACAGGTGAAGTGTTGCCTCACCTGGAAGCACTGTTTGGGGCCCTGAATGGTGGTAAGGGAGGAAGTGTAAGGGCATGTGTAGCACTTGTTCCGCTTACACGGATAAGTGCCAGGAGGGAGATCAGTGGGGAGGGATGGGCGGGACGAATGGACAAGGGAGTTGTGTAGGGAGCGATCCCTGCGGAATGCAGAGAGAGGGGGGAGGGAAAGATGTGCTTAGTGGTGGGATCCCGTTGGAGGTGGCGGAAGTTACGGAGAATAATATGTTGGACCTGGAGGCTGGTGGGGTGGTAGGTGAGGACCAGGGGAACCCTATTCCTAGTGGGGTGGTGGGAGGATGGAGTGAGAGCAGATGTACGTGAAATGGGGGAGATGCGTTTAAGAGCAGAGTTGATAGTGGAGGAAGGGAAGCCCCTTTCTTTAAAAAATGAAAACATCTCCCTCGTCCTAGAATGAAAAGCCTCATCCTGAGAGCAGATGCGGCGGAGACGGAGGAATTGCGAGAAGGGGATGGCGTTTTTGCAAGAGACAGGGTGAGAAGAGGAATAGTCCAGATAGCTGTGAGAGTCAGTAGGCTTATAGTAGACATCAGTGGATAAGCTGTCTCCAGAGACAGAGACAGAAAGATCTAGAAAGGGGAGGGAGGTGTCGGAAATGGACCAGGTAAACTTGAGGGCAGGGTGAAAGTTGGAGGCAAATTTAATAAAGTCAACGAGTTCTGCATGTGTGCAGGAAGCAGCGCCAATGCAGTCATCGATGTAGCGAAGGAAAAGTGGGGGACAGATACCAGAATAGGCACGGAACATAGATCGTTCCACAAAGCCAACAATAAGGCAGGCATAGCTAGGACCCATACGGGTGCCCATAGCTACACCTTTAGTTTGGAGGAAGTGGGAGGAGCCAAAGGAGAAATTATTAAGAGTAAGGACTAATTCCGCTAGACGGAGCAGAGTGGTGGTAGAGGGGAACTGATTAGGTCTGGAATCCAAAAAGAAGCGTAGAGCTTTGAGACCTTCCTGATGGGGAATGGAAGTATATAAGGACTGGACATCCATGGTGAAAATAAAGCAGTGAGGGCCAGGGAACTTAAAATCATCGAAAAGTTTAAGAGCGTGAGAAGTGTCACAAACATAGGTCGGAAGGGATTGAACAAGGGGTGATAAAACAGTGTCGAGGTATGCAGAAATGAGTTCGGTGGGGCAGGAGCAAGCTGAGACAATAGGTCGGCCAGGACAGGCAGGTTTGTGGATCTTGGGTAGGAGGTAGAAACGGGAAGTGCGGGGTGTGGGAACTATAAGGTTGGTAGCAGTGGATGGGAGATCCCCTGAGCGGATAAAGTCGGTGATGGTGTGGGAGACAATGGCCTGGTGCTCCTTAGTGGGGTCACGATCGAGGGGTAAATAAGAGGAGGTATCCACGAGTTGTCACTGTGCCTCGGCAAGGTACCTGTCCAGCTCTTGGCTCCATCCCTCCCCCTCCTGTCTTCTCCTATCATTTTGGATCTCCCCCTCCCCCTCCAACTTTCAAATCCCTTACTCACTCTTCCTTCAGTTAGTCCTGACGAAGGGTCTCGGCCTGAAACGTCGACTGCACCTCTTCCTACAGATGCTGCTTGGCCTGCTGCGTTCACCAGCAACTTTGATGTGTGTTGCTTGAATTTCCAGAATCTGCAGAATTCCTGTTGTTTAAGAAAATAAGAATTAGGAGTTGAACTGTATTCGCTGGAGTTTTGAAGAATGAGGGGGGATCTCACTGAATCCCATTGAATAGTGAAATTCCAAAATAAAATGTATGCGGGTAGGATGTTTCCTATAGTAGAGGAGCCACAGACTAGAGGGCACAGCCTCAGAATAGAAGGACGTCCCTTTAGAAATGAGATGAGGAGGATTTTCTTTAACCAGAGGGTGGTGAAATTGTGGAATTCTTTCCCACAGACATCCATGGAGGCCAAATCTTTGGATATATTTAAAGCAGAGGTTGGCAGGTTTTTGATTAGTAAGGGTGTCAAAGGGTACGGTGAGAAGGGAGGACAATGAGCTTGAGGGGGGATAATAAATCAGCCATGATGAACAGCAGGGCAGAAATAATAAGCCGAATGGTCTAATTCTGCTCCAATTCTTATGCTCTTATGATGTTAAATAGATTATCTGGCTCTTCAAGCCTTTTCTGTCATTCATCAAAATCATGGCTGAACTTCTATCTCTGTTACATTATCATGAATCCTTCCCATATCTATTAATTTCTGCAATATCCCACTCTCCCCTCCTACCCCTCCTCACAGTCCCCCACCCTGCTCTCATGACTATACCCCTTCTCCACACGAAACCACCACAGTGGGCTTCACAGCTGAACAGGTGAGAAGACAGCTGAAATGTCTCAACCCAAGCAAGGCTGCAGGACCGGATGGTGTCAGTACCAGGACACTCAAAGCCTGTGCCCCTCAGCTATGTGGAGTACTTCGCCATGTATTCAACCTGAGCCTGAGGGTTCCTGTGCTGTGGAAGGTGTCCTGCCTCGTCCCTCTGCCGAAGACGCCGCGCCCCAGCGGCCTCAATGACTACAGACCAGTGGCATTGACCTCCCACATCATGAAGACCCTGGAGAGACTTTTTCTGGAGCTGCTCCAGCCTATGGTCAGGCCACACTTAGATCCCCTCCAATTCACCTACCAGCCCCGACTAGGAGTTGAGGATGCCATCGTCTACCTGCTGAACCGTGTCTACGCCCACCTGGACAAGCCAGCGAGCACTGTGAGGGTCAGGTTTTTTGACTTCTCCAGTGCATTCAACACCATCCGCCCTGCTCTGCTGGGGGAGAAGCTGACAGCGATGCAGGTGGATGCTTTCCTGGTGTCATGGATTCTTGATTACCTGACTGGCAGACCACAGTACGTGCGCTTGCAACACTGTGTGTCCGAAAGAGTGATCAGCAGCACTGGGGCTCCACAGGGGACTGTCTTGTCTCCCTTTCTCTTCACCATTTATACCTCGGACTTCAACTACTGCACAGAGTCTTGTCATCTTCAGAAGTTTTCGGATGACTCTGCCATAGTTGGATGCATCAGCAGGGGAGATAAGGCTGAGTACAGGGCTACTGTAGGAAACTTTGTCACATGGTGTGAGCAGAATTATCTGCAGCTTAATGTGAAAAAGACTAAGGAGCTGGTGATAGACCTGAGGGGAGCTAAGGTACCGGTGTACTGTTTCCATCCAGGGGGTCAGTGTGGACATGGTGGAGGATTACAAATACCTGGGGATACGAATTGACAATAAGCTGGACTGGTCAAAGAACACTGAGGCAGTCTACAAGAAGGGTCAGAGCCGTCTCTATTTCCTGAGGAGACTGAAGTCCTTTAACATCTGCCGAACGATGCTGAGGATGTTCTACGAGTCTGTGGTGGCCAGTGTGATCATGTTTGCTGTTGTGTGCTGGGGCAGCAGGCTGAGGGTAGCAGACACCAACAGAATCAACAAACTCATTCGTAAGGCCGGTGATGTTGTGGGGATGGAACTGGACTCTCTGACGGTGGTGTCTGAAAAGAGGATGCTGTCCAAGTTGCATGCCATCTTGGACAATGTCTCCCATCCACTACATAATGTACTGGGTGGGCACAGGAGTACATTCAGCCAGAGACTCATTCCACCGAGGTGCAACACAGAGCATCATAGGAAGTCATTCCTGCCTGTGGCCATCAAACTTTACAACTCCTCCTTTGGAGGGTCAGACACCCTGAGACAATAGGCTGGTCCTGGACTTATTTCCTGGCATAATTTACGTATTACTATTTAACTATTTATGGTTTTATTACTATTTAATTATCTATGGTGCAACTGTAACGATAACCAATTTCCCCCGGGATCAATTGGATATTGGTTTTAAATTAACTCACTGCCAAAGCCTCAACAACTTTCTTCCATGGTAGAAAATTCGATAGGATCACCAGTTCAAAGAGTTTCTTTTCACCTCAGTGCTAGGTGGCCTATTTCTTACTCTGAGACTGTGATCACAGGTTCTCGATCTCTGAGCCAGGGAAACCTCTTCACTGCCCCCACATAGATGAACATTGTAAGAATGTGGTGTGGACAATATGTTGAAATTTCAGCAATTAACTTCCTTCCACAGATGTTTCCTGACCTGCTGAGTTCCTCCATCAGACTGTACATCCCAACAACCAGTTGCTGATTCACTCTTTTGATGATAGGTCTATATCTTTTGGAGACAAAAACTACATTCAGTGCTCCCAGTGTGTTAAAATATCTGCAATGAAATATAATTGCTATGAAGTCTGACATTTTTTATTGTCCTAATTATTTGCTACACCTGCACATTGACTTACAGGACACCGATGGTCCTTTAACCATATAACCATATAACAATTACAGCACGGGAACAGGTCATCTCGGCCCTTCTAGTCCCTATCCCATTATACAAACTGTCTGCATTTAATAACACTACTGCACATTTCCACATAGAAGAAGTTAATTTAAAATTTAACACAGCACAGTCAAATGCACAGTATCTCAGGAATGCAGATGTTAATTAGCTTTTCCTTCACAATTCAAACAATACACCAGGTAGCCAGTTTAATAGATGTACCTAATAAAGTGGCCACGGTCTTCCACGTCAAGGATCGACTTGTTGCATTCAGAGATGTTCTTCTGCAAATTGCCATTGTAAATTGTGATTATTTGAGCTACTTTTGCCTTCCTATAAGCTTGAACCAGTCTGATCATTGTCCTCTGACCTCTCTAATTAGCAGAACAGCTGCTCACTGGATGTTTTCTCTATTGTATCATTTTGCACCATTCTCTGTAAACTCTACCAACTTGTGTGTGAAAATCCCAGGTGCTTAGTGGTTTCTGAGATACTCAAACCACCCAGTCTGGCACCAAAAATGATTCCATGATCAAAGCCACTTAGGTCACATTTCTCCCCCATTCTGACGTTTGGTCCATACAGTAGCTGAACCTCTTGACCATGTTAGCATGCTTTCATACATTGAGTTGCTGCCACATCTCTGGCTGATTAGATACTTGCATAATATAGAGCAGATATCCAGAGGTACATTACAAAAGTGACCACTGAATGTATATTGAGAGCTGAAAACACAGGTACACAGGGGAAAATATACCGGCAGCAGCAATATAAAAATGCATTGGCTGTGTTTAAGATGCAGAATTTACCACATAAGAAATCATCCCATTGTATTTGCTGTCACCAAGATCATTATCCCCTTGTTACTTTAATAAGGGCGTCTTTATTGAACGATACAAAAGTTTTATGATTACTAATGATTATTCGGAGCAATATCTGGTTTCATTGTTTCATTTCAAGTTTTTCAACGTGGAAGAAAGAAGTGCACTTTGTTCAGGACCTGTGATTGATGTTGCCTTATTCAGATATTCCTACATTTCAATTAGTCTAGTCTTTTGTTGGGAAAACATCAACCCATCTCATCAAACCAAAATTAATCTCATAATTTGTCAAACTAGTCATTATAAAGTAATACTCATTAAATCAAAAGCTTTAGTTGTCAATAAACACAAAGAAAACTGTCGTAATTGCCTTCAATATCATTATAGAAATGATGCAGCAGTTAGAGTAAAACATTGCATTGTTGATAATTTCTTGCAACCGTGTTGGATTCTGATCAATACAGTCATTTTAAAAAGCTCCCAAAACCTTTCATATATTAATACCTCATTACTTTTAATCAGATATATATTGTTCAAAAATACTGAATATTTCCTAATCTGGAATTCTGTCATTTATAATTTTCCAATTCGTGTGGTTGTTTTCAATTGCAAATTATTCTGATTCCATAAGACCGAGGAGCAGAATTAGGCCATTCTGCTCATCAAGTCTGCTCAGCCATTCCATCATGGCTTGTTTCTTATCCATCTCAACTCCATTCTCCTGCTTTCTCTCCATAAACATTTATGCTCTGACTAATTAAGAAAGTATCAACCTCAGTTTTAAATATACTCAATGACTTGGTATCTACAGCTGCCATGGAAATGAATTCCACAGATTTACCACCCTCTAGCTAAAGACATTCCTTCTTCACTCTATTCTAAATAGACATCCCTCTATTCTGAGTCTGTGGCTACTGGTTGTAGACTCCCCCACTATAGGAAACATCCTCTCCACATCCATTCTATCTAGGCCTTTCAGTATTTGATAGGTTTCAATGACACTTCCCCCTGCACCCCGCCCCCATTCTTCATAACTCCAGCAAATACAATCCAGAGCTAGCAAATACTCCTCATATGTTAATCCTTTCATTCCCAACATCATCCTCGTGAACATCCTCTGGACCCTCTCCAATGCCAGCACATCTTTTCACTCACAGTACTCCAAGTGCAGTCTGACAAGTGTCTTAAAAAGCCTCAGCAGCACATCCTTGCTCCTATATTCTAGTCCTCTTGAAGTGAATGTTAACATTACATTTGCTTCCCTCACCGCAGTCTCAATCTGCAAGTTAACCTTTAGAATGGGAGTTCCCAACCTGGGGTAATCGTATTGGTCCATGGCATAAAAAAATGTAGAGAACCCCTGCTTTGGAGAATTCTTCACAAGGACTCCCAAGTCCCTTTGCTCCTCTGATTTTTGAATTTTAGCCCAGTTTAGAAAATATTCTATCCCTTTATTCATTCTACCAAAGTGCATGACCATGCACTTCCCTGCACTCTCTGCTACTTCTTCGCCCATTCTCCCAATCTAGATCCTTCTGTAGACACCCTGCTTACTCACCACACCTTGTCCCTCACCTATCTTTGTACCATCTGCAAATATGGCCACAAATCCATCAATTCCATCATCTGAATAATTGACATATAATGTGAAAAGTAGCAGACCCAATACTGACCCCTGCAGAACACCAATAGTTACTGGCAGCCTGCCTGAAAAGGCAGCATTTATTCCCATTCTTTGCTTCCTGCCAATCAGTCAGTCACCTATCCATGCTAGTATCTTTCCTCTAATACTATGGGCTCTTATCTTGTTCAACAGCTTCATGAGTGACACTTTGTCAAAGGCCTTCTGAAAATCCAAGTAAATAGCTTCCACTGACTCTCCTTTGTCTATCCTGCCAGTTATTTCCTCAAAGAATTCCAACAAATTTGTCTTCAGAACAAGCAGATGATTGTCCGGGTAAGGAAAGTTGAACCAGGAATGGTCCATTCAGTCTACGAAGCTTTCTCTCCTACTGCATCACAAATGGCCAATCTTCTATTCCCCTCTATTCTATATCCACTGCTTCTATTTGTATCCAAAATGTTACAATTTCAAATACGTTCAAATGAATATCCACACTAACAAACTTCAAAGTACTTAAGTATTTTTAAATCAAAGTACAATATGGCACCATATGCTGCCCTGAGATTCATTTTCTTGAGAGCATTAGCAAAGAAACACAATAGAATCAAGGAAAATCTGCACATAACAAAGATTCCACACCACCAGGTTCAGAAACAGTTGCTGCCATCAGGGAGGAGGTACAGGAGGATGAAGATCCACACTAAATATTTTAATATCTCTCCCTCCACCAACAGATTTCAGAACGGTTCATGAACCCACGAACACCATTTCAGTTAATTATTTTTGCACTCTTTGTTTATTTTGTAATTTGTAGTAATTTTATGTCTTGCACTGTACTGCCACCACAAAACAAGAAATTTCATGAGATATCTCAGTGATGATAAACCTGATTTAGATTCAGTTTCTGACTCTATGTCCCTCTCGTCTAACATCAGCCACTCGATATTCAGTAAATTCTGTGTTGTTTCTTGAATTTAACATTTCTAGGCATGGTATTCCCTCTGAAATTCTTTGTCCAAGTTTCCATGATATGGCCAGTTTCTTCATTAATTTACAACTACTGACTCATAAAAGTTTGAGTTTAGTAGAAGATCATCCCTTAACTCTCTGCCCACAGATTCTGCAGGGCTGCTGCATGTTTCGACTATTTATTGATTTTTTTTGAAGATTTCTAAGTTTGCTTTGAGGCATTTTTTAAAATGTTTAATTGCTACAAATACAAACAGCTGCGTAATATGGAAATATGAAATATAAACCAGGCACATTAGAAGTTGGCAGCATCTTCAAAGAAAAGAGTGAGAGCTAAAGGACTTAATCTTTCAAATTCATGAACTTCTTGATTAAATTTACTGATCTGAATATTTAGTCTTGATTCTCACTCCACTGACACTGTGTGGTCTGCTAGCTCCACTATTTTCTGTTGATAACTAATAGCCACTTGTCAAAAGTGCTGAGTTCTATCTGATAGGAACATCTGTTCTCGTACCTATGTCCTATTTGGAATGTCTTTATAGTTATTTATATAGATCTCCAAAGGGTAGCAATTCGATGTACAAATGTACATTATTGTGTTCTAACACTCTGATTACATAGGTTTGAAGTCCTTTGTCACATTTATCAAGATTAGATCAGGTTTTAGTATTTTTCAATTATTAATCAATATATGCCTATTTGACTGCCACTGGATTTCAAGAGTTCATTGGATCAAATATTTCACTTATCCAGCAATTCTATATGAAATACACATTATGATCAGAAGGGCAGTTCTATACCACAGCAATCAACCACAAATTCCATTTAGATAATGCCATAATCTCAGGCTGCATAATTATTAGTGTTGTTTCAGAGAATTTGTCTCTGAGAGATTTTTAATCTCATGAATTGAGAATGTTCTTTGATCAATCCTGTCTCTTTCTTGCAGTTTAAAGTTTATTTGCCTTATTTAATATTAATGATATTCACATGTTTAAACTTGATCAATGCAATCTTAGTGAGATTGTTTTCAACATGGGTCCACGGATTTACAATTCATTCAGGCAGAGACAGTGACATTCTGAAAGAACACAGGACTAATGCCCCCCCCGGCCCCATTACTTACAATGGGCATGCAGCAAAGCATCAATAAAGACACAGACTCGCAGTACCCCAAAGACTACTTGTTCACCCGGTAATTCGACATACCACAGGCTCTCTCTCTCTCTAGTAAGGGAAAGAAAGGAGTCCCCATTTCACAGTGTCAGGGGAGACATAACAAACAACTCACAGATTTATGATGTTAAAAGTCTGTTGTGTCGCTTTTCTGAGCCCTGTGTCCGAAGAACTCAAATCTCTGGGCACACAGCCAGCTTGCTGCTTTTGATCTTTGGTGTACTCCCACAACACACCAGTTTCCTGCGGAGGCACTGGCCTTAGGCCACCCGCCCCCACAGCCATGAAATTCCAGAACCTCAAAGGCACACTAGTCCTCTAGGCCCATTCCCACAAAGAACCAGTCAGCATGTAACTCCAGGTTAGGGTCTTCAAAAGAACCCTGAAAGGGAAAAATAGGGATTTTACTTCTCTTCTCCATCTTGTTTTACGGCAGTTGGCACCCAGCTTAATGGCGCATTACCGCCACCTTCTGCTCCGGAGTGTGCAATAGACTTACATTCTAAATTCCTTCACCCAATCACAAACACACACACATACCCTAATCTACATTTTATCCTCCCATCTTTGGCCATCCTAGTACCCTATTCCTGCTTATCCATCACATCCTATAAAAAACCCCTGTACCTCCTAAGAGATTTTAAAGATAGAAACAGAGCTGTTTCCGAAGATGTAAAGAAAGGAGTCAGCGTTAGGCGCCAGCGTCCTCCTAAGCTCCATGTCTATAAGTTACTATAAATACAGTGAGTTATGGTTAATTAGTATACATTGGGATCAGTGCATTGACCCAATGAATCGGTTGCCCAATTAGCCGAATTTTCATGGAAATAACCAGAAAATTAGAAAAAAATGTCAAACTGAGTAACAAATTATGTATTTAAATAAAATGCAGAACAAATTAGATCAGGATTATAAAACTGCATATTATTTCCTAATAGTTATGAACAGAGGATACAATCAACAAAATCAGCACAGACACCCAGTGCAGATAATGGAATGGAATAAATGCCAATGAAGAATGCATCTCCAAGCCTGAATGATTGAAACCGCAGTAAGCAAAACAGTTTGGAATTGCCTTACTATTTATTTTCGGCCAGCTATCAGTGATAGAAGTACGCTTGAACACAAACACATGCAAAAGAAGCTTTTTAGAAGCAGTTTGCTCTAAGCACAATGTAGAGTCTAACAGCCATGCAAGTTAGAATCTGTTTGGCAACAGTCTCCTGCTCCAGTTAAGCAGTGTTGTGTCCCAAATAAACGAAGGGAGTCCTGGCAATTTTCTCAAAGTTTTGTTCTCTAAGAGTTGTCCCAAGTAAGCAAATGTGAGATACACGCTTCAGTGTAGTATCACACTTTCAATACACAATGGATTCCAGTTAATTAGACCATCATTTCATCAGGGCAGCTACTTACTTGAGACAACTCTTAAAGAACAAAAACTAATTGAGAAAATAGCTGGGATTCCCTTCCTTCATTTGAGGCAGTAGATGCAAGAGACGGTTGATCAACAGTTTTTAATTAGCATTGCTAATTGGCCATTGGACACTACGCCATGCTTGGAGCAAGCAGTCAATTGCGTGTGCTTGTGTTCAAAAAGCAATGATTTTTGTCACTGATAGTTGCTGAGACACAAGCAGTAAGACAATTCAGAACTGTTTTGCTCACTGCAGTTTCAAGCATACAGGCTAGGAGATGCCAGAAATGGCTGGAATGAAAATGAAATGATTACACTAGAGCAGGGGTGGCCAACCTTTTACATTACATGTGATAATTTTTTCACTCACAAGTTCAGATGCGCCATACAACTCTTGTACCCTCATTCAATTCTTGTAATATAGAACTTGTGCATGAAAAAAATCACATCTGAACTTGTGCGTGAAGAAATTGACACATGGAATGTAAAAGGTTGGCCACCCCTGCACTAGAGTCATAGAAACAGGACCATTAGCACATCTAGACCATGCCGAACAATTTAAACTGCCTAGTCCCATCGACCTGCACCCGGACCATTGCCATGCCCCTCCCAGTGGAAAAAGCCTACTTGCATTTATACTATTTATATCCCTCATAATTTTGTACATGTGTATCAAATCTATCCTCAATCTTTTACGCTCCAAGGAGTAGAGTCCTAACCAATTCAATCTTTCTCTATAATCAGGTCTTCCAGCCCTGGAAACATGCTTGTAAATCTTCTCTGCACTTTTCCAATCATATTTACATTTTTTGCTGTGGGTAGGAGACCAAAACTAGACACAATAATCCAAATTAGGCCTCACCAATGTCTTTTATATCTTCAACAAAACATCCCATCTCCTTTACTCAATACTTTGATTTATGAAAGCTAATGTACAAAATGATTTCTTTACAACCCTATCTACTTATGACATCACTTTTAATGAATTTTAGATCTCTATTCTCAGATCTCTTTGCTCTACCACACTCCTCAGTGACCTATCATTCTCTGTGTAGGACCTACCCAAGCTGAAGTACGACACCTCACACTTGCCTGTATTAAATTCCATCTGCCATTTTTCAAACCATTTTTACAGCTGGTTCAGATCCCACTGCAAGCACTTATAGTCTTTCTCTCAGTCACCTACATCCCTAATCTTGGAGTCATCTGCAAATTTGCTGATCTATTTAATCACATTATCATCCAGATCGTTGATATAATTAGCAAGCTACAATAGACCCAGTACCAATTCTTGTGGCATTCCACTAGTCACAGGCCTCCAGTCAGAGAGGCAACCATCTACTACCACTCTCTGGCTTCTACAGAGCCAAATTCTAATCCAATTTACTACCTGATCTTCAATGCCAAGTGACTAAACCTTCTTGACCAACCTCCCATATGGAACCTTGTGAAATGCTTTGCTGAAGTCCATGTAGTCAATATCCACTGCCTTGTCTTCATCAACTTTCCTGGTGACTTCCTAAAAAGCTCTACAAGTTTGGCTAAACATGACCTACCATGCATAAAGCCATGCTGGCTATCCTGAATCAATCCCTATCTATCCAAATACTCATATATCCAGTCTCTAAGAATACCAATAACTTTCTCATTACTGATTTCAGGCTCACTGGCCTGTCATTTTCTGGTTTATTTTTAGAACCTTTCTTAAACAGCGCAACAACATTAGCCATCCTCCAGTCCTCTAGTACTTCACCTGTCACTAAGGATAATTTAAATATTTCTGATGCAGCCCATGCAATTTCTGCATTGTCTTCCACAGGATCTGAAGGAACACCCTGTCAGGCCCCGGGGATTTATCCACCCTAATTTCCTCAAGATAGCAAACACCTCCTCATAATTCATCTGTATGGGGTTCATGACCCCATGCTGTTTTGCCTCACTTCTATAGACTCTGTGTCCATTTCGCGAGTAAATACAGATGCAAAAAATCTATTTAAGATCTACCTCATCTCTTTTGGCTCTACACATAAATTACCTTTGCACCTTTGATATCTGAATTTTCTCCCTATTAATAGAAGAATTGTTTTAAGCTTTACAGTATTAAGAACTTGAGATTGGAGCAGTACTTACTATTCCCCCTGCCAACAACCCCATTTAATGAGATTATTCCAGCTCTGAGGTTGTCAGCTCTACTTTCATGTCAAATCCCCACAACTCTTGATTCCCTTACCTAAAGTGCGAAAATCTACCTATAATCAGTTACGAATATATTTAATAACTTAGCTCTCTACAGTGCTCTAAGATAGTGAATTCCAAAGTTTCATTAGCCTCCCAGAGCAGCTCCTTCTCATCTCAGTCTTAAATGAGTTCCATTTTATGCTATGGATCAATTACAATATAAATAGATAGATTATTCATTGTATGAACTCAATGACCCTCAGAAAGTGAGGAAAATGACCTATTAATCTCTTCTGTTAGAAAAATAATAGCTGAAGCACCAGTAGAAATCTCCCTATGCAGCATTTCAATAGCTTTAATTTGAATTACCTGAAGAGGCTGCTGTGGCCTTGGTTTAATATTTATATAAAACTGAGAACTGCAACAATGTGGATTTCTCAGTATTGGATGTCAATTTAGCTTGTGTAAACGAGGAGAACTGACAACCAGGCACATTACTGGAATGGTTGGGGCTTTCTATCTGCAGGTTCTCAGATAGTGAAGAAGCCTTCATCTACACGTTATAAGATTCAGACAACATACCAGTGTGCGCTAATCAGTGGTGCACGCACATACTAGATTTACAAATGGCTTAATGGAAAATTGTTGGGATTTTGCCATGTGACCAGTGTTTCTTTTACTGGGACAATGCTGAGAGTAAAACTTCTCAGTTTTTCTTTGCCTCTGCACAGAAGTTTCCTGTCTTTTTCAGAGTAAAGAGCACTATGGGACGGCACGGTAGTATAGAGGTTAGCACAACGCTTTACAGTACCAACCACCCAGGATCAATTCCCCCTGCTGCCTGTAAGGAGTTTGTGCGTTTTCCCCATGACCACATTGGTGTCCTCCGTCTGTTCCAGTTTCCCCCCACAGTCCAAAGGTGGGTTAATTGGTCATTGCAAATTGTCGTATGATGAGCCTAAATCAGGGGTTGCTTGGCGGTGTGACTTGAAAGGCTGGAAGGGCATATTTCAGGCTGTACCCCAGTAAATAAATAGAGATAAACTTTATTTGTCACATGTACATCGAAACATACTGGATATACAGTGAAATGTGCTGTTTGCATCTAATCAGCTAGGATTATACTGGGGACAAGCCTCAAGAGCCAGTGCCAACCTAACCTGCCCATGATTCACTAACCCTAACCCATATGTCTCTGGAACGTGCAGGGAAACCGGAGCACCCAGAGGAAATTTATACTGTCATAGGGAGAACATACAAACTCCTTAGAGACAGTTGCAAGGATCAAACCCAGAGCTTACAGCTGGCACTGTAAAGCATTGCTCTAAACACTGCACTACCATGCCACCCATACAGTAGTGAGATGCTACTTTACAATTTAGGTTTTTCCAATAAATAGAATACGTTTGTTTGTTAGATTAATGTCTGTTCTCCAGAATCTTAATTACTGAATGAAAGAAAGATGTTGAGACAGAACTAACTAGCAAGTCGAGAGTTGCTACCACCATCATAGAGTATCCCGCAATTAACATATTGGAGGTCACCACTGGCTAAAACTTAATATGACGAGCCACAGAGACCAGACTAGTCTGGAGTAACAGATGATGTGCTGGGGGAATTCAGTGGGTCAAGCAGCATCCGAAGATTGGTACTTTTCTTGATTGCCCATCTCCTGAATCCTCAGGACTCATGACCACATTATGACTGTTTCAGAATTGATTCTGCTTCTCTTCCAACAGCACTGAAAAATCTCAACAGGCATTCTATCTTGTTCAAGAAAAAAAAAACCCAAATTCTGCAGGAATCTAGCAGATGAGGCAGCATCTAAGGAGAGGAATAAAGAATCAACATTTTGGAGTAAGGTCCTTCATCAGGATTTATGAAGAATGCTCTTGGTCTGAAAGACGGACTGCTTTTTCTTCTCCATAGATGCTATCTGATGTGCTGAACTCCTCCAGCATTGTGTGTGTGTGTGTGTGTGTGTGTGCTCCACCATTGCCAGCTTCTCAAAGTTCAAGAAGTTCAAAGTACACTTATTATCAAAGTGTGTATACACATTACAACCTTGAGATTTGTCTTCTTACAGGCAGCCACAAAACAAAGACACCTCAAAAGAGCCCACCAAAAAAATTGCATCAACACCCAATGCACGGAGAGAGACAGAAAGAAGCAAATCACGCAAACAACAAAAGCAAGCAAATAGCTTTAGAACTTGAGTTTTAGAAAAGACACAAAGACAGGCATCACTCCAGCTGGCACAGGCAACAGCTACAGTTCATTCCAAAGCCAAGTCAATGTCGAAGCCAGGCATCACTGCAGCTGCTACTGCAACACACATAAAAGTTGCTGGTGAACGCAGCAGGCCAGGCAGCATCTCTAGGAAGAGGTGCAGTCAACGTTTCAGGCCAAGACCCTTCGTCGGGACTAACTACGACTACTAACTAGCTGCTACTGCAGTCCAGTGTAGAGCTGAGCAAACATTGTAGAGCAGCGATCAGAACTGGCCTGTCCCTCACCTCTGGTCCCAATACCCTGACCTTTTCAATCTGCTCCGGCACTTGAATTGGCCAAGCAGGAATTGTCTTTCCTTGCTCTTGGTCCATCCTGGTGCCTGGGCCCTGCCACCACGATTTGGCTCGCCCCTGACCTTTCCAATTCAGCCTGGTGTTTAAAGACTTCTGATATTGGGACTTTCCTCACTCTTGGGGACACCAAGACTTTGCGTTGACTCTGCTTCAAACCACATTCCATATGCCGTGACCAGGTCTTTCCTGCACCTGTGACACTGCTCATCTGTACTTGCCACAACCAGGACTCCCCCGCACCTCGGCCTCCATTACCGCTCCCCTCAACTTGCCTTGACCACACTTTTCTCACCTCTCCATTGTTAACATTAATCATTATTAATAAAGTGTTATTAATAAAGCATTGGGACCGGATGGTGTGAATCCCAAGGTCCTGAAGGAGTGTGCTAAGCAGCTGTGTGGAGCTCTCCACCGCATTTTCAATCTGAGTCTCAGCCTGGAAAGGGTCCCGACTGTGTACAAAACACTATGTATGGTCCCAGTACCCAAGAAGGGCCGACCAAAAGTCTTCAACGACTACCGTCCAGTGGCCCTAACCTCACACATTATGAAGGTCTCAGAGAGGCAGGTCCCTGCTCACCTCAATCTCTGGTCAGATTGGCCCTCGATCCCCTGCAGTTTGCTACCAGGAGCACTTTGGAGTCAATGATGCTGTCATCCACCTGCTGAACAGAGCCTACTCCCATTTGGATAAGCAGGGCATCACTGTGAGGATCGTGTTTTTTGATTTCTCAAGTGCCTTCAATACTATACAGCCCTCATTGCTTGTGGAGAAGCTCCGTTCAATGTAGATTGACTTGTCCATGGTATCCTGGATAATGGACTACCTGACTGGCAGAACACAGTTTGTGTGGCTTCAGAGCCGTGTGTCAGACATGGCTATAAGCAGCTCTGGGGTCCCACAGGGGACTGTATTGGCTCCCTTCCTGTTTACCCTGTTTATCTCGGGCTTTAGATACAACACTGAGTCATGTCATCTGCAGAAATTCTCTGACGACTCAGCAATAATTGGGTGTATAAAGGGAGGACAGGAGGATGAATAGAGGGCCCTGGTGGAGGACTTTGTCAAATTGTGCAAGCTGAATCATCTGCAGCTCAATATCAGTAAGTCAAAGGAGATGGTGATGGATTTTAGGAAGACTAAGCCTGCGTTGCTCCCTATTACTATTAATGGTGCAGACCTGGATGTGGTGATGACAGAAAGTATTTGGGAGCACCAACACACAGAGGATGTATACAAGAAGGGCCAAAGTTGCCTCTACTTCCCGAGGAGACTGAGGTCCTTTAGGGTATGCAGGCCTCCTCTTCACATGTTCTACCAGTCTGTTGTCACCAGTACAATCTTCTACGTAGTGTTGTGATGGGGCAATGGTATCAACACAGGTGATGCCAACAGGCTTAATGAACTGATTAGAAAGGCTGGCTCTGTTATAGGGGTGAAAATGGACACACTGGAGGCTGTGGTAGAACAAAGGACCCTATGGAAAATCCTGGCAATTCTAGACAATGTTTCTCATTCTCTGCATGCCACCTTGGCTGAACAAAGGAGCCCCTTTAGTAATAGATTAAGAAAACTGCACTTTTTCAAAGAGCAGTAGATGAGGTCTTTCTTACTCTCGGCCATTAGGCTCTATAGTGAGTCAGCCCATAGCTGGGGAAGTGATGACCCCTCCTGTTAGACTGTTTGTGGTAACTTATATTTTATTTTTTATTTCTCTTCTAATATTTGTATATCTGTGCATTTGTAATGCTACTGTGACACTGTAATTTCCTTTGGGATTAAAAAATATATCTATCCTTCTGTCCATATGTTACTAAGACACATAGTAGTTTCCATTGTTTTGTTTTTGCCGCCTGTAGGTAGTCACTGGGCATCATCAGCACCATCTTAAACCAGAATCTGCTGCATCCCTAGCGTTTATGTCTTGTTGAAGGGTCTTGATGACATTGAAGAATTCAGTTGTTGGTTGTCGATGGTCACTTGACCACTTTCTGACCAAGCAGAGGCCTCTAAATTGGAAATTTGCTTATTATTATCACGTGTACAGTGAAAAGCTTTGTTTTGCATGCTATCCATACAGATCATTTTAGCAAATCAGGGCACTGAGGTAGAACAAGGGAAAGCAATATAGGATGCAGAATGAATGTTATAGAGAAAGTATGGTTCATGCAGACAATAAGGTCCAAGTCCATAATGAAATAGATAGAGATCAAAAGCTTATCTCATCCATTGTCTTTCACACCCTCACCAACCTAATCGCCTCTGCAGATCTCCCATGCCCTGCCACCAACCTTATAGTTCCCTTACCCCACGCATCCCAAGATCCACAAACCTGACTGTCCAGGTAGACCCATTGTTTCTGTCTGCTCCTGCCCACTGAACTTGTGTCTGCATACCTCAAATCTGTTTTATCCCCTGGGTTCAGTCCCTTCATACACTTCATACACTCTTGATCTTGATCTTTTCAATGCCTTTAAGTTCCCGGGCCCCGATCATTACATTTTTCACTATGGATGTCCAGACCCTATACATTTCCAATCCCATCAGGTGGGCCTTAAAACTCTCTGCTTCTTTCTGGAAACAAACCCAATCAATTCTCCACCACCACTATACTGCTCCATCTGGCAGAACTGGTCCTCATCTTCAACAATTTCTCCTTTGGCTCTTCTCACTTGCTTCAAACAAAAAGTGTATTCATGGGCACCCACATCGGCCCCAGCTATGCCTGCCTTTTTGTCAGCTATGTAAACAGTCCATATTCCAAGCCAACATCGGTATTGCCTCCCAGCTCTTCCTACGCTACATCAACTACTGCATTCGGGCTGCTTCCTGCACTCACGCTGAGCTCATCAATTTCAACAGCTTTGCCTCCAACTTCCACCCTGCCCTCAAAAATATCATATATATCATTTTTAACACCTCTCCATACTTTCTTCATCTCTCTGTTTCCAGCTCTGGAGACAGGCTATCTACTGATATCTTCTATAAACCCATTGACTCTCACAGCTATCTGGACTTCACTTCTTCTCACCCTGTCACTTATAAAAATGCCATTCCATTCTCTCACTTCCTCCGTCTCCACCACATCTGCTTACAGGATGACACGTTTCCTTCCAGAAAAATTGGGACGTTCTCCTTCTTCAATAAAGGAGGCTTACCTTCCTCCACCGTCAATGCTGCTCTCACCCACATCTCTTCCATTTTGTGCTCATCTGCCCTCACACCATCCTCCTACCATGACATCAGGGATAGGGTTTCTCTTGTCCTCACCTACCACTCCACTATCCTCTCCATTACTGCCACTATCTCCCACCACCAAGCACATCTTTCTCTCCCTCTCCACCTCAATTTTGCACTTTCTGCAGGGATAGTTCCCTACACAACTATCTTGTCCACTCATCCCTCCCCAATGATATCTCTCCTGGTACTTTCCCTTGCAAGCAGAACAACTGATATACCTACCCCTACATCTCATCCCGCACTACCATTCAGGGCCCTAAACAGTCCTTTCAGGCAAGGCACCGCTTCATCTGCAAGTCTGTTGAGGTATCTACTTTATCCAGTGCTTCCGGTGTGGCCTCTTGTATATCAGTAAGACCCAAATATAGATTGGCAGAATGCACATTCATCGTGCACATTCACTCCGTCCTTCACAAAAAGTGGGATCTGATGGTGGCCACCCGTTTCAATTCTATTTCCCATTCCCATTCTTACATGTCAGTCCATGGCCTCCTCTACTACCATGATGAGGCCACACTTGGGTTGGAGGAGCAACACCTTATATTCCATTTGGCTAGCCTCCAAATTAATGGCATGAACATCGATTTCTTGAACTTCCGCCCCCTCCCCTTCAACATTCTCCATTCTGGTTTCTCTCTCTCACTGTAGCTCCTTACTTGCCCATCATCTCCCTCTAGTGCTCTTCCCCCTTCCCTTTTTTCCATGGTCTTCTATCCTCTCCTATCAGATTCTCCCTTCTCCAGCCCTTTATCTTTTTCACAAATCAACTTCCCAGCTCTTTACATCACTTCCTTCCTCTCTCCCAGTCTCACCTGCTACCTTGTACATGTTCCTCCCCACACCCACCCTGACCTTCTTATTCTGACTTCTTCTCTTCCTTTCTAGTCCTAATGAAGGGTCTCTGCCCGAAACGTCGATTATTTACTCTCCGTCAAGAGATGTTCATGGCCAGCTGAGTTCCTCCGGCATTTTGTATGTGTTGCTTTAGATTTCCAGCATCTGCAGATTGTCTTGTGCTCATCTTATTGTACTAGGGGACTGATCAATGGTCTTGTAAAAGCAGGATAGATGCTGCCCTTAAGCCTAGTGGCATGGACTTTCTGTCATTTGAATCCTCTGCCTGATAAACGCGGCGGGAAGGGGGGTGACATACGGTACATCTTGTCAATACCTCCAGTTGACCTTTGCCTTTTTGTGTGTTTTTCCTCTTGTCGTCAGTCTGTGGTTTTGTATTGCCATGTGCCCTTGTTTGTTTTCATGCCCCATGTGCTCCTGTCCCCGCTCCTGCTCTACTGCTGCCCCTGTATTACAGAGTACTCCGCCTCTCACCTGTTTCTCATTATTACCTGTTTTGTTGCCACTTCTTTCTCATTGTGCTCCACCTATCATCTGCCTCTCTGTTTATTGCTCAGTGTATTTCAGTCCTGTGTTTGGACCTGTTTGTTGCCTGATTGTGCCAGTGAATTTTCTTGAGCCTTTCCATCATTTGTATCTGTACTCTATCTGTCTGAATATCAACTCTGCCTGTTTCCTGATTCTGGTTTTTAGATGTTTTGATCTCTGCCTGAACTTTGATGCTGACTTTGTTTGCACCTTGGAATTTGTTACTCTATTAGTATCACTGTGTGCACAGCACTAGGTCTGCAACTGGATCCCCATTCCAACGTCCTGACACATCTATAAAAATTGGTTATGATCAAAGGAGTCACACCAAACTACTTCAGCCTCCTAAAGAAGCAGAGACACTAACGTGCTTCCTCTGCACGCTGAATGGCCACTATCTGTCCTAAAATTGATGCAACACAAACAAATTAGTGATTTTCTTAATGCATTAATAATATGTGAGTAAGTTAAGCTTGGGTGTTAGCTGCTTTATCTATGACCGAAAGATTTTGGAGTCATATTTTAATGGGACCTTTGGTCACTTGCTAGATACTTTGTCCACCTTTGGTCCCCCACCTGGAACTCAGCTCTCACCTGTGGCTCCCTGTAGCTGTTTGCATGTGACAGCGGCCACACCCCGGGCAACAGTTTTGACAAGCCGGCTAAACCAGGTGAGGGTAGCCAATGGGTCTCAAACCCTTGGTGAGATAGGGAGTTATCTATCCCAGCATGGGAAGACAGGCTCCGGCGGATTGAGCGGACGAGACCAATGGAAGGTCCAACGGTCAAGAAGGCCGTCTCTGCAAGCATCGTGGAATGCATAGAGCAGGACAAGACACAGATGATGTCCTGGTCATCTACTGCGCCTAGTCCCATCTCCAGCTGTCTCGACTCCTGTCTTGCCACTGGATCCAGATGGGAATTGGGAAGAGAGAGTGAGGCTGACGCTGCACAACTTTCCCTCACTTAAATCCAAATCAAGCTCTAGTCTCGACACCATCTGCCAGCTGGTGGTGCAGTGGCATCAGCGCCGGACTCCAGCAGTGAAGGTTCCGGAGTTCGAATCCAGTCGAGCCGCTCCCGGCACTCTTTCCATCCGTGTCGGTTTGAGTGTCGAGCTAACAACTCGACCTTGTAAGAAGTACTAATGGTGTCGAGGTCTTCATCAATGATGATGGACGAACCTTCTTTAGGTACTTCTAATGTGGAAAGAAAAATACTGAGCTGAACAATCATTCTTTTCTAGGGAAGTCAACATTTCATTGCTTGGCAAAATTATCTTTAACAGAGACCATTGCAATCTCACAGCTTTCTTCTTACTCAGTTCCTTTGATCTTAAAAGCTGAGTATAGATCTTCAAGCTCCTCTGCCGCCTTCAATGGTGGTAACATGAAGAGGGCATGTTCTAGATAGTGAGGGTCACATTCAGCTCCTGGCCTTCATATGAGGCTTAGCTACTGAACCTGGTGGATCATTTCTACTGACAGAAGAAGGGGCAAAGGATCTGAGAGCACTGCCTCAGAATAAACCAATTTCCCCTTTAAAAATAAGATGAAGAGGAATTTCTTCAGCCAGAGGGTAGTGAATCTATGGAATTCAGTGCCACACAGTGTTATGGAGGCCAAGGTATTGAGTATATTTAAGGCAGAGATTGATGGTTCTTGATTGGTAAAGGGTCAAAGAAGAATGCAGGAGAATGGGGTTTAAAAAATCCCGATATGGTGTACCAAACTCTGTGGGCTAAATGGCCTAATTCTGCTCTTAGATAGTTACTTTAATATCACAAGATATAAGTTTCTCTCATTTGCCCTTACCTCTCTATCCTTTCTTAACAATTTACATACTGAAGTTCTTAAATGTTGTTAATGTACCTTCCTCAACCACTTCCTCTGGTAGATGCTTCTATATACTTAAAACACTCTGGTTAAAACATTATTTGCCAGGTTCCTATCGAATTGCTCCTCTCTCATCTTAAACCTATGTCCTCTAATTCTTGATTCTCCATCTCAGGGAAATAAACCGTGTACTTTCATCTCATCTATGGTCCTCGAAATGTTATGTACCTCTGTAAGAGTGCCTGTAATTCCTCTATGCTCTGAACTAGAGAATGAAGTCCCTACCGATTCAACCTTTTTCCATAATTCAGTCCCTCCCGTCCCAGCAACATCCTTGGAAATACCCTCTGAGCTCTTCCTAACTTAAAGGATGCTGCTCTATAGTAGAGTTATTGGGCTTGGACTGAGCTTGTCTTTTCAAAGCCTATTTCAGAATCATTATGGGTGCCTTATTTAGCTTTCTTCTTTTTTTATATCTGTCTTAAATACAAGTACCCAACAATTGCACATTGTTAAAAGAATCACTGATCAGCTCGGCAGGTGGGAAAATGGATCAGCCAAGATGAAATGGTGGAGCAGGCTCGAAGGACCAAACGGCCTAATTCTGCTCCTATCTCTTATGCTCTTCTAGTTTAAGGTGGTCAGTTATATAGCTGATAACAGAATACCATCGGAAACATACCATCCCTACCATGAAGCATGGTGGTGGCTGCAGCATGCTGTGGGGATGCTTCACTGCTGCAGGCCCTGGAGGGCTTGTGAAAGTAGAGAGTAAAATGAATGCAGCAAAATACAGGGAAATCCTGGAGGAAAACCTGATGCAGTCCGCAAAAGAACCGCGACTTGGGCGAAGACTTGCTTTCCAGTGAGACAATGACCCCAAGCATAAAGGCAAAGCTGCACAGGAATGGCTTAAGAACAACAAAATTAATATCCCGGAGTGGCCAAGTCAGAGTCCAGACCTCAGTGCGATTGAGAACTTGTAGCTGGACTTGAAAAGGGCACTCACAATCCCCATGCAATCTGATAGAGATTGAACAGTTTTGTAAAGATGCAGCTTTGACTAAATGTGCAAAGCTGACGGAGACCTATCCACACAGACTCAAGGCTGTGATTGCTGCCAAAGGTGCATCTGCTAAATACTGACTTGAAGGGGGTGAATACTTATACAATCAGTTATTTTGTGTTTTATATTTGTAATTAATTTATATCACTTTGTAGAGATCTGTTTTCACTTTGACATAACAGTCTTACTCTGTCTCAAAAAAAGCCAAGTTAAATCCACTGTAGTTCGGTGTTGTAAAACAATAAAACTTGAAAACTTCTGGGGGGGGGGTGAATACTTTTTATAGACACTGTATATATACAGTGACATGCAAATGTTTGGGCACCCGTGGTCAAAATTTCTGTTACTGTGAATAGCTAAGCAAGTAAAAGATGACCTGATATCCAAAAGGCATAAAGTTAAAGATGACACATTTCTTTAATATTTTTTAGCAATATTACTTTTTTTTCCATCATTTACAGTTTCAAAATAACAAAAAAGGAAAAGGACTGGAAGTGACGGGATAAAGAGCAAGCAGAAATGGAAAATACTTTGGAGTCCAGTATTGCTACTGACTAATGATATTTATTAGTAACTACGCAATACAGTGATATAAATGCAGATAAATCAAACAGGTTAGCAATGAGACAATGATTATATCTAAGTAAATATATCAGTAAGTGTGGAAATATATGAAAACCAAGCTTCTTCACGTCTAGGGGTAAATAGATAGAGTCTTACGATGATGAGTAAAGTTCAGTTCAGTTCATGGTACTGAGTTGAGGAGAGAGGGAGAGGGAGAGGGAGAGGGAGAGGGAGAGGGAGAGGGAGAGATTTGAGTCTTCAGGTGAGCTGTTGCCGTCGATCTTCCCGTTGTCCTCAGATATCCTTTAGAAGTCGCCGTCTGTGACCACGACAAAAGGGACCATTCTGTGGTGGAGCTATCAATCCAGGCGAGGGTTGGACACAAATAACTCCCCACCGGTCACGCCCTGTTCACACTGCAAGAGCCACTGATTGATCCGCCTGATCGATCCTCCAAAACCCACTTTTTCTGTGGGCACAACAAAACTCATTTAGCGTCCAAAATCATGTGTCTCAGGTCTATCATCTGACCTTCTATTTACCTCCCCGTGCTGAATACCAACTGTCACTCAAATAACTCCTCCCCTCTCTTTCTGTAAGAACGCACAAGCAGGCAATGACCTTGGGAAAGTAAAAACAAACTGTGAACAGTCTTTGTCTCTCTCTCTTAAAAATAAGATGTTGGTGTTAAATAACTCTCTCTCTCTTTTCAAAAGCACAGTTCATAGGGGTAATTCAGGACCCCATCACACACCCTTCCTTCAGAGAAAAAACTTAGACGAAGGCAAAATTTTTGGTTTAACTGGAAATTTCAGAGTTTGAAACAATACATATATAATTATCAGATGACAGAGCAAAACATGTACAATTTCCAACTTAACATCTGGACAAACAATCAGCTATAATGTTGTCAGTACATTTCACATGTTTGATTGTCAGGTCATATTCTTGCAAGATCAGACTCCTATTTAATAACCTTCTATTCTTATCCTTCATCTTAGAAACACGAACGGATTGTGATCCGTGTAAACCACAAGTGGTCTCTGGGCAGGACAAACATAGACTTCAAAATGTTGTAAAGCCAGAATAAGTGCTAGCAATTCCTTTTCAAAAGTGGAATAATTTTCCTGGTGCCCATTAAATTCCTTTGAGAAATAGGTTACTGGGTGTTCAATATCATCCACTCCCTTCTGTAACAGTACTGCCCCAGCAGCTTCATCACTAGCATCTGTTGCTATAGAAAATGGTTTGGAAAAACCAGGTGCCTTGAGCACAGGATGGTTTTCAGACATTCAAATGCCTCCTGGCAAAGATCACTCCATAAAAATCTTTCACTCTTCCCTAGGAGTTTTGTTAGGGGGAGAGCGATATCAGCTAAGTTCTTACAAAACTTATGACAATACCCAACCATTCCTAAAAGTCTTCTTAAAGCTTTCTTGCCCATTAGAATGGGAACCTCAGCAATAGCTTGAACCTTGGCCTGTACAGGAGCCAGTTGGCCCTGGCCTACTACATAGTCCAGATATGTAACTGAGGCATGGCCAAACTCACTTTCAGCGAGGTTCACAATAAGATTAGCCTTGGACAGCCTTTCAAACAGTTTTTCTACCACTGCAATATGCTCTTCCCTTGTGTCATTCCAGACCACTCAATCATTGATATAAGCTCCTGTGTTTTCTAAACCTCTAATCATAGAATTGATCATTCTTTGAAATGTCCCTGCAGTATTTTTCATCCTGAAGGGTAAAACATTGTACTCATGCAGTCCAGATGGTATCACAAATGCTGATATCTCTTTAGCCCTCTTCCGTCAAAGGAACACACCAATATCCTTTTAACAGGTCAATCTTTATAAGGTAATTAGCCTTCCCCACTCCATCAGTACAGTCATTCACTTTCTTTCCTTGTTCCTTCTTGTTTCTAATTTCTTGTCCAACCATTTTACTTTTCTCTAAATTCATTTTGTAAAGATGCTCTTTGATCGGCTGGGCTGAATTTACAATGATGGCATGCCCTTCAGCTGTACACTGTATTAGAATGTCAGGAAATAAATCCTAATGCTTGCTAATTCATTCTTTCAATTGTTTTTGCGGTGTAGGATCCAACTGATGGACCTTATTAGTAATATTTTTCAAAACAATGGAATTCTTACATCTTGTTAACACTAGATTTAGTGGGTAAAATTGCTTTTTCACCCCATTATCAGCTTCCACAGCCTTTACGACTCCATTTGGTTTCAGAACAGTTCTCCCAGGTGCCATCCTATCAAACAAGTGTTTTATTTTAATTTGAACATTCCGCAAACTTTCCTTTGCAAGGTCACAAACCTTATTACGTCTCTCCCAGAATTTTAAAACATAATTAAGCACACTGACACATTTCCACATCAGACCACAGTTCTCTCAGTAGGGTCAAAGGTCCTTTTGGCCTGTGACCAAACATAGGTTCAAACAGACTACCCTCCAATGATTTTTGAATCATCTTTCCAACAGCAAATAAGAATAGGGGAACCCACTCATCCCAAATTTTCCCATTTTGCACACAATATGTTTTAATCATGGTCTTAAGAGTGGAGTTGAACCGTTCCAAGGCTCCCTTGGACTCTGTATGATACGCAGATAACGCAATGTACCTAGCTTCCAATTCTCCAACTATCCCCTGGAATGTTCTCGAAGTAAAGTTACTACCCTGGTCAAATTGAATTTCTTTGGACAGACCTACCAGTGTGCAAAACTTACTGAATGCTTTTACCACAGTCTTGGCCTTGATGTTTCCAAAAGGCACAGTTTCAGGGAACCTAGACACAGCACACATAATTGTTAACAGATACTGATGACAAGCTGCAGTCTTTAGCAATGGACCTACACAATCCACTATGACCCTAAAGCAGGTATCACCAAAAGCACCAAAAGCAGGTATCGGTTTAAGTGGTGTTACTTGAATAACCTGATTAGATTTCCCCTCAACCTGGTAGGTTTGGCAATTCCTGCAAAAATTCACAACATTCTTTCTTGAATTAGGGCAGTAGATTCCCTTCATAATCCTGTGCACTGTCTTTCTCACTCCAAAATGTCCACCTCAAGGCATACTGTAAGTCATGTTTAAAATCTCAGCCCTATAAACTTTTGGAACTACTACCTGACTTGCAGGCACAGTGGCTAGTCTCCACTTCCTCATTAACACCCCATCTTTAATATCTCACTGACGCTGTCTGAACCTCCTGTTCTGTGAAAGCTGTCTCCTTTAAAGCCACCATTTCAGAATCTTTATTATGTTCCTTTATAAATTCCTTCCTCAATAAGGACAAACCTTTCTCATACACCTTACTCTCCAAACCCTGTAGTAACATGGAAGGTAGAGAAGTCTGTGACATATCATCATACTTTAAACATTTGGTTTTGCTATCATGGGCCTCAGCAGACTTCCTAAATATGCTTCGAGTGATTGCGGATGCGGGATAAACATCAGTCTTTCTGTGTGGTTCATTAGCAACAGCTTTATTCATTAGTTGAATAATTAAATCACCCTTACCTTAGAGAGAGGTCAACCACCCCACATTGTTTACTAAACTTAGCACCATCACCAGACTTACAATTATCATGTATACATTGTGGAAGAGGCCAAACAACCCATTTATCAAATTTCTACGACCTTTACTTCAACTTGTCTCCATAATAATTTCCACCAATGGTGTTTCAAACCCATAACAAACTTCCTCCTTCTCCACAACGTCATCATGAATAACATTATAACCTTGAAGGTGATTACCTCCAAATGTCAAAGCAAAATTCAACAGAAGGAGACATGCTTCCTCAGCAGGTCTTTGTCCTGCAAGCAGGGTCAAAGGTCGCACAACCAATCCAACCTTTACAAGTACTTTATTCAAATGTCCAGGAACAACACTTTTCCCAAAACCTTCATTAACATTTATCTCATCAGTAACTTTTAGAGCACTGTCTAATACAAGTGACTGAGAATCTTCAATTTCCACTGGTACCAAGATTAAATCCTTATTCACTGAACCAAAACCATCTGACACAAAAGAACTGCATTCTTTTCCAACCAAATCAGACACATCAGAACCTAACTGAGCTTCAACACAAGGTTCAGTACCCTGTGAATCCACAGGTACTTCAACAACCTGAACACAAGCAATCAGGACAGCTGCCTCTTCTGGGCTTTCATCCCTTGTCACAGTTTCAAATTCAAGGTCACCCCGATCCTCTCAGCTACTCTCTGGGTAACTCTCATCTGGAGTAAACTCAACCTCGTGGGTTAAGACAACTTCGTCTGCTTTTTTAGCAGACCCCCGCAGGGTGGAGGCATCATTTTCATCTAGGTATGCCCTTACATCATAGGGGACACAACTTTTAAATTCATCAAACAAAACAAGCTCTTCCGAGCTATAAAAATCATCAAGGTCCGACACTAAAACTCTCAGCTGCCACATCTCCCTCTCAAACTTTCTCTGTCGTTCTGCCTTTTCTCTCTGTTTTGCTGCCTCTCTAGCCTCTCTCTTGAGCTGTTTTAATTTCAATTCATGCTCCATTCTGAATTTTTCCAACTGAAGCTGAAGCTCAGCCTCAGCAGGTTTACCTTCCATGAACATTTTCAACAGATCCTCAGTAAATTGCTGCATTGAAATATAATATTCAACTATTTTTCTTTGAGGTTCTACCTTAGTCATACCCTTCTTTACCTCAATTTTCAATTCTTTAGCAATGTCCTGCACATCATCCTTTTTAGTTATCTTCAAAGACACCGGGTCTGGCGATTTCAGAAAGTCCCTAACATCCATTTCTGCTGTTTTTCCACACAACCAAATCAAAAGGTATTTTCCCCAATCAATTCAGACAAGCCTCCCACACAATTTGTTCATATCCCGGATGAGTCCCCAATTTTATCACATACTCGTGACAGGATAAAGAACCAGCAGAAATGGAAAACACCGGAGTCCAGTATTGCTACTAACTAATGATATTTATTAGTAACTATGCAATACAGTAACATAAATACAGATAAATCGAACAGGTTAGCAATGATTATATCTAAGTAAATCTATCAGTAAGCGTGGAAATATATGAAAACCAAGCTTCTTCAAGTTTAGGGGTAAATAGATAGAGTCTTATGATGATGAGTAAAGTTCAGTTCAGTTCATGGTATTGAATTGAGTAGTAATGGAAAGAGAAAGAGAGAGAGAGGGAGAGATTTGAGTCTTCAGGTGAGCTGTTGCTGTTGATCTTCCCATTGTCCTCTGAAATCCTTTAGAAGTCATCGTCTGTGACCACAACAAAAGGGACCATTCTTCTGTGGTGGAGTTCTCAACCCAGACAAGGATTGGACACACAAATAACTCCCCACCGGTCATGCCCTGTTCACATTGCGAGAGCCACTGATCGATCCGTCTGATCGATCCTCCAAAACCCACTTTTTCTGTGGGCACAATAAAGCTCATTCAGTGTCCAAAAACATGCGTCTGAGGTCTATCATCTGACCTTCTATTTACCTCCCCGTGCTGAATACCAACTGTCACTCAAATAACTCCTCCCCCCTCTTTCTGTAAGAATGTACAAGCAGGCAATGACCTTGGGAAAGTATAACAAACTGTGAACAGTCTTTGTCTCTGTCTCTCTCTCTCTCTCTCTCTCTCTCTCTCTCTCTCTTAAAAACAATATGTCTGTGTTAAATAACTCTCTCTCTATTCAAAAGCACAGTTCATAGGGGTAATTGAGCACAGTTCATAGGGGTAATTCGGGACCCTGTCACACACCACCTTTGGCAAGTATCACAGCTTGTAAACACTTTCTGTAGCCAGCTAAGAGTCTTTCAATTCTTGTTTGGGGGATATTTGCCCATTCTTCCTTGCAAAAGGCTTCTAGTTAAACCATAGAACCATAGAAACTACAGCACAGAAACAAGCCTTTTGGCCCTTCTTGACTGTGCTGAACCATTTTCTGCCTAGTCCCACTGACTTGCACACGGACCATATCCCTCCATACACCTCCCATCCATGTATCTGTCCAATTTATTCATAAATGTTAAAAAAGAACCCGCATTTACCACCTCGTCTGGCAGCTCATTCCACACTCCCACCACTCTCTGTGTGAAGAAGCCCCCCCAATGTTCCCTTTAAACTTTTCCCCCCTCACCCTTAACCCATGTCCTCTGGTTTTTTTTTTCTCCCCTTGCCTCAGTAGAAAAAGCCTGCTTGCATTCACTCTATCCATACCCATCATAATTTTATATACCTCTATCAAATCTCCCCTCATTCTTCTACGCTCCAGGGAATAAAGTCCTAACCTATTCAACCCTTCTCTGTAACTGAGTTTCTCAAGTCCTGGCAACATCCTTGTAAACCTTCTCTGCACTCTTTCAACCTTATCTATATCCTTCCTGTAATTTGGTGACCAATACTGAACACAATACTCCAGATTCGGCCTCACCAATGCCTTATACAACCTCATCATAACATTCCAGCTCTTATACTCAATACTTTGATTAGTAAAGGCCAATGTACCAAAAGCTCTCTTTACGACCCTATCTACTTGTGACGCCACTTTTAGGGAATTTTGTATCTGTATTCCCAGATCGCTCTGTCCCACTGCACTCCTCAGTGCCTTACCATTAACCCTGTATGTTCTACTTTGGTTTGTCCTTCCAACGTGCAATACCTCACACTTGTCTGTATTAAACTCCATCTGCCATTTTTCAACCCATTTTTCCAGCTGGTCCAAGTCCCTCTGCAGGCTCTGAAAACCTTCCTCACCGTCTACTACACCTCCAATCTTTGTATCATCAGCAAATTTGCTGATCCAATTTACCACATTATCATCCAGATCATTGATATAGATGACAAATAACAATGGACCCAGCACCTGATCCCTGTGGCACACCACTAGTCACAGGCCTCCACTCGGAGAAGCAATTCTCTACTACCACTCTTTGGCTTCTTCCATTGAGCCAATGCCTAATCCAATTTACCACCTCCCCATGTATACCTAGGGACTGAATTTTCCTAACTAACCTCCCATGCGGGACCTTGTCAAAGGCCTTACTGAAGTCCATGTAGACAATATCCACTGCCTTCCCTTTATCCACTTTCCTGGTAACCTCCTCAAAAACTCCAATAGATTGGTCAAACATGACCTACCATGCACAAAGCCATGTTGACTCTCCCTAATAAGTCCCTGTCTATCCAAATGCTTGTAGATTCTCTCTCTTAGTTCTGTAAGATTCTTGGACTGTCTTGCATGCACTACTCTTTTGAGGTTATATCCACAGATTTTCGATGATGTTTAGATGGGGGGACTGTGAGGGCCATGGAAAACCTTCAGCTTGTGCCTCTTGAGGTAGTCCATTGTGGATTTTGAGGTGTGTTTAGGATCATTATCCTGTTGTAGAAGCCATCCTCTTTTTATCTGCAGCTTTTTTTTTTTACAGACGGTGTGATATTTGCTTCCAGAATTTGCTGGTATTTAATTGAATTCATTCTTAAAAATCTTCTACCAGTGAAATGTTCTCCGTGCCAGTGGCTGCAACACAAACCCAAAGCAAGATCGATCCACTCCTGTGCTTAACAGTTGGAGAGGTGTTTTTTTCATGAAATTCTGCACCCGTTTTTCTCCAAACATACTTTTGCTCATTGCAGCCAATAAGTTCTACTTTAACATCATCAATCCACAGGACTTGTTTCCAAAATGCATCAGGCTTCTTTAGACGTTCCTTTGCAAACTTCTGACACTGAATTTTGTGGTGAGGACACTGAAAAGATTTTCTTCTGATGACTCTTCCGTGAAGGTCATATTTGTGCAGGTGTCGCTGCACAGTAGAACAGTGCACCACCACTCCAGGGTCTGCTAAATCTACCTGAAGGTCTTTTGCAGTCAAACGGGGGTTTTGATTTGCCTTTCTAGCAATCCTACGAGCAGTTCTTTCTGAAAGTTTTCTTGGTCTTCCAGACCTCAACTTGACCTCTACCATTCCTGTTAACTGCCATTTCCTAATTACATTACAAACTGAGGAAACGGCTACCTGAAAACGCTTTGCTATCTTCTTATAGCCTTCTCCTGCTTTGTGGGCATCATTTTAATTTTCAGGGTGCTAGGCAGCTGCTTAGAGGAACCCATAGCTGCTGATTGTTTGGGCAAGGTTTGAGGAGTGAGGGTATTTATAAAACTTTGAAATTTGCATCACCTGGCCTATCCTAATGATGACTGTGAACAAGCAATAGCCCTAACAAGCTAATTAAGTTCTGAGACCTTGGTAAAAGTTATCTGAGAGCTCAAATCTCTTGGAGTGCCCAAACTTTTGCATGGTACTCCTTTCCTTTTTTTCACTCTAAAATTGTACAAAATAAATATAATACACTAATCTTGTTTAAAATGTTGAAAAGAATGTTTCGTCTTTAACCTTATGACTTTTGGAGATCAATTCATCTTCTACTCATTTAACTATTCACAGTAACAGAAATTTTGACCAGGGGTGCCCAAATCTTTGTATGCCTCTGTATTTACTATATTTTAGTTTTTTTATTATTATATATTGCAATGTACTGCTGCACTATAACAACAAATTTCACGATAGGTGCCAATGATATTAAACATGATTGTGATTATCAAGCCTTTCAAAGTGAGTTACAGACTATGATACATGATAAATTAATGATTATTTTGAAGTGGATACATTTTGGAGAAAGCTTCCCAGTGGCTCCATTTCATTAGGAGTTTGAGGAGTTTCAGTTGTATAAGAAGATGAGAGGCATTGATCATGTGGATAGCCAGGGGCTTTTTCCCAGGGCTGAAATGACTAGCATGAGAGGGCACAGTTTTAGTGTGCTTGGAAGTGGGTACAGAGGAGATGTCAGGGGTAAGTTTTTTTTACGTGGAGACTATGTGGAATGGGCTGCTGGTGACGGTGTTGGAGGCAGAAACGATAGGGTCTTTTAAGAGACTCCTGGACAGGTATATGGAGCTTAGAAAAATAGAGGGCTATGGGTAACCCTAGGTAATTTCTCAGGTAAGGACATGTTCAGCACAGCTTTGTGGGCTGAAAGGCCTATATTGTGGTGTAGGTTTTCTATGCTTCTATGAGATTTGATATGTCACCAAAAACTTACAAATTTCTACCAAATGCACGGTGCAAAACATTTGGACTGATTGCAACACAACCTGGTATGGAGGTTTTAATGCACAGGATCACAAGTGACTGCAGAGGATTGTAGACTCAGTCAGCTCCATCATGGGCTCAACCTTCTCCACCATCGAGGTCATGCATCAGGAAGGCAGCATTCATCATTAAAGACCTTCACCATCTGTGACATGCCTTCTCCATGTTAACTACAATCAGAGAGTAGACAAGGAAGCCTGAACACCCACTAAACAACTTACACTTTGAGATTTCTAAATGATACATCAACTCATGAATACAACTTTATTATTCATCTTTGGCATTATTTATTTACATAACATAGGAATTTTAATGTATTGCACTGTAATCTTGCCACAAGACAATAAATTTTATGATACATATCACTGACATTATACTTTGTTCTAGTTTGGTTTGAACAACATGTAAGCTTGTCAATGCAGATTAGGAGAATGGGCAAAGAGGTGGAAAATGGAATGCAGTGTTGGAAAATGCATGGTCATGCACCTTGGTAGAAGGAACAAAAGTGATGACTATTTTCTGAAGGGCACAAAATTCAAACCTGCAAGATGCATAAGGGGCTTGGGAGCCCTTGTGCAAAATTCCCTAATGGTTAACTTGTAGCTTGAGTCAGTGGTGAGGAAAGCAACGACATTGTTAAAGGTCTAGAATATAAAACAAGGTTGCATTGCTGACACTTTATAAGGCAAAGTAAGGCCTCACTTTAGAGTAGTGTGAGCTGTTTTGGGTCCCTCAGAAGAAAGGATATGTTGACATTGCTAAGCGTTCAGAGGAGGCTCACAAGAATGATTCCAGGAATGAAAGGTTCATTGTACGAGGAGAGTTCGTTGATTGTGGAGCTGTACTCACTGGAATTTAGAAGAATGGGGGGTGGGGGGTGGGGGGTGGGGGGTGGGAAAGATCTCATTGAAATATATCACATATTACAGTTTATGTGGAGAGAATTTAGGCTAAATGGCCCACATCTGCTCCTATCTGTTATGGTTTTATAATCTAGAGGTGACCAGGTAAGAAAGGAACATTCTGCTAATATTGAGGAGCTTGAGCCACATCAATGGACAGTGGACAGAGCTAGTTTCCATAAAACCCAAAGACCATAAGCATTGGTAGCTTGGGGCTACACTCACTGGAAATGAAAAGAATGCATGAGGATCTCACTGAAACCTCCTGAACGTTGAAAGGACAAGGTGAAATTGGAAAGAATGTTTACTTTGGTAGGGGTATCCAGAACTAGAGGACGCAGCCTTAAAACTGAGAGGCAACCTTTTAGAACAGAAGTAAGGAAGATTTTCATTTTAGTCAAAGAGTGGTGAATCTGTCGCATGCTCTGCCACAGACTGCGGTGGAGGCCAAGTCGACGGGTATATTCAATGCAGAAGCTGATAGATTCCCGATTGGTCAGGGCATCGAGGGATATGGTGAGGAGTAGGTGTATGAGCTTGAGTGGGATCTAGGATCAGCCATGATTGAAATGGTGGACAGATTCGATGGGCCGAACAGCCTAACTCTGCTCCTGTGTCTTATGGTCTTCATGTCAAAGACCTTTAATTTGAGTGTTTGGAACTTCAGATTTCATACAAAAAATTTCTGCTGTAGTAACTCAGCAAGATAAAGTCATAGAACACTATAGCAAAAAAAAAAACAGGCTCTTCAGCACATCTGATCCATGCTGAACTTTTATTCTGCTAGTCTCATCGACCTACATCCGGACCACAGCCCTCTCTACCCCCTCCTGTCCATGTGGTGATCCAAACTTCTCTTAAGTGTTGAAATCACACCCGCATCCACCACTTCTGCTGGCAGCTAGTTCCACACTCTCCTGAGAGAAGCAGTTACCCCTCAAGTAGCCCTTAAATATTTCATCTTTCACCCTTAACCTTTAGTTCTACTCTCACACAACTTCAGTGGAAAAAGTCTGCTTGCATTTACCTTTTCTAAACTCCTCATTAGTTTATATACCTTTGTTAAATCTTCCTCATCGGCCACTCCCCTACACTCCAGGGAAGAAAGTCCTAACCTATTCAACCTTTCCCTAGAACTCAGGTCCTCAAGTCTCTGCAACAGCATTGAGCACAGGTTGAGCAGCATCTGCGGGGCGGGGGAGGGGGGTCTTATTATGCATCTTATTATTGTTAATTTCTTTCCTGGTAATATTATCTAATATTTTTGTCTGTCAATTATATGTACTGTTATGCACCTTGGTCTGGAGGAATATCGTTTCATTTACATAGTTACACAAAGAATGGTAAAAATCTGAAACTTGAACATGAAGAGAATTATCACTACTTTGGATAGAAACTAAGCATCAGATTATATTTTAAATTTCTAGTAGCTGCAGCTGAAGTAACTCTCTGCTGTATTTCCAAGTAGTGCCATCAGATCTCTTGACCTATCTTAGCAGAAATATCCACCTCCATTATAGCACAAGGGAAACAATGCAATTTCTGACTCAAACAACACCGCTCTACATTTAGCAATGAAGAGATAGTTCAATTTTTTTGTGCTCAGAAGCTGTAGGGTAGGAATCAGTATGCTATTTGCAAAGGCATTATTCATACACACAGCAAAATCAAATAATTATCACACCACAAGCCGACAAGATACTTAAGTTTATAGGCTATAATCAGTGAAACCCAAATGTGGCTTGTTGAACAAGCTGAACATACACTTCTGAAAGAGCAAAGATTCTGGAATTTGCAAGTTATGTGCAAAAACACAAGGTTCAATATTCAAACATGCAGAATGCACAGCACACAATTAAAATTACAACCAGTGGTCATGTTATTAGGTACACCTGTACACCTGCTCATTAATTGAAATTTCTAATTAGTCAATCAAGTGGCAACAATTCAATGCATAAAAGCATGCAGACATGGTCAAGGAGTTCAGTTGTCATTTATAACAAACATCAGAATGGGGAAGAAATATGACCTATGTATCTTTGACTGTGGAATGATTGTTGTTGCCAGAGAGGATGGTATGATTATCTCAAAATCTGCTGATCTCCAGGCATTTTCATGCACAACAATCTCTAGAGTTTATAGACAATGGTGCAACAAACTTAAACATTCAGTGAGCTAGAGTTCTGTGGGTGAAAACATCTTGTTAATGAGAGAGGTTGGAGAAGAATGCCCAGACTGGTTCAAGCTCACAGGAAGGTGACAGTAACTCAGATAACCGTGCATTACGCCAGGGGTCCCCAACCTTTTATGCACCACGGACTGGTTTAATGTTGACAATATTCTTGCAGACCGGCCCACCGGTGGGGTGGGGGTGGGGAAGTGTTAAACACAATGGAATATAGGTAATAAGTTGATAAGTCAACTATAAGTCACTTATAAGTGCCTAATACACTCAATTTCATTTCTAAAGCGGTTTATCTAACAAATTTAATATTAAACACACAGTGCATATTTTCCTCGCATGAATATAGTCATAAGTCAATTATAATAGTGGTCCCAAACCTCCAGGCTGCAAAGAATGCAGCCATACAGTGGTGGCTGGAACGCACCCAACACATCTTTAAGAAAAAAGCCGAAATAAACAAGTTAATTGATTAGTTGCTGTCGGGCACGTAAATGTCGACCCAAATCAGAGGCGACACAATCAGCAATCGCCTCTGATCTGGGCCAACATTTACATGCCGGTGGCACCTGATTAATTAGCTTGTTTATTTCGGCTTTTTTCTTAAAGATGTGCTGGGTGCGTTCTGGCTACCGCTGCATTCTTCGCGGCCCGGAGGTTGGGGACCACTGAATTATAAGTCACTCATCAGTCAATAGCATCATAACATTTTAAGTAACGTTTGGATATTAAACACACAGCGCATATTTTCCTCGTATGAACATATAAAATCATTGCAATGCACCAATATGGCTGAATCAGTGGGAGCCCTGGGCTTGTTTCCCTGCAACAAGATGTTCCCATCGAGAGGTGATGGGAGACAGCGATATTCGAAGGGGGTTCCTTATGTCCAGTCTATTCTGCAATTTAGTTTTCGTTGCATTCATTGCGGAAAACTCCGCTTCGCAATGATATGATGTTGGAAATGGAAGCAACATTTTCAGTGTTTTCATGGCTATCTCAGGATATTCAGCCTTGACTTTGATCCAGAATGCCAGCAGAGATGTTATGTCAAACATACTTTTCAGTCTACTGTCATTTGCAAACTCCAGGAGTTGATCTTTTTCCCGCGCTGACATGGAAGGTTCACCGGGGACATTCACAAATGGGTCACGGACCCATTCCTTTGCACGTCTTGGGTCACTGATGACCTCGCATGCGTTAAAGTTCAACAGTGGGCGTGACAGGGAATGAGGAAAGGTGCAGCTGACTCATATCATTTCATACCATTTCCTCGCGGCCCGGTAGCACATGCTTTGCAGCCCGGTAGTTGGGGACCACTGCATTACGCCAATGATGTGTGGAAGAGCATCTTTGAACACACATGTCAAATCTTGAAGTGGATGGGCTACAGCAGTAGAAGACAACAAACATACACTCTGGCCATTTTATTAGGTACAGGAGGCACCTAATAAAGTGGCCACTGAGTGCAGAGTATTGATTATTCACAGCCCAAAAGTCAACTGCATGCAGCACTGAAGGTGCTGCATTTAAATTTGCATAGCTTTCGGAATAAGGTGGGCAAACTCGTGGCGCGATTAGATATTAGTCGGTATGATGTTGTGAACATCACTGAGTTGTGGCTGAAAGAAGGCCATAGTTGGGAGCCTAATATCAAAGGATATACTTTGTATCAAAAGGACAGGCAGGAAGATATAGGTGGTGGTGTGGCTCTATTGGTAAGAGATGGAATTACATCTTTAGAAAGAGGTACTCACTGGAATTTAGAAAAATGAGTGGGGATCTCATTGCAACCTACTGAATGTTGAAAGGACTCGATAACGTGGAGGTGGAGAGGTTGTTTCTTATGGTGGGGCTATCCAAAACTAGAGAGCAGAGACTCAAAATTGAGGGGCGATCTTTTAGAACAGAGGTAAGGAGGATTTTCTTTAGCCAGAGAGTAGTGAATCTGTGGAATGCTCTGCCACAGACTCAAAGGAGGCCAAGTCCACGGGTATACTTAGAGCAGAATTTGATAGTTTCCTGATCAGTCATGGCATCAAAGAATATGGCGACAAGGCAGGTGTATGGGGTTGAGTGGGATCCGGGATCAGCCATGATGGAATGATGGAGTAGACTCGGTGGGCTGAATACACTAATTCTGCTTCTATGTCTTATGGTCTTATGTCTTTTTTTGGTTTCCTGTTACTAACAGAAGCTCTTCTGAGCAGAATTATATCCAAGCTAATTTTTGTGCCTGTAGCTGTTTCACACCTTCTGATACACCAGAGATTAACATAAAAGTACTTGTTATTATCTACAAGTGTGTATCTAAATAGCAGGGTCCTTCACTGAATCATACTGCAAACTGAGCTCAGTGATAAATGAATGCTGTGCTTGCGTACCTGGATACTCAGGGAGAGACCATTCCCCAGGCAACTATTTTAAAGTTTATGAGAGCTTCAACCCAAATAAACTTTCTATTAGAGCATTGCAACCAGTAAATCCTAGGGAGATTCAAAAGATCACTTTTAAAGTTGAATTTTATCCTAGGCTTGAGTTATACCATATCTAGAGTACAGATGCAATAATATAAAACTGCCTATGTACTCATTGCCGTTTATGTGGGGCTTATGCAACCTGCTTCCACTTCCTCAATAATTATGTTACTCTTGGCTTGATGTCACTTAAAATTAAGTTGACAACATACTTACAATTATTGTGCTGAAAAAAGACCAGCAATATCATGAAGGATCCTACCCATCCTTCTCACGGACTGTTGATCCCACTCCCACCAGCGGGGAGGCTACATTGCTTCCACGCAGGGACCACCAGACTCAGAAACGGCTCCTTGCCCCAAGCAGTAAGACTAATCAACACCTCCACCCACTGACCCCTCCCACCACCACTATTTTATCATTTCCTGTCAGTCATCTTATGCACAAATACCTAGCATCACTTTATGGATGTACAAACGTACTTATAGTCAATCTATGTAAATATAAGCTATCTTATATATTTATATTTATTATGTTTTTAATGTTGTATTCTTTAACTTATTGAGTTGTTTTTTTCTGCTGCAATAGATCTGGCATGAGAATTATTTTGTTCCCCTTTAAGCTTGTGTACTGGAAATGACATTAAACACTCTTGAATCAGGAATCTTGCATCGCACCCTTGTCCTATGTACATGGGTTTCCTCCAGCTGCTCCTGTTTCCTTCCACAGTCCAAAGACATACAGATTAGGAGGTTAATTCATCATTGTAAATTTTCCTGTGATGAGGCTGGGGTTAAAATCAATGGGTTGCTGGGTAGCATGGCTTGCTCCGCACTGTCTCAAAATAAAAACAATAAATTGTACAATCATCTAAAAAGTTGCCCATGACTTGATCTATATTTACTGTACTGAGGGTGAGGTGTGGTGCATTGTCAATAGAATAAAAACCATTGCTGGCTCTAATCAATCCAATCAATCTCATTCCCCATCCTGCACAGTACTCTCTTCAAATGCCACATCAGCCCACTCTATTGTTTCTGTTTGCGCTACACCGACAGGCAGTAGATTTCAAATAATTTCCAATGCCTGTACTAAACAATACATTTTCTCACATTAATCTTTTGCAACAATCTTTATTTTGTGTGCCTTGATCATTCAACCATCTGGTAGTGGGAAGAACTTCCTTCAAAGAGATTTATATGGGTTAGACAGTCAGAATCTTTCTCCCCCAGATTAGAAATGTCAAATACTAGTGGATTTGCATTTAAGATGAGAAGCGGAAAGTTAAAAGGAGATGTGTGGGGCAAGTTGCATTTTAACCAAGAGTGATAGGTGCCTGCAGAAGTGCAGTTACTCGAGTCAAGTATATTCTCTTAAGGAGTTGTCTATTGGTGGCTCCTCAGTTAGCTGTAGAAGCCAATCTGGATCCATATATTCTGGTACAGTGTGGATGTGAGTACGTGGTAGCTGTATTAGTGGGTGGGCCTTTTGGTTGTTCAATCTCTCCTTTTGCAGGTGCTGCATGTTCTCTGCAACACAGCAGATATCATTCTCATGTAGCACAGCTCCTCAAACAGATTTCCTCCAGGTGAATGTATTTAGTGCAAAGTCTTCCTAGTTTTAGAAGTAATATTGAATTTCTTTAGGCTGATTTTGATGTTGTCTTTGAAGCATTTCCTTTGCTCTTTGAAATGCTTCAAAGGTGCCTGTAACAGGCTGCTGAGTGTAATTGTGGAAGCAGATATAATAGCAGTATTTTAGAGGTTTTTAGATAGGCTTATGAATATTGAGCCATAGAGCACTACAGCAGAGAATCAGTCCTTTTGGCCCCATCAACCTGCACCCCGATCATAGCCCTCCATAACTCTCCCATTGGTGCATAGGCAAGGATGTGGATCGTGTATAGGCAGCGAAGATATATCCTTTAATTTGGCATTGTGTCGGTACAGGCATTGTGTACCGAATGGCCTGTACGGCTCTAATATTCTACATTTTATATTTTAGTTACCTCATCTATGTTGTTTGTGTCGTAATGAATTCCAATTTTGCACCAGATTTAGTGAGAAGAGTAATCCCATTAATATGGCAATAAATACCCATAAGATTTTGCTGATAGCTGTGAAGTAAATGATTCTGAATTGTAGTGTCTGTTATGAAGGTAAATTTGTACACATTTAAATCCTATCGAGGTAATCGAGGTAAATGGTCCAGTAATCTTGACTGAAATATGCATGTTAGCTGGGATTGTAGCCTGCTCTTTAAATTGTGGCACACAATCTTTAATTTCAACTACATAGCTCGAATTTATGTCACAGATGGAGAAGAATCCCTCAGCACAGTAATCAACAATCAAACCATGAACTACTTCTGTAGAGAGTTGCTGCCTACAGCCTCCAGCTCAGCTAATCAGAATATGACAACAATCACCGGCTATACATGAGTTATATGTTTTTCTTATTAAAATTAAATGTGAGATATTATTTTGGGTCGCAGGTTGGAGAAACATCTCTACCAAAGGAGGTGCAGGTGCTCCTTCCCTCTGCTAGTCTACAGGCAAGGTGTAGCACCTGCTTAGCTGCCTGCCATCCCCACCCCCCCCACCCCAGATCAGGGCCACATGAAGCCATGGGAACAGCTGGTAGCTGGTTGTATGAGCAGTTGGTGTATATCACAAGTCCTGGTTATGTAATGATTGACACCGGGCAGACAGTCTCTGAAGAGTATTGGTAATAGCTGGGGTCACCCACCTTGTAAAGATTCTGCCCAGAAGAAGGCAATGGCAAACCACTTCTGCAGAAAAAATTGCCAAGAACAATCATGTTCTTGGAAAGAACATGACCACCCACAACACAACACAGCGCATAACAAACGAGCAAATGAGATATTATTTATCCATGTCAGTACATACACACAGTGGCCACTTTATGAGATACCTCCTGTAACTAATAAAAGTGGACACTGAGTGTATATTCCTGTTCTTCTGCTGTTGTAACCCATCCACTTCAAGGTTTGGGGTGTTGTGGGCTCTGAGACACTCTTCTGCACACCACTGTTGTAATGTGTGGCTATTTGAATTGCTGTCACCTTCCTGTCAGTTTGAACCAGTCTGGTCATTCTCCTCTGACCTTTCTAATTAACAAAGCACTTTAACCCACAGAACTCCTGCTCACTGGATGTTTTTTTTTTGCACTATTCCCTCTGTAAACTCTGGACTATTGTACATGAAAATCCCAAGAGATCAGCAGTTTCTGAGATACTCAACACCCACCCCCCCAGCTGGTACTTACAATCATTCCCAAATCAAAGTCACTTGGATCACATTTCTTACCCATTCTGATATTTAATCTGAACAACATCTAAACCTCTTGATCATGTCTTCATGCTTTTATGCTTTGAGTTGCTACCACATGGTTGCCTGATAAGATACTTGCATTAATGAGGTGTACATTTGTAGATAATAAAGTGGCTACTGAATGTATTTTGGACACTTTGTAAATTTTATCTCCTTACATGATCTGAATCAGGAGTGGGAGAAAGCCATTCAACTCCTTAAGCCTACTTCCATACTTAGTAATATTGTGTTTGCCTGTCTTTAATCTCAACTCTGCATTCCCATTTAGTCATTACCTTGTTTATCAAGAATTTACTTCCTCTTTGAAAATATCCAGACTGTTTCCACGGCCCCTTGAGGAAGAGAAATCAAGAGATTCGCTCACAATTAGGAGCTAAAGGTGGCGCCAGAGGTTTTTGTTTACCTGTGCAACTTCAAGTTCACAAAGCGTCTGTTCTCATGTCTGAATTTTCCATTTCAAGGTGGCTGGGGTCCGGTCGTGGCAGCACTCCAACTACATTCTTTACGATTCTTACATTTTGGGATTCGCCAAGTGTCCTGCGCTTCGGGATCTCCAAGAGTGGCTTAGAGGACATGCACCTTCGGTGTACAGTCCTGAGTATGACCCAGTTCCTTGCTGAAGTCACCAACTGAAGTGGAATGGGAGATCGAAACATTGAATCAGCAGGTATGGCTGCCGAAGGCCTCTGTGCACTTGAGCAATCTCTCTCTCTCTCTCTCTGTCTCCAATGGTGAGAGAGAATATGCCAGTTCTCATGTTGGAGGAGCTCAAAATAAGCAATGTTGCGGACTGTAAGATCAAACACTGAGCTGTTGGCCTCCCCTCCCCTCGTGCTGTTGCAGGAGTGACATCTCTCTCTCCCTCTTTCATAAGTGAGAGAGAGGGCCTATTGAGATGTCAAGGTGCTGGCATGAACCATAGTTTTCAGTGACCATAGATCATAGTCTTTAGGGGCTTTGGGGCTTGCTGTTGCTTGCATGGTAGGTGCTGGGGGAGGGGGGGGATGGCTGATGCTTTTTGCTGGTACAAGAGTGGGGAGGGGGAGGAGGGAGGGTTGATGCTTTGCTGCTGCTTGTGGATAGGTGGAGGCTTTGGGGTTCTAATGTTTTTTTCTGAATTCATTGTTTTTTTTCTCTGCTTAGTGGAAGTCCGTGGAGAGAAAAGAGGTCAGGTTGTATACTGTATACATTGTCTGACATTAAATTGAACCATTGTCTGAGGAAGAAAAAAGGCCACATCAACTAGAATAAGCTTTACCATTCAACATAGCCCGATTCCATTTACTCCTGCAGGTCGAATATCTTTCCCAGTCTAACCCTTCAGGTTCCGATGTAGGGTCACTGATCCAGTCATAGAATCCTCCAGTGCAGAAACAGCCCTTCAGCTCATCTAGTCTGTGCTGAACCATTATTCTCTCTAGTCCCATCAACCTGCATCTGGGCCAGGGCCCTCATACCCCTCCTGTCCATGTACTTACCCAAACTTCTCTTAAGTGTTGATATCAAACCCGCATCCGTCACTTCCACTGGCAGCTCTTTCCACACCCTTACCCTTTTGTTCCCCTTAAAGATTTCAACTTTCACACTTAACTCAAGACCTCTAGTTTTAGTCTCACTCAACCCCTGGAAAAAAGCTTGTTTGCATATACATCTGTCTATAGCAGGCAGAATTTTTTATACCTCTATTGTGGGCAGCCAGCGCTTCTTCCCCAGGGCACTACTGCTCAATACAAGAGGATATGGCTTTAAGATAAGGGGTGGGAAGTTCAAGAGGGATATTAGAGGAAGGTTTTTTACTCGGAGAGTGGTTGGTGTGTGGAATGAACTGCCTGAGTCAGTGGTGGAGGCAGATACACTAGTGAAGTTTAAGAGACTACTAGACAGGTATATGAAGGAATTAAAGGTGGGGGGGGTATATGGGAGGCAGGGTTTGAGGGTCAGCACAACATTGTGGGCCGAAGGACCTGTACTGTGCTGTACTATTCTGTGTTCTAAATTTCCTTTCATTCTCCTACACTCTGGGGAATAAAGTCCAAACCTATTCAACCTCTCCCTGTAACTCAGGTCCTCAAGTCCCGAGAACATCCTTGTAAATTTTCTCTGCACTCTTTCAGTCTGGCTGGTTGAGGTCTCCCACTATCTCTGCCTTTGCCTCAAATTCCAGAATTTGCAGTTTTATTTATTTTACTTCTGGGGACTCGTGTATTTCCATCTAGGCAGCCTAAATTTACAAAACTCCATGTTGAGAGTTTAACATGTACAACCTTTCTGTATAACCCATCCATTCCAGGTATCCCTTTGCTGAAGCATTCTCTTCACTTTAATATCTCTGTCTATATAAAGAGACCAATACATTCCATGCTACACCAAATGTGGTTTTACTGATTCTTAATGGAACCGAAGCATAATCACTTTCATTTTGAATTCCCCTAGCAATACACAATAACATCCTGCCAGCTTTACTAATTGCTTGTATGTATATACTAACCATTTACCAGGAGTCTATATAAAGTTCATCAACTGCTTCATGGAAAATTGTCCAGATGATGCAAAAATACAATACAATGAATAAAAGTCCCAAACAACCAGAGGTAAAAAGAGATACATTTGTATGAAAAAAAAGCTGCATAACCTCTCTCTTTACTACCTGAGCTGCAGGATGTTTCACGGAGAATAAAACTTGTTATTTGTACTGTTGCTACTCACCAGCATCCTGTGCGAAAGCCGTTGCACATGTGAGAGCAAATATGGGCTTCACTCCTGTTAGTAATGAAGGTTCCAATAAATACTAGAGATGAGCACATACACTAAAGAAGATAAGCAGCAAAATAAAACAAGATCAATACTTTTATATTTCACATGGTTCCATTTTCATATCAGGGAATGTATACAGTATACAACCTGAAATTCTTACTCTTGCTGACATCCATGAAAAACAGAAGAGAACCCTCAAAGAATGAACAACAGGAAAATGTTAGAACTCCAAAGCCCCCTCTCCCGCTCCCCAGCACAACCAACAACAAAACACCAACCTTCCCATCCACCCCAACACTTTTCATCAGCCCCACCACCCAGCAAGCAACAGCACAGCCCCCAAAGAGAGAGACCATAACATAATCTGTAGCCAACAAAAACTATAGTTTCCCTGACAGTTTGACATACAACAGGCTCTCTCTCACTTAACAAGGGACGGAGCGATCTCTCCCACCTCACAGCGAAAGGGGAGACTGACAATCGCTGTAAAAATATTTCAGTCTACTGCATTGTTTTTGATTCTGAGATTCTCCAACCCACGAATTAGTAACAAATTTCCCTCCGTACCCCCCATTGAAAGAAAGAGAAAGTGAGAGAGCGATCGCTCGACTACAGAGACGACCGTCCATAGCCACAAAATCCTGATGTTCCTTCACCCACACTGCCTCAGTCGGCGGCATTGACCTGGCGTCGGTCATTCACCGGCCTGTTCAGAGCCACTCTTGGAGATTGCTAGAAAACAGCCAGTCAGTGAGCTCCAAGAGTGGGAACACATCCACCTTGAAAAGCCATAGTTTGAGTGTTGTCACAACTCAGGGATTTCAACAGAACCCCAACCATCTTGAAAGGGGAAAAAGAGACATTAAAGAGAGGAATTTAAGCTGTTTCCACAGATGAGCTCGAAGAACCAGCAACTTGGTGCCACCTTAGCTCAGCTCCCTTACTCTTTCAAAATCTAGGTTAGATTTTCTGTTCACCTCCCTCTAGTGCCCCACCTCCTTTTCTTCCATGGCCCTCTTCCCTTGCCTACAGATTTCTTCTTCGTCAGCTCTTTACCTCTTCTACCTGTCATCTCCCAGTTTCTCATTTCACCAGGCCCCCACACCTGCCCCTCACGTGGTCTCACCTATCACCTGCCAGAATGTACTCCTTGTACTCGCCCCATTTTCTTTTCTGGCTTCTGCACCCTTCCTTTCCAGTCCTGTTAAAGGGTCTTGGCCTGAAGCGTTGACTGTTTATTCCGCTTTATAGATGTTGCCTGACTTGCTGAGCTTCTCCAGCATTTTGTGTGTTTTGCTCTAGATTTTAGGATTTGTTTTAGTGTGATAGTTTTGTTATTCTATTCCTCACGTACTAGGGCAGCTTTTTACAACAGTGTTTGTGCATGAAAATTTCTGCTCTGTCACTGATTCGGACTTCAACTACTGCACAGAGTCTTGTCATCTTTAGAAGTTTTCTGATGACTCTGCCATAGTTGGATGCATCAGCAGGGGAGATGAGGCTGAGTACAGGACTATGGTAGGAAACTTTGTCACATGGTGTGAGCAGAGTTATCTGCAGCTTAATGTGAAAAAGACTAAGGAGCTGGTGGTAGACCTGAAGAGAGCTAAGGTACCAGTGACCCCTGTTTCCATCCAGGGGGTCAGTGTGGACATGGTGGAGGATTACAAATACCTGGTGATACGAATTGACAATAAACTGGACTGGTCAAAGAACACTGAGGCTGTCTACAAGAAGGGTCAGAGCCGTCTCTATTTCCTGAGGAGACTGAGGTCCTTTAACATCTGCTGGACGATGTTGAGGATGTTCTATGAGTCTGTGGTGGTCAGTGCGATCATGTTTGCTGTTCTGTGCTGGGGCAGCAGGCTGAGGGTAGCAGACACCAACAGAATCAACAAACTCATTCGTAAGGCCAGTGATGTTGTGGGGATGGATCTGGACTCTCTGACGGTGGTGTCTGAAAAGAGGATGCTGTCCAAGTTGCATGCCATCTTGGTCAATGTCTCCGATCCACTACATAATGTACTGAGTGGGCACAGGAGTACATTCAGCCAGAGACTCATTCCACCGAGATGCAACACAGAGCATCATAGGAAGTCATTCCTGCCTGTGGCCATCAAACTTTACAACTCCTCCCTTGCAGGGTCAGACACCCTGAGCCAATAGGCTGGTCCTGGACTTATTTCCTGGCATAATTTACATATTACTATTTAATTATTTATGGCTTTATTACCATTTAATTATTTATGGTGCAACTGTAACGAAAACCAATTTCCCCCGGGATCAATAAAGTATGACTATGACTATGACTATTCAGCTGGATTTTCCTTCTAATTTAAATTAATGGATGGAAAATCACACTGGCTCATTCTATGCCATTATTTAATTTTACCCATTTCCATTCCACCAAGCAGAATTGGCCAAATTGGACCCCCTTTTGGTCACTGTGTTGTATGCTGTGAAGGAACCTTAAAAAGAACCCATTGAGTATGAAATTGAGTGAAATGCCAGTTCACCAGAAAAATTTTGGAACTGAGAGGTGACCTGATAGAGGTGTATAAGATGATGAGAGGCAATGATCATATGGATAGTCAGAGGCTTTTTCCCAGGGCTGAAATGGCTAGCACAAGAGGACATAGTTTTAAGGTGCTTGGAAGTAGGTACAGAGGACATGTCAGGGTTAAGTTTTTTTTATGCAGAGAGTGGTGAGGACGTGTAATGGGTTGCCGGTGACGGTGGTGGAGGCAGTTACGATAGGGTCTTTTACGAGACTCCTCAATAGGTACAAGGGGCTTTGAAAAATAGAGGACTATGGGTAACCCTTGGTAATTTCTAAAGTAAGTACATGTTCGGCACAGCATAGTGGGCCGAAAGGCCTGTATTGTGCTGTAGGTTTTCTATGTTTCTATGAAGAAGTTAAGTCTGTGGACAGGATGCATAAACCAAGATTGAATTCCCCTGGTTGTAAAAGAATTAAGTGCCGATCTATTTAAAGTGCTTAACATGATTAAAGGAGTTGATTAAAGGTCACATAGAGAAAAATCTCTAGGCATTCATTTGTTGCTTAGTAGTGCTAAATGCTCTGTAGTGTCAGCATGTTGTATACTGCCTCCAAAATTTGTACCATTGATTATTCCACTTGGCCTCGTGCAACTCCTATACCTCACCCTCAGTGAGTGGGATAACGAGCAAGATGACCATGGCCTGATTCTGATTCTGAAGCACTCTGCTGGTTTCTAAAAGAGATAGATGATCACTCACCAGTGATGTCCTTAGAACCATTGTTCTAATGCAGGGGTTCCCAACCTGGGGTACATGGACACTTTGCTTAATGGTATTCGTCCGTATCATTAAAAAGGTTGTGAAATGTTCTAAGGTCTTCCTCTGCCACTCTCTTAGATTTAAACAATCTCTCTCAAAAGGTATTTGGCAGCTCAGTATTTTTGAATGATGCTCCTGAACAGTGGAATTCAATACCTAAAATGTAAAGGATGCAGACACAGTTAACACTTGTAAGTGCCAGCTGAACACCTATTCATTTAATAAACATCTCTTTATCCTTTATTTTCATATTTATTTTTACACTTTATCCCATTGTGAAACACTTTGAACCACATCATCTGTATGAAAAGTACTTGATAAATAAAGATGTTATTCATATTATTTTTTTATTTGATCATTTGCTGTATGTGAGCACCACTAGAAAGGCTACTCATTATTGCTCATTGTTAATTGCTCATGAGATAAATGGTCTTATTTACATTTTTCCTCCACAAACTTCCCCAGACATTCTTTCATATTTCCTTTTCTGTTGTGCAGAGGATACAAAAGCCAGAAAGCACATACCACCAGCCTCAAGGACACCTTCTGCCCCACTGTTGTCAGACTGTTGAAAGGACAACTTTATAATAAATTAGGCTCTTAGCCTCACAATCTGCCTCTTCATTATCTTGCACTTTATCATTTACCTGCACTGCACTCCTCCGGTAGCTTTTACACTTTTTTCTACTTGTTATTGTTTTAGCTTTTTCTAGCTCAATGCATTGTTATATTATACAAGACAAGCTTTCCATGGTTTCTTGGTACATGTGACAACAAGAATAAACAAATACCAGAAGTAACACACATCAAAGTTGCTGGTGAACACAGCAGGCCAGGCAGCATCTCTAGGAAGAGGTACAGTCGACGTTTTGGGCCGAGACCCTTCATCAGGACTAACTGAAGGAAGATCTAGTACCAGTTTTCCCCACTTTCCCATCAGCTCAGACCTCCCAAGATTCTACTGCTCAGCTGGGGGGGGGGGTGCAATTTACAGTGGAGAATTAAATGACCAACGTATGTGTATTTAGACCATGGGGGGGGAGGAACAGCAGCACCCATAAGAAATGCAAGTGTAATAGGTACAAGGAGAACATGAAAATTCCACACAAACAGCACAGGATGACAGGATTAATTGAGCATTTCAGCAATGGTTCTACTTGCTGCACGGCCGTCCCTCCATAGGGTCAAAGTGAATTTGCTCCCAATTGGGAAATTAAATCGAGACGTCATTGATCAAGGATCAACTTTATTCACCATATATATTTACAATATTCGGAATTTGCTGTTGTGTGTTGGTGTAATGTACAACAAAAAAAACATAAAAGAATATTAAATAAAGTGAAGTTAGAGGTTAAAATACAGATATGGAGTGAAATGTGCATAAACGTGAATCCTGGCATGTACGTTCAATGTAAACAGGTTATAACGTGTGGTTTAAAGTGTTTACAGTGCAAGGCAGTGACTGGGGTAATAGACAGAGAAGTTGGAGGAGTGTCCAACTAGAATGCTTCATCAGATACAGTTTGGGAGAAGAAACTTTTAAGATGGAATGGAGTTTTTGTTTTAATAGCTGTTTTGTGCTTTTCAGAAGCGAGCTTTTGGAAAAGGCAGTTTGCTGTGTGGGTATTGTCCACAATGATTTTTCCTGTCCGGTTCTTGGATGCAGAGAACGTGAGACAGGTACTTAATGAGTACTTTTGTAACCCAGGTTAATTAAGCCCATAGATGTAATGTTTGAAATTTCTACCTGCGGAGGGATGAAAACAAGATTTACCGATTTTAAAAAAAAATTGAAAAAAAAAAACATTACGCGAGGGAGGGGCAGGACGGTCAAGGAGAGAAACGAAGCAACGATTAGAAGCTGAAGGTATGAACTGATAAGAGTGGAATTAGTGGTGAGTATCTTCACCCTACTAACTTGAAACCCTCAGGGTGAAACTTGAAGGAGAGACAATAGTAATAAAAGATATATTGAAGCTCTGGCTATAACACGCAGCAGCTTTAACAAGACAATATCGGCGGAGGTGAGTGTCCAAAATCCCTACCGTGTAGTCGGGAGCTAGTTCTGGAAAAACATATCAAGGCATCTGGTCAAGATTTTGTACAAATTTGTGAATTAACTTGCCATGAATGATAAGCTATTTCATTCCAATGAACCAAGAAAGAAGATGGCGCGCTACCCAAGATTCAACGAACTAGCGTGGGAACAAAACTTGTAATGACGCACAGGATTTAAAACGGTTGGATGTATAAGTTTATTTTATTTCAAAGAATCTGAATTTGATTTTCTGGAAGAACTGATTATTTTTGCAAAGACTTTGATAAGTTCCTGAATGAGATTTTCTTTGTTTAAACGTGTGATGTTGGAAAATTTTTGTGAAAGGAACTAAACTATATATATAATTTTTGAATTTGGATTTAAACTTGTAGATGTACTGCTGGAACTGAAACTGAAGTTAACTATAATACTTGAGAATAGGAATTACATTTGGTTTTCTAATTAACTAGGGGTAATAAAAAACAAAGTTTAGTCTGTAAACTCTTAAATAGGGAATAACACTAGTTCTAATTGGTTAGATTAGAGTAATAAAGGAATCTCACTGATTCTAGTTAAAAAGGAATTTGTTTTGGTTTGATATCTTAGATTTGGAACCTAAACAGAACGTTGGAATTTTAAATTGTTTTTGCTCATGTAAATATTTTGTACATATTGTTTTTTACCTTATAAACATTATTTCCAGAAATGTGTGGTTTCTATTCACTGCCTCCTTCTGATACCAGAATCTTCTGATGGCCTACTAGCACCTTGTGTAACTTGATTTTCTCAAAGAGTCCGGCAACTAGTCGCACACAATAAGATAGGTGCTACATAGATGTTACACTTTGCTTCAGTATTTACCAAGGAAAAGGACATGGAGGACCACGAGATCTATACTGAGTGTGTAAATATATTAGGGCATTTAGAGATCAAGGAGGAAGTGTTGGGTCTCATAATGAATATTGAGGTAGATAAGTACCAAGGGCCTGATGGGATTTACCCAAGGTTATTGAAAGAGGCAATAGATGAGATTGCTGGGCCCTTGACTAGTATATTTGCGTCCTCTCTAGCCACATGTGATGTCCCAGAGGACTGGAGAGCGGCTAATGTTGTATCTCGATTTCAGAAAGGAACAAAGGAAAATCCTGGGAACTATAGACTGGCAAGTCTCACGTCAGTTGTAGGGAAGTTGCTGGAGAAATTTCCTAGGGATCGGATATATGAGCCTGTGGAAACACATGGCCTAATTAGGGAGATCCAGCATAGCTTTGTGCAGGGCAGGTCATTTTTGTTAGCAACTTGATTGAGATTTTTGACAAGGTGACCAAAGAGATTGATGAGGGTAGGACAGTGGATGTTGTCTACATGGATTTTAGTAAAGCGTTGACAATATCCTTCATGGGAAGCTAATCCAGAAGATTAAAATGCATGGGGTCCGTGGCAAATTGGCAGTTTAGATTCAGAACTGGCTTCTACTTAGAAGAGAAAGGGTAGTGGTTGAGGGGACTTATTCGAGCTGGAGGTCTGTAATTAGTAGAGTTCTGCAGGGATCTGTGCTGGGACCTCTGCTGTTTGTGATGATCTGGATGAAAATGTAGATGGGTGGGTTAGTTATTTTGTGGATGATATCAAGATTGGTGGAGCTGTGGATTATGTAGAAGAATGGCAAAGAATATAGCGCAATATAGATCAGCCGCAGATTAGGACAGAGAAATGGTAGAAAGAGCTTACCCAGATAAATGTGAGGTGTTGCATCTCAGTAGGGCAAATGCAAAGAGACAATACACTGTTCATGGCAAGGTCCTTAACAGTGTTGTTGAGCAGAGAGATTTTGGGTCAAGTTCATAGTTCCTTGAAAGTGGCTACACAGGTCAATAAGGTAGTGAGAAGACTTATGGAATGCTTGCTTTTATTAATCAAGGCATTGAGTTGAAAAGTCAGGAGATTATTTTGCAACTTTATAAAACTCTGGTTAGGCCACATCTGGAGTATTGCATACAGTTCCGGTCACCCCACTATAGGAAGGATGTTGAAGCTTTGGAGAGGATGCAGAAGTGGTTCCCCAGGATGCTGGCAGGCTTAGAAGGCATGTGCTATCACAAAAGCCTGGACAAAGTTGGATTGTTTTCTCTGGAGGCTGAGGGGTTTACAAGATTATGAGAAAGTATCTTTTCCTAGGGTTGAAATATCAAATACCAGAGGGCATGTATTGAAGGTGAGAGGAGGTAGTTTTTTACTCAGAGAGTGGTGGATGTCTGAAATGCGCTGCCTGGTGTAGTGGTAGAGGCAAACACATTAGAGGCTTTTAAGAGATGTTTGGATAGGCACATGGATGTAAGGAAGGTGGAGGGATGTGGGCATGATGAATTGAGGGGGGATTAGTGTTTGGGTGTTTTTTGATTTGCCGTTTAGCTGATACAGCACAACATTGTGGGCTGAATGGCCCATTCCCATGCTGTACCGCTTGATGTTTAAATCTTTCCATTCTGATGTGGATGTCTCACATATATCTGTCAGAATTTAGTGTGGGCACGTGGTTAAGGCATTGGACTAGCTACCTGAAGGTCATGAGTTCGAGCCCCAGCCAAGGGAAAGTGGATCCTTGAGCAAGGCACTTAATCACACATTGCTCTGTGACGACACTGGTGCCAAGCTGTATGGGTTGGACAACATTGGTGTCGTGGAGAGGGGAGACTTGCAGCATGGGCAACTGCTGGTCTTCCATACAACCTTGCCCAAGCCCTGGAGAGTGCCCTGGAGACTTTCCAGGCATAGATCCATGGTCTCGCAAGACTAACGAATGCCTTTATCTGTCAGAATTTAATGCTTTTGAGAATGGAAACTGCATTACTGATGGTCCCTTCATTGTTTACAGATCTTTTGTACAAATCCCATGGAAAGCCTGCACCTTTCGGTAACATGGGGCCGTTAGGGCAGAGATTTCAATCAGACTGGATACCACAAACAGGAGATCATCATGATCCTCCCCTCCGTGTTTTTCCCTAGCTCCATAGCACTCTTTCCAGGCCTCTACTCTGTGATCCATGGGGAATAAGTTTGACTTTATTTGTCATATGTAATTTGAAACATTGAAACATACAGTGAAATACATAATTTTATGTCAATGACCAACACAGTGCATGGATTGTTCTGGAGTCAGCCTGCAAATGTTGCAATGCTTCCACAGCATGCCCACAATCTACTAATATGAACATGCTCAGCTTTGGAATGTGGGGGAAACCGGAACACATAAGAAACCCCTGTGGTCAAGGGGAAAACATTCAAACTCCTTCGGACAGGAGTGGGAATTGAACCACTTTTACGATCCTTGGTGCTGTAAGGTATTACGCTAACCACTACTCTATCATGCTGTTTATTCTGGTGATCAGCATGGCAAGGACCTTAGCAGCGCTGAAGTTAAGTGCTTAAGTCCTCTTTGGAAGTTGTGGTAAGGCAAGAATTAACATAATGTCCAGGCAAGGGTAAATTGCAGACAGAGTACTGACCACCCAGACAAGAAACGTCTTTGAAGAGCTCATCCTCCCTTTGTATAGCAGGTTACCAGAGCCATTTTGCTTACTGGTGTTGCGCATGGCCAAGTGGTTAAGGCATCGGTTTAGAGATCTGAAGGTCGCTATTTCGAGCCTCAGCTGAGGCAGCGTGTTGTGTCATTGAGCAAGGCACTTAACCACACATTGCTCTGCGATGACACCGGTGCCAAGCTGTATCGGCCCTAGTGCCCTTCCCTTGGACAACATCGGTGGCATGGAGAGGGGAGGCTTGCAGCATGGGCAACTGCCGGTCTTCCATACAACCTTGCCCAGGCCTGCACCCTGGAAACCTTCCAAGGCACAAATCCATGTTCTCACAAGACTAATGGTTGCCTATTGCTTACTGGAGGCAAGATAAGAATGTAATGAAAGGATGCAAAATGCACACACCAAGTAAGGGATATTTATTTTACTAACTTCAAATTATCATCAGTTGTCAACTTATAGTTTCTACTGACTTTTTACATCTGTTTTGTGAATGTTAATTCATCTTGCAAGTATGGAATTCAAACATTCACAGTTTACCAAGTGGTCAATATCTGTAACTGCTGGACAATTCTATATAAAAATGGCATTTCTGTGTTCAGACTTCAGAACAGTCCAGGTGAGAGGGTCCATGCTTTTCTCCTTGTGCACAAGTGAAATAAAGTATGACTGAGGAAAGAGTGCAAGTTTTCAGAGTACAGTTAATCAGCAATCCTGCCTACATTGGTGTCTAATCCTGTGTGCAAGACACCACTATATTGCTTTGCACAAGCATTTGTTCAATTTTACAAATTTTGGGGCTTTAATACTTCACAGCATATATTTATAGCTTTGAAAGTGAAATTCAATTTCTCAGCAAAACATCAGGCTGATTAAGGAAGACATTTCCTTCCCTTAAGGATGTTAATATACCAGATGTGTTGTTGTGTAATCTGGAAGTTTCATGGTCACCATCACTGATGCAACCTTCAGAATTCAGAATGTCAATTAGCCAAGTAGCTGTAACAACTTAGTCTGGATATTTAATTCAGCAACTTATCCACTCTGCTACCACATACTTAATTACACCACAAAGATCGCAAGATCTCAGAACTTGTCCTAGTACATGTCAGAGGACTTCAGAGCCAATGTTTATTGGAACATGGTTAGATGGAAAAGGAAGAGCATAAGTAGGGTGGATACAATCATTTCTTTTCCAAGGGTGGGGTTTTGGGTAGCGTCCAAATGCTGGCATGAACTAATTTCCAGTAATTTCTTAACCCTCCTCCTTCTGAGGATTGGAGGGTGGCTAATGTAACTCCATTTTTTAAAAAAGGAGGGAGAGAGAAACCAGGGAATTATAGACCGGTTAGCCTAACGTTGATGGTGGGGAAACTGCTGGAGTCAGTTATCAAGGATGTGATAACAGCACACTTGGAAAGCGGTGAAATGATCGGACAAAGTCAGCATGGATTTGTGAAAGGAAAGTCATGTCTGACGAATCTCATAGAATTTTTTGAGGATGTAACTAGTAGAGTGGATAGGGGAGAACCAGTGGATGTGGTATATTTGGATTTTCAGAAGGCTTTTGACAAGGTCCCACACAGGAGATTAGTGTGCAAACTTAAAGCACACGGTATTGGGGGTAAGGTATTGGTGTGGGTGGAGAGTTGGTTAGCAGACAGGAAGCAAAGAATGGGAATAAACGGGACCTTTTCAGAATGGCAGGCGGTGACTAGTGGGGTACCGCAAGGCTCAGTGCTGGGACCCCAGTTGTTTACAATATATATTAATGACTTGGATGAGGGAATTAAATGCAGCATCTCCAAGTTTGCGGATGACACGAAGCTGGGTGGCAGTGTTAGCTGTGAGGAGGATGCTAAGAGGATGCAGGGTGACTTGGATAGGTAGGGTGAGTGGGCAAGTTCATGGCAGATGCAATTTAATGTGGATAAATGTGAAGTTATCCACTTTGGTGGCAAAAATAGGAAAACAGATTATTATCTGAATGGTGGCCGATTAGGAAAAGGGGAGGTGCAACAAGACCTGGGTGTCATTATACACCAGTCATTGAAAGTGGGCATGCAGGTACAGCAGGCGGTGAAAAAGGCGAATGATATGCTGGCATTTATAGCAAGAGGATTCGAGTACAGGAGCAGGGAGGTACTACTGCAGTTGTACAAGGCCTTGGTGAGACCACACCTGGAGTATTGTGTGCAGTTTTGGTCCCCTAATCTGAGGAAAGACATCCTTGCCATAGAGGGAGTACAAAGAAGGTTCACCAGATTGATTCCTGGGATGGCAGGACTTTCATATGAAGAAAGACTGGATGAACTGGGCTTGTACTCGTTGGAATTTAGAAGATTGAGGGGGGATCTGATTGAAACGTATAAGATCCTAAAGGGATTGGACAGGCTAGATGTAGGAAGATTGTTCCCGATGTTGGGGAAGTCCAGAACGAGGGGCCACAGTTTGAGGATAGAGGGGAAGCCTTTTAGGACCGAGATTAGGAAAAACTTCTTCACACAGAGAGTGGTAAATCTGTGGAATTCTCTGCCACAGGAAACAGTTGAGGCCAGTTCATTGGCTATATTTAAGAGGGAGTTAGATATGGTCCTTGTGGCTACGGGGATCAGGGGGTATGGAGGGAAGGCTGGGGCAGGGTTCTGAGTTGGATGATCAGCCATGATCATAATAAATGGTGGTGCAGGCTCGAAGGGCCGAATGGTCTACTCCTGCACCTATTTTCTATGTTTCTATGTTTCTCTTGTCTTCCATTCCCCAATCTGGCTCTGCTTCTACCCGTTCTCTTTCTTCAGCTGCCCATCAGCTCCTTCTGGTTCTCTTCCTCCTTTCCTTTCTTCCTAGGATCACTGTACTCTCCAATAAAGATTCCTTCTATAAAGAGGCCCTATTCTTCTTCCACCTACCACCTCCCAGGTCTCAACGACTCACCTCCCCCCTCACCTGATTTCACCTATCACCTGCTAGCTTGTTCTGCTTTCCTGCCCTCCCCCCCGCTCCCCCGGTATACACACACACCTTCTTCTGGCTTCTTTCCCTTTTGTTCCAGTCATGATGAGCAATCTTGGCCTGAAGTGTTGACTGTTTATTTCCCTCCATAGATACTGCCTGACCTGCTGATTTCCTCCAGCATTTTGTGTGTGTTGCTCTGGATTTCCTGCATCTGCAGAATCACTTGTGTTTATGAAGAGCTAGAGGGCGTAGGTTTAAAGTGACAAAGAATGAGGTTAATAGGAAATTCAGGGGTCATTTTTTACACAAAGGGTGATATCTATATGGAATGAGCTGCCAGAGGAAGTAGTTGAGTCAGGTGCAAGAACAACTTTTAAAAGAGATTTGAAAAAGTACTTGGACTGGCAAGGTTCAAAGATTAGCTTTATTTGTCACATGTACAATACATGCAAATATCAAAACATACAGGAAAATATCAATGACCAAGACAGTCTGATGATAATGCCGGGGACGTCCTGCAAGTGTTGTTAATGTAGCATGCCCACAACTCACTCACCATATCTGTACATATTTTGGAATATGAGAGGAAAGCAGAACATCCAGTGTAAACCCACGCAGTTGTGAGGAAAATGTATGTATTCCTTACAGACAGTGGCATGATTCAAATCCCTATTGGTGAACATGGATGTTATAAAACATTAAGCGAACGTCTATGCTACTATGCTATCCTTTTAGAAGGTTATGGACCAAATGCTGGTAAATGGATAGAGCACCTTGGTCAGCATGGCCTAGCTAGGCTGAAGGGCTTGTTTCCATGATTACTCTGGATGAGATTGTGCTTGGTGCAATTGTTCTTTGCCAAGATGAATAATGATAGAGTATCAAAATGTCATCAACAACAGCTTCATTAACTGTGAGGATGAGGTGGCGAATAGCAGTTTATATAAACACAAGTCTCTATTTTGACCCATCTCAGAGGAATGCTCCTGCTGTCCATGTGGCTGAAAAGCCATCATATTTGTCAAATGAAACTTCCGTGATCCTCACTATGGTAAATCTGTTGACACGTGTTTAAATACACAGATTATCAGAAGAGCTAAGACATTTTTAAGAATAGCTATGTTTATTTGATTTCTTTGAATACAATTTGAGCTTTTGATCTTTTTCTTGTGCAAAAGCATTCACCAATCAAATTCAACAGAACAAAAACTCACACAAAGTACAAATGTGCTGCCGTTAATCGGAAGACTTTTTAATAAGCTCCTTAGGGAGGTGTTCTTTGTAATTGGACTGGATGGATGGTTTTTCAAAGTAACTTACTGATGCTCCTAGACAGAAGGTCCTGGCTGGCTTACTTCATTCAGCTTTTAGCTCACAAGGGATCTCTTCAAACTTGCAGAACAGCTGATAAAATATCAATCCGCCTACCTGCCTGGGATGAAGTGTCACTGAAATTGGGAAAATGCACAGCAGAGTGTGAGTACTCTCTTTATAATAGCTGTATATTTTTGGAGGACGTTCAAATTTTGTTTGCAAGGTATCTGAATTGCTCTTCGAATATTTGTCAGCCTCTTTGTTTCCCTTGCCTGCTGGTGATGGTGACCTTCAGCAGGAGACTCAAGTCCTCCTGGTCTTGATGCCTTGTTGCATTCTGATATATGAAAGAGAGTTCTAGCTATGCACTCAGCTAATACCAATCACTCAGGTTCAAGTTTATCTTTATTGTCATTCAACCATACATATGTATACTGCCAAACTAGACAATGTTCCTCCTGACCAGGGTGCATATAACTCACACACATAACACAGAAAGTAATATTACCACAAATAAGTTAACAAATTGAATTGAATTGATATGCCTTTATTTCTCATATCCTTCACATACATGAGGAGTTAAAATACTTACATTATGTCTTTGTCTAAATGTGCAATGTGCAGTTTATAATAATTTGTGATAAATAGTATGTACAACAGGACAGTTAATATAACACATAATTACAGTTGTATCAGCATGAATTAATCAGTCTGATGGCCTGGTGAAAGAAGCTGTCCCAGAGCCTGTTGGTCCTGGCTTTTATCCTGTGGTACCCTTTCTCAGATGGTAGCAGCCGGAACAGTTTGTGGTGACTCGGGTCCCCAGTGATCCTTCAGCCCCTTTTTTACGCACCTGTCTCTGTAAATATGCTGAATAATGGGAAGATCACAGCTACAGATGCACTGGGCTGTCCGCACCACTCTCCACAGAGTCCTGCGATTGAGGGAAGTACAGTTCCCATATCAGGCAGTGATGCAGCCAGTCAGGATGCTCTCAATTGTGCCCCTGTAGAAAGTTCTTAAGATTTGGGGACTCATGCCAAACTTCTTCAACTGTCTGAGGTGAAATAGGTGCTGTTGTGCTTTTTTCAGCACATAGCCGCTATATACAGACGATGTAAGATCCTCGGTGATGTGTATGCAGAGGAACTTAAATACGTTCACTCTCTCAACCCCAGATCCATTGATGTCAATAGGGGTGAGCCTGTCTCCATTCCTCCTGTAGTCCTGTAGTCCACAACAAGCTCGTTTGTTTTTGGGACATTGAGGGAGGGGTTGTTTTCTTGACACCGCTGTGTCAGGGTGATGATTTCTCTGTAGGCTACCTTGTTATTATTTGAGATAAGGACAATCAATGTAGTGTTGTCGGCAAATATAACTAGTAGATTGGAGCTGTGGGTGGCGACACAGTCATGGGTATACAGGGAGTAAAGGAAGGGGCTTAGGACACAGCCCTGAGGGGCACCTGTGTTGTGGGTCAGAGAAGCAGAGGTGGGGAGACCCATTCTTACCACCTGCTAGTGATCTGACAGGAAGTCCAGGATCCAGCTGCATAAGGCAGAGTGAAGGCCAAGGTCTCTGAGCGTCTTGTCAAGCCTGGAAGGAATTATAGTGTTGAATGCTGAACTGTAGTCCAAGAACAGCATTTTCACGTAAGCATCCTTCTTCTCCAGATGTGTAAGGGTGGTGTGTAGATCTGTGGCTATTGTGTCATCTGTTGATCGGTTATGTCGGTAGGCAAATTGTGGGGGGTCCAGTGTGGGTTGTAGCATACTGCAGATGTAGTCCTTGACCAGCCTCTCAAAACATTTGCTTATTATTGAGGTGAGCGCGACAGCACGCCAGTCATTCAGGCCGTTTCAGGTACAGGGTCAATGGTGGATGTTTTGAAGCAGGAGGGCACACTACACTGGGAGAGGGAGAGATTAAAAATGTCTGTAAATACACCTGCCGGTTGTGCCATCCATATCCTGAGTACCCGCCCTGGGATGCCGTCCGGTCCCACAGCCTTGCGACTGTCCACTCGTTGGAATCACCTGCGTACTTCAGCCTCAGAGGTGGCCAAGGTGCAGGTCACTTTTGTGGCTCTCCTCAGGGGCTCAGTGTTGCTGACATCAAACCGAGCGTAAAAAAGATTTGGCTCATCTGGGAGAGAGGCAGTGATGTTGGCAGTGCCACTGTGTTTAGCTTTGAAGTCTGTGATGGTGGGCAGACCTTGCCATAAGCTGTGTGTGTTATTGGTGGAGAGTTGTGTCTGGATCTTGTCCCTGTATTGTTGTTTCACTGTCTTGATGACTTTGCATAGATTGTAGCTGCATTTCTTGTGTTCCTGTTGGCTACCGGCAGTGGAAGCTGTGTCTCGTGAGGTGAGTGCTGCTCACATGGAACTGTTGATCCAGGGTTTCTGGTTTAGATAGACCCTGACTAACTTTTGGGGGACAATGTGCATGATGTACTTCTGGATGAAGCTTGTGAACCCTTCCATGAACTTGGAGACATCCTCATTGTGGGTGACATTCCAGCTGATGTCATCAAAGCAGTCCTGTAGCTTGGAGGCCGATTGGTCAGACCAACAGTGGACAGTTTTAACGATGACCGTTTTGGACAGAGGAGTGCTTTTTAAAAAAAGAGGGAGAGAGAAACCAGGGAATTATAGATCGGTTAGCCTAACATCGATGGTGGGGAAACTGCTAGAGTCAGTTATCAAAGATGTGATAACAGCACATTTGGAAAGCGGTGAAATCATCGGACAAAGTCAGCATGGATTTGTGAAAGGAAAATCATGTCTGACGAATCTGATAGAATTTTTTGAGGATGTAACTAGTAGAGTGGATAGGGGAGAACCAGTGGATGTGGTATATTTGGATTTTCAAAAGGCTTTTGACAAGGTCCCACACAGGAGATTAGTGTGCAAACTTAAAGCACACGGTATTGGGGGTAAGGTATTGATGTGGATAGAGAATTGGTTAGCAGACAGGAAGCAAAGAGTGGGAATAAACGGGACCTTTTCAGAATGGCAGGCAGTCACTAGTGGGGTACCGCGAGGCTCAGTGCCGAGACCCCAGTTGTTTACAATATATATTAATGACTTAGACGAGGGGATTAAATGCAGCATCTCCAAGTTTGGGGATGACACGAAGCTGGGCGGCAGTGTTAGCTGTGAGGAGGATGCTAAGAGGATGCAGAGTGACTTGGATAGGTTGGGTGAGTGGGCAAATTCATGGCAGATGCAATTTAATGTGGATAAATGTGAAGTTATCCACTTTGGTGGCAAAAACAGGAAAACAGATTATTATCTGAATGGTGGCCGATTAGGAAAAGGGGAGGTGCAACGAGACCTGGGTGTCATTATACACCAGTCATTGAAAGTGGGCATGCAGGTACAGCAGGCGGTGAAAAAGGCGAATGGTATGCTGGCATTCATAGCAAGAGGATTCGAGTACAGGAGCAGGGAGGTACTACTGCAGTTGTACAAGGCCTTGGTGAGACCACACCTGGAGTATTGTGTGCAGCTTTGGTCCCCTAATCTGAAGAAAGACATCCTTGCCATAGAGGGAGTACAAAGAAGGTTCACCAAATTGATTCCTGGGATGGCAGGACTTTCATATGATGAAAGACTGGATGAACTAGTCTTGTACTCGTTGGAATTTAGAAGATTGAGGGGCGATCTGATTGAAACGTATAAAATCCTAAAGGGATTGGATAGGCTAGATGCAGGAAGATTGTTCCTGATGTTGGGAAAGTCCAGAACGAGGGGTCACATTTTGAGGATAAAGGGGAAGCCTTTTAGGACCGAGATTAGGAAAAACTTCTTCACACAGAGAGTGGTGAATCTGTGGAATTCTCTGCCACAGGAAACAGTTGAGGCCAGTTCATTGGCTATATTTAAGAGGGAGTTAGATATGGCCCTTGTGGCTACGGGGGTCAGGGGGTATGGAGGGAAGGCTGGGGCGGTGTTCTGAGTTGGATGATCAGCCATGATCATAATAAATGGCGGTGCAGGCTCTAAGGGCCGAATGGCCTACTCCTGCACCTATTTTCTATGTTTCTATCATACTGAATGGTGGTGCAGGCTCGAAGGGCCGAATGGCCTACTCCTGCACCTATTTTCTATGTTTCTATGTAAAAGTTGGGGAAGGGGGATTAGCGATGTTCGAGTAGGCCATCTCCCTATGAGCTCACCTGGACGTGTTGACAAAACTTCGGAGAGACTGTAGACAGCAACACTCAATTAAAGTCTCCAGTGGCAATGAAGGCAGCCTCCAGGGAACTGATGGTCTCTTACAGTTCCTTCAGAGCCAGGTCAGTATCAGCCTGCTGTGGAATATACGTCGTCGTTGTCATCATTAGGTCACATCTGGAATTTCCAGTTGGCGGACGATTTCCCTCCACGCCGCTCTGACATATTGGGAAATCATATACTCGGTACGTTACAGCAGTGGTTTGCCTTTGTTCTCTGCTGGGTGAGTTAAAAGAGATCACCACCTCTTGCAGTGGATGACTAGGATGTCTAAGTGTCTTGTCGTGCTCTTAGCACTCCACGGCACCTGCTGGCCTGCCTTCTTGACCATTGGACCATTAATCGGTCTCCTCTGCTCAATCTGCCAGAGCCAGACTTCACATGCTGGGATAGTCAGATCCCCTACCTCACCGAGGGTCGAAGACCCGTCGGCTACCCTCACCTGGTTTGGCCCGTCTGCCGAGATGGTTTACCAGGGCGTGGCTGCTGCGCGTGCTATAGCTACTTGGAGCCACAGGTGAGAGCTGAGCGCCAGGTGGGGACCAAAGGTGGATGCGCTGTCCTGAAAAATGGCGCAGCAGGCCTCCCCCACCAGAGGTGCTACCCCTCCCCAGACACCCTATACACCCCGGTGGAATATACACAGCTGTGACAATAACAGCCGTGAACTCTCTAGGCAGCCAGAAAAGTCTACACAGCAGCACAAGATACTCCAGATCCAGGGAACAAACAGATTTGAGGGCATGCACCTTTCGGGGGTTGCACCAAATATTATTGACCATGAAGCACACCCCAGCTCCTTTATTCTTCCCAGAGAGGTTTTTACACCTGTCTGCCCCAAACAGGGAGAACCTAGAGGACTCGATGGTGTGATCTGGTATCTCCTCTGTCAGCCATACCTCCACAAAGCACAAACCATTGTGTTCCTTTGTTTCCCACTGATACGAGATTCTAATAAGATGCATATACAAGAAATACACACAAAATGCTGGAGATACTTAGCAGGCCAGGCAGCATCTATAGAAAGTTGTAAACAGTCGATGTTTCAAGCTAGGACCCTTCATCAGGACTCTCTTTCCTATAGATGCTGCCTGGCCTGCTGAGTTCCTCTAGCATTTTGTGTGCAATGGATTTTCAGCATCTGCAGATTTTCTCATCCAGATTCATATACAACATAAGTTAAAAACTAAACAGTATAACACTACTGGTGTTTCTTACGTGATGAGACCCGGAGGGTGGCGGGGAATTCAGTAGTCCTATGGCTGGGGAAGAAGGTGTTTTCCATCCTAACAGTTCTTGTCCCAGTGCTTTTGTACTTCTGGTTGGACAGGTGAGATGGATCACTGACAATCCTAAGGGCCCTGTGTACGCGGCATTCCTGATATATATCTCTAATAGTTGGAAGAGAGACCCCGATGACCTTCTCAGCAATCCTGACAATCCTTTGCAGAGACCTGTGGTCAGATGCCTTGTAATTTCTGTACCCTGTGGTGACACCTCCTTCACTGGACTACCATGTGTGTAGTTTCAAATGAGGTTATGAGATATTACTCCATAGAAGATACGCCATCTGATACCCGCTTATGAAGTCAAGGTGGTTATGCACTAATGTAACATATGTAATCCTTCCACCACCACTGTTATGTTTTGTACATCCAGAAACTAATTGAAAGAAAAACACAGGAGCCAAACTTCTTTACTTAGCTTCGATTTAGTGAGGCGCCCACATATGACATGATGACGTGATGAATTTTTCGACTCACGCACTTCTTACATATAATCCATAATAAATTACGTTACCAAACAAAGAATGCGTAATCAAACAATGTATTTACAATATTACTGAAATATTATTTAAATATATATATATAACTTCAATCCATTTTGACCACACCAAGATGACTGGCATGCAGCTCCTCCAAAATTAAGTTCTCAGCTTGGATGATACAATAACTTTCAATTTCACATGTCAGTCCCGTCAAGAGCAAGTTCATCCCAGTGCAGGTAGAAACGGAGGAGCTGGAAATCCTGATCCACATTCCAGCCTTGTTGCGTTGCCATGTAGACCTGACACACTGGAGTCTTTCCTGCTTTCCCTCTGCATTATCTCTGCCATAATAGGCAGACTTTCGTTTGCATTATGGAGTATACATCAAGAGGGGGGTGGGAACCGAAGTGAAGAGGCAAAGGAGGGGGTGGTTGGCACACAGGTAGTGACAGCTTGTAGGGAGTTTATGAGAAAGGAAAGGCAGATGATAGAGCAAAGATGAATTTGGCCAGATGGTTTAAGATGTGTCTGTTTTAATCCAAGGAGTATCATGAGCAAGGCAGATAAGCTTAGAGCATGGATCAATGCGTGGAACTATGATGTTGTGGCCATTACAGAGTCTTTGATGTCTCAGGGGCAGGAATGGCTGCTAAGTGTGCCAGGCTTCAGATGTTTCAAAAAAGATAGGGATTGGGGGCAAAAGAGGTAGGGCGAGTGGCACTGTTGATCAGAGATAGAATCATGGCTGCAGAAAAGGAGGAAGTCATAGAGGGATTGTCTACTGTCTCATTGTGGGTGGAAGTCAGAAAAAGGAAAGGGGCACTAGCTCTGCTGGGTGTTTTTTATAGACCTTTCAATAGTAACAGAGACCTCGAGGAGCAAATAGCGAGGCAGACTCTGGAACAGTGCAATAATAATAAAGTTATTATGATGGGTGATTTCAACTTTCTTCCAGGTCAAGTACAGGTTAGAGGAAAGGCTGTACTTGTTCTGGTTTTGGGAAATGAACCTGGTCAGGTGGTAAATCTCTAAGTGGGAGACTATTTTGGAGGTAGTGATCAGAACTCTATCTCCTTTACCATGGCAATGGAGAGGTATAGGAGCAGACAATTTGGGAAAGCATTTAATTGGGGTAGGGAGAAATATGATACTATCAGATAGGAATTTGGGAACATAAACTGGAAGCAGATGCTCTCAGGGAAATGCTTGGCAGAAATGTGGCAAGTGTTCAGCATAGGTATATTCCATCGAGGCAGGGTAAGGATGGTAGGGTAAAAGAACCATGGGGTACAAAGGATGTAGAAAATTTAGTAAACTTCTCTTCTTAATGTAAGGTTTAAGAAACTAGGTACTGTTAGAGCTCTAGAAAATTACAAGGGTGCCAGGAAGGAGCTCCAGTATGAAATTAAGAGAGCTGGAAGGGGCCATGAGGCCTTGGTGAGCAGGATTAAGGAAAACCCCAAGGCATTCTACAAGTACGTGAAGAGCAAGGGGATGAGCCGTGTGAGAATAGGACCAATCAGGGGTGACAGTGGAAACATGTGCATAGAGCCGGAGGAGATGGTGGAGGTATTTAATGAATACTTTGCATCAGTATTCACCAGTCTAAAGGACCTTGGCAATTGTGGGGATGATTTATAGCGGACTGAAATATTGAGTGTATAGGCAGGAAGAAAGAGGATGTGCTGGAGCTTTTGAAAGGTATTAAGTTAGATAAGTTGCTGGAATTGGAAAAGATATACCCCAGGCTACTGTGGGAAGTGAGGGAGGAGATTGCTGAGCCTCTGGCGATGATCTTTGCATTATCAGTAGGGACGGAATAAGTACCAGATGATTGGAAGGTTGCAAACGTTGTTCGCTTGTTCAAAAAAGAGTAGAGATAACCCAGGAAATTATAGATCAGTGAGTCTTACTTCAGTGGTGGGCAACTTGCTGGAGGAGATCCTAAGAAGCAGGATTTATGAGCATTTGGAGAGATAATCCGATTAGGGATAATCAGCATGGCTTTTCAAGGGCAGGTAGTGCCTTACGAACCTGACTGAATTCTCTGAGAATGTAACATAACACATTAATGAACAGTAGTAGTAGTGTATATTGATTTCACTAAGGCATTTGGTAAGGTTCCCCATACAAGGCTCATTCAGAAAGTAATGAGGCATGGGATCCAAGGAGCCCTTGCTTTGTGGATCCAGAATTGGCTTGACCACAGAAGGCAAAGGGTGGTTTTGGGTGGTTCATATTCTGCATGGAAGAAGGTGACCAGTGGTGTGCCTCAGGAATCTGTTCTGGGACCCCTCCTCTTTGTGATTTTTATAAATGACCTGGATGAGGAAGTGGAAGGGTGGATTAGTAAGTTTACTGATGACACAAATGTTTGGGATGTTGTGGATAGACTGAACGGTTGTCAGAGGCTACAGTGGGACATTGATAGGATGCAGAACTGGGCTGAGAAGTGGCAGATGGAGTTCAACCCAGAGAAGTGTGAAGTGGTTCATTTCATTTGGTCAAATTTGAAGACAGAATATAATATTAATGGTAAGACTCTTGGCAGTGTGGAGGATCAGCAAAATCTTGGGGTCCATGTCTATAGGACACTCAAAACTGCTGTGCAAGTTGACAGTGTTGTTAAGAAGGTGTATGGTGTGTGTATGGCCTTTATCAACCATGGGACTGAGTTCAAGAGCGGTGAAGTAATGTTACAGCTACATAAGACCTTAGTTAGACCCCACTTGGAGTACTGTCTTCTGTTCTGGTCATCACAATACAGGAAGGATGTGGATATTATAGAGAGAGTGCAGAACAGAGTGACAAAGATTTACTGGTTGGTAGATTCAAAGTTCAAAGTAAAATTTATTATTGAAGTACATGCACATCACAACATACAACCCTGAGATTCATTGGTCATTGTAAATTGTCCCATGATTAGGCTAAGGTAAGTCTATTCCACACTGAATGTCAATAAATAACTAAATGCATTTGCAGATGCTACTCCAAAAACAAGCCTATTCCAGCAATAAAGCCTTTTTTGAGTGCTTGTTGTGAGAAATACTTCAGACTCTTCTTCCAGCTCCAGCCGTAGGTCAGCGTCATCTAAATCCAATGAGTGGAAGTGTTTCCCTCTAGTATTACTTACCCAGTAACGGGTTAAAAGAACCAGCCGAAATGGAACACACCTGGAGTCTGGTTTTACTGTTAATTAATTTTATTTTTATTAGTAACTATGCAATACGGTAATATAAAACTGGATAAATCAAACAGGTTAGCAGAGTTCATGCATATATAGGTGTGGAAATATAAAACCGAAACTTCTTCAAACTTAGGTGGTAGCTGATACAGTCGTACGATAGTAGGTAAGCGAAGTCAGTTCAGTTCGTGATAATTAGTTCAGTAGTATTAAGGGGAGAGAGAGGGGTGTTTAGTTCTCCAGGTAAGCTGATGCCGTAGATCCTCCGTTGTCCTCTGAAATCCTTTAAAGTCATCAAACGTGACCACAAAAAGGAGACCGTCTTCTGTGGTAAAGCTATTGACCCACGTTAGGGTTGGACACACTGATAACTTCCCACCAGTCACCCCTTTTCCACACTGTGAGAGCCACTGATCGATTCTCCTGAACGATCATCCAAAACCCACCCGTCTGTGGGCACACAGAGTGCCCGCATCCACGTGTGTCTGTCAGACAGCCAGTTGACCTTGTATTTATCCAAGCACGCTGAACACCAGCTGTCCATCACATAACATCGCCCTCGGATCCCATGATTACTCACGAGCTGCTCGTTGCTCCCTCTCTCTCTCTCTCTCTCTGAATCAGTTACATCCTCTCTCTCTTTTTAAAGGTAAAGTCCATAAGGGATAACTCAGGATATCGTCACACCAGAAAGGTTTGCAATGATATGCTCTATTATGGGCAGAGATTGATCTACATTTGGTACTGAATTGATGGCTTCCTTAAAATCACCACAGGTTGCTGCATACCACTGTTATTTCTACAGGAATTATCTTTTCTCCAGTATATGTTCTCAGTTGGATATCTGCAGGCTTCAGTTTAGTATCTTTGAAATGCTCTTCATATTTATTTTGTGAAATGACTGAAATAGCAAACCAGTGTCCAATTCAATTTTAATTAATTTGCCATTCACTTCTGGTGCAAGCTATATTGCTTTTCTCGTGTTAGTTTTCACATAGGCTAGCCCTGAGTCGCTCTCATCATTATCAGATTTTTCATCAGTAGCATGCAGATTAGTGCACTTTTTGAAACTGCAACTTGACTCTATCTTTTTGTTCTTCTCTGTGAAGTCCATTTATTTTGCCTCTCCAACATGCTCTTTGTATGTGTCCGACTTTGTTGCATTTTCTATGGAAAAGAGCAAAATCGATATTTTGGGCCAAAACCCTTCGGCAGGACTGGAGGAATAAAGCTGAGGAGTAGATTCGAAAGGTCGGGGCAGGGGAGAGAGAAACACCAGATGATAGGTGAAACTTGGAGGAAGTGGGATGAAACAAGGTGCTAGGAAGCTGATTGGTGTAAGAGACAGAAGGCCACGGAAGAAAGAATAAGGGGTAGGTGTGGGGAGGAGCTCCAGATGGAGGCAATGGGAGGCAAGGAGATACCATGAGAGAGGGAAAAGCAGATGGGAAATGGTGAAGGGGGGGTGGGAGGGGAGAAACAACTGGAAGTTTGAGAAATCGATGTTCATGCCATGAGGTTGGAGGCTACCCAAATGGAATATAAGGTGTTGTTCCTCCAACAAAGTGTGGTCTTATCATGACGGTGGAGGAGGCCAAGGATGGACATATCAGAATGGGCATGGGACGTGGAGCCACTGGGAAATCCCGCTTGATCTGATGGATGGAGTGGTTTGGAGGGAAAGGTTCCCACCACCAAACACATCTTCCCCTTCCCCCCTCTTTCTGCTTTCCACACTGATCTCTCCCTGCGCAAATTCCTTGTCCATTCATCTCTCCCCACTGGTCTCCCTCCCGGCACTTTTCCTTGCAAGCGGAACAAGTGCTACACCTGCCCTTACACCTCCTCCTTCACTACCATTCAGGGCCCCAAACAGTCCTTCCAGGTGAGGCGACACATCAACTATGAGCCTGTTGGGGTCATATACTGTGTTTGGTGCTCCCTGTGTGGCTTCCTGTATATCGACGAGACCTGATGTTGTCATGGTCCAGTCTGTGAGGTCCGTATTCCGGTTCACAATCCGGTCCATTGACTCTTGCTCCAGGTTTTCCTGTCTACCCTGTTTTTGTTCTTGTTGAGCTCTAATTGAGTCAGCTGATGCTAGTTGGGGCTGGCTGCATAAATACCTTCAGAAACCAGGGCATGGCTGCTGGATTGTTCTTGTTCTGACTCCTTGTATCCCTTTCCCTGCTTTCTGTTTCCTTGCCTGAAGCCCTGCCCTGTCGGTAACTCTCGCCTCGCCTGAAGTTCTTGTCTCACCTTGCTTTGCCTGAAGCCTTTGCCTTGTCTTGCTGGTAACTCTCGCCTCGTCTCGCCTGAAGTCTTGTCCTGGAGCCACGCTGTACCTAGCTCGCTTCCTGTCCCTTGCCTCTGCCCACGTAAGCCAGGCCGTCTCTCCGTTACCTGCGGTTGGTTCTGTCCCTTCCTGTCCCTTACCTCCGTCGGGTGGTGAACCGCGCCCTGCCCAGGTGAACCGCGCCCTGCCCAGGAGGAGTCTGCCTAGCCTCAAGCCTGAAGACTCCGGCCTCCCGCCTAGCCTCAAGCCTGAAGACTCCGGCCTCCCGCCTAGCCTCAAGCCTGAAGACTCCGGCCTCCCGCCTAGCCTCAAGCCTGAAGACTCCGGCCTCCTGCCTAGCCTCAAGCCTGAAGACTCCGGCCTCCTGCCTAGCCTCAAGCCTGAAGACTCCGCCCTCCTGCCTAGCCTCGTCCTTGCCTAGTTCTGGGGTCCGAGCCAGAGGAAAGACCCAGGTACTGGGTCCTTGTCCAGTCTCTGGCTCAGAATCCAAACCCGGGCTCCTAGCTCTCTTGTCCAGCCCTGTTCCAGGTTCCTGGTTTTCCTGTCCATGTCCTTGCCTAGTCCTGTCCCTAGTACTTCAGTGTCTGTGCCTTGCACTTGGGTCCATTCCTAGCCACCGCCTTATGACAGATGTAGATTGGGAGACAAACCTTCCCCCCCTTACCATTTCCTATCCCCTTTTCCCCCTCTCATGTCCTTGCCTGCCCATTGCTTCCATATAGTGTTTCTACCATCCTGTCATGGTCCGGTCTGTGAAGTCCGTGGTCCGGTCCATGGACTCAGGACTCCGGGTCTTCCAGCTGTCCCTTGTTTGAGTTAATCATAGGCACCTGATTCCCATCTTTGGGTTTGCAATATAAGTAGCCTTGGGATTGAATGTGGTCTGCTGGTTTGTCTAGTCAGTCCCCATTGGAGGAACCTGCTGATGAAACCATTTGTGATCTCTAGGCCTGGTTGGAGGACCACTGCTTCATAGAGCCTTGTTGCCACTCATTGGAGTGGTCTTTGCGGTATGAATTTGGCTGTTTCCCAGGTAGGGATCCGGCCAGATGAGGTTGCTGGCTAAACTGAGACTAGGAGCTACCCTAGAGCAGAGATGAAACTGTCTGTCTGTCTTCGGTGTTTGTCTCTTCTTGTCCTCGCCTCCGTGGAGTAAGTCAGGCTGTCTTGCCGTTGCACCATGGGGGGGGTCATGTCTTGACTTGTCTTTGCCTCTGTTGGGTAAGACTGGCCGTCCTTCTGTTACCCAACAGATGGACCTGTCCCAGCTTGGTGTAGAGAAGTTGGCTTGTCTTAGGATAAGTCCCGGCTCTATGTCTATGTTCTGTCCTGTCTCATGTTAGTGTCGTGTTAAAGATGAGTCCTGGCCTGTTGAAGGATAAGTCCAGGTTCTATGTTGATGCTTAGTTCCCAGTCTGTCTCTGAGCTGCAAGGGCCCAGGCCTCGACGAACCCGCAGCCAAGCTGCAAGGACCCAGGCCTCGACGAACCCGCAGCCAAGCTGCAAGGACCCAGGCCTCGACGAACCCGCAGCCAAGCTGCAAGGGCCCAGGCCTCGACGAACCCGCAGCCAAGCTGCAAGGGCCCAGGCCTCGACGAACCCGCAGCCAAGCTGCAAGGGCCCAGGCCTCAACGAACCCCAAGCCATGTCATGTTCTTGCCTGGTTCTGGGGTCCAAGCCCGAGGCAAGTCCCAGGTTCTGGGTCCTTGTCCTGTCTTGGGCTCGGAGTCTGAGCCTTGTCTTGTCTCCAAGCTCAGGCCTTTAGACCCCAGCCACGTCCTGTCCTGAAGCCATGTCATGTCCTTGCCTGGCTCCGGGGTCCGAGCCCGAGGCAAGACCCAGGTTCTGGGTCCTTGTCCAGTCTCTGGCTCGGAGTCCGAGCCTTGTCTCCTAGTCCATGGTTCCTAGTCCTGGTCCTGCTTTCCCTAGTCCAAGTCTGCGCTCTTGTCCCTGTTCCTTTCCTGAATCCTGTCATGTCCTTACTCTAGTCAAGTCCTGTTCCTTTTACTTCAGTGTCTGTGTCTTGCATTTGGGTCTGTTCCCAGCACCCCCTTGTGACACATCCCCCTCCCTTTTTCTTTCTTCCATGGCCTCCTGTCTCTTTCACCCATCAACTTCCCAGCAATTTGCTTTGTCCTTCCCCCTCCAAGTTTCACCTATCACCTGGTGTTTTTCTCTCTCTACTCCCCCACCTTTCAAACCTACTCCTCAGCTTTTTTTCTCCAGTCCTGCTGAAGGGTTTTGGCCTGAAATGTCAACTGTATTCGTTTCCATAGATGCAGCCTGGCCTGCTGAGTTCCTCCAGCATTTTGTGTGTCGCTTGGATTTCCAGCTTCTGCAAATTTTCTCTTGTTTATTCCATTTTCTGCAATTTCTCTTTTAAACCTGTGTTGGTCTGGTGTAGGTGAGCCCTTGCCACAACAGTAACACAATTTGCTAAGCCAGGCCGGTTTCTGTTTAGACATTGCAATTCTATTCAGCTTACTTTCATTCCCAACTACAACTCAATTGCATCTCTGGCTGCTGTTTCCATTGATATTGCAATTTCAACTGTTTTTAACGTGAGTTATGCTTCAGATAGGAGCCCTTTTTTTTTTTTTTTGAAAGCTCTCTTGGAAGATTTCACAAACTAGACAATCTCTCTCTTCAATTCAACCACATAAGCTGAAATGTTCTCCCCTTCCTTTCAATTTCACCTATGAAAATTAAAGCATTTGGTAATCAATAATGGTTTTGGTTCTAAATGTTCCTGGATTTCCAATAAGATGGAGGTGTCCTATCAAGGTCAACCAAAGATGTGTTTTCTGTTTTAAGTGTCTTTTTTACAATCACAAGACAATTCTGGACTCTGAGCTTCAGATACTGCAGGTCTACAGTAGTCCATCAGTGAGGTGCTCCTTGGTAGAGGATTTGGACTTGGTACAGATCATGTTGCTGTCTGCTACAGGAAGGCATCAAAGCCACAGGAGTTAGTGCATGAAGGCAGCATCCAGTGTAATCGTGGGAGACTATCTTGGGTGTTTCTCTTATTATCACAAGACCCTGATGGGCATCAAAAATGTAAGATGCCACAGGCCTGTTTCCCTTATTTGGCTACATGACAGATGGACAGAGGAGCTACATATCCTCAGCTGTGGCTAGGACTAGGTCACAAGCTGCGGGCAAGTCTGCTGCTGCAGTCCAGGAGCCGAGATGCTGGAAGCAGCAAAGCATGCTGTCCATGTTTGGTTGGGGACTGGCCTTTCCTATTGGTGCTGCCCTCCAGTGTTTGATTGGTGGAATGACAAAGCTCAATTGCGTACATGTGTTCATTTGCTGACTGCCAGGAACTGTGCTATCAATTTGTCAGACATGTCACTCACAGATTTGGTCTATATATTTTTTTTATATATGACTGCATGTGTGCTCTCTATCAGAAGTGTACCTTGCACTGTGTATGTTTGGCACCTTGGCCCCAGAGGAATATTGTTTTGTTTGGCTGTATTCGTGTATGGTTGAATGACAATGAAATATGAATTTGATTATATTCACTATATCAGCAAAGATCATATTGGCTGCTTTGGTTGGGGCAGTTAAACTTCTGAGCAAACTATGTTTTTCTACATACTGCACTCAACAAGGTTAGCATTTGTTTCTTATTGGCTATTCCATTTGCTTCAAGTGGAGCTTAGGAGGATAATGGTGCCTAATGGTGACTCCTTTGCTTGGATCTTAGGAAATAGCTTATATTTCTATCTTTAATATCTCTATTTTCCCTCTCAGGGTTCTTTTGAAGACCCTGACCTGGAGTTACATGCTAACTTTGATTTTTTGCGGGAATGGAACCTGCTCTCAGGGTCTCATGACTGGCTGCTATTCGATAAACGAAGGACGCAGCCTAGAAGATTAGTGCACCTTCAGGGTTCCAGGACTTTGTGGCTCTGGAGGCGGGTGGACTCGAGGTCAATGCCTCCTCACGAAATTGCTGAGTTGTGGGAGATGGAAGATTGAAATCAGCAGGCTGGCTGTGTGCCCAGAGACCCGAGTTCTTTGGGCAGAGAGCTCAGAAAAGGTGACGCAACAGACTTCTATCATCGTAAATCAGTGAGTTGTTCATTATGTCTCCCCACTCGCTGTGAAAGAGGGACATCTCTTTTTTGCCAATTAGAGAGAGAGAGAGAGAGAGAGCATGTAGTATGTCGAATTACCAGGTGAACGAGTAGTCTTTGGGGTACTGCAAGTCTGTCTTTATTGATGCTTTGCTGCACACTTAAGTGCTCAGTGGGGGGTGCCGTTTCCTTTTTGCTGGTGGGGTAGGAAGGGGATCATTGCTTTGCTGCTGCTTATGCTTGGGTGGGGGGAGCTGGGTGGGCTTTGGGATTCTAACATTTAACTGTCACTCATTCTTTGGGGCACTACTGTTTTTGTGGATAATTACGAAGAAAAGAATTTCAGGATATATACTGTATACATTTCACTAATGTTAAATGTACCTTTGAAAATACTGCTCAATCTATTCAGTATACATCATCCAGTTATCTGTTGTGCAATCAAAAGCATCTACCTTGTGTAACCTCAGCTATAAAGAGAACTAGCCTCAAGCCTCAGGCTTGCTGCTGCGGACCAGTTGAGAGATGTGGAAGCACTGCAGCGTGGTTCAGCTCATCTGGGGTCTGTCCTCGCACATCAGTGCTGCCCTCCCTAGTTTGAGTGGTGGAATGACAGGGTGGGTTGTGTGTGTCTATGTTGCTGGGATACTGTACCACCGATTTCTGAACATATGACCTGGTGGCATAATGACGTAAGCCATTCACGTACTACTTGCATATAAACCATAGTGAAATATGTAAACAAAGAATGCTTAATCAAGCAGTATGTTTACAATATTCCTGAAGTATTACTTAAATATTAAATGCACTGCAGCCACCTGTCTATGCTCGGCCTATTTATTGATAATACAGCTGCCACCAGCTCAATTACCACAAGAAGAAACTAGGTCTATCAGCCCCATGATATTGGAGCAGTCTTACTGAAATGCTGCAAATATTGCATCCTGGGCTTCATAAACAGTCGCACAACCGGTAATGTGAGGAACTGGTAATATCTAGTCGCAGCATCAACATCGTGTGTACTCTGGTTCTGAAATTCATTCCGTCAGGTCAGATCATACCTTGCTGATGCCACTAGTTAGGTGTGTCCTGTTCATGGTCAAGTAATCTGACTTCCATGCCTGTATATCAAAATGAAAAGTTCCACACAACTGACTTTTCATTTCACTGCAAGACCCACTCACTGAGAAAAGGGGCTGTGTACTCTTCACATATGGACCTTTTACCATTTTTGTCAGGCATAGCTGTTGAAAGTAGTACAATCCCAGATCAGGAACCTTTATTAAATGGATTCATTTCTTCAATATTATTTTTACTTATTGTTTTTCTTTTATTATGCTTACATTTATACTTATTCCACTTCAGTTTTAAAATAATTTTGTGTTTGTTTTAATGTTTATATCCCTATTTCAAAGCTTTGTATAAGTATCTCTGATCACTTGATTGTTGAATATAGTGCAGAGGCCTTGCTGGTCGTGACTGCCAAAAAGCTTCTCTCTTCTCACACCGCATGTCGGGCAGGGGATACAAAATTTGAAATAGCAGCTAAAAGTCATCAATGCCCAATGGTTATGGGGTGAGAAGTTGAAATGTGGGTTGTTTGGTAATGTTGGCTGCATTCCCAAGGCAGCAGGAAATGTAGAGAGCTCCAATGAAGGATTAACTGGCTTGCTTGATGAATTGGGCTGTGTTCACAATTCTCTGCAATTTTTTTTTTCAGTAGATCAAACACAATTACCAGGAAAGTGGATGAAGGGAAGGCAGTGGATGTTGTCTACATGGACTTCAGTAAGGCTTTTGACAAGATCCCACATGGGAGGTTAGTTAGGAAGATTCAATCGCTAGGTATACATAGAGAGGTAGTACATTGGATTAGACATTGGCTCAATGGAAGAAGCCAGAGAGTGGTAGTGGAGGATTGCTTCTCTGAGTGGAGGCCTGTGACTAGTGGTGTGCCACAGGGATCAATGCTGGGTCCATTGTTATTTGTCATCTGTATCAAAGATCTGGATGATAATGTGGTAAATTGGATCAGCAAATTTGCTGATGATACAAAGATTGGAGGTGTAGTGGACAGTGAGGAAGGTTTTCAAAGCTTGCAGAGGGATTTGGACCAGCTGGAAAAATGGGCTGAAAAATGGCAGATGGGGTTTAATACAGACAAGTGTGAGGTATTGCACTTTGGAAGAACAAACCAAGGTTGAACATATAAAGTAAATGGTAGGGTACTGAGGAGTGCAGTGGAACAGAGGGATCTGGGAATACAGATACAAAATTCCCTAAAAGTGGCATCACAGGTAGATAGGGTCATAAAGAGAGCTTTTGGTACATTGGCCTTTATAAATCAAAGTATTGAGTATTTGAGTTGGAATGTTATGGTGAGGTTGTATAAGGCATTGGTGAGGTTGAATTTGGAGTATTATGTGCTGTTTTGGTCACCAAACTACAGGAAGGATATTAATAAGGTTGAAAGAGTGCAGAGAAGGCTTACAAGGATGTTGCCCGGACTGGAGAAACTGAGTTACAGGGAAAGATTGAACAGGTTAGGACTTTATTCCCTGGAATGTAGAAGAATGAGGGGAGATTTGATAGAGATATATAAAATTATGATGGGTATAGATAGAGTGAATGCAAGCAGGCTTTTTCCACTGAGGCATGGGGAGGGGAAAAAAAAAGAGGACATGGATTAAGGGTGAAGGGGGAAAAGTTTAAAGGGAACATTAGGGGTGTCTTCACACAGTGGTGGGAGTGTGGAATGAGCTGCCAGATGAAGTGGTAAATGCAGGCTCACTTTTAACATTTAAGGAAAACTTGGACAGGTACATGGATGAGAGGTGTATGGAGGGATATGGTCTGTGCAGGTCAGTGAGACTAGGCAGAAAAATGGTTCAGCACAGCCAAGAAGGGCCAAAAGGTCTGTTTCTGTGCTGTAATGTCTATGGTTCTATGGTTCTAATTCTACCAGTTATCTTCAATGGAGTGAGTTATTGAGGTACAGGAAAACAGTTGTGGCTGTTAAATAAGATATTCTGAATCAGCTATTCTGGATTGGGTGTTGTGCAATGAACCAAAATCGACTAACTAGCTTAAGGTAAAAGAACCCTTAGGAGAAAGTGATCATAATATGACTGAATTCACCCTGAAATTTGAAGAGTAGAAGCTAAAGTCAGTTAATCAGTATTACAGTAGAGTACAGTTAAATACAAGGGCACAAAAGAGGAGCTGGCAAGAACTGATTGGAAAAGAATATTGGAATGATGGATGGAATTTCTGGAAACAATTCATAAGGCATAGGATATATACATAACAATGAGGAAGAAGTATTCTAAAGGCAAGATGACACAACCATGGCTAATAGGAGAAGTAAAAGCCAACCTAAAACCCAAAGAGGGCATATAATAGAGCAAAAATTAGAGAAGTTAGAGGATTGGGAAGCTTTTAAATAACAACAGAAAGGATCTAAAAAAAAGTGTCTTCAGATACATAAATTGTAAAAGAGACAAGAGTAGATATTGATCCACAGGAAAAAGGTGCTGGAGAGGTAGTAATGGGGGACAACAAAGTGACAGATGAACTGAAGAAGTAATTTGCATCAGTCTTCACTGTGGAAGACACTAGCAGTATGATGGAAGTTCCAGGCATCAGCGATCATGAAGTGTGTGATGTTCCTTTACCAGAGAGAAGGTTCTTGGGAAACTGGAAGGTCTGAAGGTAAGTAAATCACCTGCACCAAATGGTGTACACCCCAAAGTTCTGAAAGGTGTGCCTGAAGAGATTGTGGAACATTAGTAATGATCTTTCAAGAATTAGTAGATTCGGGAATGGTTCAGGAAGACTGGAAAACTGGAAAGGTCACTCTACTCTTCAAGAACAGAGAGAGGCAGACCTCAGTGGTTGGGAACATGTTGGAATGGATTATTAAGGATGACATCTCAGTATACTGGAGGTACATGATATACTAGGCCATAGTCAGCATGGTTTCCTACACGGAAAAACCTTGCCTGACAAATCTGTTGGAATTTATTGAAGAAATAACAAGCAGGATAGACAAAGGAGAATCAGTTGATGTGTATTTGAATTTTCAGAAGGTCTTTGACAAGGTGCCACACATGATGTGACTTAACAGTTGCCAACCCATGATATTACAGGGAAGATTCTAACATGCAAAAAGCAGTGGCTGACTGGTTGGAGGCTAAAGGCTGATTTATACTTCTGCGTAGTAGTCTACGCTATAGCCCACGCAAGTGGCCTACGCCATTGTGAGCATTTATACTTGTGCGTTGGTGTGTCTGCGTCTCTCTGCAAATCACCGCCAAAACGCCAGTTGGCGGTGCAGTTTCTATGCCACTGAGTTTCTTCGTGTTGAAACGCAACATGAGAACTCAAACTTCAAACAATGGCGACTGAAACTGAAGGAGGGCGAATTTTCTGTGCTTGTCTGGCCACTGAGAGACATGGACGAGGAAATGCATTTCAAATATTTTCGGATGTCGGCAGGTAGATTTGACGATTTGGTTCATTGTCTCCAACCACTTATTTCACATCAGTGTATGCACAGTATACTCAGAGACTGCCAATCACCATTTGAGTTTTAGCTTCAGGTGGAAATCAACAGGCTGTAGCAGCTAGCTACAAACTGGTGTCAAGCACAGGGTGCTCCATAATTTTGGAGGTCTGTAAAGCTTTGCGGAAAGCATTGCAGCCAGCGTTCCTTCCCTGCCCTTCAGTCGCTCAATGGGAAGCTATTGCAGCATAGGACAAAATGTGATGCTACCAAGTGGATCCAGCACAGTTCTTGCGGTCTGCGTCATCACGACACGTAGTTACATTTTTGGGGAAGTGCACGTCAGGCTACGGCGTAGTGTATGTGGCTACGCCTTATGGCGTAGATTTGATGCAGAAGTATAAATTGGCCTTAAGAGTGGGAATAAAGAGCCTTTCTGGTTGACTGCCAGTGACTAGTGGTATACCACAGGAGGTCTGTGTAAGGACTGATTCTTTTTATGTTATATGTTAATGATTTAGATGATGGAACTGATGGTTTTGTTGCAAAGTTTGCAAATGATACAAAGATGAATCTGCTTTGGATGGTTTCATGTTTTATTGTTTGACAACAATGAAACAGTGAATTTAATTTGAATTTTTTGACACTGATCAACAGAAATAGAAACTTTTGTGTCAAAGTGAAAACAGATCACTACAAAGTGGTCTAAGTCAATTACAAATATAAAACACAAAATAATTGCATAAATATTCATCCCCTTCGAGTCAGTATTGCTGGAAAACAAGTCGTCTTCATTGTTGCATTTCTCTTACAGACTACATCAGGTTCCCCCCAGGATTTCCCTGCATTTTGCTGCATTTATTTTACCCTCTACCTTCACAAGCCTTCCAGGGCCTGCTGCAATGAAGATCCTCATAGCATGATGCGGCCACCACCATGCTTCACGGTAGGGATAGTATGTTTTTGATAATGTGTTTGGCTTATGCCAAACATAGCGTTTAGTCTGGTAGCCAAAAAGCTCATACCATAGAACCTTCTTCCAACAAACTTCAGAATCTCCCACGTCTTCTGGCAAACTCTAGCCAATATTTCATGGAGTTATTTTCAACATTGGCTTTCTCTTTCCCACTCTCCCATAGAGCTGCAACTGGTGAAGCACCCAGGCAACAGTTGTTGTATGTGTCCTCTCTCCCATCTCAGCCCCTGAAGCTTGTAAATCCTCCAGAGTTGTCATAAGCCTCTTGGTGGCCTCTCGCACTAGTCCCCTTCTTACACGGTCACTCTGTTTTTGAGGACCATCTGCTCTAGGCAGATTTACAGCTGTGCAATATTCTTTCCATTTCTTGATGACTGACTTAACTGTACTCCATGGGATATTCAGTGACTTGGAAATTTTCTTGTATCCATCTCCTGACTTGTGCTTTTCAATAACCTTTTTGTGGAGTTGCTTGGAGTGTTCTTTTGTCTTCATGTAGTAGTTTTTGTCAGAATACTGATTCATCAGCAGTTGGACCTTCCGGATACAGGTGCATTTTTACAACAATCAATTGAAACACTTTGACTGCACACAGGTCTCAAAAAATAGATCTCCATTCAACTATTTTATGTGACTTTTAAAAGTAATTGGCTGCACCATTGATGATTTGGTGTCTCACTAAAGAGGGGTGATTACTCATGCAAATCAATTGTTGTGTGATTTATATTTGCAATTAGATCAATTTGTAGCAATTTTTTTCATTTTGACAGAAAAGGGGCTTTTTCTATTGATCAGTATCAAAAAAGCAAAAGTAAATGTTCTAAAATAATAAAATATGAAAACTTCCAAGGGGAGTTTGAATACTCTTTATAGGCACTGTACATGGAGGGCAAGTAGTTTTGAGGAAATAGGCAGGCTACAAAAAGAATTGAACAGATTAGGAGAATGAGCAAGGAAGTGGCAGATGGAATATAGTGCCATGAAGTATATGGTCAAGCACTTTGTTAGAAGAAATGCAAGGTTTGACTATCTTCTAAATGGAAAGAAAAAACAAAACACTGAGGAAGGCAAATACAATGTCAACATTTGAATATAAAAGCAAGGATGTAATGTTGAAACTTTCTAAAGCACCAATGAGGCCTCACTGGAGTATTGTGAGCAGTTCTGGGCCCCTTATGTTGGAAAGGATGTGCTAAACTGGGGAGGGTTCAAAGGTGGTTCATGAAAATTATTCCAGATTTGAATGGCTTGTTATATGAAAAGTGCTTGATATCTGTGGTCCTGTATTCACTGGAATTCAGTAGAGTGAGGAGTGACCTCATTGGAACCTATTGAATGGTGAAAGGACTTGATAGAGTGGATTTCATGAGGATGTTTCCGATGATGGGAATGTCTAAGACCCAAGGACACAGCCTCAGAACAGTGGGGCATCGTTCTAGAATGTAAACGAGGAGGAATTTCTTTAGCCAGAGTGATGACTCTATGGAATTCATTACCACCTGCAGCTGTGGAGGGCAAATCTTTATGTATATTTAAGGCAGAGGATGATCGATTCTTGATTGCTCAGTGCATGAAGGGATACAAGGAGAAGGCAGTAGATTAGGCCTGTGAGGAAAATGATGAAATCGTGGAGCAGACTCAATAGGCCAGATGGTCTAATTCTGCTCCTATATCTTATGGTCTTATGGTCTAAGATGTTATTCACTACTAATATAGATGTAGTTGCCAGCATTTTCAACAAAACTGGATCCCTGTGCAAGTCAGTAGGATAGTTAAGGTGCACGTTTTTGTTAGCTTTCATTAGTTGGAGGATTGCATTGAAGAGCTGTGAAGTAATACTAGAGCTCTGTTAAATCCTACTTAGATCACACTTAGAAAATTAAGACCATAAAACCACGAGACATAGGAGCAGAAATAGGCTATTTGGCCCACTGCTCTACCATTGCAACGTGGCTGATTTATTATACTTCTGAACCCCATTCTTCTGCCTTCTCTCCATAATAATTTTCTCCGATTAATGAACAACCCATGAATCTCTGCCTTAAGTATACCTAGTGAATTGGCCTGCACAGTCATCTGTGCCAATGAATTCCATAGATTTACCACCCTCTGGCTAAAGAAAATTTGTACTTACCGCTTTTCTAAATGGATATCCTTCAGTTCTGAGGCTGTGCCCACTGGCCCTAGACTTCATCGCTAGTGGAAACATCCTCTCCATGTCAACTTTATTCAGATATTTCAATATTCAATAGGTTTCAATGTGATCACCACTCATTCTTCTAAACTCCAGAGCTATTTAATGCTCCTCGTATGTCAGCTCTTTCATTCCTGTAATTTTTTTGTGATCCTCCTCCAGACCCACTCCAGTGCCAGCAGACCTTTTCTTGGATAAGGGGCCTGAAACTGCTCTCAGTACTCCAAGTGCAGTCTGATCAAAGCCATAACTTTGCATCCTTTCTTTTGTACTCTGGTCCTCTTGAAATAAATGCTTACATTGCTTTTGCCTTTCTTATTACTGAACAACCTGCAAGTTAATCTTTGGAAAAATTCAGAACAAAGACCCTTTGCCTTTGATTTTTGAATTTTCTCCTGTTAGAAAATAGTCCATGCCTTTACTCTTTTTCCCCAAATGCATGACCATGCATTTCCCTACATTATATTCCATCTGCTACCTCTTTGCCCAATCCTTCAATCCATCTAAGTCCTTGATTCCTCAGCACTACTGCCCTACCATCTATCTTTGTATTGTCTGCAAACTTAGCCACCAAGCCATAATTGCCCTTCATCAAAATCATTGACATACAACGTGAAAAGAAGTGGTCCCAAAACTGATCCCTGGGGCACACCACTAGTCACTACCAGCTAACCAGAAAAGGCCCCTTCATTCCCATGCCTTCTGCCAATCAGCCAATTATCTATCTGTGCTAGTAATTTTCCTGTAAGAAAATGGGGTCTTGTTAAGCAGCCTCATGTGTGACACCTTGACAAAGGCCTTCTGATAATCCAAATAAACAATACCCCACAGACTCTCCTTTGTGTATTGTGCCTGTTATTTCATCAATGAATTCCAAAAGATCTGGAGAAAAGATATCCCCTTTAGAAATCTGTACTGACTTTGGCCTACTTAGAAAGATAGAAACAAATCCTACAGCACAATACAGGCCCCTCGGCCCAAAAATTTGGGCTGAAAATGTCCCTACCTTAGAAATTACTAGGCTTACCTATAGCCCTCTATTTTTCTAAGTTCCATGTACCTATCCAAAAGTCCTTTAAAGACCCGATCGTATCTGCTTCCACAACCATTGCTGGCAACCCATTCCATGCACTCTCCACTCTGAGTCAAAAACTTACCCCTGACATCTCCTCTACCTATTCCCCAGCACCTTAAACCTGTGTCCTCCTGTGGCAACCATTTCAGCCCTGGGAAAAAGCCTCTGACTATGCACATGATCAATGCCTCTCAACATCTTATACACCTCTATCAGGTCACCTCTCATCCTCTGTTGCTCCAAGGAGAAAAGGACGAGTTCACTCAACCTATTCTCATAAGGTATGTTCCCCAATTCAGGCAACATCCTTGTAAATTGCCTCTGCACACTTTCTATGGTTTCCACATCCTTCCTGTAGTGAGGTGACCAGAACTGAGCACAAGTCCAAGTGGGGTCTGACCAGGGTCCTATGTAGCTGCACCATTACCTCTCAGCTCCTAAATTCAATCCCATGGTTGATGAAGGCCAATACACCATTTTAACCACAGAGTCAACCTGTGCAGCTGCTTTGAGCATCATATGGACTCTGACTCCAAGATCCCTCTGATCCTCCATACTGCCAAGAGTATTAACATTAATACCATATTCTGCCATCATATTTGACCTACCAAAATGAACCACTTCACACTTATCTGGGTTGAACTCCATCTGCCACTTCTTAGCCCAGATTTGTATCCTATCACTGTCCTGCTGTAACCTCTGACAGCCCTCCACACTATCCACACCTCCAACCTTTGTGTCATAGTCATACTTTATTGATCCTGGGGGAAGTTGGTTTTTGTTACAGTTGCACCATAAATAAATAGTGTCATCAGCAAATTCACTAACCCATCCCTCCACTTCATCATCCAGGTCATTTATAAAAATCACGAAGAGTATGGGTCCCAGAACAGATCCCTGAGACACTCCACCGGTGACTGACCTCCATGCAGAATATGACCTGTTTACCACTGCTCTTTGCCTTCTGTGGGAATCCAGCTCTGGATCCACAAAGCAATGTCCCCTTGGATCCTATGCCTCATTACTTTCCCAATAAGCCTTGCATGGGGTACCTTATCAAATGCCTTGCTGAAATCCATATAGACTACATCTACGACTCTTCCTTCATCAATGTGTTTAATCACATCCTCAAAAAATTCAATCAGGCTCGTAAGACGCGACCTGCCTTTGACAAAGCCATGCTGACTATTCCTGATCATATTATACCTCTCCAAATATTCATAAATCCTGTCTCTCAGGATCTTCTCTATCAACTTACCAACCACTGAGGTAACACTCACTGTTCTGTATTTCCTGGGCTCCTTTTCTTGAATAAAGGAACAATATCCGCAATCCTCCAATCCTCTGGAACCTCTCCCGTCCCCATTGATGATGCAAAGATCATCGCCAGAGGCTCAGCAATCTCCTCCTCCTCCTCCCACAGTAGCCTGGGGTACATCTCACCCGGTCCCAGCAACTTATCCAACTTGATGCTTTCCAAAAGCTCCAGCACATCCTCTATCTTAATAGCTACACGCTCAAGCTTTTCAGTCTGTTGCAAGTCATCACCACACTCTCCAAGATCTTTTTCCATAATGAATACTGAATTAAGTATTCATTAAGTACCTCTGCTATTTCCTCTAGTTCCATGCATACTTTTCCACTTTCACACTTGATAGTTCCTATACTTTCATGTCTTATCCCCTTGTAGAATGCCTTGAAGTTTTCCTTAATCTTGCCTGCCAAGGCCTCCTCATTGCCCCTTCTGGCTCTCCTAATTTCTTTTTAAAGTTCCTTCCTATTAGCCTGATAATATTCCATATCTCTAACATTACCTAGGTCTTTGAACCTTTTGTAAGCTTTTCTTTCCTTCTTGACGAGGTTTATTACAGCCTTTGTACACCACAGTTCCTGTACCCTACCATAACTTCCCTGTCTCATTGGAATGTACCTGTGCAGAACTCCACACAATATCCCCTGAACATTTGCCACATTTCTTCCGTACTTTTCCCTGAGAACATATGTTCCCAATTTACGCTTCCAATTTCCTGCCTGATAGCCTCATAATTCCCCTTACTCCAATTAAAATAGGGAGCTAGGGCTTTACTCTTTGGAGAGGAGGAGGATGAGAGGAGACATGATAGAGGTGTACAAAATAATAAGAGGAATAGATAGAGTGGATAGCCAGCGCCCCTTCCCCAGGGCACCACTGCTCAATACAAGAGGACATGGCTTTAAGGTAAGGGGTGGGAAGTTCAAGGGGGATATTAGAGGAAGGTTTTTTACTCAGTGGTTGGTGCGTGGAATGCACTGCCTGAGTCAGTGGTGGAGGCAGATATACTAGTGAAGTTTAAGAGACTACTAGACAGGTATATGGAGGAATCTAAGGTGGAGGCTTATATGGGAGGCAGGGTTTGAGGGTCGGCACAACATTGTGGGCCGAAGGGCCTGTACTGTGCTGTACTAATCTATGTTCTATGTAAATGCTTGTCTGTTCCTCTCTCTCTCCAATGCTATTGTAAAGGAGATAGAATTATGATCACTATCTCCAAAGTGCTCTCCCACTGAGAGATCTAACACCTTTCTTTTCAAATCTTTTTATTGTGTGTGTGTGTGTGTGTGTGTGTGTGTGTGTGTGTATATATATATATATATATATATATATATGAAAAATAACGTGAGTACATCAAAGTAACAACACTTACAATGCCTCAAAAAAAAATCTTAAAGATTGAAAACAAAATTTTGCGATAACAAAAAAAAAACCTAAGCAGAAAATTGAGAGAAAAAAAAAAAGAGAACCCATTAGGTGTACAACCCCGGAGCCATGCGTCATACAAAAAGCTTCTAAAAATAAACATCAAACCGCCAGCAAGAAAAGAAAATATACTAAAAGAATTTACAATTAGATCATGAAAAAATTATATCAATTAACTCAAATGATAATAACGAGCAAATGTGCCCCATCTTTTCTCAAAATCAAATAAAGTTTCAAAGGTTTGACTTCTAATTTTCTCCAAACTAAGACATAGCATCACTTGAGAGAACCATTGTGACAAAGTGGGAGCTGATGTATCCTTCCACTTCAACAAAATGGCCCTCCTAGCTAACAATGTAACAAATGTAATAACATGTTGCTCAGACACAGAAATACCATGAATATTTTGAGGAACTATTCCAAAAGCACAGTTAATTTATTAGGTTGTAAATTAATTTTAAGTGCTTTAGAAATTGTTGAAAAAACTGACTTCCAGAACTGTTCCACTATAGAACAAGACCAAAACATATGTGTCAGTGTAGCTATTTCAGTTTTACATCTATCACAATGACTATCAACATTAGGAGAGATTTTAGAAAGTCTCTCCTTTGTCAAATGATAACAATGTACCATTTTAAATTGAATCAATGAATGGCTAGCACAAATTGAAGAGTTAACCAATTTCAATATCCGCATCCAATGCTCCATCATAAAAGTCAAATTAAGTTCCTTTTCCCAATCATGTTTAATCTTAGACAAAGGATGCTTATCCCATTGTAATAATAAATTATAAGTTCTTCCAATAGAACCCTTAATCAAAGGATTCATACTCATAATAGTATCTAACAGGTCAGCCTCCAATATGTAAGGGAAATTACTTAAATATTTTTGTAAAAAATGTCTAACTTGAAGGTATTGCAGAAAGTGTGAGTGTGAAAGAGAATATTTATCAGTTAATTGTTCAAAGGACATCAATCTATTGTCTTTAAATAAATCCAAAAAAGAATTAATACCTTTATTTTTCCAAAGTAGAAAAATTGGATCACTCAAAGAAGACTTAAAAAAGTAATTTTGGTAAATTAAACTACAAAGTTTAGATTTTTTAAGATTAAAAGAATTGCAGAACTGGAGCCAAATTTGTAAAGAATACTTAATCACAGGATGTAAGTTTAAATTTACAACTTTACCTAATTGCATATGTAAAGGAGCCCCCATAATGAGGTTAAATAAAACTGTTTTATAACTTTTAGTTCCAGGTCTACCCAAAATGGCCAATCACTCTTAGCAACCCAGTATAACCAAAAAGACATATATCATAGATTAACAGCCGAATAATACATTCTAAAATTAGGCAAAGCAAGACTTCCATCCTTTTCAATTTTTGTAAATGACATTTACTAATTCTTGGTCTTTTATTATTCCAAATAAAAGATAAAATAATAGAATCAATCCGATCAAAAAAAACTTCCTAGTCAAAAAAACAGGAATATTCTGAAATAAATATAAAAATTTTGGTAAAATCATCATTTTAACTATATGAATACGACCAACAAGTGAAGATGTAAGTGGACTCCATCTACTAACTAAATACTTCAGCTACTAAGGGAAAAAAAATAGCTTTATAAAGATGCTTATTTTTTAGTAATTACAATACCTAAATATCTAAAAAGAGTCTGAAACTTTAAAAGGAGTATTATCATATATAGAAACAGAATCATTTAAAGGAAATAATTCACTTTTACTAAAATTAATTTTATATCCTGAAAAACCTCTGAATTCATTAAATAATTTTAACGGGGCAGGAATGGATTCATCGGGGTTAGATATATAAACCAATAAGTCATCAGCATAACGAGAGACTTTATGCATGGTCTCATTCACAAATATCCCATGGATATTTTTAGCCTCACGAAGAGCAATAGCAAGGGGTTCTAATATTAAATTAAACAACAAAGGACTTAATGGACAGCCTTGCCTTGTCCCCCGTGAAAGCTGAAAAAAAAGGAGACCTACAATTGTCAGTAACAACAGTGGCAATAGGGGCTTTATATATCATTTTAATCCAATTATTAAAATTAACACCAAAACCAAATTTCTCTATAACATTGAATAAATATTTCCATTCGACTTGGTCGAATGCTTTTTCAGCATCCTAAGATACAACACATGATGGAGTTTTAGAAGAGGATGAATATATAATATTAAGTAGACTCCGAACATTTTTAAAGGAATAGCAACCCTTTATAAAGCCTGTTTGATCTTTACAAATAATTTTACCTAAAATATTCTCCAACCGATTGGCCATTATCTTTGACAAAATCTTAGCATCAACATTCAGTAACGAAATAGGTCTATATGAAGCACAGTCAGTAGGATCTTTATCTTTTTTAAGAATTAAAGAAATAGAGTCCTCATAAAAAGTAGAGGTTAAGTCACCTTTCACAAAAGAATCCTTAAACATTTCCAACATATACGGAGAGAGCAACTTTCCAAATTTTTTATAAAATTCTACGGGATAGCCATCAAATCCTGGGGACTTACCAGATTGCAGTGAAAAAATAGCTTTATGAATTTTGGCTTCAGTAATTTGAGCATCGAGAATCTTTTGATCCTCAGCCGAGATTTTAGCAAAAACAATCTTTCGTAAAAAAGCATTCATTTTAGAGGAATTTAATGGACATTGAGATTTATATAGCTCAGCATAAAAGTCTTGAAAAATCTTATTAATTTCCTCATATTCCTGAGCTAAGGTACCATCTTTCCTACGAATTTTCATGATTTGCCTTTTGGCTGCAGCCATTTTTAATTGAGATGCAAGCAGTTTATTATTTTTATCTCCAGACATATAAAATTGGCTCTTTAACGTAAGCAAATAACCTTCAATGGGATGAGTTAATAACAGGTTATATTGTGATTGAAGTTCCACCCTTTGTTTAAATAAATCAGTATTGGGGGAAATTGCATAAATATTATCTAAATCTTTAATTTGTTTTGAAATTCTATCTAATTCTGCTTTCATTTGTTTTTTAAGTTTAGCTGAATAAGAAATAATCTGACCATGTAAAAATACTTTAAATGTATCCCATATAAATAATTTAGACATACCCCCTATATCATTAAAAAGAAAAAAAATCCTTTATCTGGGTTTCAATGAAAGTGACAAAGTCAGAGTTTTGCAATAATGTCTGAGACATGCGCCAAGGTGGGCAGGCAAGAGTGACATCATCTAATTCAAAAGACAAACTCAGGCGCATGATCAGATATAGCAATAGTGTCATATTCACAGGTTTTAACACTAGGCAAGAAGCAGGGATCGATTATAATATAATCGATCCTCGAATATTTTTTATAAACATGTGAGAAGAAAGAATATTCTCTATTGTCGGGATGAAGATACCTCCACAAATCAATCAACCCAAAATCAATCAAAAAGGAATTAATAAATGACGCGGATCGATTTGGAAGCCGCTGATTGGTTGAGCTCTTATCAATCATAGGATTTAAACAACAATTAAAATCCCCACTCATTATGAGCATATATTCATTTAAGTCAGGCAGTAAAGCGAATACTTATTTATAAAAAAAAGAAGGATCATTTAAGTTAGGACCATACAAATTAACCAAAACAACTTTTCTATTACAGATTGTTCCTTTAACAATTAAAAATCTACCATTAGAATCTGATTCAATATCCTCTTGAATAAGTATATTAGGTTTAATGAAAAGAGACATGCTTTTTATTTTACTCTGAGAAGTGGAGTGGAATTGCAAACCATTCCACCATCTAAAAAAAAAATTTTGATCTCCCGCCCTGATATGTGTTTCTTGAGCAAAAATTATATCAGGTTGGAATCGGTTAATAATTTTAAAAGTCTTCTTTCGTTTAATAGGATGATTCCAACCACGTACATTCCAACTTATTATATTAATCCGTTTGAACAGCATGCTATAATTTCATTCTACTTTATACATGCACAAAGCACATACCAATGCAGGATGATCAAAGATGGCGGTGATGAAGAATACAACCAAATGAAAAACACGCACGCTCTGGAACCACCCAATGGGAAAAAACTAACTCTAAACCCACCCACCCACACCCGGAAACCCGAAAAAGGCAAGCGATCTACGATAGAATTCAAAGCTGCTGACTGCTTTGTCTGTGTTTTCTTTCCCTCCCCCCAGTTAGTAAAAAAGTAGAGTGACCTTGTGAGAAGGACAATAAAGTCTCAGGAAAAAATGGTATTTACATTCCATTGACTGATAAACAAGAAAGAACCTAAATAATATTATCTCTTAGAGAGAAAAACCAGTGTCATGTTTAAGTTTAATATTAATTCCCTAAAAAAGCTTTAAATTCAGTTATAAAATGTTATAATAGAACAGAAAAATATATACAAAGCCCTATTAGTAGGAAAAACTACCAATTAGCTATGAAGTATTAAATTAAAGGAACAAATCGCCTTATCTTCTTCCCTCAGTCATAAAATGTCCAGAGATCATTTGAGCAGAGATACTTTAACTGTAAATTTTTCCAAAGGAAAACCAATAATATACAATAAAAAACTCCCCGTGTTCTTTAATTAGTCTGTCCATGAAATATAGAAGTGACCTTCATAAATCTTCTTTCCAAAATGAGAATAATATAGAAATAGCCAAACAGCCTTTCAGATGGATCATTCAACAGTGGTGTCAGTGACAGTGGCAGGCAAAGCCTGAACAAAATCCAGTGCAGCTTTTGGATCACAAAAAGTGCCAGGAGGAGAATTAGGAGGGAAAATTTGAAGTTTTGTCGGATACCTCAGAGACGGGAAAAGATTCTTATCATATGCTTGTTTCATTGCCAGGGCAAATTTTGATCTTTGTTCCATTATCTCTCTTGGATAATCTTCATAGAAGCAGAGCTCAGATTCCATAAATCTAAAAACACTCTATTTTCTTGCCTGTTGTATTATTTGATCTTTAATTTTAAAGTGATGAAAGCAAATCAGAACAGATCGTGGTTTACTAGAGTCCTTCGATTTCGAGATAAACGCCCTGTGTGCCCTTTCTATAGCAGGGGGCTTTGATAGAATGATAGGAAATAAAGTGTGGAAAAGGTTACCAAAGTAAGCCGTTAGATCCGCATCTTCAGCTCCTTCCTGCAGCCCAACAACTCTTATATTCCTTCGTCGAGACCTAGTTTCCAGGTCTATAATCTTATTTTGATATCTTTCCAAACGAGTTGTAGCTTCAGACAGCTTTTGCTTAGTTATCTTCAATTCCTCTTCGTGTGAAATAACTTGAGTTTCCAGGTCTTTAAGCTTTCCCAGAAATTACTTCATTTCATTACTATTCTTTTCCAGTTGGTCTTTAATTGATCTATTCTGATCCTTAATTGAATTCAGTGTCCGAACGATATCTTCAGCCCATGATGGCATTTCATCAGATCTTTCCTTTTGTAGCTTTCCTTTCCTATTACCTTCATCACTAGGTTCAGGTAAATTCTTCCCACTTCTTGTAGACATAGACATATTGATCACCCTCAAGAATCAACAAGTAAAAATTTTAAATTCAAAGCTTAAACTAGGGGGAAAGAAAGAAAACTAAGAGCAGCAGAAAAATACTGCTACTCCATTAGCAGACGGGGCAGTCCTCCGAGAGATCTGACACCTGACCAAGTTCATTTCCCAATACCAAATCAAATGCAGCCTCTCTTCTTGTAGGCTTATCTACACATTGTGTCAAGAAACCTTCCTGAACACACCTAATAAACTCTAACCCATCTAATCCCCTTGCTCTGTGGAGATGCCAATTGATATTTGGGAAATTAAAATCTCCCATCATGACAACTCTGTTATTATTGCACCTTTCCAGGATCTGTTTCCCTATCTGCTCCTTGATATCCCTGTTACTATTGGGCGGCCTATAAAAAATGCCCAGTAAAGTTATTGACACCTTCCTGTTCCTAACCTCCATCCACAGAGATGCCGTAGACAATCCCTCCATGGCGACCACCTTTTCTGCAGCCGTGACACTATCTCTGATCAGCAGTGCCATGCCCCCACCTCTTCTGCCTCCCTCCCTGTCCTTTCTGAAACACCTAAAACCCGACACTTGAAGTAACCATTCCTGTCCCTTGGCCATCCAAGTCTCTGTAATGGCCACCACATCATCACATCATATCTCCAAGTACTGATCCACACTCTAAGCTCATCCGCTTAATTCACAACATATCTTGCATTAAAATAGATGCATCTCAAACCTTCGGTCTAAGCGCGTCCCTTCTCTATCACCTGCCTATCCTCCCTCTCGCACTGTCTACAAGCTTTCTCTACTTGTGAGCCAACCTCCTCTTCCCCAGTCTCTTCAGTTCGGTTCCCACACCCCAACAATTCTAGTTTAAACTCTCCCCAGTAGCCTTAGCAAACCTCCACTCGCAGGATATTGGTCCCCCTGGGAACAATTTCATCTGTACTTCCAAGTACCCTGAAACCTCATCCTTAATAAAAGTCCAACTTCTTTCCAGTTGCAGAAATCAGGCTAAATGGCGTATAATTTTGTTTTTCTTGCCTCACTCCCTTCTTAAAGAGTGAAGTGAGATTTGCAATTTTCCAGTCCTCAGGGACAATGCCAGAATCCATTGATTCTTGAAAATGCCTCCACAATCTACCACCAGCTCCTTAGTCTTTTTCACATTAAGCTGCAGATAATTCTGCTCACACCATGTGACAAAGTTTCCTACCGTAGCCCTGTACTCAGCCTCATCTCCCTTGCTGATGCATCTAACAATGGCAGAGTCATCAGAAAACTTCCGAAGATGACAAGACTCTGTTCAGTAGTTGAAGTCCGAGGTGTAAATGGTGAAGAGAAAGGGAGACAAGACAGTCCCCTGTGGAGCACCAGTGCTGCTGATCACTCTGTCGGGCACACAGTATTGCAAGCACACGTACTGTGGTCTGCCAGTCAGGTAATCAAAAATCCATGATACCAGGACAGCATCCACCTGCATCGCTGTCAGCTTCTCCCCCAGCAGAACAGGGCGGATGGTGTTGAACGCACTGGAGAAGTCAAAAAACATGACCCTCACTGTGCTCGCTGGCTTGTCCAGGTGGGCGTAGACACGGTTCAGCAGGTAGACGATGGCATCCTCAACTCCTAGTCGGGGCTGGTAGGTGAACTGGAGGGGATCTAAGTCTGGTCTGACCATAGGCCGGAGCAGCTCCAGAACAAGTCTCTCCAGGGTCTTCACGATGTGGGAGGTCAATGTCACCGGTCTGTAGTCATTGAAGCCGCTGGGGCACGGCGTCTTCGGTACAGGGATGAGGCAAGACGTCTTCCACAGTACAGGAACCCTCTGGAGCCTCAGGCTCAGGTTGAATACGTGGCAAAGTACTCCACATAGCTGAGGGGCACAGGCTTTGAGAACCCTGGTACTGACACCATCCGGGCCTGCAGCCTTGCTTGGGTTGAGACGTTTCAGCTGTCTTCTCAGCTCTTCAGCTGTGAAGCCCACCATGGTGGTTTCATGTGGGGAAGGGGTATAGTCATGAGAGCAGGGTGGGGGACTGTGAGGAGGGGTAGGACTCTGTTTATTCCCCTTCCTAGATGCTGCCTGATCTGCTGAGTCCCTCCAGCATTGTGTGTGTGTTGCTCTGGATTTACAACATCTCCTTTATTATTAGATTACTTAAGTTTATTCTCACCAGTTTTGAACTTGCAGCTGATAATGTAACCACTATGCTACTGTACCATATGAAACATGACTTCTACCCTAATATGAATGTTGCATTGACCTCTGAACAAAATGCTTTAGAATAAACATGAATATTTCAGTGAGGGTGCTAAAGATAAGCAGCAAATTTATTCTTGGTGCCTGGGAGCATAATTACATTGAGAGACTTGGAAGAAAGAGATAGCTCTCTGCAGAGTAGAGAGTGTTAAAAAGAATTCCAAGAGAAGTGCTAAAGTTAAGGATTTAGGTGAAGTAAATAAACAATAAATTGTCTATCAAATGTTTAGTCAATCAACAAGGAGCACAAATGTGAGAATGCTAATAATAACAACAAAATGCAACAAAAGGGTAAACTTTTTTCATTCACATTGTTTAGAATTGCTAATGGCAAACCTGCACAGTGGCCACTTTATTAGGAACAGGAGTGCATCCTGGTGTGGTGTTCTGCTGCTCTACCCATCCACTTCAATGTCTAAGGTGTTGTGCATTCAGAGATGCTTTTCTGCACACCACTGTGGTAACATGAGGTTTATTTGTGTTACCCTCTTTTCAAATATTTTTATTATTATTATCCAAAATTAACAAGAGTACATCGAAGTAAGCAACACTCACAATATCTCAAGAAAAAAACATTATTTTAAAGATTGAAAAAGTTTTGGTGATTTTAAAAAAAAAGAGAAAAAAAAAACCCTACTAAGCAAGAAAAAGTGAGGGAAAAAAAACATTAGGTGTTCAACCCCAGAGCCATGCGTCATACAGAAAGCTCCTAAAGATAAACATCAAACTGCCAGCAAGAAAAAAGTACCAAAAATTTATGATAGATTGTGAAAGAAATCTATCAATTAATTCAAATGATAATAACGAGCAAATGACGCCCATCTTTTCTCAAAATCAAACATAGGTTCAAAGGTTCAACTTCTAATTTTCTCCAAACTAAGACATAGCATCACTTGAGAGAACCATTGTGACAAAGTGGGAGCCGATGTATCCTTCCACTCCAACAAAATGGCCCTCCTAGCTATCAATGTAACAAATGCAGTAACATGTTTGTCAGACAAAGAGATACCGCAGATATTTTGAGGAATTATTCCAAAAAATACAGTTAATTTGTTAGGTTGTAAATTAATTTTGTGTTTTAGAAATTGTTGAAAAAACTGACTTCCAGAACTGTTCCAGTATAGAACAAGACCAAAACGTGTGTGTCAATGTAGCTGTCTCAGTTTTACATCTATCACAATAACTATCAACATTAGGAAATATTTTAGACAATCTCTCCTTCGTCAAATGGTAACGATGTACAATTTTAAATTGAATCAGTGAATGACTAGCACAGGTTGAAGAAGAGTTAACCAGCTTCAGAATCCGCGTCCAATCCTCCATCATAAAGGTCAAATTAAGTTCCTTTTCCCAATCTTGTTTAATCTTAAATAAGGGAAGCTTATCCCATTGTAATAGTAAATTATAAATTCTTCCAATGGAACCCTTCATCAAAGGGTTCATACTCATAATAGTATCTAACAGTTCAGCATCCAATATGTAAGGAAAATTACTTAAATGTTTTTGTAAGAAATGTCTAACTTGAAGGTATTGTAAAAAGTGTGAGTATGAAAGAGAATATTTATCAACTAATTGTTCAAAAGACATCAGTCTATCTTCTTTAAATAAATCCAAAAAAGAATTAATACCTTTATTCTTCCAAAGTAAAAAAAAATTGGATCACTCAAAGCTTTAAAAAGTAATTTTGATAAACTAAACTACAAAGTTTAAATTCTTTAAGATTAAAAAAAATTGCGGAACTGGAGCCAAGTTTGTAAAGAATGCTTAATCACAGGGTATAAATTTAAATTAGCAACTTTAGCTAATTGTATAGGTAAAGAAGGTCCCAATAACGAGGTTAAATAAAACTGTTTCACAGCTTTCAATTCCAAGTCTACCCAAATTGGCCGATCGTTCTTATCAACCCAATGTAACCAAAAGGACATGTATCGCACATTAACAGCCCAGTAATACATTCTTAAATTAGGCAAAGCAAGACCTCCATCCTTTTTCAACTTTTGTAAGTGACATTTACTAATTCTTGTTTTTTTATTATTCCAAATAAAAGATGAAATAATAGAATCAATCCAATCAAAAAACTTTCGTCAAAAAAACAGGGATATTCTGAAATAAATATAAACATTTTGGTAAAATCATCATTTTGACTATATGGATGCGACCAACAAGTGAAAATGTAAGTGGACTCCTGATTCTAAATAAATACTTCATAGAATCTACCAGGGGAAAAAAATTATTAGAGCGGGAGGAGAGAGAGCAGCGCACCGCGCTTGCTTAGCCCTCTGATGAAAAATGATTTCGTATCTGTTAAATAGGGGCCATGAACAATTCTGATTTGATTGAGATGGACATGAAAGCACAGAGGAACATCTGGAAAAATTTCTGAAACTCTCGTTTGCTGCTGTCATTACTGCGCAGTTGGGAATCTTTCAGAGGGAAGGCCTCAAAATCCCCAGCCTTGCCTGCTTTTGGCGACCAAGAAGGAGGTTGAATCGCTCGAATAGAGCTCAGTACTCGATGTCGGAGAGCTGATCAGAGCTCGAAGTTTTCGGATGACTCAGAGTTGGACCGTGGTCGGGTATGGCAGGGAGAATTTTTCTTCCTTCTCTCCATCTGCCTGAGATGTGGGACATTTGAGAGACTTTGAACTTTTATTGTGCTCATGGGCTTCTTCAGCAAGTTATGGTATTGTTGCACTGTAGTAACCATATGTTATAATTATGTGGTTTTGTTAGTTTTTTTCAGTCTTGGTCTGTCTTGTGTTTTGTGATATCACACCGGAGGAAATAATGTATCATTTCTTAATGCATGCATTACTAAATGACAGTAAAAGAGGACTACGTGTCTTCATAATAATAATAACACCTATCTAAAAGAATTCGTGACTTTGAATGGAGTATTATCATATATAGAAACAGATTCATTTAAAGGAAACAGTTCAGTTTTACTAAAATTTATTTTATATCCTGAAAAATCTCTAAATTCATTAAATAATTTTAGCAAGGCAGGAACAGATTCCTTGGGATTGGATATATAAACCAGTAAATTGTCAGCGTAAAGAGAAATCTTATGAATGGTCTCATTTACAAAAATCACATAAATATCTTTAGCTTCATGAAGAGCAATAGCAAGGGGTTCTAATAATAAATTAAATAACAAAGGACTTAATGGACAACCTTGTCTTGCCCTCTGTGAAAGCTGAGAAAAAGGAGACTTACAGTTATTAATAACAGTAGCAATAGAAGTTTTATATATCATTCTAATCCAATTATTAAAATGAACACCAAAGCCAAATTTCTCTAAAACATTAAATAAGTATTTCCAATCGACTTAATCGAACGCTTTTTCAGCATCCAAAGAGACGACGCATTGTGGAGTTTTAAAAGAGGACGAATATAAAATGTTAAATAATCTCTGAACATTTGAGTGTTACGCTCACCTTCCGGTCAGCTTGAACCAGTCTGGTCATTCTCTTCTGACCTCTCTCATTAACAAGGCATTTTTGCCCACAGAACTGCCACTCACTGGATTGGATAACTATTGTTTTTCTCATCATTCTCTGTAAACTCTTGAGACAGTTGTCAGAGATCAGCAGTTTCTGAAATACACAACCCACCCTGTCTGGCGCCAACAAGCATTCCACAGTCAAAGTCATCAAGATCACATTTTTTATCCATTCTGATGTTTGGTCTGAACAATTGTACCTCTTGAATATGTCTGCATGTTCTTATGCATTGAGTTGCTGCCACCTGATTGGGTGATTAGAGATTTGCATTGTAGAACAGGTGTCTACTTCATACTTCATACTTTATACTTTATTGTTGCCAAACAGTTGCTATTAGAATGTACAATCTTCACAGCGATATTTGATTCTGTGCTTTCCGCTCCCTGGATTACAAATATTAAAAAATTTAAAATAGTTAAAATTAGTAAATATTAAAAATTTAAATTATAAATCATAATTTATAATTATGATTATAAATGGGTCATGTCCTTGATTATCCTGGCAGCACTGCTCCGACAGCGTGCGGTGTAAAGTGAGTCCACGGACGGAAGATTGGTTTGTGTGATGTGCTGCGCCGTGTTCACGATCTTCTGCAGTTTCTTTCAGTCTTGGACAGGACAACTTCCATACCAGGTTGTGATGCACCCTAGAAGAATGCTTTCTACGGTGCATCTATAAAAATTAATGAGGGTTTTAGGTGAAAGGCCAATTTTCTTTAGTCTTCTCAGGAAGTAAAGGCACTGGTGGGCCTTCTTGGCAGTGAACTCTGCTTGGTTGGACCAAGTCAGGTCATTTGTGATATTGACCCTGAGGAACTTAAAGCTTTTGACCTGTTCCACTTGCTCACCACCAATGTAAATTGGGTCGTGCGGTCTGCTACTCCTTCTGAAGTCAACAACCAATTCCTTCATCTTGCTGACGTTGAGGGATAGGTTATTGTCTTCGTACCATGCCACCAGGTTCTTAATTTCCTCTCTGTACTCAAACTCATCATTACCCGAGATACAGCCTACAATTGTTGTGTCATCAGCAAACTTATATATTGAGTTTGATGGAAACTTGGCTACACAATCATGGGTGTACAGTGAGTACAGCAGGGGGCTGAATACACAGCCTTGTGGGGTACTGGTACTCAGAGCGATTGTAGAGGAGAGCTTGTCCCCTATTTTTACAGCCTGGGTCCTGTCCGTGAGGAAGCTGAAGATCCAGCTGCAGATCTGAGTGCGAAGGCCCAAGTTCTGGAGCTTAGGAATCAGTTTATTTGGAATGATGGTATTAAAGGCAGAGCTGTAGTCATTGAAAAGGAGCCTTACGCATGCGTCTTTATTCTCCAGGTGTTGTAAGGAGGAATGTAGGGCCAGAGAGATGGCATCTGCAGTTCACCTGTTGCTCTGGTAGGTGAATTGCAAAGCGTCAAGGTTGACTGGTAGGCTGTGGTTGATGTGTGCCATAACCAATGTGTACGTGTACCTAATAAAAAGCCCACTGAGTGTATATCAGCGATGGAGTCTGATTCCAAGCAATATCAAACATTATGGTTGAAGGAAACAGAATTTCAGAAGTTCAAATTTCAAAGTACATTTCAGTGAGGAGGGAGGAGAAGATGGCAGCGCGACGCAGCGCGCGTGGCCGTTCCGAATTGATATCGTAACTGTGAAGTAGGGGGCTATGCACAATCCTGATTTGATGGAGACAGACGTGAAGAAGCATGGAGGAACATCTGGAGAAACTTCTGAAATGCCTGTTTCGCTGCTGCTGCTACTGCACGATCGAGAATCTCCGGAGACAAAGGCCCCAAATCCTCGGCTTTGCATATTGCCTGTTGCCGGGGCCGGGGTCGAAACGCTCAGCAGAGATAGTGCTTGGCGCATCGGTGTCGGGGAGCTGGTCGGAGGCTCAGAGTTTTCGGACAGACTCTGAGTCGGACTGTGGTCGGGTGCTTCCGGGATGCTGCATTGGCAAGTTTGCGGTGCTGGAGGTTTACCATCTGTGTGAGATGATGGGACTTTCGAGAGACTCTGTGATTTTACCGTGCCCATGGTCTGTTCTTATCAAATTACAGTATTGCTTTGCACTGTTGTAACTACATGTTATAATTCTGTGGTTTTTGTCAGTTTTTCAGTCTTGTTTTGTCATGTGTCTCAGTGATACCATTCTGGAAAAACATTGAATCATTTCTTAATGCATGCATTACTAAATGACAATAAAAGAGGACTGCGTGTCCTCATAATCTAATCTAATCTAAATTTTATTATCAGAGTACACTTAGGTCACCATATACAACCAAGATTCTTTTTCCTGTAGGCATACAAGTTGTATTTCCTATGTCAACTCACGAAGTACAATCTGCTTCAGGAGCTGCTGGTTCAATTCTATTCAGGAATAATTCAGTCTGTTCTCTGTTCCTCCATCACTGTCTGGTTTGGATCAGTTACCAAACAAGACAAGAATAGACTCCAAAGAAACATCAGGGCTGCGGAAAGGATTACTGGTGTGAAGCTGCCCTCGATTCAGGCCTTATATGCATCTAGAGTCAGGAAGCAGGCAAGCAGCATCATTGTAGACCCATCACACCCTGGACATCAACTGTTCCAACTCCTTCCTTCTGGTAGGCGCTTTAGATCACTGTATGCCAGGACAAATAGGTACAAGAACAGTTTCTTTCCATATGCCATCAGTCTTATGAACACTTGAATTTTTGTCTATTATAAATCAAGTCCATCTGTACATACACAGGTATTCAGAAACAAAGGTTCTGAACTTAAAGAGGGCTAACTTTGAAGGTATGAGACGTGAATTAGCTAAGATAGACTGGCAAATGACACTTAAAGGATTGACGGTGGATATGCAATGGCAAGCATTTAAAGGTTGCATGGATGAACTACAACAATTGTTCATCCCAGTTTAGCAAAAGAATAAATCAAGGAAGGTAGTGCACCCGTGGCTGACAAGAGAAATTAGGGATAGTATCAATTCCAAGGAAGAAGCATACAAATTAGCCAGAGAAAGTGGCTCACCTGAGGACTGGGAGAAATTCAGAGTTCAGCAGAGGAGGACAAAGGGCTTAATTAGGAAGGGGAAAAAAATATTATAAGAGAAAACTGGCAGGGAACATAAAAATGGACTGTAAAAGCTTTTATAGATATGTAAAAAGGAAAAGACTGGTAAAGACAAATGTAGGTCCCTTGCAGACAGAAACAGGTGAATTAATTTTGGGGAGCAAGGACATGGCAGACCAATTGAATAATTACTTTGGTTCTGTCTTCACTAAGGAGGACATAAATAATCTTCCAGAAATAGTAGGGGACAGAGGGTCCAGTGAGATGGAGGAACTGAGCGAAATACATGTTAGTAGGGAAGTGGTGTTAGGTAAATTGAAGGGATTGAAGGCAGATAAATCCCCAGGGCCAGATGGTCTGCATCCTAGAGTGCTTAAGGAAGTAGCCCAAGAAATAGTGGATGCATTAGTGATAATTTTTCAAAACTCGTTAGATTCTGGACTAGTTCCTGAGGATTGGAGGGTGGCTAATGTAACTCCACTTTTTAAAAAAGGAGGGAGAGAGAAACCGGGGAATTATAAACGGGTTAGCCTAACGTCGGTGGTGGGGAAACTGCTGGAGTCAGTTATCAAGGATTTGATAACAGCACATTTGGAAAGCGGTGAAATGATCGGACAAAGTCAGCATGGATTTGTGAAAGGAAAATCATGTCTGACGAATCTCATAGAATTTTTTGAGGATGTAACTAGTGGAGTGGATAGGGGAGAACCAGTGGATGTGGTATATTTGGATTTTCAAAAGGCTTTTGACAAGGTCCCACACAGGAGATTAGTGTGCAAACTTAAAGCACATGGTATTGGGGGTAAGGTATTGGTGTGGGTGGAGAATTGGTTAGCAGACAGGAAGCAAAGAGTGGGAATAAACGGGACCTTTTAAGAATGGCAGGCGGTGACTAGTGGGGTACCGCAAGGCTCAGTGCTGGGACCCCAGTTGTTTACAATATATATTAATGACTTGGATGAGGGAATTAAATGCAGCATCTCCAAGTTTGCGGATGACACGAAGCTGGGTGGCAGTGTTAGCTGTGAGGAGGATGCTAAGAGGATGCAGGGTGACTTGGATAGGTTGGGTGAGTGGGCAAATTCATGGCAGATGCAATTTAATGTGGATAAATGTGAAGTTGTCCACTTTGGTGGCAAAAATGGGAAAGCAGATTATTATCTGAATGGTGGCCGATTAGGGAAAGGGGAGGTGCAATGAGACCTGGGTGTCATTATACACCAGTCATTGAAAGTGGGCATGCAGGTACAGCAGGCGGTGAAAAAGGCGAATGGTATGCTGGCATTTATAGCGAGAGGATTCGAGTACAGGAGCAGGGAGGTACTACTGCAGTTGTACAAGGCCTTGGTGAGACCACACCTGGAGTATTGTGTGCAGTTTTGGTCCCCTAATCTGAGGAAAGACATCCTTGCCATAGAGGGAGTACAAAGAAGGTTCACCAGATTGATTCCTGGGATGGCAGGACTTTCATATGAAGAAAGACTGGATGAACTGGGCTTGTACTCATTGGAATTTAGAAGAGTGAGGGGGGATCTGATTGAAACGTGTAAGATGCTAAAGGGATTGGACAGGCTAGATGCAGGAAGATTGTTCCCGATGTTGGGGAAGTCCAGAACGAGGGGCCACAGTTTGAGGATAGAGGGGAAGCCTTTTAGGACCGAGATTAGGAAAAACTTCTTCACACAGAGAGTGGTGAATCTGTGGAATTCTCTGCCACAGGAAACAGTTGAGGCCAGTTCATTGGCTATATTTAAGAGGGAGTTAGATATGGCCCTTGTGGCTACGGGGGTCAGGGGGTATGGAGGGAAGGCTGGGGCGGGGTTCTGAGTTGGATGATCAGCCATGATCATAATAAATGGCGGTGCAGGCTCGACGGGCCGAATGGCCTACTTCTGCACCTATTTTCTATGTTTCTATGTTTCTATACATCATTGTATATAGTTCATGATTGTTTGCACTATTGTTTTTGTTTGTTTTTTGATTCTGTACAGTGAGAGCTCGGGGAAACCGGCATCAATTTCCCTGTATGTGTCCACATACTTGGCGATAATAAAGGATTCTGATTGTGATTCTGATTCTGATTCTGATTCATACTCAGCAAATCTCTAGAATAGTCACTGTAAACAGGATCAATGAAAGATCAAGTAGAGCATAACAGACAACAAACTGTGGAAATGCAAATATAAATAAATAGCAATAAATAACAGGAGCTTGAGAATAAGATAGAGAATCCTTAAAGTGAGATGATTTGTTGTGGGAACATCTCGATAGGTGAGTGTAGTTACCCACTTTTGTTCAAGAGCCTGATGGCTGAAGGGTAGCAACTGTTCTTGAACCTGGTGGTGTGAGTCCTGAGGCACTTGTACCTCCTACCTAATGGCAGCAGTGAGAAAAGAGCATGATCTTGGTGGTGAGGGTCTCTGATGATGGATGCTGCTTTCCCACAACAGCATCTCATATAGATGTGCTCAATGGTTGGAAGGGCTTTACCCATGATGTACAGGGCCGAATCCATTACCTTTTCTATTCAAAGCCATTGCTGTTCCCATACCAGCCATAATGCAGTCAGTAGATACACTCTCCATTACACATCTTTAGAAGTTTGTCAAAGTTTTTGATGTCACACTGAATCTACACAGATTCTTACTGAAGTCGAGGCACTGTTGTACTTTCTTTACAATTAAATTTATTTGATTTGTCCAGGACTGGTCCTCTGAGATAGTAACACCCAGGAATTTAAAATTACTGACCTTGTTCACCTCTGATTCTCTGGAGGACAGGCTTATAGACCTCTGTTTTCCCTTTTCTGAAGTCTCAATCAGTTTCTTGGTCCACATTTGAAGAATGTGGTAAAATATGGGGGTGTAGCACACACTTGATAGGCCCAATAGCCTTGCAGATTGCTGTGCTATAACTCTGTGATTAAATGTTATTCTTCCCCTCTTGGGAAACAAAATAGTGATGCCATTTTGCTTTACACGGAAGAGATTTCTGGCTGTACACGGTTAAAATACCTTTGATTTTTCTATGAAGTCTTCCTGCTAATTGATGTATCAAAAAAAGTTCACAAGAAGATAAAATGATGTTATAGTGTAAATACTGCAGGCCACTGAGCAATCAAAGGAAATAATTGGCACAAATGGTATTGCTAGGAGCCGGGGACATGTTTAGCATTGTCAGCAACGTCCATCACAAATCCTCATCATACTTTCATCTCTCACTGCTATATTCTAATTAACTGAACTGAGAATTCTGCTGACTCTACTGATAGCCTTTGGCACAGGTTATTTAATTTTGGGTGATACAATGAGAAATTCATCTGTGGTCTATGCAATAATCTGCTGTGCCCAAACTCCCAGTTTTCATTTCCATAACCTCTCTAGAACTGGGAGGTCAGTGTACAAATCATCTCCCATCTAATCAGACTAGCAACCAAAACTAGCAAACTTTTCTCTCAGATTTCTGTGTTTCCAAATCCTTGCAAAAATAGTGGTAATAGAACACGGTTATAGTTATGGTTCAAAGGCCATACAGTTATAGCAAAGACATAAAGCTATGAGAAATAGACACAAAATTCTGGCAGAACTCAGCAGGTCAGGTAGGATCTATGGATAATGATAAGCAGTCATTTTTAAGCCAACACACTGCAAAGGAAGGATGAAGAGGTCAGAACCAGGAATGGGTTGGGGAGGGAGGATGAAGTGAGAGGCTTGAAAAGGTAAAGGGCTGAAGTAAGAGGCTTGAAAAGGTAAAGGCTGGAATAAGAGCTTTGAAAAGGTAAAGAGCTGGAATAAGAGACTTAAAAAGGTAAAGGCTAGAGTAAAAAGGAATTTGAGAGTGGACCATGGGACAAGGGGATGGATGAGGAGCTCTGGCGGGGGTGGGGGGTGGGGGTGGTGATAGGCAGGTGAGGAGATGATGTAAGAGTGAGGAAATGAAGAAGAGGGAAAGGGGAAGGGAAAAATATCGGAAGCCGGAGAAATTGATGTTCATTCCTTCTGGTAAGAGTCTAACCGGATAGAATGAAGTGCTGCTCCTCCAATCTGAGAGAGACCTCATCATGGTAGAAAAAAGCTAAGAGATATCATTCTGCATCATGACATAGGATACACAATTAAGTTCAGCCTTCAGTGTAGAACTACCCTTTCAAAGTACAGCGTATTCAGGTTAATTGGGCCATCTTCTCACAGGTTTTTGCAGTAGAAAAAAAGGAAATAATGCTGTGTTTCTTACATTGTGTTTTTTTGTCACAGGCACTTTGTAGGCTGTAAAATTCTTTAGAACATCCAGTGCTAATGAAAGATGCTTTTGGAGTCCAGACCTTAGGTTGTGCCCCAGTCGGTGTCTTGTTTGAACCAGGTATAGAATACTGCAAGACAATTGCTATCAATCTCTTCTTTCTGCACACAACTAATGATATCTGTCTGACAGAAACAGAAACTCATTGAGTTGTACTGCATTGAAGCAGGTCTTTTGTTCTTGCCATGTCCCTGCTAACCTTTCTTTCCGTGATGTCCGCATTAGGTCTGTATGCTTTTTATGCCTTGCCCATTTAGTACCTGTCTAAATGTCTCTTAAGTGCAGTCATTGTCTCTCACTCCACAACCTCCTTTGACAGTGAGTTCCTGATGTCAATCATTCTGTGTAAAAACAACTTTCTGCTTCAATCTCTTTTAAAACTCCTTTCTCCTTCAGTTCTCTTGATTTTTATCCCCTGTAATGAGAAAAAGACTGACTATCTACTCTTTCTATGACTTCTATAAAGTTCCACTTGGCTATATTCCTCATGTATCTCATTACTTGTAACAGCTCCTCCTCCTTAATACTAACCATTTCCAGGTTATCCACATACAGCTCCCTGAACTCACTAACTTCAATGTCAATATTCCTCTCTATGATGCATACGTCCATCAGTCAGAATAGAATGTGTTGTAAATATCCAGCTGTATAAATTTTGTCTGGGGCTCACACTCAGTTATAGAGTCATACAAAGTTCAAAGTAAATTTATTATCAAAGTACATCTATGTCATCATATACAACCCTGAGATTCATTTTTTGTGGACATTCACCGTAAATACAAGAAACAAAATAAAATCAGTGAAAGACTGCACCCATCAGGGTGAAAAAATGACAAATGTGCAAAAGACAACAAACTGTGCAATATAAAAAGAAAGATTAAAAGGAAATAATAAATACATACATACATAAATGATGAATATTGAGAACATGAAATGAAGAGTCTTGGAAAGTGTGACTCTGTGACTCAGAAGGGAAGTGGGGAGAAGAGGTATGCTGTGTTGATAGGGGATTAATGAGGCAGCAGAATGAACAGGAGGTTCTGTGGGTGAGAATGAGATTCCTGGACGGTATGTTGCTGCCCCGGTACCAGGGTCCGAGATATCTCGGATCGAGTCCTCAGCATTCTTAAATGAGAGGGTGAACAGTCAGAAATCGTGGTCCAATTGTTGTACTCGATCGGACCCGATGAAATAGCAATTGTACCACAAATACACTGACACACGTAATTCTTTTCAAAACCTTTATTCTCTACTCATAGCATGCTATGGGGGAAGCTACAGATTGATCTCCCATAAGAGCCAGTCCAAAAACTACCCCCGAATGACACAGTTCTCCACAATTTATAACATTGATCAGGTAGCAGGAAATCTTACGATTACAAGTTTAAACAATATTAGAATCATTTCAGTCACATGCTAAGATACAACCAGATGTAAGATAATCATTGGTCAGTTAGTTATAATTATTTTAAGCCAAAGCTAGCCCATCAGTTCCTCATTCGGACCCTTCCCCTTTTCTCGAACACTCTAGCCCCTACACTACTCTTCCTATATTTAGCTATACCTTGAGCTGCTTCTGCAAGATCAGATAGTTCCTTATTTGGGCCTTTGCCTATCTTTAGAGAACCATGACTAGAACGTCACCGGCTGCTGGGTAAAGCTTCTTTCTAACTTGTCCAAACTTGTCCAAAGCAGTTAGCTAAGGCGCTTACAAGGTGATTGATTACAAGTTAATCATTGCCCTCTGTTTACCTATCCCTTCATTCTATCACAATGACCTGGATAGGATGAGTGACAAGGTTCTGCACAGGGTGTTCGGGGAGCTCGGTGCTAAGTTAAAGAGCAGGAACTCCAGGGTTGTGCTCTCCGGATTGTTACCTGTGCAACATGCTATTGAGGCCAGAACTAGGAAGCCATATATTAAACTGTATAAGGAGTTGGCGTAGGAGGGAGGGCATAAGATTTTTGAACCATTGGGCTTTCTTGCAGGGAAGGTTGAACCTGTACAAAAGGGATGGTTCGCACCTGAACAGGAGAGAGACTAATATCCTAGCAGGAATGTTTGTTAATGCTGCACAGTGGGGTTTAAACTGGAGTTGCAGGGACATGGATGCCAGAGTACCAGATCAGTTAGTGAAGAGAATGTGGAGGCAGATGTTGGTAAGATCTCAAACAAAGTTAGGAATCAAAAGCTGGAGCATGGTGCAACTAGTGGCCTGGGTTACTTACATTTCAATGCAAGAAGTATCGTAGGAAAGGTGGGTAATGGAGCCAAAAATGACATAGCTAGCTTGCAAACAGAGGTAATGTGCAGTGAGGAGAGGCTGTTGATAGGGAAAAATTGCTATCATCAGGATGAGTTGCAATGCAAAAGGGGGACAGACTCAAAAAGTGTGAATACAGGACTGAAGGTGTTGTATCTGAAAGTTTGCAGTATACAAATTAAGGTAGATGAACTTCTTGCACAGATGCAGATTGGCTGTTATGATGTTGTAGGCATCACTGAAACATGGCTGAAAGAAGATTAAAGCTGGGAGCTTAATGTAAATTGTATCAAAAGGACAAACAAGAAGGCAGAGAGGGCGGGATTGCCGTGTTGGTAAAAAATGACATCAAATCATTAGAAAGAGGTGACTTAGGGTTGGAAGGTGTTGAATCATTCTGGATAGAGCTAATGAACTACAAGGGTAAAAAGACCCTGGTGGAATTGTATACAAACACCCAAACAGTAGTAAACATGTGGTTTACAAATTACAATGGGGGACAGAAAGTGCATTCCAAAAGGGTAATGTTACAATACTCACAGAGGACTTCGATATGCAAGTAGACTGGGAAAATCAGGTTGGTACTAGATTCCCAGGGGGAGAATTGCTGAAGTGCCTATAAGATGGCTTTTTAGAGCAGCTCATGGTTGAGCCCTCCAGGGGATTAGCGATTCTGGATTGGATGTTGTGCAATGAGCCAGAATTGATTAGAGACCTCAAGTTAAAGAACCCTTAGGAGAAAATGATCATAATATGATCAAATTCATCCTGAAATTTGAGGAGAAGTTTAAGCCTGTTGTATCAGTATTACAGAGGCATGAGACAGGAGTTGGCCAGAATTGATTGGAAAAGAACACTGGCAGGGAATACAGCAGAACTGCAATGGCTGGAATTCCAGGAAGCAATTTGGAAGCCTCAGGATATACAGTCTACATCCCAAATATGAAGGAGTATTCTAAAGGAAATATGGTACAACCATGGCTAACAAGAGAAATCAAAGTCAATATAAAAGCAAAAGAGATTGTGTATAATCGAGCAAAAATTAATGGGAAGTTAGAGGATTAGGAAGCTTTTAGAAACAATAGAAGGAAATGAAAAAGTTAAGAAGGTAAAGATAGAATTCAAAATTAAGGTAGCCAATAATATTAAAGATGATACCAAAAGTTTCTTCAGATGCACAACGTGTAAAAGAGAGGCAAGAGTAGATATTGGACCTCTGGTAAATTATGCTGGAGAGCCAGTAATAGGGGACAATACAATGGTGGATGAACTGAATAATTATTTTGCATCAGTCTTCACTGTGGAAGATACTAGCAGTATGGTGGAAGTTCCGGGTGTCAGGGTCAAGAAGTGTGTGAAGTTACGATAACTAGAGAGAAGGTTCTTGAGAAACTGAAAGGTCTGAAGGTAGATAAGTCACTTGGACCCATGGTTCTAAGAGGTGGCTGAAGAGATTGTGAATCATTAGTAATGATCTTTCAAGAAAGACTAGATTCTGCAAAGGTTCCGGAAGACTGGAAAGTTGCAAATGCCACTCTACTCTTCAAGAAGGGAGAGAGGCAGAAGAAAGGAAGTTATAGGCCAGTTAGTCTGACCTCAGTGGTTCGGAAGGTGTTGGAGTCGATTGTTAAGGGTGAGGTCTCAGGGTACTTGGAAGCACATGATAAAATAGGCCATAATCAGCATGGTTTCCTCAAAGGAAAATCTTGCCTACTGGAATTTTTTAAAGAAATAACAAGCAGGATAGACAAAGAAGAATTGGTTGATGTAGTGCACTTGGATTTTCAGATGACAAGGTGCCACACATGAGTTTACTTAACAAGCTAAGAGTCCATGGTATTACAGAAAATGTTCTAATATGGATAAAACAATGGCTGATTGGCAGAAGGCAAAGAGTGGGAATAAAGGGAGCCTTTTCTGATTGGCTAGTGTTTCACATGGGTCTGCGTTGGAAACTATTCTTCTTACATTATATGTCAATGATTTAGATGATGAAATTGATGGCTTTGTTGCAAAGTTTACAGACAATATGAAGATAGGTGGAGGGGCAGGTAGTTTTGAAGAACTAGAAAGGCAGATGGAATACAGTGCTGGGAAGTGTACGGTCATGCACATTAGTAGACGAAATGCAAAGGTTGACTATTTTCTAAATGGAGAGACAAAAACAAAAAAACTATGCTGCAAGTCCTTGTGCGGGATTCCCTAATGGTTAATTTGCAGATTTGAGACTGTGGTGAGGAAGGCAAATGCAATGTTTGCGATCACTTCATGAGGACAGGAATACAAAAGCAAGGATGTAATGTTGAGACTTTATAAAACACTGGTGAGACCTTACTTGGAGTATTGTGAGCAGTTTTATGCTCCTTATCTTTGAAAGGATGAGGATTCAAAAGCTGTTCATCAACAAGATTCCAGGATTGAAAGACTTTTCATATGAAGAGCACTTGATGGCTCTGGGCCTGCAATCACAAGAATTCAGAAGAATGAGGGGTGACCTCATTGAAACCAATCGAATGGTAAAAGAGCTTGACAGAGTGGATGTGGGGTGGATGTTTCCTATAGTGGGTGACTCTAAGATCAGAGGACACAGCATCAGAATAGAAGGATGTCCTTTTAGAACAGAGATGGAGGAATTTCTTTAGCCAGACAGTGCTGAATCTGTGGAATTCTTTGCCACAGGCAGCTGAGGAGGCCAATTCTTTATGTATATTTAAGGCAGAAGTTGATTGATTCTTGATTAGTCAGAGCATGAAGGGGTACCGGGAGAAGTCAGGAGATTGGGGCTGAGAGGAAAATTGGATCAGCCATCATGAAATGTCAGAGCAGACACAATGGGCCAAGTGGCCTAATACTGCTCCAATATCTTATGGTCTAAGTGAGTCCATAGATTTTGGGAACAGTTCAGTGATGGGGTGAATGAAGTTATCCCCTCTGTTTCAAGAACCTGATATTTGGGGGGTAATAACTGTTCCAGAACCTGGTGGTGTAGGTCCTGAGGCTCCTGTACCTCTTTCCTGATTGCAAAAGCAAGAAGAGCGCATGGCCTGGATGGTCATGAAATTGTCAATGTAAATGTGTTGAATATAGAGCAAGGAAATGGGCCATTCAGTTCATCAAATAAATACCAACAATCGCACCCTTTGCAGGGGTTCCCACCATTTTTTAAATTCCATGAACTAATACCATTGTGCAAGGGGTCCATGGACACCTGCTGGGAACACCAACATTAATGTACAGTAGTTGTTCTTGAAACTGGTGCTGCGGGATTTCAGGCTCCTGTACCTCCTGTCTGATGGTAGCTACGACAAGATAGCATGGACATCAACTGTATAGTCGTATTCATATGTTTTATTCTTGTTCACACAATTAACATTTCTGAGGCAGAGCTCATATGGGTATTGATTTTATATAGGGCATCAAATTTCTTTGAGAAGAGATCGCTTTGGCAATTTTTTTAAATTCAAGGGACATTTTAACAATTAAAGTAAAATATTGCTTACAGTTTCTTATTGATATAATTTTGTAGACAATTCATGTGACTAAAACATGAATTGCCTTTAAAAAGTACATCAAAGACTGAAATAATTTCATGGCTTCTGTCAGTGCTTTTGAAGAAAAGTCTTATGTAAAAATACAACATCACTGTACATCAAAAATTATAATTATTTTATATAAAAATTGAAAATATAATGAACTTTGCAAGTGTATATTTTAAAAGCATAAAGTATAATACTTACCTTAAAAGCTGGGTGTATGAATGTGTACCTGTTGTTCCTTCACTTTCTTTGTGCCCGCTTTGCAATCTGTCATTGCAGTCATGGGGATTCAATCAAAATGGCTATTGTGTTCAGTTCTGGTTTCATCATTATCTATTGAAAGGAATAAACAGTTGTCGTTTTAGGCTGAGACCCTTCATCAGGACTGGAAAGGAAGGGGGCAGAAGCAGTTTTACCACTACTGAAGAATTGCTTGTGTCAAATAAATGGAAAAAGAATTGCAGTTAAATTTTTGGTCAATTTTTAATTCTCCTTGAGTTATGGAATCCTGCCTGAAGACATTTGATTAACGATGAAGATGACATTTACTCATAGAAGGATTTCTCAGTAAAATTATAAAGCCCCTTTAAATCTTTGAGTCAAAGATAGGTGGCATGGTAACGTGGTGATTAGCATAGCATTATTACAGTGCTAGTGACCTGAGTTCAGTTCCTGTCGCTGTCTGTAAAGAGTTTATACGTTCTTCGCATGACGGCATGCATTTCCTCTGAGTACTCTGGGTTCCTCCCACTTTCCAGCGATGAATGGATTGTTGGGTTATTCATTCACATGGGTGGATTGGGTGGCATGAGGGCCTGTTACCATGCTGTGCCTTTACATAAATAACATTCTGGACTGGAATTCCACTCTCAGTGTTTGGTTGGTTAATTTGGTACTGTATGTTACCTAGGTTTATAGATGAGAGGCAAAACACAGATAAGAGTATGGGACTGGGAGTCATTGGTTTATAGGGTACAAATCTGAAAATGGGAGAGATGGGAATACTCCAGAAAGCTGGCAGAGATGGTGTTCTTTGTATAATAAGAAGATAAGGACATTGAAATATTTTTCAGAAGATCGGATTTTCTGAAGTGATTGTTCTGACTTTTGGGAATTAAACAAACTGCATGTAGAAAATGAATAATGTCACAACTTTTCTCTGGAGGAACTCAACAAGCCCAGCAGCGTCTGTGTGGGGAGAGGAGTTGTCAATGATTCAAGTCAAAACCCCGCCTCTGGTTCCTCCAGAGGATTGCGTGTTGCTCCAGATCCCAGCATCTATAGTCTCTTGTCTTTCAATGTTATAATCCAGCTTTGTTAAGTGGTTACAGCAAGCTGCATATATGCTCTGCAGTGCATGGTTAACAAGTGACATGTGATGTTGGTCAAAATTGCCGATTCAGTTATCCTCTCAAGATTTTCATACCCCTTGAAATCTGAGAATTTAAGGACCCTATCATGAGATAACTATCTCATTGCATTACTTATCATTATATTGCTCAGTATGGAGAAGATTTAAAGCGTCTGAAACATTAGTATTGTCCAAATATATCTCTGATTGGTGGCACTCGGCATTTCACTTTCTTAAAATAATGGTCTCCAATTGCTTTTTGGTGTAAAACACAAGGAAACATGGTGAGTTTGTTTATTTTCTCCCCTTTACACATTAGGTCAATCAACTTTCCTACTTTCCTCTTGTAATCCCTGCACCATCTGCACATACAGATATTAACTTTGTTTGAGCCAGCTTCTCAGTGAAAGATTTGAATATGGCAGTTAAGTCATGCTGAGGCTTTATAAGACACTTGTCAGGCTGCACTTGGAGTATTGTCAACAATTTTGGGCCCCATATCATAGAAAGGACATGTTGTCATTGGAAAGAGTCCAGAGGAGGCTCATGAGGATGACTCTGGGAATGAAGGAGTTAACATGTGAGGAATGTTTGGCAGCTTTGGGCCTGTTCTCACTGGATTTAGACAAATGTGTGGGGGTCCCATTGAAACCTATCAAATGTTGAAAGGACTAGATAAGATGGATGCGGACAGGATGTTTCCTATGGTGGAGGCATTGCCTCAAAATTGAGGGGCAACCCTTTAGAACAGAGATAAAGAATTGTTTTAGCCAGAGAGTTGTGAATCTTTGGAATGTCCTACCACAGACAGTTGTGGAGGTCAAGGCCGTGGGTATATGTAAAGCGAAAATTGATTGCTTCCTGATTGGTCAGGGCATCAAAGGCTATGGTGAGAAGGCAGGTGTATGGGGTTGAGTGGGATCCGGGATCGGCCATGATAGAATGGTGGAGCAGACCTAATGGGCTGGATGGCCTAATTCTGCTCCTATGCCTGATGATCTTACAGTCTTAAGTCATTTTCCCCTTCCATGTAACTTTTTAAAGTTATTGAGCACAGTAGCTCATCCCAAAATAATTTTTTTTTGAGTTTACATACACAGACACATAATTATGAGGCTTCACATTCCTTTATCCATCATGCTGCTAAAATGCAGTGCTGTCAAAATATGTGGTTGAATGCTCTCTGAATTCCTTCTCTGTTCACATTATAGTTGTCTTAGATGGTTACACGCCTTCTTGCATATTTTGTTATTGACATCAGCATACAGTACTTCTGCAAAAACAAAAAATAAAACTCTTTAGTCTTCTCTGTGTCAGTCTATACCTCTGCATATTGAGCTAAAATTTATCCAGTTTTGAAAAATATCTGGAATGGACCCCAATTTCTGTACCTCTTTTTGTGGGTCCGTTAATAAAGTAGCAAATTGACGTTGATTAAGATACTTTCATGCAGATTACTTTCACTGAAATTTGAATGCACTATTATGCACTTGTGTTCTAGATTACTGCGCTGAAGAGCAAAACACTGCTGCTGCTGAACTGAATAAATATCAAAATATCAAACTACATTCATTATCAAAGAATGTATAAATCATACAACCTTGAGATTTATTTGCTTACAGGCAGCTGCAAAGCAAGGTACCCAATAGAACCCAATTTAAATAAACACCAATCCCCAATGTGCACAGAGAAAGAGGAAAAAACACAAATCTTGCAAACAACAGAAGAGAGCAACAACAACAGCATTCCAAACCAGCAGCATCCCTAGAACCAAATCCCTGAAGCAGTCCGGAGTAGGAAAGTTCGCAGACACGAAGCACTGCAGCTGAGGGCAGTCTCACAGTGTCAAGATCATGGAGAGTGCAGCCTCCAGTTTATCTGGGCTGGCATTTAAATTGTCTGAACAATGAACCATACTTGCATTAGGACCTGGGTCCTGCTGTGGCCTAGAAAGTACTGCCCAGTGATTTGATTTAGGTCTAGGTGTCACTGCCAAAGAAGCCATTCTCAACCACCCTCTCACCTGGGTTAGTTGGATAGGTATCACAACTCCTCTGCCTCAGCTTCTCCTCTCTGAAACCTTCACTCTAACTAGCAAGGCTCCAACTCCAAGTTCATCAACCTTGCAAGGCACCAGCAGGCCATATCTCTTGAACTCGTTCCGCCCTCTCTCCCCTCCTCAATGTTTGTGGTGATAGTTTACCAAAATAAACCTTTTATCTGTTCATTATACAAAAGAAAATCTAATCACTCCACTTTCTTTAAACTTTCAGAATTATTTCATCATAACACATATATTTGCCTTTGTTTTGGCTCTGTCATCCAAGTTATTTATTGCAAAGTCACTGGATGAATGCAGTAATATGATGCTCAATTAATAAGGAACATTTGGTACCCATGATGCATTGAGGAAATATATATTGAAAATGAAGAAATCGGATGTGGGAGAGTGGCCCACTTATAACCTTATCTTTTTCCCACCCTCCTCATTTGCCATTCATACTTGTAACTCAATTCAGTCATTTAAAATATAGGGCAATGCAGGTGATTGAACTGTGTGATTGTTATGTTGGTTTCTGCCGTAACATAGCTGTTATTAACAAATTACTTAGTGCTTATTGTCTGAAGTATTCAATATAATATGCAAAGAAAATAGATGCTGGAAATCTGAAATAAAATCAGAAAATGCTGAAAACCCTCAGCAGATCATTAACATCATAAAGGATCTCACCCATCCTGCTCATGGACTGTTTGTCCCACACCCATCAGGGAGAAGGTGATGGAACATCTAAGCCAGGACCACCAGACTCCAAACAGCTGCTTTCCCCAGCAGTAAGACTGAGCAATACCTCCACCCACTAACTCCAGCACTATTTTATAATTTCCCATCAGTCACCTTATGTAGAGCCAAGCGTCACTTTATGGACATACAATCAATCTATGTATAGAAACTATCTTGTGTATTTATCTACATTTATGGTGTTTTTTAGTTTTATTGTTGTGTTCCTTATCTTTTGTTTTTTTTGCGCTGCATCAGATCGGCAGTAACAATTATTTAGTTTTCCTTACACTTGTGTACTTGTGTACAGGAAATGACGTTAAACATTCTTGATCAGCCAATCTCTATGGAAAGAGAAAGTTTATTCATAACAAAAGATCATAAGACATAGGAGCAGAATTAGGCCATTTGGCCCATTGTGTCTGCTCTGCAAAGTACATACACAATGTACAAAAGAGTATATGTCATTCTTTGCATTCATAGTGCTGCAGAGTTTATACTTTTAGAATCTGTCAAGATAATGCATTTCCTGTCCGAAATATCAATGCTACTTATGTCACCTCTTTGGCACAATACAACCTGTGTGATGGAGCTGTTACATAGAACACCACCCCTAGGTGTCTAAGATTGATTCAAATTGCAGTCTTTTCCCATGAAGTTTCAGAGTTGTCTTCTCCGAGCTTCATTGTATCCTTTAGCAGTTAATTCTGCAGTCTGAGCTGTGTCAGTCAGTAACATTCCCTCATGGTGACTGCACAACCAAGTCCCAGCCAGTCCAAAATGCAATTTTAACCAAGCCAATGATCTTTCAACAGCATGACATTCTTTTTTCTTCCCTTTCCCATCAGGCAAAAAATGTAAAAAAAAATATAGCTGGAATGCAAGCACCACAAGGGTCAAGAAGAGCTTCTGTTCTCTTATTGCCAGGCTTTTGAATGGACCTCTTGCACGATAAGATGGTCTCTTGGTCTCACGCTCTATCTCATTATGATCTTGTATTTTATTGTTACATGCACTGCACTTTCTCTGTAGCTGTTGCACGTTTTCCTGCATGTTACTGTTTTACCTCAATGCACTGTGTACTGAACGGATCTGTATGAATAGTAGGCGAACTGTGATACACGTGATAATGATAAACCAATTCCAATGCAATCATAGGAACAACATGTCATTCAGAGAGTCCTGTCTTACATAGCCGATTGGGATCCCCACATCCTTATCCACGTATTCCTTGCAAAATCAGTCCACAAAGAGGTAACTAATGCATCATCCTATTCACAGCCATCTCTGGCCATTCTGTTCAGGGAGTGAGACTGATCTTGCAGGAAGAATCTGACAAGATGACCCCTCTCTCTGCCAGCCAAAGGAGGTCTTGCTGCTTGTTGGTGAGCTCTGTTGATTTTTCAGATCCAGTGCCTCTGACCAGTTCCTGGAAAAAATGAAGCAACCTATTCTAGGTTGCAAAGATGGTTAGGTAGATATTTCCCTAATACGGACAGACAGGATACCCTAATGTGGTGTTAAGGGATGGTTAAGATCAGTTTAAGCGTCATTTTCTCTGTAACGTGTTGTTCATGATAAAGCAACAAAAGACGCCAAGAGAGCTAAGCCATTAAAACAAAATGAGAAAGGGAAAGAAGATGAAAAGCTGACCGTAAGCTAAATGGCCAGTTCTAACACAAATAGAACCAAAGGACAAGTTATCTAACACCGGTGAATTTAGAGTTGAATCCTTCAGATGACTGGAGATCTGAACCACTCACATCTGCTTTTATATCAGCAACACAACAGTGGAAACTGTGAGCAGTTTTAAACCTGTGGGAGTACACATTTTGCACAATCTCTCTTGGTCCCAGAACACATTCGCAACAGTCAAGAGAGCTCACCAGCACCTTTGCTTTCTGAGGAGGCTGGAAGGAGCTGGACTATGCACATCAATAATCATGAGCTTCTATTGATGTGCAGTTGGGAGTATCCTAAATGCTGCATCACTGCTTGGCACAAAAACTGCACTGTGGCACACAGGAGGGCTCTACAATGGGTAGTTAAAGTTGCCCAAAGTATCACTGCAATCAGTTACCTGCCATCAAGGACATATATTCAGAAAGGTGTTGGGAAAAGGCCAACCCACCCACCCTCCTTATGGGCATTTGTTCCACTCCCATCAGGGAAGAGGCTATACAGCATCTAAACCAGGACCACTACACTCAAAAAGGAACCCATCAGGCCATTCAACATCTCCACCCATTAACGCACGCAACCACCACCACCCACCCCAGCACCACTGATAGATCATAGATCAGCTTGCATCACTTTGCTACGCTAGGAAACTTTGTCACATGGTGTGAGTAGAATTATCTGCAGCTTAATGTGAAAAAGACTAAGGAGCTGGTGGTAGACCTGAGGAGAGCTAAGGTACCGGTGACCCCTGTTTCCATCCAGGGGATCAGTGTGGACATGGTGGAGGATTACAAATACCTGGGGATAGGAATTGACAATAAACTGGACTGGTCAAAGAACACTGAGGCTGTCTACAAGAAGGGTCAGAGCCGTCTCTATTTCCTGAGGAGACTGAGGTCCTTTAACATCTGTTGGATGATGCTGAAGATGTTCTACAAGTCTGTGGCGGCCAGTGCTATCATGTTTGCTGTTGTGTGCTGGAGCAGCAGGCTGAGGGTAGCAGACACCAACAGAATCAACAAATTCATTCGTAAGGCCAGTGATGTTGTGGGGATGGAACTGGACTCTCTCACGGTGGTGCCTGAAAAGAGGATGCTGTCTAAGTTGCATGCCATCTTGGTCAATGTCTCCCATCCACTACATAATGTACTGGGTGGGCACAGGAGTACATTCAGCCAGAGACTCATTCCACCAAGGTGCGACACAGAGCGTCATAGGAAGTCATTCCTGCCTGTGGCCATCAAACTTACAGCTCCTCCCTGAGAGAGTCAGACACCCTGAGCCAATAGGCTGGTCCCGGATTTATTTCATAATTTACTGGCATAATTTACATATTACTATTTAACTATTTATGGTTCTATTACTATTTATTATTTATGGTGCAACTGTAACGAAAACCAATTTCACCCGGGATCAATAAAGTATGACTATGACTGTGACTATGACTATTATGTACATACAATCAGTCTATGTACAGTACATACGTTACTTGTACATCATGCTTTATATGGTTGCTTTTGTATTTATATTTATTGTTCCTTTATTGTGTTCTATACCTTATTGTGATTTTTATGTTGCTTTGGATCCAGAGTGATAATCATTTTGTTCTCCCTTACTGAAGAATGACAATAAACAATCTTAAATCTTGAAAGGTGAGGTACTGTTGCTCAAGCTTGCATAGAGCCTCATTATTGACAGTGGCAAGGGTCCTTAACGACCTGGATGTGGGGGTAGGAGGGTGGGTTGGCAAGTTTGCAGATGACACAAAGGTTGGTGGTGTTGTAGATAGTGTAGAAGATTGTCAAAGATTGCAGAGAGACATTGATAGGATGCAGAAGTGGGCTGAGAAGTGGCAGATGGAGTTCAACCTGGAGAAGTGTGATGTGTTACACTTTGGAAGGACAAACTCCAAGGCAGAGTACAAAGTAAATGGCAGGATACTTGGTAGTGTGGAGGAGCAGAGGGATCTGGGGGTACATGTCCACAGATCCCTGAAAGTTGCCTCACAGGTGGATAGGGTGGTTAAGAAAGCTTATGGGGTGTTAGCTTTCATAAGTCGAGGGATAGAGTTTAAGAGTCGCGATGTAATGATGCAGCTCTATAAAACTCTGGTTAGGCCACACTTGGAGTACTGTGTCCAGTTCTGGTCACCTCACTATAGGAAGGATGTGGAAGCATTGGAAAGGGTACAGAGGAGATTTACCAGGATGCTGCCTGGTTTAGAGAGTATGGATTATGATCAGAGATTAAGGGAGCTAGGGCTTTACTCTTTGGAGAGAAGGAGGATGAGAGGAGACATGATAGAGGTGTACAAGATAATAAGAGGAATAGATAGAGTGGATAGCCAGTGCCTCTTCCCCAGGGCACCACTGCTCAATACAAGAAGACATGACTTTAAGGTAAGGGGTGTGAAGTTCAAGGGGATATTAGAGGAAGGTTTTTTACTCAGAGAGTGGTTGGTGCGTGGAATGCACTGCCTGAGTCAGTGGTGGAGGCGGATACACTAGTGAAGTTTAAGAGACTACTAGACAGGTATATGGAGGAATCTAAGGTGGGGGCTTATATGGGAGGCAGGGTTTGAGAGTCGGCACAACATTGTGGGCCAAAGGGCCTGTACTGTGCTGTGCTATTCTATGTTCTATGTTCTATGGTCCCCCATTGGTTGGTCAGCATGGGAGTGGGATAGAGAATTAAAGTGGCAAGTAGACAGAAGCTCAGGATCACACCTGAAAAGGCTAACACCAGTCAAGAGAGGAATGCCCCATTTTTCATCTGGGCACATAGTGGCCTGTTGGACTCGATATCAAATTCTCCAGTGTTAGTAACTTACTCTTCTTGCTTGTTTCAGAACAGACCATTTTTCCCCTCCAACATTTTGCTTAAACTTAACAGCACACACAAAATGCTGGAGGAACTCAGCAGGCCAGGCAGCATCTATGGAAAAGAGTACAGTCGACGTTTCAGGCCAAGACCCTTCGGCAGGACTGGAGGGAAAAAAGATGAGGAGTAGATTTAAAAGGTGGGGGGGGGGGAGGGGAGAGAGAAATACATGGTGATAGGTGAAACTGGGAGGGGAAGGGATG